>NC_053492.1:297933864-298533864 GCF_905171775.1 Rana temporaria
GAACTGAGGGCCAAATCTTCAAAGGAGATACGCAGGCGGAACTGCTGTTCAGCCTGCGTATCCCTGTGACTATCTTTGGAAACGATCCTCAGAAGGATTTTTCCAAAGATAGTCAGAAGATCCGACATCTGTAAGACACTTACACTGTCGGATCTTAGGATGCAGTACCGCATCCGCCGCTGGGGGCATTTCGAGTCGAAATGCCGGCTAGCGTATGCAAATGAGTACTTAAGCAGATCCACAAAGCTTTTAAGCTTTGTGTTTTTTGCGTAAGTTACGATTTGCACGCGTTAAATTAGGGCTGGTTTTACAATGTGTAAAGTTAGTACACCATGTAAAACCAGACCTTTTTTTCGATCACCGCGATTTTTTTTTAAATTTGAATTTTTTTTTCCGGCGCGTATTTTTTTTTCACCTGTCGCAACTTTATTGTCCCGTCGCAATTCACAAAGCCCGGCGTAAATTACGTTCGCGCGCTGCACGTCGGGAAAATTACATCACACGCATGCGCAGTACGGCCGGCGCGGGAGCGTGCCTCATTTAAATTGTAATCGCCCCCCGGAGAGGAGGACCGCCTTGCGACGGAGGCACTTAAGTTACATGGCCTGAAATTTCTAGGTAAGTGCTTTGTGGATCGGGCACTTAGGTAGAAATTTAACGCCTGTGTAACTTAACTGCTGAAAGTTAAGTTAGGCGGCGTTTTTGAGAATTTGGCCCTGAAAGCCTGCCTGAGCAAATAAAAAGGTAAGCATTACATTTGATTTCTCTCTCCTAGAGCTAACAAGTTTTTTTTTATTATTATTTATATTTTGAGTTTAAAATGAATCTCCGTCTCCATCCAAATATATAAATAAGTATAAACATCTATTTCACCTAGCTTTTGCCTATGAGAGGAGTTCTGTAAAAGAGATAAAGGAGTTGAAAGGTAAATAATGAAAATGCAGGGAAGACTATTAGCAACTTCAACTATTTTCGTATAGTAATATTTCAATCTTTCAAATAGAAACTTTAAGGTTCTATAAAAAGTTACAAACCTGAATTAAAAATCTTGGATTTTGTGAAAGTTCAAATTCAATAATGTTCTGTAATTGCTTACAGATTTAGTATTGAATTCTGAATGGCAGCATTAATGCTTAGCAAATATGCCAAGTATGAGCTTCTAAATTTGCAAATCGCAAATCGACATTTAACTTGGCAAATTTCTGTAACATACAAGGAATTTAATAGCAATAGGTGTAAAGTCTTGTGCTGAGCTAGCAGCAGCTGTTGCATTTCTTAAGGATACATTCACACTGGTGATTAAGGCCGGTGTGAATTGTAGCTGCAGGAATCTTTTTAGCTGCTGAGCCACTGAGCAGCTAGTTCATAATAATGGCAGGATGCTGGCGGCCGCATGTGTTTGTGGCTTTCAGCACAGCCAACGTTTATCTGGGGTGAAAATGTTACATGTTCCACCCATTTATAGGATTAAAGAATAAATTACCTTTAAAAAAAAAAAAAATGTTGTTGGTAAAAAAAATGTGCATTTACTATTTTTATTTTTAGGAGCCTGAAAAGCTTTGCACTAGGGATTAGCAGATCGCTGGTGCCATGCAGGGCTCCTGCAGACTGTCAGTGTAAGCTGTCTCCCCATACTGCTGTCACACAGAGACAGCGGATGATTGAGCTGTTGCAGAAGTGGGAACATGTTACATGTTCAACCTAAAAAGAGGGTGGAACATGTAACATGTTCCTGAAGATGAACTTATGCTTTAAATCTTAACATGAAAAGAGAAGGAAGTGTAGGTATGGTGCTGTTCTAGTGGGAGGAGAGTCAGCCTGACGCTGACAGTGCAACAAAGTCAAAAATGACTGCAAACAAAAATGGTGTTACCCCCAGCTGGGTATAGGCTGTGAGAAACTGTGTGATTTAATGAGAGATGTGAAGCGTGAGATGTAAATAACTTAAATTATATTGGTCCCTCAGCCGGGTGTTTGCTGATGCAGAAATACCCTTGGCCGGGTGTTTGCTACTCTAAAATGCCCTCAACCGGGTATAAGTGAATCCTAAAATAAAATAAAATGGTGCTAGTTAAAGGTGAACCATCAACCTTAGTGGGCAGAGTATAACATACTCTCATTAAATCTCAATAAATCACACAGTTTCTCACAGCCTATACCCAGCTGGGGGTAACACCATTTTTGTTTGCAGTCATGTTTGACTTTGTTGCACTGTCAGCGTCAGGCTGACTCTCCTCCCAGTAGAACAGCGCCATACCTACACTTCCTTCTCTTTTCATTCTTTTACTCTACCTAGTGGTAGTAAATAGTAGGGGCAGCAGTTCTTTTTTTCACCAGCATCTTTATTTTAATTTATTTTATTTTCACTTTCTATCTTGTGTTTGAACTCCGCTTCGCGGATCCACCCCACAATTTCTTAAATCTTAACATGTTTGGTATCTGTTTACTTGATGCAACATCATTTATATTTTACCACAAATATTGGGTATTATGCTGTGTTTGCACTAAAATGCATTTAAGTATATTTTTTCCTGAAAACGTATGCTTGGTAAATGGCTGCGCAAATACAATGCAACATAAAACAATTGTAATAACCCCTATTTTATTCTCCAGGGCCTCTGATTTAAAAACTGTGTATATATATATATATATATATATATATATATATATATATATATATATATATGTTTAGGGATTCAAAGTAATTTTCTAGCAGCAATTTTTAGGTATGCTTTGTGAATGGGAACACATAAGCATATTGAGGGTGGGGGTTGGTTATTAAATTTGACTGCATAGTTAGAAAAAGATAAAGAATCTCTTGATTAGGTTTAGTTCACATTTTTTCCTTGTTTTCTTCAGAAGTATTCTTTCTTAGAAATCCTTGTTTATATACCGGTAGTATTTGTATTAAATATTAACATGGAGCTTTTCAAAAAAGATAAGAGTTCTTTTTTCCCATTCATCCAGAAACTAATTATTGTTGTTTACACTGACTTGCAAAGCAAATTTTCTCTCCAGTCTATAATGTTTAGTTAACCTATAACTGAGTATTGTGTTTTACCGAGGTGATTCTGTGAGACTTTACACACACGTAATTAGTTACAGATCTTTAGAAAAAGACATCCGAATCTAAGCTAAGCTCTGCAATTGCCAAACACAGCAAGTAGTAATCATACATTGTATACAGTAGTCATTTTAAATATTATCTGTAATATAACTGGTGAACTATTGACAAGATAAAAAAAAGGATTATTATAATCATCTACCCACTTGGCCAGTTCACTTTATACTATTATCTAATGCAGGGTAACCAGGCTCCTAACTAGAGAATTTATTTAAGGAAGTACGGTATTCATATTTCTTGGTTTATAATTAATTTTTGTCAACAGATTGTAAATCATTAGACTATGATACCTTTAGATTGCCTGGAAACCGCTCTGTGGTCTTTAGTATTAAAGTTAAAGTATTAAAGTATTAAAGTTATGGAAGGATAGATACATATATTATTCTTCTACCTCTAATTAGTGCTGGTCATCAATTGAGGTGTTTTATAAATGTTACAAGTTTAGTATTTTAGTTCCCTTATTTTCACCTTACTTACACTTTAATATGATCTTGGGTAGAAGAAGAAATGCAGCATGCGTTGAGATGAATTGGGCCTGCATTTGAGCTCTATTTATTGATCCATCTTTCACTGATATAGAATAACCATGAAATTCAATGAATAATTATTACTTTATATATGTCGGACTCTTTTATTTATTTTTTTGTTTTTACTTCCTGTTTAGGGTGACTTGCTATATTGAATTCATGGAAGAGCAGCATTGTCACCCTAGGACAGAAATTGTGTCAGGACCACATAACATCCCCTATTCTGTTCATTATACTGTGGGGTTTATGATCAGGGATTTTTTACACATTTAGATTGTTGCTACAATGTTCAATGTTACAACAATATTTTCCAACTGTCATGAATGGGTTACATATATGAAAGCTGTGATTGGCTACAGCTAATGACATGTGACATGGGTGCTGTGATTGGCCCATGTACCTTGTGATAGCTGTGGGCCAATCACAGCAACCTGGTACTGGAAGCAGAGATTTTATGAATGAGATTCATTCATATAAGCTTTGTTGACATTGTGATCATGTGATCGCATAGCGATCTCATGATCCCCTGGCTGCTAAAGGTGGTCGGGTACCATGACCTACAATCTGCAGCAGACACAGCTCATTCCTAAACCAGAGCAGGCACAATCACATACATGTACGTGATTGTGCCTGCATGTGTCGCCCCCGCCGCAGTATAATTACTGCGGCAGATCTACAGGTGGTTAATTAACTTTATTGCTATCACAAGGGGTTAACAATTGGTTAAGAAAAAATATCATGCCTAGGATTTAGGATAACTTAATCTTTATGTAGAACCAAGAATGTAATTTTCAAGACAAGGCTGTCAATACCAATGCGCTTCAGGCCAAAGTAATGACCACCAGAAAGACCACTTTTTTGGTAAGTTTAGAGAGAGAGATGCTACTTACAGGTTCAAAAGGAGAATGCTGGAGAGCTGAGCCTGCGGTCAGACATGGAGACTGTACCTATCATTGGCACATTGCAAGGACTCTTGGACCTGTACCGAAGTGGAGCAAAGACCACAGAGATGCTCCTCTAATGCAGGAATGCTCTAAGGAACAAATGAGTCAGGCAATATGGATTCACCATAAACGGGGACAATCAGGAAGTGGAATTAACGGCACTATTGTGAGCATACTCCACCCAAGGTCTGATCAGTTGTTATGATGGTCAGAAATATAGCAACGTAGAAACTGCTCCAAGGACTGATTGGCTTTTTAGACTTCGGGTGATACGCAGAAGAGAAGGAAAGCTGAATTCCCAACTGTGCACAAAAGGCTTGCCAAAATCTGGATACAGACTGGCTACCCGTGTCGGAGACAATAACCTTGGGTATCCCATGTAATCGAAAGATCTCCCGAGCAAAACTGGATTACAGTTCTTTGTATGTAGGCAACTTCTTAAGTGGAATGCAATGTGACATTTTCGAGAACAGGTCAACCACCATAAGGATAACTGTGTTGTCCTGGAAGTTGGGTAACTCCACAATAAAATTTATAGACAGGTGGGTCCAAGGCTTCTCTCCATTGGGTATGGGTTGTAGGAGGCCCACTGGAAGGTGTTGTGGTGTCTTACTCATGGCACACACAGAACAGTCAGCTACATCAGCGCGGAGACTAGGCCACCAGAATTGTTGGCAAATAGCCCAAATTTGTTGATTTTTCCCAGGGTGGCCAGCAGCCTTGGGAGAATGGTAAATCTGGAGCACAGCGTTGCAAAGACTCTCAGGGACAAAACAGCGGTCACAGGGTTTCTCAGGAGGGGAATGAATCTGTGCAGCACGAATTTTGGCACCCAAAGGTGAAGTGAAACTGGTATGAACCATAGCCAGAATACGATCGGGAGGTATTACAGGAACCGACTCCATCTTGGAAGCGGGGGAAAACAACAATCATGTGACGACAATGCATCAACCCTTACATTCTTAGTAATGGGTAAGAATGAGACTATATGATTGAAGCTTGACAAGAAAAGAGCCCATTGTGCCCTTTTGGGAGAGAGGCGTTTAGCCTCAGACAAGAATGTGAGATTCTTGTGGTCAGTCAGAATGAGAGCCTACACAGTGGTTCCTTCGAGGCGATGCCTCCATTCTTTAAGGGCTAAAATGACCGCTAATGACACTCTGTCCCCAATCTCGTAATTGCACTCTGCAGATAACAATTTCTTTGAAAAGTAGCTATAAGGATGCATAGCCCTCTCAGAGGTATGATGTTGAGACAGAAGGGCGCCAACTCCAGTCTTGGATGCATCAACCTCAACGATAAAGGGTAATGCAGTAGCAGAAACAAAGGCAGCCTTGAGACTCTCAAAGGCATTAATGGAATCCTGAGACCAATCCAGGGATTTGTTAGGCAGCCAATGCTGACCTAAGGCTGTGCAGCAAGGGCGTGGGCTAGCCAAATGATCCCAGGACAATCCCAGGAGACTCCAGATGGCTTGCCAGATATAACCTCATGGCTTCAGTGGTCACTGGATGCGGTGTGTGTTGAGACACCAGAGGATAGCAACAAAGTTACCTGGAGCAATCTCTCAGAAGGTTGTTGTCACAATGACGCATTTCAGGCATGGCACATCTTCAGGTCCTGTGTATAAATGTACAGTAACTGCAGCAAGAACAGCATTGCTGTCAGGACGCCCACTAACACACAGCTCCTTTCTCTATCTGTAACATAGAGAGCATCCTGACTCTCCTGTAGTCCAAGGGAGGGGGCGAGCATGACACTCCACACCAGGGAGAAAGCCTTGCATTACTGTGTGGAGGGACAGACAGAATAACAGGAAGTGAAGATTTCTCAGAAGAAATAAAGACATTTAAAAGCAAAATGGAAGGATGAGGTAAATGAAGGAGGACTGCACTAAGGTAAAGGAAGCTATTTAGGGGAATTTTTGTTTACCTTTATAACCCCTTTAATGCATTGTTTGCAATAAGTAAAAAAAAAAAAAAAAAATTCCTGTGCCCCTTTTCCCCTGTGTGAAGAGTAAGAGAGGGGAGAAGAGATCAGCGCTGTGCACGGCTGCATCTTTTCTCCTGTTATTTTCTCTTCACACAGCATTTGAGAAGCAGCAGGAGCCATTGGCTTAGGAGTAGGGAATTGGTTAAATAAGGTTTTCAGTTTATCAAAAGTAAATAGATGTCCCTAAGGCATTTTATGTTGCATAATTTTCAAGCCAAATGTAGCCTATAAATTTGGATCAGGCATAGAGCAGAGATGTGGAAGGGAAGAATTCACCCATAAAGGTATTTAGGAAGAGAAAGGATTTGTCTCATCGTCTTGTACTCACCTGCTTTCAGATCATAATAGTGGTTTTCACAGGGACTGTAAAGTACAGATTAGAACAAGGGCCTCAAAATACTAGGTAACTCAGTTTAGAATAAGAGCCCAACAATGCCACTTGGATTGAGAACCATTTGAGAAAACCACCATTGAACAGTAACCATTACTGCAGCCCAGTAATATTTCTGGAATCAAGGAAGGTCAAATCCTCCCATAGAAAAAGGAAAGTTGTAAAGTGGACTCCCTGCCCATATAAAGGAGGAGATAATCAGATCCCATGTGCTAAATAAAGTTTTAGGTATAGGGAAAATAACATTTCTTAGCACCCTACGTAGAAGGCTTACTTACCAATGGTTTAGCCTTTTTTCTTTATGGGCAAATTTTGTGAATGAAAGTTTCTAAGGCAGAGCCAAACAACCTACTTTCCTCAACTGTTTCTAACAGGAAAGCGCTGCCAACTAGCACATTAACCACAAAGTACACACACCGACATTAGAGCAATGCGGAATCCCTGGTAAACGGATTCCCCGAAAACATCTACACAAAAGTGCAGAGCTTGTGGGAAAAACTCTTAAATGTTGACTCATAGAAGAATCCGAACCAATGAGGATTGGATGGATTTATGCCCATATCTGAAGTACCTGGCATACCTCTATTGCCACAATGGAAACCTGCAATGCCAATTTAGCCAAATAAACCTTAAAAGGGGCTTCAAGGCTTTAATTTATGGGGTCTTTACAAACTGGTACCTCCTCTACTGGAACTATGAATGTCTTACTTTGGTTAGAAAATTCTGGGTCAACTACCGATAAGGCCCAAAAACTGCTTTGTGAATGCTAGTTACAGACTGTCATATATGTCATTATTGGCCCGGATTCAGAGAGCAATTGCGCCTGCGTAACCATAGTTACGCAGCGCAATTGCTTATTTGCCCGGGCGTAACGAGTGTTCTGTATTCAGAAAGCTCGTTACGCCGACTGCAGCTTAAGATATGCGTGGCATAAGGCTCTTATGCCCGCATATCTTAGGCTGCATTCTTGCGATGGCTGCTAGGGGGCGTTCCCGTAGTGGTCAGTGTATAGTATGCAAATTGCATACTAACGCCGATTCACAACGTTACGCGAGCCCTGCGTACGCAGTTTACGTTGTTTGCGTACAGCGTTTTTTTTGCGTAAGGCTGCCCCTTCTATAGCAGGGGCAGCCAATGCTAAAGTATACCCGTCGTTCCCGCGTCGCGAAATTTGAAATTTACGTCGTTTGCGTAAGTGAATCGTGAATGGCGCTGGACGCCATTCACGTTCACTTTGAAGCAAATGACGTCCTTGCGACATCATTTACCGCAATGCACATCGGGAAAGTTTCCCGACGAAGCATGCACACTACGCTCGGCGCGGGAACGCACCTAATTTAAATGATTCCCGCCCCCTACGGGATCATTTAACTACTTGCCGACCGCCCACCGTCGTTATACGTCATCACTTTAGAGATGAATATCTCGGTAACGGTAGCAGCTGCTGCCACAATCGAGATATTCATCTCTTCTGTGGGCGGCCGTGTTAACGATAATGGCGGTCTCCGCGGCGAATCCGCCGCGAGATCGCCGTTATCGGTGGCGGGAGAGGGGCCCCCCCCCCCTCCCGCCGCTGTTCCGCGCCCTCCGCCGCTTACCGGAGCCGTCGGTAGCGGCGGAGGAGATCGCGACCATCCGGATGGTGAGCGGGGACGAGACTGAAGGAAAAATCTCCTTCGCCCGTCCCCATAGCTCCGCTGGGCGGAAGTGACGTCAAAACGTCAGTCCCGCCCAGCGTCTTAAAGAAACATTTTTTTTTTTGTCATTTGAAAAAATGACATTTCCAAATTTTTTTTTTTTTTTTTGCATTTAAGCCTAAATATGAGATCTGAGGTCTTTTTGACCCCAGATCTCATATTTAAGAGGACCTGTCATGCTTTTTTCTATTACAAGGGATGTTTACATTCCTTGTAATAGGAATAAAAGTGATAATTTTTTTTTTTTTTTTTTTTTCAGTGTTAAAAATTGTAAAATAAATAAAAATAAATGCGAAAAGCAAAAAAAAAATGTTTTAAAGCGCCCCGTCCCGACGAGCTCGCGCGTAGAAGCGAACGTATACGCGAGTAGCGCCGACATATGAAAACGGTATTCAAACCACACAAGTGAGGTATCGCCGCGATCGTTAGAGCGAGAGCATTAATTTTAGCCCTAGGCCTACTCTGTAACTCAAAAAATGCAACCTGTAGAATTTTTTAAACGTCGCCTATCAAGATTTTTAAGGGTAAAAGTTTGACGCCATGCCACGAGCGGGCGAAATTTTTAAGCGTGACATGTTGGGTATCATTTTACTCGGCGTAACATTATCTTTCACAATATATAAAAAAATTGGGCCAAATTTATTGTTGTCTTATTTTTTCATTTAAAAAAGTGATTTTTTTCAAAAAAAAGTGCGCTTGTAAGACCGCTGCGCAAATACAGTGTGACAAAAAGTATTGCAATGACTTCCATTTTATTCTCTAGGGTGTTAGAAAAAAAAAATATATAATGTTTGGGGGTTTTAAGTAATTTTCTAGCAAAAAAAAATGGTTTTGTCTCGTAAACACCGACTCTGAAAAACAGGCCCGGGGCTAAAGTGGTTAAATTGCGCGCGCTTACGCCGGGAATTTTGCCGGAGCGCCCTCGCAATTTACGGAGCTACTGCTCCGTGAATCGAGGGTAGCGCAGAAAATTTGCGGGGGCGCAGGGCAAAAACGGTGCCCTGCACCTACGTAAAAAATGCGCATATCTTACTAAATCTACCCCATTGACTTTACCTTTAGTACAACTGTTCTGACTGTTCTCCACAGAATAATGGAGGACTTGCCTTGTTCTCATCCCCTGACTGCTGTGCTTTTAAATTATCTATGTGCAGCACTGCTTGATGTGTCCTACATAGTGTAGTTTTTTTTTTCATGATACAAACTCACTCCAAGCTGTATCATCTGATGCAGTGTATTTATTCTTCAATCATTTGACACACCTCTTGGCTGCGCAGTGGGGTATTCTGTTACTCTGGAAATAATTTAATGTACCAGTGATAGATTAGGTGCATCGTATTAAAGTTGATGTATAATTATGAAATCTTTTTTATTGTAATTTATTTGAATCAACTTGCAGAGATCGATTTTCACTTTACATTGTATATTTCTGTTAATACATGTGAACAAAAATGAAATAAAAAGCATACAGCAATAAAGGTAAAAAAAATTAAATGTGGGAAAGAATGACGATCATGTTCTTTTTAGTTACTGTGAAATATTTTCTGAGGCAATGGCTCAGAGCTATATCAAGATCACATAAATTGAACAAAAGTTAGAAGCCCTGATCTGTATAGTTGTTTCAGGTCAGGGACATACAGTTTTAACCACTTCAGCCCCCAGAAGAATTTGCCCCCTTAATGACCAGGCAATTTTTTTGACTGCACTGTGTCGATTTAACTGACAATTGTGCAGTCATACAATGCTGTACCCAAACAAAATGTATGTCCTTTTTTAACCCACAAATAGAGCTTTCTTTTGGTGGCATTTCATTACCTCTGCGTTTTTTTATTTCTTAGCGCTATAAACAAAATAATACCAAAATGTTTTCTTTTTTTTTTAAACATTTTTTTTTTTTTACTTTCTGCTATACTACATATACCATAAAAAAACAAATTTCTTCATCAGTTTTGGCCGATATATATTCTTCCACATATTATTGGTAAAAAAAAAAAAATGCAATAGACATATATAGATTGGTTTGCGAGTGAGTGAGTAAGAAACTTATATAGCGCAACACATGCGAATTGAATCGCCTCTGGGCGCTTAGTATCCAATTCACCTACTGTACATTTGCCTTCAGAAAAGATGGGTTTTAAGTTTTTTTCTGAAGGCCAGGTGATTCATTCGGATGCTGGTTGGTAAAGCGTTCCATAGTCTAGGTCCTTGGACTGCAAATCTTCGTTCTCCTTTGGACTTATATCTGGCTTTGGGTATCAGAAGTAGATTTTGGTCGGTGGATCGGAGAACGCTATTGGTGTTGTGACATTTTAATTTTTCGCATAGATATTGGGGGGCAATTCGTTGAACACACTTATGCGTCAGACAGAGTGCCTTAAAGGTAATTCTGTCTTTTACTGGCAACCAATGAAGGGATCTCTTGCGCAAAAGTTATCATGTCTACAAAATATGGAATACATTTAGGGACTTTTATTTTATTTTATTGTTTTTACTAGTAATGGGGATGATCTACAACTAGTAATGGCGGACAAATCTGATGCCAAATTACACTTTTTGTGGACCAGTGACATTACATTGATCAGTGCTATAAAAATTCACTGATCAATGTAAAAATAACACTGCCAGGGAAGGGGGTTAACACTAGGGGGCGATCAAGGTGTTACGTGTGTTCTCTGGGTGTGTTCTAGCCGTGGAACTGTAGATCTCTGTCGTGCCATCTGGCAGAACGGGGTATCGTCTTGTTTACACTGGCAGTTCCCCGTTCTGCCTCTCCTCACCGTGATTGTGGGTCGCTGGCAGACACTGAGTCCACGGGGGCCCGTGGGTGAGCCGACCTGCCGCAGTATATCTGCGTGAGCTGGTGGGCAAGTGGTTAAAGTCATTTGGTCAGTACTACTGCCAGATAGTAATGCCCTGTACACACGATCGGTTCATCTGATGAAAACGGTCTGATGGATTTTTTCATCAGATATCTGATGAAGCTGACTTTCCTCAGTCTTGCCTACACACCATCAGTTAAAAAATCGATCGTGTCAGAACGTGGTGATGTAAAACACAACGACGTGCTGAGAAAAATGAAGTTCAATGCTTCCGAGCATGTGTCGACTTGTTTCTGAGCATGCGTGGATTTTTAACCGATGGACGTACCCACAGACGATCGTTTTTTTCTATCGGTTTTTTAACCATCAAATAATTTTAAAACAAGTTTCTAGTTTTTTCACCGATGGATAAAAAAACGATGGGGCCCACACATGATCGGTCTGTCTGATGAAAACGGTCCATCAGACCGTTTTCATCAGACGAAACGATCGTGTGTAAGCGGCATAAGTATTTTCAGAAGGAAAGGTCGGCAATGGTAGCTTCAATGTTTTTGATAAGTGTTCTATTTTATGAGAAAGAAATCTGTTTTTCAAATTTTCTAATCACAGTACAATTTACTTTAGCGAGTTTCATTTTAATGCTGGTAATGATACAATAATAATACAACCTTAACGATCTCATATTATATTACACACATGTGAATTGTTTTTCTGAGCTGTATACATCACAAGCTTGTTATTTCCACTAGTTGCTGGTTTATTATTTTGTTTTAATATAGTTAGGCACCCTTCACACCGAATGGGCTCCGCCAGGAGTCTCCTTGCTCAGTGGAGAATCTGTCTGCTAATCCCCGCTGAGCAGATTAATGACTGGTCTATGTCTGCTCAACTTACCTACATCGGATACAGACACAGTCTGTTCTGCTTCATTTGTTTTTAGTGGATCAGATCAGATTGGATGTAAATGGGTATAAAATGGACACATGTCCGTTTACACCCACCTCTCCACAGAGAAGAATGGAGGGTCTGATCAGGTCCACCTGAAAAACGGACAGGCAGACACGATTGGGCCACTAGTGTGAAAGGGGGCCACATGTGAGTGTTTTTTATAGCTAATGACTGTATTTGTTGGTGAGTTGTTATATTTTGCAATGCAATAGGCAATAATCAGTTGATATTGTTACTGCAGTGTTCAATTACTAGTTATGTTTTAAAATGTTTTGTATATTCTTTTTGTGTTTTTTCAGATTCTGGGATTTCTCCAAGCCATCACCACTTCTTGAAACTGTAGAGCATCATACAGAGTTTACATGTGGTCTTGATTTCAGCATTCTCATACCAGGACAGGTATTATATTGATATACAATATTTTGTCATTTTTTTAGGAGGTGCAACAACAACAGCTTAAAAATCTTCATTGAATCCCCCAGGTGATCAAGAACATGTAACACTTGGTTCTGTTCTGACGCATGCTGTGACTTTGTGCGTAAAGCACCTCTTTATGTCTGTATTTTACTTGCTGTCAGCTTCACCCTGGCTGAAGACCAATTTATGCACACCACCCCCCTCTCTCAGATTATCACTTTGCATTCATTGTCTGTCCTGATTTAACTCCTGTTAGCACCACCAGTGCTGTCTGATCCTTTACTATTGTGAGTGTAGGAGAATGTCTGCGAGCTGCTGGCAGATAGGTCACACATCCCCACCAACTGACTGGTTCTTTACTATTGTAAGTCTTTTTGTTGTGCTCTGAGGTTACAGTTAGGTTGAAAAAAGACACAAGTACATCCAGTTCAACCACAAAAAAATAAACAAACAAAATAAAAAACATAGTACAATCCCATACAGCCAACTCCATACCCACAGTTGATCCAGAGGAAGGCAAAAAACCCCAGCAGAGCATGATCCAATTTGCTACTTTCTCATGAAATTACACTTAAATGTTTTATGCAGAATTAACAACTTTTCCCGTGCTCATTAACCACTTAAGGACCACCCACTGTATATATACGTCCTCTTTTTAAACATGGATATCTCAGTAACGGCAGCAGCTGCTGCCACAACTGAGATATCCATGTTTTCAGTGGGCAGTCCGGTAAACGATAACGGCGGTCTCCGCGGCGGATTCGCCGCGAGATCGCCGTTATCGGTGGCGGGAGAGGGGCCCCCCCCCCCTCCCGCCGCTTTTCCGCGCCCTCCGCCGCTTACCGGAGCCGTCGGTAGCGGCGGAGGAGATCCGATGCTGCCGCCTTGTGTGTGAGGACTTGAGTGAGGGCAAGATGGCCCCCACCCGTCCTCATAGCTCTGCTGGGCGGAAGTGACGTCAAAACGTCAGTCCCGCCCAGCCTCTTAAAGAGACAATTTTTTTTCTGTCATTTTTTTAAATGACAAATTTTCCTTTTTTTTTTTTTTTTTTTGCATTTAAGCCTAAATATGAGATCTGAGGTCTTTTTGACCCCAGATCTCATATTTAAGAGGACCTGTCATGCTTTTTTCTATTACAAGGGATGTTTACATTCCTTGTAATAGGAATAAAAGTGATCATTTTTTTTTTTTTTTATATTTTAGTGTAAAAAATAATAAAATCAATAAAATTAAATGAGAAAACAAAAAAAAAATTTTTTTAAAGCGCCCCGTCCTGACGAGCTCGCGCGCAGAAGCGAACGCATACGCAAGTAGCGCCCGCATATGAAAACGGTGTTCAAATCATACAAGTGAGGTATCGCCGCGATCGTTAGAGCGAGAGCAATAATTATAGCCCTAGAGCTACTCTGTAGCTCAAAAAATGCAACTTATAGAATTTTTTAAACGTCGCCTATCTAGATTTTTAAGGGTAAAAGTTTGACGCCATGCCACGAGCGGGCGCAATTTTAAAGCGTGACATGTTGGGTATCATTTTACTCGGCGTAACATTATCTTTCACAATATATAAAAAAATTGGGCCAAATTTATTGTTGTCTTATTTTTTAATTCAAAAAAGTGAATTTTTTCCAAAAAAAGTGCGCTTGTAAGACTGCTGCGCAAATACGGTGTGACAAAAAGTATTGCAATGACCGCCATTTTATTCTCTAGGGTGTTAGAAAAAAAAAAATATATAATGTTTGGGGGTTTTAAGTAATTTTCTAGCAGAAAAAAATGTTTTAGTCTTGCAAACACCAAATCTGAAAAACACCTGTGGTCTTTAAGTGGTTAATGCAGCCTCACCGTATCCACCAATGCAGCCTTACCTGTATCCATCAATGGAGCCTCGCCCGTGCCCACCAATGGAGCCTCACCGTGTCCATCAATGGAGCCTCGCCCGTGTCCACCAATGGAGCCTCACCTGTGTCCACCAATGCAGCCAACTCATGGGAGTTGGTGTTGGAACAGTTGCTGCAACCAGGAGAGAAGTATGCTCCTGTTTAGGAACTGAGGCAATAGCCTTGAGACAGCACTTCATGTGGGAGAGGTTCCAGGTCAGTGGACAGAGAGAGTTTGGCCAGCTGAGAGAGTCTGGAAAACCATAGCTGAGACAACTGGGAAAGACAGGGGACCAGAGGAAACCATGAGTCTCAAAAGGAGTGACAAAAGCCTGGAGTTTTAGGAGAACCCCTTCCTAGAGGCCAGGAGTGGGCCTGCGCAGCTTTGTACTGCGACCAAATCTGAGTGAGCCTTGAGAGCCAGGTGGCTTGGCCTTTTCGTTTTGTTCTATTTTCCTGGAGAAGAACCCCTGTGTGGGCAACCCATGCATGTATAAACTTTCACTTTTGTTACTTTTAATAAAAGTGGGCTACCATGTCCTAAAACCTGAAGTTCCTATTGACTGTGAACTGAAAATGCATCCACCACTGAGCTAGACATCCCCCGTATTACTATATATATATATATATATATATATATATATATATATATATATATATATATATATATAATTTTTTTTTTTTATTATTATTATTGGTTGAACTAGATGGACTTGTTTTTTTTTTTTCAGCCAGACTAACTATGTAAGTATGAGTGCAGTTCATTCTGCACTCCTGTTACTCGTTTTCAGCTGCCGTTTTCAGCAGACGTCACAGAGCCGGTCCAGGCTGGGGCAAGTTTACGACAATGAAGTCAGGATCTGCCCACATGCCTGGACTGACACCCGGTTCAGCCTCTCAGTGAGCCGCTGAGAGGCTGAGCTGACCGCTCCCATCCCCTCCACAGCCCAACGCTCCAATGAGCGAGGGAGGCAGTCACCAGCTCTCTCCTCAGGGAGCCCTGAGAACTGAGTGATCAGCATTGTTTAATCGATCGGTTCTCAGTGTTAGAGCCAGCAAAGACCAGATGCAGCATTGGACCGAGGTAAGTATGATTCTGCAGAAAAAGTCCATACTTCTCTTTTAATTATATAATGTATATTGCGCTGAATATTAACTAAGATAATGTGAAAACCAAATTATACGTGATTCAATATGTACACAGATCCACAAACAAAAAGAAAAGACAATTAGTCCAATTGTATGGATACACCAGTGTTTCTTCCGTGAACAACACCCTGTGTAATGATTGAGAGATGTGAGATCTAATCACACTATGTAGACATCTGTTTCATATGTGCAGCGCTTCCTCCACACTGATACAGCTCATAGAGAAAACAAGAGAAAAGATCTTCATAGCGCAAATAGCATGAACAAATATGGGTAAATGATTTCTGACTAGGTCTCACTCACGAATCCGCCGAGTTTAAACAGCATTTAGGACAACCTAGCACCAATCCTTCAAATTAGGCCGCTCAGCGTCTCTGATGCACTCTCCTCATTCGGATCTGCGATCCGTCCCGCTCGTAACTCCTCCCCCACGCGTTACGTCACTAGACACGTGACTTAGTCATGGGTAACTGCTTGCCAGGTCTCAGCTGATGTTATTTATAGTCAGCGAGATACTCAGGCACCAACGGGATGTGCAGTAAGGGAGTGTTTCATCTTACATCATCGCAGGCTCATAAGGATTGGTAACATATTCATATGTATAATTTTTAATACAAGTACAATTTAAAATACAAGTACAATTTAAAATTATTTAAAAACAATCAGTTCATATTCGACAACTGGGGATATGTATATATACATAGCAGCCTCCAGTGGTCACAAGTGGTACAACACTATAACCTCCAACACATTATCGATTTGTATGGACAACTGTGGGTATATGACAGCCTCCAATGGTCATTAGTGGTACTACACATGAAATTGTAAAAGAGAAACTCCAGCAACTTCTCAATACCCATATTTGCCGGCCATGATAAAAAACATACAAAAATTAAAATAAACATAGAATATGTATTTAAAACCATAGTCAAATACATATTAGAAATTTAAATTTAAAATTTAAAAACAGAGAGGAAATTATCTCAAACATACACATATAGGTAAAATGTGAAAAATGCATAAAAAATATATATATATATGTATAAAGATCAGTAATCAGAGATGAAACAATTGAGATCAAATTCAATATTTAACCCATTCGGTGATAATGATCTCATTTCATGTATCCATCTTGATTCAGTCTGACTCAATTGCCGTACCTTATGACTCCCCCTCCAGTGTGGGTTATATTTGGCAATAGCCCAAAATTTAAGATCTTTGGGATTATTTTGATGACACATAAAAAAAAGCCGTGACACATTATGGTCAGGGAAGCCCTTTTCAATATTTTGAACATGCTCCCTCAAACGTTTCCACAAGGGCCTTTTAGTACGGCCAATGTACTGAAGAGAGCATGGACATTGTAAGGCATAGACTACACCCTCAGTTCTGCATGTTATTAAATCTTTAATTTGGTATTCCGTTTGAGTAACATTAGATACAAAACTGGAGCATTTTTGTCCATTGAAATTAGTCTTTTTGCAGGCAAAACATCTTTTACAAGGGAAAAAACCTTTTCCTTGGAAGAAAGTTAGTCTGTTAGATTTAGTAGGGGGATCCGGTACATTTTTAGCCACTAAATCTCTTAAAGTGGGTGCCCGTCTATAGATTATTCTTGGCATACTTGGCAATATACATTGTAATTGTTTATCCGCCTGTAATATAGCCCAATGCCTTTTGAAGATAGTCTCCACTTGTTTATGTTGGACGTTGTAATTCAAAATGATTGGTACTTGATCATCCAAAGCTGTTCTTTTGATCCTATCTTCTATTAGTGTTTCTCTGGGTATTTCCAACACTTTTTGGATCTGTGTCTGTATAAAACCAGTGTCATATCCTTTATTCACGAACTTTTCACCAATCATATTAGCTTGGTCCATGAATATTCGTGGGTCCGTACAGTTTCTACGGATCCTGACCAGTTGCCCCTTCGGGATATTTATTAACCAGGGGTCATGATGGCAGCTGTCTACCGGTATATAGCTATTTCGCTCAACCGGTTTGAAATAAGTTTTGGTGGTAATTTGTTGAGCTTCAAGTGTGATTTCTAGGTCCAAAAATTGTATAGTTTTCTCATTAATCATGTGGGTGAGTATAATGTTTTTCTGGTTCATATTGAGTTTTTCAAAAAATTGGATCAACGAACCCTCATCACCACTCCATATGAGAATGCAATCATCAATGAACCTTTTATAGAGAACTAATTGCTCAGGTGGGTCTTCATAAATAGCAGTTTCCTCCCACTCAGCCATAAACACATTGGCAACACTTGGTGCATATTTTGCCCCCATACCTATGCCATTCAGTTGGCGATAATATTTCTGTCTATGCCAGAAATAGTTGTGTTGTAGGCCGAATGCCAGACATCTCAACACAAACCTGTTTTGTTTCGACACAAGTGACCCAAATTTATTCAATGCCCATTTTGATGCCTGGATCGCCTCTGCATGGTTAATGACCGTGTAGAGCGAGGACACATCAGCAGTGGCTAATAGATATTTCTTAGATCTGTCTATCCTCACTGTATCCAAAATCTGAATCAGATGTTTCGTGTCCCTTAGGTAGGCCCTTGTTTGTGGGACTAATGGCTGAATAAACTTATCTACATATTGTCCAAGTCTTGAATTTATGGACTGAATTCCATTGATAATGGGTCTGCCTGGAGGTCTGAGTGGGTCCTTATGGATCTTTGGTATTGTATAAATTATAGGCACCCTGCAGTTTTCTGGAACCAAATATTTTTGTTCTCTTTTATGAAGTACTCCTTTGTCCCTCCCTCTTTGAATCAAATCAATTAGTTCTTCCTTATATTCACACGTAGGGTTTCCCCTGAGCTTAATATATGTATTTTGATCTTCCAGTTGACTTTCCAATTCTTCAAAATAATATTCCTTGGATAATACCACTATAGCTCCTCCTTTGTCCGCAGGTCTAATAATGACTTGTTTATTATCCTCCAGTTCCTTTATTCCTTT
Source organism: Rana temporaria (assembly GCF_905171775.1). Classification (NCBI taxonomy): domain Eukaryota; kingdom Metazoa; phylum Chordata; class Amphibia; order Anura; family Ranidae; genus Rana; species Rana temporaria. The sequence continues at coordinate 297,952,722 of NC_053492.1, forward strand.
GTGTATATATTTGGGATCTGGGACTTTTTTAGTTTTTAATTTCTCTAGGTCTCTCAGAACCATTTTGTTAAAAACTTGAACATGTTCATTATTGTGAACCTGGGGATTAAATAATGACTTATTTCTTAATTGACTATGCTGAACTCTCCCCAAGAGGGTTTGATCCGATGCTCCCTTTATGGGTTGACTCATCATATATTTCTTAATATTTAATTTCCTGGTATATTTTTGTATATCCACATATACATCAAATTTGCTCAGATTTCGTTTTGGAGCAAACTTGAGTCCTTTATCCAAGGTTAAAAGTTCCGTACGTGTTAGTTCTACCCCACTAATATTATAGATCCCTTCCCCTACTGGACCTTTCTTCTTTTGGATCTTGTGTCCACCTCTGCAGCCTCTCTTTCGTTGGGACTTCGCGGGTGTGTCATTTGTTCGTATCGTGGAGGTGTTCTGTCGCTCCGACGATACTCTAAAAAAGATCTAGAATCATTTTCCTCTCTGTAATTACCCAATGGTTCATATTTATTATACATTGGGACGGGACTTCTTCTATTATCATATTGATGATAGTCCCTAGGAGTTGAGCTCCCTTGTTGGTATTGTTGGGGCGGGGCTCTAGACTGTTGCTGTGAATGATTATCCCTGGGATCCCTATAGTCATGGCTATAGTACTGATGTTCCTGTTGATAACCATATTGATGCCCCCCTGATTGGTCCGGTCGATTTTGTGGAGCTTTTGATTGTTTTTGGTTATTCTTATTTTTCCAAAAGGCCTTTTTGGGTGATTTTGACCTTGGTTTTTGATTGCTTTTATTACCCCACCAGGGTTTTGGAGTCCTAGGTTCATTCTGATCGTTTCTTGTAGACCGACCTTGACTATTGGGGTATTGACCATTAGGGTTATCCCTATAAGGTCTTCCATATTCCCCTCCATTATGACTGGTGGGTTCTGGAGATCTATATCTCATCTCCCTCCTAGGAGATACTAGGCGTACCTCCCTTTCTGGGGATGATGAGACTGATCCCCTTTTACCATCCTTAAGGTTAATCTGCCATTTAAAGATCTGGTGCTGTTGGTAATCATACGTGTCCCTAAGATATTTTCTCTTCTTCCGTTGTTTAATCTCAAGATCCTTTTGCTCCAATACTTTGTTAAGTTGAGCAGTGAGTGTTATAAAAGAAGGAGTATCCTTATGTCCTTCTAGGAATACTTTACATTCAGCAATTTGTTTATTAATTGTTGCAATTTTTCTTTGTTTCCGTTTCATTATAAATTGCACTAATTCAAGCCCTTTTTCATTAAAAAACTTGTACCATTCTTCTATAGAGTCCTGGTCTAGAAGGCCATCATTAATCGGTACCTCCCATCTAAGTCTCCGGGGTACAATACCCTCTTTGATATATTGTTCATGAGTGGTTAAATCCCACCATATGCTAACCTTCTTCTCCATTAAATGGCCAAACTTTCTAAAGGTAGTATCAAGATCTCCTACTTCAGAAACAGGTTTGGTGGTAAACACATCTTTCAAATCAACTGTGCGGTTTTCCATAAATTTAAATATATCCATAATAGCTGCTGAATAGTGATAAAGTGACTACTGTGAAAAATGTGAAAATGGTACTACAGCGCTAATTAAATATTTAAAAAAATGACATTAACAAAATTACCAAATAATAAACGCAGCAATAAAGTGATGTATGTCAAACAAAATGGTGCAAAAAATTATATAATGTATATTGCGCTGAATATTAACTAAGATAATGTGAAAACCAAATTATACGCGATTCAATATGTACACAGATCCACAAACAAAAAGAAAAGACAATTAGTCCAATTGGGCTTGAATTAGTGCAATTTATAATGAAACGGAAACAAAGAAAAATTGCAACAATTAATAAACAAATTGCTGAATGTAAAGTATTCCTAGAAGGACATAAGGATACTCCTTCTTTTATAACACTCACTGCTCAACTTAACAAAGTATTGGAGCAAAAGGATCTTGAGATTAAACAACGGAAGAAGAGAAAATATCTTAGGGACACGTATGATTACCAACAGCACCTTTAAATGGCAGATTAACCTTAAGGATGGTAAAAGGGGATCAGTCTCATCATCCCCAGAAAGGGAGGTACGCCTAGTATCTCCTAGGAGGGAGATGAGATATAGATCTCCAGAACCCACCAGTCATAATGGAGGGGAATATGGAAGACCTTATAGGGATAACCCTAATGGTCAATACCCCAATAGTCAAGGTCGGTCTACAAGAAACGATCAGAATGAACCTAGGACTCCAAAACCCTGGTGGGGTAATAAAAGCAATCAAAAACCAAGGTCAAAATCACCCAAAAAGGCCTTTTGGAAAAATAAGAATAACCAAAAACAATCAAAAGCTCCACAAAATCGACCGGACCAATCAGGGGGGCATCAATATGGTTATCAACAGGAACATCAGTACTATAGCCATGACTATAGGGATCCCAGGGATAATCATTCACAGCAACAGTCTAGAGCCCCGCCCCAACAATACCAACAAGGGAGCTCAACTCCTAGGGACTATCATCAATATGATAATAGAAGAAGTCCCGTCCCAATGTATAATAAATATGAACCATTGGGTAATTACAGAGAGGAAAATGATTCTAGATCTTTTTTAGAGTATCGTCGGAGCGACAGAACACCTCCACGATACGAACAAATGACACACCCGCGAAGTCCCAACGAAAGAGAGGCTGCAGAGGTGGACACAAGATCCAAAAGAAGAAAGGTCCAGTAGGGGAAGGGATCTATAATATTAGTGGGGTAGAACTAACACGTACGGAACTTTTAACCTTGGATAAAGGACTCAAGTTTGCTCCAAAACGAAATCTGAGCAAATTTGATGTATATGTGGATATACAAAAATATACCAGGAAATTAAATATTAAGAAATATATGATGAGTCAACCCATAAAGGGAGCATCGGATCAAACCCTCTTGGGGAGAGTTCAGCATAGTCAATTAAGAAATAAGTCATTATTTAATCCCCAGGTTCACAATAATGAACATGTTCAAGTTTTTAACAAAATGGTTCTGAGAGACCTAGAGAAATTAAAAACTAAAAAAGTCCCAGATCCCAAATATATACACAAAGGAATAAAGGAACTGGAGGATAATAAACAAGTCATTATTAGACCTGCGGACAAAGGAGGAGCTATAGTGGTATTATCCAAGGAATATTATTTTGAAGAATTGGAAAGTCAACTGGAAGATCAAAATACATATATTAAGCTCAGGGGAAACCCTACGTGTGAATATAAGGAAGAACTAATTGATTTGATTCAAAGAGGGAGGGACAAAGGAGTACTTCATAAAAGAGAACAAAAATATTTGGTTCCAGAAAACTGCAGGGTGCCTATAATTTATACAATACCAAAGATCCATAAGGACCCACTCAGACCTCCAGGCAGACCCATTATCAATGGAATTCAGTCCATAAATTCAAGACTTGGACAATATGTAGATAAGTTTATTCAGCCATTAGTCCCACAAACAAGGGCCTACCTAAGGGACACGAAACATCTGATTCAGATTTTGGATACAGTGAGGATAGACAGATCTAAGAAATATCTATTAGCCACTGCTGATGTGTCCTCGCTCTACACGGTCATTAACCATGCAGAGGCGATCCAGGCATCAAAATGGGCATTGAATAAATTTGGGTCACTTGTGTCGAAACAAAACAGGTTTGTGTTGAGATGTCTGGCATTCGGCCTACAACACAACTATTTCTGGCATAGACAGAAATATTATCGCCAACTGAATGGCATAGGTATGGGGGCAAAATATGCACCAAGTGTTGCCAATGTGTTTATGGCTGAGTGGGAGGAAACTGCTATTTATGAAGACCCACCTGAGCAATTAGTTCTCTATAAAAGGTTCATTGATGATTGCATTCTCATATGGAGTGGTGATGAGGGTTCGTTGATCCAATTTTTTGAAAAACTCAATATGAACCAGAAAAACATTATACTCACCCACATGATTAATGAGAAAACTATACAATTTTTGGACCTAGAAATCACACTTGAAGCTCAACAAATTACCACCAAAACTTATTTCAAACCGGTTGAGCGAAATAGCTATATACCGGTAGACAGCTGCCATCATGACCCCTGGTTAATAAATATCCCGAAGGGGCAACTGGTCAGGATCCGTAGAAACTGTACGGACCCACGAATATTCATGGACCAAGCTAATATGATTGGTGAAAAGTTCGTGAATAAAGGATATGACACTGGTTTTATACAGACACAGATCCAAAAAGTGTTGGAAATACCCAGAGAAACACTAATAGAAGATAGGATCAAAAGAACAGCTTTGGATGATCAAGTACCAATCATTTTGAATTACAACGTCCAACATAAACAAGTGGAGACTATCTTCAAAAGGCATTGGGCTATATTACAGGCGGATAAACAATTACAATGTATATTGCCAAGTATGCCAAGAATAATCTATAGACGGGCACCCACTTTAAGAGATTTAGTGGCTAAAAATGTACCGGATCCCCCTACTAAATCTAACAGACTAACTTTCTTCCAAGGAAAAGGTTTTTTCCCTTGTAAAAGATGTTTTGCCTGCAAAAAGACTAATTTCAATGGACAAAAATGCTCCAGTTTTGTATCTAATGTTACTCAAACGGAATACCAAATTAAAGATTTAATAACATGCAGAACTGAGGGTGTAGTCTATGCCTTACAATGTCCATGCTCTCTTCAGTACATTGGCCGTACTAAAAGGCCCTTGTGGAAACGTTTGAGGGAGCATGTTCAAAATATTGAAAAGGGCTTCCCTGACCATAATGTGTCACGGCTTTTTTTTATGTGTCATCAAAATAATCCCAAAGATCTTAAATTTTGGGCTATTGCCAAATATAACCCACACTGGAGGGGGAGTCATAAGGTACGGCAATTGAGTCAGACTGAATCAAGATGGATACATGAAATGAGATCATTATCACCGAATGGGTTAAATATTGAATTTGATCTCAATTGTTTCATCTCTGATTACTGATCTTTATACATATATATATATATTTTTTATGCATTTTTCACATTTTACCTATATGTGTATGTTTGAGATAATTTCCTCTCTGTTTTTAAATTTTAAATTTAAATTTCTAATATGTATTTGACTATGGTTTTAAATACATATTCTATGTTTATTTTAATTTTTGTATGTTTTTTATCATGGCCGGCAAATATGGGTATTGAGAAGTTGCTGGAGTTTCTCTTTTACAATTTCATGTGTAGTACCACTAATGACCATTGGAGGCTGTCATATACCCACAGTTGTCCATACAAATCGATAATGTGTTGGAGGTTATAGTGTTGTACCACTTGTGACCACTGGAGGCTGCTATGTATATATACATATCCCCAGTTGTCGAATATGAACTGATTGTTTTTAAATAATTTTAAATTGTACTTGTATTTTAAATTGTACTTGTATTAAAAATTATACATATGAATATGTTACCAATCCTTATGAGCCTGCGATGATGTAAGATGAAACACTCCCTTACTGCACATCCCGTTGGTGCCTGAGTATCTCGCTGACTATAAATAACATCAGCTGAGACCTGGCAAGCAGTTACCCATGACTAAGTCACGTGTCTAGTGACGTAACGCGTGGGGGAGGAGTTACGAGCGGGACGGATCGCAGATCCGAATGAGGAGAGTGCATCAGAGACGCTGAGCGGCCTAATTTGAAGGATTGGTGCTAGGTTGTCCTAAATGCTGTTTAAACTCGGCGGATTCGTGAGTGAGACCTAGTCAGAAATCATTTACCCATATTTGTTCATGCTATTTGCGCTATGAAGATCTTTTCTCTTGTTTTCTCTATGAGCTGTATCAGTGTGGAGGAAGCGCTGCACATATGAAACAGATGTCTACATAGTGTGATTAGATCTCACATCTCTCAATCATTACACAGGGTGTTGTTCACGGAAGAAACACTGGTGTATCCATACAATTGGACTAATTGTCTTTTCTTTTTGTTTGTGGATCTGTGTACATATTGAATCACGTATAATTTGGTTTTCACATTATCTTAGTTAATATTCAGCGCAATATACATTATATAATTTTTTGCACCATTTTGTTTGACATACATCACTTTATTGCTGCGTTTATTATTTGGTAATTTTGTTAATGTCATTTTTTTTAATATTTAATTAGCGCTGTAGTACCATTTTCACATACTTCTCTTTTAACTTCCCTACATTGATTTTCTTTCCATGTAGTTGTTCATGTCAGACCATTCTTAATTGAATTCTGATGGGCAACTATTAGCGCTGTGAAAGGAGGGTATCAGGAAATGACTTTACAGGATTTCTATATTGGAGTTGCAAATAGAAGAATGATAGTGGCTGAGTAGAAGTGACAAATTTGTGTAAGAAAGATCATTTTCAAAAGATATGAAAAAGATAAGGCAAGATGGACATATTCATTTCTAAACGAACTGCTAAAAACAGACAGGTGGGGATTTGTTTCCCCTCCATCCAGCAGATCAGTTCAGATGGCAGTCGGATGTAAACGGACTGCTCATAGAGGTACAGTAGGTGAACCCGATTTTGTGTCAATCTCGCTCTCTTTCTCAGCGAGATTGAGCACCTACGAGCCCCATCGCGGGAGCCAGCGCCGAGCTGGCTTGCCGCGATGGATACAGAGCCGTCATAGAAGCGACGGGAGATCCGACTTGGATTCCCGCCAATTCTACACGTGTGCGGCGTTTGTTATGAATCCTGAGGGGGAAGTCCCCGCCGGATTTTAAATAAAAATCCGGCATGGGTCCCCCCTCAGGAGCATACCGGGCCCTTAGGTCTGTTATGGGTTGTAAGGAGAGCCCCCCCTACGCCGAAAAAAACGGCGTAGGGGGTCCCCCTACAATCCATACCAGACCCGTATCCAAAGCACGCTACCCGGCCAGCCAGGAAGGGAGTGGGGACGAGCGAGCGCCCCCCCCCCTCCTGAGCCGTACCAGGCTGCATGCCCTCAACATGGGGGGGTTGGGTGCTCTGGGGCAGGGGGGCGCACTGCGGCCCCCCCCACCTCAGAGCACCCTGTCCCCATGTTGATGAGGACAGGGCCCCTTCCCGACAACCCTGGCCGTTGGTTGTCGGGGTATGCGGGCGGGAGGCTTATCGGAATCTGGGAGCCCCCTTTAATAAGGGGGCCCCCAGATACCGGCCCCCCACCCTAAGTGAATGAGTATGGGGTACATCGTACCCCTACCCATTCACTTGCAAGAAAAGTGGTAAAAACACAAATAAACCACACAGTGTATTAAAATATTTTATTTTTCTGCTCCGGAGGCCGCCCCCTGTCTTCTTTATTAGCTCTTTTACCAGGGGGGGCTTCTTCTTTGACGTCTTCGGGTGGGTGGGGGCCGCCGTCTGGTTCTCTTCCACCGCCGGGGGGGGGTGGCTTTTAAAAAAGCCCCCACCCCCCCGGCGGGTTTCCTCCGGCGTCTTCGGCGGGGCTCTTCTTCTTCCGCTATCCCGACGGGTCTTCTCAACTCTCCGGGGTTCTCCTTCTGTCTTCGCCGCTCTCCGTTGTTGACTCGGCGCACCCCGGTTCTTCGTCTCGCTGTCCGGTGTCTTCTTCCGTGATGTACGTCTTCTCCTTCCGTGCTGTGATGAGTTCTTCTTCCGTGCTGTGACGTCATGTTCTTCACTTCTCTCCTTCTCCCGATGTTGCCACGCCGGTCCTCCTCGCTGAAATGACGGATGCGCGCCTTGCATCGGACCTATATAGGCCTCACAGTCCCATCATGCTCTGTACCTACCCATGTGATACCTACCCACGTGGTAGGTATCACATGGGTAGGTACAGAGCATGATGGGACTGTGAGGCCTATATAGGTCCGATGCAAGGCGCGCATCCGTCATTTCAGCGAGGAGGACCGGCGTGGCAACATCGGGAGAAGGAGAGAAGTGAAGAACATGACGTCACAGCGCGGAAGAAGAACTCATCACAGCACGGAAGGAGAAGACGTACAGCACGGAAGAAGACACCGGACAGCGAGACGAAGAACCGGGGTGCGCCGAGTCAACAACGGAGAGCGGCGAAGACAGAAGGAGAACCCCGGAGAGTTGAGAAGACCCGTCGGGATAGCGGAAGAAGAAGAGCCCCGCCGAAGACGCCGGAGGAAACCCGACGGGGGGGTGGGGGCTTTTTTAAAAGCCACCCCCCCTCGGCGGTGGAAGAGAACCAGACGGCGGCCCCCACCCACCCGAAGACGTCAAAGAAGAAGCCCCCCCTGGTAAAAGAGCTAATAAAGAAGACAGGGGGCGGCCTCCGGAGCAGAAAAATAAAATATTTTAATACACTGTGTGGTTTATTTGTGTTTTTACCACTTTTCTTGCAAGTGAATGGGTAGGGGTACGATGTACCCCATACTCATTCACTTAGGGTGGGGGGCCGGTATCTGGGGGCCCCCTTATTAAAGGGGGCTCCCAGATTCCGATAAGCCTCCCGCCCGCATACCCCGACAACCAACGGCCAGGGTTGTCGCTAAGGGGCCCTGTCCTCATCAACATGGGGACAGGGTGCTCTGAGGTGGGGGGGGCCGCAGTGCGCCCCCCTGCCCCAGAGCACCCAACCCCCCCATGTTGAGGGCATGCAGCCTGGTACGGCTCAGGAGGGGGGGGGGGCGCTCGCTCGTCCCCACTCCCTTCCTGGCTGGCCGGGTAGCGTGCTTTGGATACGGGTCTGGTATGGATTGTAGGGGGACCCCCTACGCCGTTTTTTTCGGCGTAGGGGGGGCTCTCCTTACAACCCATAACAGACCTAAGGGCCCGGTATGCTCCTGAGGGGGGACCCATGCCGGATTTTTATTTAAAATCCGGCGGGGACTTCCCCCTCAGGATTCATAACAAACGCCGCACACGTGTAGAATTGGCGGGAATCCAAGTCGGATCTCCCGTCGCTTCTATGACGCGCTTGCTGGGATGTGCTGTCACTATTCCAGTGAGTGTGAGATGTCGGCGCGATCTCGGCACCCTGTCGCCGAGTATCAGCGCGACGCTGTCGTGCTAAAAGCACAATATCACAAACACCTACTGTAAGAGGTAAGGGCTGTGTCTGTGTCTGTTCTGCATAAGTGCAACAGTCATTAACCAGCCAACCGCCTGTTCAGCAGGGATCAGTGGACAGATTCCCTGCTGAGCAGGTGGACTCCTGGAGGAGTCATAAAAAGGGGCATAATGCTACTTGAAAAATGTTTTGTAGACTGATGAAACACAATTTGAATTGTTTGGGAAGAATACTCAGCACTATGTATGAAGCAAATCTTACCAACACCAAAACATCATCCCAATGGTAAAGTATGGTGGAGGGAACATGATTTGGGCTTGCTTCACTGCCTCGGCCTTGACCACTTGCCATTAGTGAGGTGAAAATGAATTCCCAAGTTTACCAAAATACCCTACAGGATATTGTCAGGTTGGCTGTCCAATAGCTGAATCTTAGTAGAAGTTGGGTGATGCAGCCGGAAAATTACCTTAAAGTGGTTGTAGCCCCTTACATATACTAAGGGAAGGACTATCCTCAGGTGATACACAAAGATTAAACAAATCCTTCCAAATAAATTGCATCAGTCTATCTGTAGTCTTCTCTTCTCTACACCCATTCAAAGTGCTGAATTTATAAGCTTGTCTGGGAATTCAGGAAAAAAGGGGCAGATAGCTGAAGTTTCACAGAACTGCAGTGAGCAGATGTCTGAGAGCTGATTGGAGGGAGGCGGCAACTCCCTTCCACACAGCACATAGGAAAAGTGCTGAAGCTGTTAATCTGCTGGAGCTCCTTTCCCTGTCACCATTTTTCTCTTGGTGTCAGGAAAACTTGCCAGGAGTGATTCATGTTATTAAATACCTAGGGGTTCATATATCTCGGTCCCCAGCAGACTACGGGATGCGGCGCCTTACAAAATTCATTTTTTTTCTTACTTGATTTGCTTTATTTTATTTATTTTGACACTGTTTTAAAAAATAAATTAAAAATTTGGGTCACTTTTATTCCTATTGCAAGGAATGTAAAAAAGCACGACCGGTCCTCTTAAATATGAGATCTAGGGTCAAAAAGACCTCAGATCTCATATTTGGACAAAAAAAACAAAACGTATGCCATTCAAAAAAAAAGTCCCTTTAAGACCTGTAGGCGGAAGTGACGTTTTGACATTGCTTCTGCCCTGCAGTGATATGGAGACGGGTGGGGGCCATCTTCACTTCACTCATCTCCATAAACAGCAACAGAGAGGACCGGATCGCCTCTCCCGTTGCCAATAAAAGTGATCAGACACCACTTTTTTTTGTAGCGGACCACCCGCTGAAGAAGAGAATATTGGGGTTATGGTAGCTTGCTATTCCTCTTCAAGCAGCCAACGTAAATCTGCGGCGGGCGGTCTGTAAGTGGTTAAGCACATGTTTGTCTATTGTTGTGACCTAGATGAGGATTAGATCACGTTTTATGGAAAATTACTTCGGAAAACCAGTTAAATCCAAGGGGTTTTCATACTTGCCGCTGTAGTGCTCCTATATTATTACAATTATTCTTGTTTTCTATTGCCATGAGTGAGGTGTCTTAGTATTCAAGACTGCCATGTTTCCATGAACAACGGTTATAATACTTGTTTACTCGCAATGACTCTTCTTGAGATTTGCTTAGAAATAACCCCTTGCAGATAAAAATGACAATGAAAGATGAATGGTTTTAACTGAGGTAAAAATCAGCGTTGTTGGTGAAGCTTAGATTGTAGAGCTGCACATATTTTGGAGAACACTGACTGGTTCACAGCATGAAAACCAGCCCTGTATATAATTTATTTTCAAACAGTGATTTGCTTACTTACCACACAGCTTGGTCATCAACCCACGCAGTTAGAAACCCCAAACAATGTGTCTAGAATATAAAACATTAGACCGCGGACCTCTTATGCAGTTTTTCAATTCAAGTTATAAACACTACTGTTAGTAAATCTTTACTTTTGTTTCAATCAAATCTTTTTATTTTAAATGCGAGCAGACCAGCCCCACCACCACATAGCATAGTTTGGTTCTTAGAGAGCTACCTTCTTAAGCCTCGTACACACGATAGGTTAAACCTATGAAATTGGCCTGATGGACCGTTTTCATCAGTCCAAACCCATTGTGTGTAGGCCCCATAGGTTATTTAACCTTAGGTTAAAAACATGAGAACTTGCTTTAAAATTTAACCTATGGATTGGTAACCGATAGGTCAAAACCGATCGTAAGTATGCTAAAGCATCGGTAAAAAACACACGCATGCTCAGAATCAAGTCGACGCATGCTTGGAAGTATTGAACTTCGTTTTTTTCAGCACGTCATTGTGTTTTACGTCACCGCGTTCTGACACGATCGTTTTTTTTAACTGATGGTGTGTACGCACGACGGACCATCATTCAGCTTCATCGGTTAACCTAGGACAACTGTCCTTCAGACCGTTTTCATCGGATGGACTGATCGTGTGTACGAGGCTTAAGTCAACTACCTTGCCACAAGAATGGTTATAGCTTATAGTAGATTCTCTGAAGGACAACCTCTGCGAAATTAGGCTATGCTGGGGAGCGCTAGTTTAGGATTTTGGTAGGTATTTAGATCTGTTAATATTTTAGATAAGAGGTCACTCTCTAAAATCCAATGGGTCCAAAGGAGAGATACTGGAATTGCCAGTAGTAAATTTGTTGAGAGAGAGGAGCCCCAGATATAAGGTTGAGAGTCAGTTTAAATTTTAATCAGAATAACTTATGTCACAAATATACATTTTAAAGTGGTTCTAAAGCCCCCTCAAGAAAATTAAAAGTCAGCAGCTACAGGTACTGTAGCTGCTGGCATCCAGAGGTTTCCTCACCTGGGCCGATTTTTGATTTGGCTCTCGGGTGCTGCCGCCAGGGCCAGTACAAAGCAGGGGCGGAAAGGGCTTAAATTCCGACTAACTAACCAGGTACCCGCTCCCCCCATAAGGTGCCAAATGTGGCAGCAGAGGAGGCAGATAAGAGAAGCTTCCCATTTTGGGTGGAGCTTCGCTTTAAAGGAACACTAAAGGTTTGTTTTTTATTAGATCAATTGATTGCTGTAAGCTAGAGCATTTAAATATCACTTACCTCGTTTTTCCTTTTGACCTCCAAAATACAGTAATCCAGGTTTGAAAATGCCATTTCCTGTCTATGCTCTTCTTGCTTTCCACCAGCATCTGAGCCGTTTTGCATGGTGGAAAGCAGAATGTGCTCACCCCCTCCCTATGACTACAGCCCTGCGTGAAGATGCTCTCTTATCCCTCACAGCCATGGAGGCTAAGCCTAATGGGAACTGTAGTTCCCATTAGGCCGTGATGTAGCAAGAATGAATGTGCACCGCAAACCAGGAAGTCAGTGAGAATAATGATTCAGGAGTGACGGAGGTGAATAAAACAGCTTGATTTAAACAGGTATCAAACAAGTTATAATGCAAAACATTACTTTTTACTTTATCAGCTACTGTCAGACTTTCATTTAAGAGGAAAATATTTTTGTCTTTACAACCCCTTTAAGTTTTTTTTACATTAATGCATTAATGCACCCCCTTATACTTACTTGACCCCAATCCAGCTTTTGCCGCTGTCTCCCTCATCGGATGGCAGATTGAGACAAGTTTATCAATAGACGTAGACATGTCGGCTCAGGAGCCAGCCTGCACAAGTGCCCCATAGAAAGCGGATTTTTATGAGGGCACTCGCTGAAGAGGGGGAGCCTGGAGCATCAGTGGGGGACCCCAGAAGCGGAGGTTTGGGGCTGCTCTGTGCAAAACCATTGCGCACAGCAGATAAATAAAATATATTTATTATTTTATTTAAAACAATAAAATAAAGATTTCATGTTACTTTAACTGGACTCCTAACCATACATCTGGTGCTGTCTTCACTTTCACTTTAGTTTGGCATTACTACACCCTAAGTCAACTCAGTGGACGGAGGTGGTAATGCTAATTCTCCCCCACTGGCTGTAGGGGGAGTGGTGACATGCAAACTGTGTGTGTGTGTCACCTGTTTGGCTATGCTGTGTGAAATGTGTTTAAACCATAGTATTGGATTTACAAATCCATCTTGCAGGTAAAACTTTATGCATTTTATCTCTGTATTTAGTTGTTTATCTAGATGTTTTGTTTTAAAGTATATGTAACTAAATTTACATATAAGCTTAATGCCGCGTACACACGGTCGTTTTCTGCGATGTAAAAAAACGACGTTTTTAAAAACGTCAATTTAATTGACCGTGTGTGGGAGAAAACGACGTTTTATGTCTTCTGAAAAACGACCAAAAAAAATTGAAGCATGCTTCAATTTTATGTGTCGTTTTTCAAAACGTAGTTTTTTACTTCACAGAAATTGACCGTGTGTGGCAAAAAACGACGTTTCAAACAACGTTTTTACACCCGCGCATGCCCAGAAGCTAGTTATGAAGCGAGCTTCAATGGAAAAACGTGGTGAACGTAACCTCGCTTTGCTAGAGCACTGTGAAAAAACGATGGTGTGTAGGCAACATCGTTTTTGAAAAGTGTCATTTTAAAAACGTTGTTTTTTACTTCACAGAAAACGTCGTTTTTTTACATCGCAGAAAACGACCGTGTGTACGCGGCATTAAAGTGGTTGTAAACCCTTACATATATCCACTGAAGTGACAAGCCTCAGGCGATACACAGAGATTAAACAAATCCACCTACATAAATTGTACCTGTTTATCTACAACCCTCTCTCCTCCACAGCTTTCTAAAGCACACAGATCAAATACTATTACTCAACTCCAGCAGGGAGGGGACAGAGATCTGATGTCACACACTGCACAGCATACAGCAGAGATCTGAGTGTAAGTAGAGGGAAAGGACACACTGCCCTCTACATAGTCTCATAGGGAAACATGCACAGCTAAGGCTGCCAATCACCTTCTGTGTGTCGGGGGCCATCTCTCAAGTTTTTGTGGTGTCAGCATAGTCTGTCAGGAGTCACTCATACAGATAGCAGAGGGATAGGAGGGGAGACAGAAATTACACTAGGTGCTTCAAATAGAGGCAAGTAGAGTAGTAGAGGCAAGTAGAGTAGTAGAGGCAAGAAAAGAGTAGCCTTGGGGAATTCTTCCATTTTTCTAAAAAAAAAAGCAGCTTTTTTCAACTGGGGTGCCCAGGCAAAATGCTTAAAAATTGCCCCAAAATTGTATACAAGCCAGTGGGTAGATCAAGTCTGCCTTTTAATCACACAAAGGCACCAGTTTTCATTGTCCACTTTCACAATTTTTCAGCTGTTGGGTGTCAGTACAGCATCCTTGTTTACCCCTTCCCCGCCTCTTTATCGGCATCGGGTCATATTAGTGAGGGAGAAGAGCAACATTGGAATACTAGTCGGTGTCAGTGTGCTTTGGAAGAATATATTACCTCTAATGTTGGGTGTGTGGATGTTGCTGGGTTATGTAAACTTTTTAGTTTAGTCTTTTTACATTTTAGAAATGGGTGCCCCAAGAGCGTGCACTATTTTAAAGGGTGCATTGGCTGTAAAAAGTTTGAGAAACACTGCTATAGAGGGATATGCTCTCTTTTTCATTACAGAGGTTCACATCCATTTTAAGGCATCCTTGTAATTTCAAAAGCCATTTTCAATACTTTTAATTCTCCAGCTTTTAGTAAAAAAACATCTGTAGACCCTTCTTTAAGGACAGTCGCTGTTACAGGCTCACATCACTCTGTCCCTTTCTCCAATTTGTTCTCCTGCATAGTCACCTTGTCACATGGGCTTCAGATAGAGACTATAAGTGGCTGTAATAGGTATGGGCCAATGTTGTCACCATTGTGAAAAATGCACTTAGAAATGCCTTGCAGCCATTGCTGGAGTGCATTCAGACGAAAAGAGGCTGCAAGGAGGTAACATTAGATCACCAGCACTTAGATGCAACAAAAGAAGAAACAGAAAAAAAACAGGTAATGTAGTATAGGTAGCATAGATAGGATAGTAGTAGTCAAGGTAGTATATTTACACAGTGCTTTTGCAAACTAAATGTTATTGTATCAGAGCCTATGTCTATTTTGATTCATTCTAAAAGGTTCACAAATCTTTAACCACTTACCCCCCGGACCATATTGCTGCCCAAAGACCAGAGACCTTTTTGCGATTCGGGACTGTGTCGCTTTAACAGACAATTGCGCGGTCGTGCGACGTGGCTCCCAAACAAAATTGGCGTCCTTTTTTTCCCACAAATAGAGCTTTCTTTTGGTGGTATTTGATCACCTCTGCGGTTTTTATTTTTTGCGCTATAAACAAAAATATAGCGACAATTTTGAAAAAAATGAATATTTTTTACTTTTTGCCATAATAAATATCCCCCAAAAATATATAAAAAAACATTTTTTTTCCTCAGTTTAGGCCGATACGTATTCTTCTATATATTTTTCGTAAAAAAAAATCGCAATAAGCGTTAATTGATTGGTTTGCGCAAAAGTTATAGCGTTTACAAAATAGGGGGTATTTTTATGGCATTTTTATTAATATTTTTTTTTACTAGTAATGGCGGCGATCAGCGATTTTTTTTTCGGTACTGCGACATTATGGCGGACACTTCGGACACTTTTGACACATTTTTGGGACCATTGGCATTTTTATAGCGATCAGTGCTATAAAAATGCATTGGATTACTATAAAAATGCCACTGGCAGTGAAGGGGTTAACACTAGGGGGCGGGGAAGGGGTTAAGTATGTTCCCTGGGTGTGTTCTTACTGTGGGGGGGGGGTGGACTCACTAGGGGAAACACTGATCCTTCTGTTCATACATTGTATGAACAGAAGATCAGCATTTCCCCCGCTGACAGGACCGAGAGCTGTGTGTTTACACACACAGCTCCCGGTCCCCGCTCTGTAACGAGCGATCGCGTGTGCCCGGCGGCGATCGCGCCCGCCGGGCGCCCCTAGTGGCGGCTCAAAGAGCCGACGTAGACCTACGGGCTCTCGCCCAGGAGAGCCAACCTGCCGCCGTAGAATGACGGCGGCTGGTCGGCAAGCAGTTAAATTGGTTGTAAACCCTTCCATATATATAATGAATTGACTAGACATAGACTGATACATAGATATGAAACAAATCCTCCTACATAGGTTTAACTTGTCTATCTGCAGCTATCTCCTATCTATAGCCGTTTAATAAGTAGAATGTATACAGCTTGTTTGTGATTTCAGAAAGCAGGGAACTGAAATTATACTCTGCAGATCTCAGAGAGTGGAACTCTGAAAGCTGTTTGGAGGGAAGGAACCCCCCCCCCCCCCTTTCACACAACACACAGGAAAAGACCTGAGGCTGTCAATCTTAGGCTGTCTTTAATTTTTTTTTCTCTTAAGCCCTGTACACACGGGCAGGAATCTCGTCAGGAAAAACATTTTGTTTTCCCTAAAAGAGATTCTTGGCGAGAATCTCTTGCCGCCCGAGTGTACAGACTCTCGTTTCAAAAGAACCGCGGTTCTCTTGAAAGGAAAGAACGCAGTGACATCATCGCGTACGACGAGCATGCATTTGTCACATTCTATGCCCTCGCCGCCATCTTGCTGCACCCTACCTATGCCTAGGAAGCTATCGCGCATGCGTCAAAGTCATTTCGAGCATGCGCGGGTTTCCACGGCGACAGGTAAGTATACACACTCTCGGGTTTCTCGACAAGAAAACTGCAGAGAATCTCACGACGAGAAAAATTGAGAATACGTTCTCTATTTTTCTCGTCTAGATTATGGGCAGTTTTCTTGTCGAGAAACCTGAAGCCTCAGGCCCCGTACACACGGCCGAGGAACTCGACGTGCCAAACACGTCGAGTTCCTCGTCGAGTTCCTCGTCGAGTTCAGGGATGAAGCCGCCGAGGAGCTCGGCGGGCCGCCTTCTCCCATAGAACAACGAGAAAATAGAGAACATGTTCTCTATTTTCTCGACGAGTTCCTCGGCGGCTCCATCGGGCCAAAAGTGTACAGACGACAGAGTTTCTCGGCAGAATCCGGCTCTGACCGAGTTTCTCGCCGAATTCTGCCGAGAAACTCTGTCGTGTGTACGAGGCCTCATACACATGCTCGGTGTACTCGGCAAGAAGGCTCTGCCAGCAGTTTTCTTGCTGGTTCTTGCCGAGTAAACCGTGCGTGTGTACGAGGCTTAAGTGTCAGGAACTCATTCAGATGGTAGAGGAATAAGGCAGCAGACTAAAATGACACTTGGTGCTCTGGATTGAGACAAGCACACACTATAGAGGGATATATTTTGTTCATATTTTATGTCAGAGGTTTACAATCACTTTAAGTAAACATATATGATTATAATTGAGGATATAACACTTGGTCCTTTTTATAGTAAGATCTGGGGTCTATTATACTCCTGATCCTTCCTCTCCAAATCAGCCTATCAAACGAATTTGATCAGCTGCTTCGCTGCCTTGTAATGGCCAGTAAACAAATACCCAAAAAAAGAAATTGCAAAATCCTTGTCACTTCTGGCTTCATTCATCACAGAGGAGAGGGAAGAACGGATGAAGATTTCAATACTAATTTTGATCCTGGTATAACCACTTGCTGTCCAGGACGTTTATATACGTACACTGGATGCCAAGTGGTTAAAAAAACAAGTAAACAGTGCTTTGAATAGGCATTCACCCCCTTGGACTTTTCTTCATTTTGTAGTGTTACAACCTGGAAATGATATGGATTCAGTGGAAATCTGGTAAACACCAAAAGTGCTGAACTAACAGCTTTGAGCCTTAGTTCACACTGAACACGGCTTTGAAATTGACCACGACTTCATCTGAACACGCACAATTTCAAAGCCGTATTTCAGTCTGACTTTGGAGGCGACTTGAAAGACATTTGTGTGGGTTCATGCACAGATGTCTTTAAAATTCGCCCCCAAAGTCATACTGATTGGGACGCTCCTATTGTCGCCAATAGGCTGCGATTTGACATGCAATTTGACCAGTCAAATCACATGTCACAACGCGTTGATGTGAACGGGGGGCTAAAAGCTGACTGGTGGTAGAGCCTTTATAAGGTACTCAGGCACGTCCTCTAACCCTTATGCCATGAGGACTTTGCTACAGGACACTTGGGTTGCTGTGTGTCCTTCTGTGGACACGCTTACACCATTTCCACTCCATACTTCATAAGTACTCCACCGGGGAACACCCTCACTTATAGCAACAGTGGAAAGAAAGGTAACTGCAGCAAAAACTCAAGAAAGCACTCACTATGCCAAAAGGATTGCAAAACACTCAAAACCCTAAAATTGACAGTATTTCCCTTTCATCGGCGCAAGACCCTGTTTTGTAACTGGTCTTTGCATCTGATTCTAGTTCTATCAGGCACACCGCAAGCGGCCTATCTGAACAAGGCAAATTTTTCTGCAATTATGACAGACTTTCTTGGATAGCTAACTATGACTAAGGCCTCGTACACACCAGCGGACAGTCCGATGAAAACGGTCCGCCGGACTGTTTTCATCGGACATGTCCGCTGGGAGATTTCGGTCTGATGGTTGTACACACCATCAAAACGAAATCCGCGCGGACAGACAGCGCGGTGACGTGTCTGCGCAGTCGCCGCGACGATGACGCGGCGACGTGCGCAACGCTGGAAGGTCAAAGCTTCCACGCATGCGTCGAATCACTTCGACGCATGCGAGGGATGGCGGCCGATCGGACATGTACGGTGAGTCTGTACAGACGACCGAACATGTCCGACGGACAGGCTTCCAGCGGACATGTTTCTTAGCATGGAAACATGTCCGCTGGAAACCTGTCCGGTCGGCCGTACACACAACCGAACATGTCTGCTGAAACTGGTCAGCGGACCAGTTTAAGCAGACATGTTCGGTCGTCTGTACGAGGCCTAAGTGGTGAATTAAAAACCATAGTTAAAAACAAGAGATAATAACAGGAGTCTTCTAGCCTGAAAATAATAAGGAATCTGAATGACTACTGAAGAAATGACCATTAATGTGATTCCTCAATCTCTGCTCCTCTTCAGAACTGTAGTGCTTTGAACGTCTTTGAACAAAGCTGGCATCACTTCTAGTCCGCTTCAGCTGAGGTGTTGTTTCTTCTCCATCTGGAAGTTAATGATACCATCGGAGAGATATTATTTAGGAACCTTCCCTCCATCGCATGTCTTTCCATCCTTTGAAGTATTATCCATCAGAGAAGAAGATGTGTATATCAACATACCTTCTGCTTTAATGATCGAGAATCGTAATTTACAAGCCTGATTTCACTTCTGGCGACATATGTCACCATAAGTCCACTTACTCCGGTAAGCCTTTATTTTTACTGGTGGTGGTTATTTTCACATAAGGAAGAAATCAGCATTAGATGTTTGGATCAACCTTTATTCACGTGGTGGAATCCATCTTCATGGATGTGTTGCACTTTTTATTTTTTCCACGTTTTGAATAAATTCATCATTTATTTGGTGGAGCTTATCCGCATGGACTTTATTAATTTCTAACAGTGTGTTGCACATATTTATTTACTCAGTGATATATCTACATATCACATATACAATGTTTTTTGTCACAATTTATATTGCATAAGCGCTACACTTTTTTGTACACTTTCGTTTTTGCTTTTTTATTCACAATTAGCCGTGTTAGCTGCTCTATTTCCCTCAGGCAGCGCAGTGTTTACTATATTTTTTCCTTGGATAGCTAACTGCCTTAATGTAGGACTGTAGGCAAAACTTTTTGTTTTGGTTTTGGATATTGTAAGGGAGGGTAATAGCCTCAATAAGGATTATTTTTGCCATCTGTTTAGCCAAACAGGAAGAGAGAGGAAATCTGTGCAAATTAAGGGAAACTCTAGGGGACCCCCTGGTCATGAGAACTAGTGTCCCCATTGGATGATTTCTCCTCTATTACTTTTCTCGGGATAACCCAAAATTTGTGATTTTCTTTTACTTTGACTTTTAATGATAATGATGAACAGGACAAAACAGAGAGGATGAATCTCTATAATGAGGATACAGACAGCAATACAAACTTTCAGGTGTTCTAATCCATCTCCTGTCTATCCAAAATAAAAAAAAGTTTTACATTTAGTTACAGTAAAAGAAATAATTGAACCCCTGCTGATTTTGTACGTTTGCATTTTAATGAGTGAAATAAGTATTTGATCCCCTTTCAATCAACATGATTCCTGGCTCCCCTGTCTCTTTTAAAAGACGTGCTCCTAATCTCAGCTTGTTACCTGTATAAAAGACACCTGTCCACCTGTGCTATGTGCTGGATGTTCAGTGTGCCCCTGTACCTGTAAGAAGGGGTGGGATCCCTTCATTCCACCAGAATGCATGTGCTTCCATTGTAGAGTCACTCATAAGCTAGTGCTAGGGCTACAGATACTACTACTAGAGTGCTTTTGCGGGGCCTGTAGCTTACGCATTTATATGTAAATGTGTACTGACTAAACCCCTGTTTTTAACGCATGCTGTTAGATAGGGTAATTTGGTTGTCCGCGGGGTGGTCGGTAAGTGAGCTTGGAGTTTTCCTTGGCTTTTCTTCTAACATATGTTGCCTTCCAATGCTACTTGCTGCATTGGCCAGTTATATGTGGGGGCAGTGGCTTCCTTTTTTGTTTATCTTACAGTACAGACCAAAAGTTTGGACACACCTTCTCATTCAAAGAGTTTTCTTTATTTTCATGACTATGAAAATTGTAGATTCACACTGAAGGCATCAAAACTATGAATTAACACATGTGGAATTATACATAACAAAAAAGTGTGAAACAACTGAAAATATATTTCATATTCTTGGCTCTTCAAAGTAGCCACCTTTTGCAGCAGACACATCTCTAGAACTATTAAGAGGAGACTGTGTGAATCAGGCCTTCATGGTAGAATATCTGCTAGGAAACCACTGCTAAAGAAGGGCAACAAGCAGAAGAGACTTGTTTGGGCTAAAGAACACAAGGAATGGACATTGGACCAGTGGAAATCTGTGCTTTGGTCTGATGAGTCCAAACTTGAGATAAACTTGAGATCTTTGGTTCCAACCCCCGTGTCTTTGTGCGACGCAGAAAAGGTGAACGGATGGACTCTACATGCCTGGTTCCCACCGTGATGCATGGAGGAGGAGGTGTGATGGTGTGGGGGTGCTTTGCTGGTGACACTGTTGGGGATTTAATCAAAATTGAAGGCATACTGAACCAGCATGGCTACCACAGCATCTTGCAGCGGCATGCTATTTCATCCGGTTTGCGTTTAGTTGGACCATCATTTATTTTTCAACAGGACAATGACCCCAAACCTCCAGGCTGTGTAAGGGCTATTTGACCAAGAAGGAAAGTGATGGGGTGCTGCGCCAGGTGACTACCTCTTGAAGCTCATCAAGAGAATGCCAAGAGTGTGCCAAGCAGTAATCAAAGCAAAAGGTGGCTACTTTGAAGAACCTAGAATATTAAATATATTTTCAGTTGTTTCACACTTTTTTGTTTTGTATAATTCCACATGTGTTAATTCATAGTTTTGATGCCTTCAGTGTGAATCTACAATTTTCATAGTCATGAAAATAAAGAAAACTCTTTGAGAAGGTGTGTCCAAACTTTTGGTCTGTACTGTATATTGGGATGATACCCTAGTGCTCACACATTTTAGATTTACTGAATTCTTTCCCACAAACATAAACACAAATCATTTGCCATGTAGGTGCCCACCCAATTATTTTATTTAGGTCTTTTTGTAAGGCTTCCACGTCTTGCTGTGAAGTTATTGCCCTGCTTAGCTTTATGTCATCAGCAAACACTGACAAACAGAACTGGTCCCAGGACAGATCCTTTGGGAACCCCACTTACCACACTAGACCATTCTGAGTACTCGTTAATTATGACCACCCTTTGGACCCGTCCCTGTAACCAGTTTTCTATCCAGGAACATACCCTATGGTCCATGCCGACAGACCTCAGTTTGTAAAGTAAGCATTTATAAGGAACTGTATCGAATGCCTTTACAAAATCCAGATATACCACATCCACAGGCCTTCCTTCTCTTATCTACATGGTAGCTCACTTCCTCAAAGAATGTTAATAGACTGGTTTGGCAAGAATGATCCTTCATGAACTCATGCTGATTACAACTATGGATACGGTTTTCATCAGAAAATTCTTGGATGGTAGTCCCTTATTGTCTCCTCCAATAATTTACAAATTGTTATTGTTAGACTGACTGGCCTGTAGTTTCCAGGGATATATCTTGGCCCTTTTATAAAAATTGGTACACGTTGGCTTTTCTCCAATCGGCTGGTACAGTAGGTGAACCCGATTTTGTGTCAATCTCGCTCTCTTTCTCAGCGAGATTGAGCACCTACGAGCCCCATCGCGGGAGCCAGCGCCGAGCTGGCTTGCCGCGATGGATACAGAGCCGTCATAGAAGCGACGGGAGATCCGACTTGGATTCCCGCCAATTCTACACGTGTGCGGCGTTTGTTATGAATCCTGAGGGGGAAGTCCCCGCCGGATTTTAAATAAAAATCCGGCATGGGTCCCCCCTCAGGAGCATACCGGGCCCTTAGGTCTGTTATGGGTTGTAAGGAGAGCCCCCCCTACGCCGAAAAAAACGGCGTAGGGGGTCCCCCTACAATCCATACCAGACCCGTATCCAAAGCACGCTACCCGGCCAGCCAGGAAGGGAGTGGGGACGAGCGAGCGCCCCCCCCCCCTCCTGCGCCGTACCAGGCTGCATGCCCTCAACATGGGGGGGTTGGGTGCTCTGGGGCAGGGGGGCGCACTGCGGCCCCCCCCACCTCAGAGCACCCTGTCCCCATGTTGATGAGGACAGGGCCCCTTCCCGACAACCCTGGCCGTTGGTTGTCGGGGTATGCGGGCGGGAGGCTTATCGGAATCTGGGAGCCCCCTTTAATAAGGGGGCCCCCAGATACCGGCCCCCCACCCTAAGTGAATGAGTATGGGGTACATCGTACCCCTACCCATTCACTTGCAAGAAAAGTGGTAAAAACACAAATAAACCACACAGTGTATTAAAATATTTTATTTTTCTGCTCCGGAGGCCGCCCCCTGTCTTCTTTATTAGCTCTTTTACCAGGGGGGGCTTCTTCTTTGACGTCTTCGGGTGGGTGGGGGCCGCCGTCTGGTTCTCTTCCACCGCCGGGGGGGGGTGGCTTTTAAAAAAGCCCCCACCCCCCCGGCGGGTTTCCTCCGGCGTCTTCGGCGGGGCTCTTCTTCTTCCGCTATCCCGACGGGTCTTCTCAACTCTCCGGGGTTCTCCTTCTGTCTTCGCCGCTCTCCGTTGTTGACTCGGCGCACCCCGGTTCTTCGTCTCGCTGTCCGGTGTCTTCTTCCGTGATGTACGTCTTCTCCTTCCGTGCTGTGATGAGTTCTTCTTCCGTGCTGTGACGTCATGTTCTTCACTTCTCTCCTTCTCCCGATGTTGCCACGCCGGTCCTCCTCGCTGAAATGACGGATGCGCGCCTTGCATCGGACCTATATAGGCCTCACAGTCCCATCATGCTCTGTACCTACCCATGTGATACCTACCCACGTGGTAGGTATCACATGGGTAGGTACAGAGCATGATGGGACTGTGAGGCCTATATAGGTCCGATGCAAGGCGCGCATCCGTCATTTCAGCGAGGAGGACCGGCGTGGCAACATCGGGAGAAGGAGAGAAGTAAAGAACATGACGTCACAGCGCGGAAGAAGAACTCATCACAGCACGGAAGGAGAAGACGTACAGCACGGAAGAAGACACCGGACAGCGAGACGAAGAACCGGGGTGCGCCGAGTCAACAACGGAGAGCGGCGAAGACAGAAGGAGAACCCCGGAGAGTTGAGAAGACCCGTCGGGATAGCGGAAGAAGAAGAGCCCCGCCGAAGACGCCGGAGGAAACCCGCCGGGGGGGTGGGGGCTTTTTTAAAAGCCACCCCCCCCCGGCGGTGGAAGAGAACCAGACGGCGGCCCCCACCCACCCGAAGACGTCAAAGAAGAAGCCCCCCCTGGTAAAAGAGCTAATAAAGAAGACAGGGGGCGGCCTCCGGAGCAGAAAAATAAAATATTTTAATACACTGTGTGGTTTATTTGTGTTTTTACCACTTTTCTTGCAAGTGAATGGGTAGGGGTACGATGTACCCCATACTCATTCACTTAGGGTGGGGGGCCGGTATCTGGGGGCCCCCTTATTAAAGGGGGCTCCCAGATTCCGATAAGCCTCCCGCCCGCATACCCCGACAACCAACGGCCAGGGTTGTCGGGAAGGGGCCCTGTCCTCATCAACATGGGGACAGGGTGCTCTGAGGTGGGAGGGGCCGCAGTGCGCCCCCCTGCCCCAGAGCACCCAACCCCCCCATGTTGAGGGCATGCAGCCTGGTACGGCTCAGGAGGGGGGGGGGGCGCTCGCTCGTCCCCACTCCCTTCCTGGCTGGCCGGGTAGCGTGCTTTGGATACGGGTCTGGTATGGATTGTAGGGGGACCCCCTACGCCGTTTTTTTCGGCGTAGGGGGGGCTCTCCTTACAACCCATAACAGACCTAAGGGCCCGGTATGCTCCTGAGGGGGGACCCATGCCGGATTTTTATTTAAAATCCGGCGGGGACTTCCCCCTCAGGATTCATAACAAACGCCGCACACGTGTAGAATTGGCGGGAATCCAAGTCGGATCTCCCGTCGCTTCTATGACGCGCTTGCTGGGATGTGCTGTCACTATTCCAGTGAGTGTGAGATGTCGGCGCGATCTCGGCACCCTGTCGCCGAGTATCAGCGCGACGCTGTCGTGCTAAAAGCACAATATCACAAACACCTACTGTACCATTCCAGTCAGCAAACTGTCCATAAAAATCAGGAACAACTGTTTAGCTATCACCTGACTGAGTTCTTTCGTGACTCTCATGTGTAAGCCATCTGTTCCTGGTGATTTATTTGTTGGCTTTTCTCCAATTGGCTGGTACCATTCCAATCAGTAAACTGTCCATAACAATTAGGAACAACGGTCTAGCTGTCTCCTGTCTGAGTTCTTTAAGGACTCTCAGGTGTAAGCCATCTGGTCCTGGTGACTTATTTGTGTTAAGTTTTTCCAGTCTATTTCTGACACTGGCTTCTGTTAGCCACAATGGTACATTCTATGATGCGTTATTAACATTACAGTCCTGGTTACTATATCCCCCCTTTTCCTTTGTGAAAACATGAGGAAAATAATGAATTTAAAACCATTGCCTTCTCCTTGTCTCTTGTAACCAAATTCCCATCATCATCTCTTATGGGGCCAATATGCTCAGGCCTCACTTTCTTACTGGTAATATATTTAAATCATTTCTTGGGATATTTTTTTTACTCTCCTCTGCTATGTTCCTATGTGGGTTATTTTAGCCTCCCTGATTGCACTCTTCCACTTCTTATTGCATTCTTTGTAGTATTGGAATGCCGACAATGACCCCTCATCTTTAAGGCCCTTTTTCTCCTCTTTTATATGCATTTTATGTTATAGTTTAGCCACCTAGGTTTAATATTAGCTATTTTATATTTTATTTAATTTGTTCTTAAAGCACTCCTGTTTTTCCTTAGACCGCGTACACACGATCGAACATGTCCACTGAAACTGGTCCGCGGACCAGTTTCCGCGGACATGTCTGACAGTGTGTACGGCCTAGCGGACAGGTTTCCAGCGGACAAAAGTTTCTTAGCAAGCTAAGAAACTTGTTCGCTGGAAACATGTCCGTCGGACATGTCCGATGGTTAGTAAACCTAATCGGACGTGTAACCAGCGTCCCGAAATCCCGCGCATGCGTCAAATTGATTCGACGCATGCGTGGAAGCATTGCACTTCCGTGTTTGAGAAAGTCGGTGTCTTCTACGTCACCGCGTTTTCTGTCCGCGGGGATTTTGGTCTGATGGTGTGTACACACATGAGACCAAAAGCTCCCAGGAGACATGTCCGATGAAAACGGTCCGTGGATCGTTTTCATCGGACATGTCTCCTCGTGTGTACGGGCCTCAGTGTTCCTGGTTCCTAGGATTTTATCCCATTTAAAACATGTAGCATAGAACGCAGTTTAGGGAAGTTGGCTCTTTTGAAATTCAGTGTGCTTGTATTACCCTTAAGTTTCCCTTTTCTGTGATTTATACTGATTGTAATTAACCTGTGATCGCTGTTTCCTACGTTTCCCCGTATTTTCACATCAATGAAAAGGTCTGTGTTTGTAATCAGTAAGGCCCCGTACACACGAGAGGATCTATCCGCTGGAATTTATCCGCGGACCGGTTTCAGCGGATAGATCCCCTGGTGTGTACGATCCAGCGGATATTTATCCGCGGATATTTTTGGGGCCGATGGATTTCCAGCGGATCAAAATTTCTTAACTTGCTAAGAAATCGATCCGCTGGAATCCAGTCCAACGGATTGATCCGCTGGTCTGTACAGACTCACCGGATCAATCCGTCCGAATCCATCCCTCGCATGCGTCGTAATGATTCGACGCATGCGTGGAAGTCCTTATATCACAGCGTCGCGCACGTCGCCGCGTCATCATCGCGGCGACACGTCACCGCGGATGGAATTCCGCGCGGATTTTGATCAAAAGATCAAAATCCGCCAGAGGATTTATCCGTGGAAACGGACCTCCGGACCGTTTCCGCGGATCGATCCTCTCGTGTGTACTAGGCCTCAGTCTACTAATGCATTATTTCTTGTTGGTGCCTTCACCAACTGTCCCATGAAATTACCCTGCAAGAATGAATGAATGAGTAATTTGTATAGCGCTACAAACACAAACTCAATTGCCTCAAGGCGCTTTTTCAGTCAGTGTCCGCCTGTGTCTTCAGAAGAGATGGGTCTTAAGCTTCTTTCTTAAGGCCAGATGGTTTTCTTCCAAGCGGATGTCCGTGGGTAGAGCGTTCCATAGCTGGGGTCCTTGGACTGCGAATCTTCGTTCGCCTTTTGATTTGTAACGGGTCCTAGGAATGTGGAGGAGGTTCTGGTTAGTTGACTGGAGGGGGCGACTTGGGGTGTAATGCTTTATTTTGTCTCAGAGGTATTGCGGGCCTTTTCCTTGTGTACATTTGTGAGTGAGGCAAAGGGTCTCAAATGTAACAATCGTCGATTAATGAGAGGCAGTTTTCTAGTGCGTAGTATTGGTCTTTTTTGTTGGCGATGCGTAGGTAAAGTTGGGTGTCATCAGTGTAGGAGTGATAGAGCAGGTCCTGGTTGCTGATGATTTTGAGGAGTGGACGGAGGTAGATGTTGAAGAGTACGGGCGACAGTGGTAATCCTTGAGGGACTCCGCATGTAATTTTACATGATTCTGAAGTGAAAGCTCTTTAGTTTCACTTTCTGGGATCGGTTCTCTAGGAAGGATGCGTACCAGAGTAGATCTGAGTCTGAGTCTGCGACTTCCGGCTACTTCTGCGAGACAAGTGAGCAAGACATTTAGGAAATGGCGAGCCTTAGAAGAGTGAGTGGTTCCTTTCGCCCAGTCGATTTCTGGATAATTAAAACCCCCCGTTATAATATTGCCCTGTCTCGCCTGCATTTCTGGCTGTGATATGAGGTAAGACTCCTCCTCATCTCTCAGGTTAAGGGGCCTGTAGCACACACCCACTATTACTTTCCCGTTAGTTTCCTCCTTTTGGAGCTCCAACCACAAGGATTCCTCTTCCTACCTTGCTTCATAAGTAAAGTTGTCCCTCACATTCACTTGCAAATCATTCTTGATGTACAGGCATACCCCTCCCCAATTCCTACCTCCCTGTCCCTATAATAGGGAATACCCCTTTTAATGTGCTAGAATGGCCATGTCAAGGTGCAGATCTCAATTCGATAGAAAACTAAACAGGGCTTGAAAAGGGTTTTTCAGTAATGATCCTCATGCAACCTGACAGTGCTGGAGCAGGTTTGCAAAGAGGGATGAGGAAAAGGTGCAGTGTCCAGAAGTACGACTCTTAAGCTGGCCATAGACATATTAAAATTCATCCAGTTTAGCAGGGGCTGGCCAAGTTGCGATCAGTGGGTCATTTGAGATCTGCTGATGGGTATCCTCCATCCATGTCATTTGTGTGGGGCAAGGGATCTGTTTTTTTGTTTTTTTTCAATCAGCCCACTGGCTGAACAAAAAAAGCCTACATAATCTATGGCCAGCTTTATGGAGACCAAAGCTACATCAACTAAATACTTTAATTTAATGTATAATAAAACATGAACGTTTTCAAAAATGTAAATACATTTTATAAGTCCTGTATCTACAAAAATCAAGTAGGCTTACAGAAAAAGAACCCCCTCTTGTCTTTCCTGTATCTCAGCACAGAGCCTCAGCTTTCTGCCTTAGTTTTTCCTGTCGGGTGGTTAATATACCTGTCTGCACATCATCAAGCACAGGACTATTCTGCAGAGTTACATTTAGTATATTCAAAGGGTTGTGGTAAATTTCCTCTTTTTCAGTTAAATGAAAATGATGGCAGTCTACCTCTCCTTCATAAAACATATAAAGACATTAAAACATGTTATAAAATACATAGCATCCAAAATGGGCAGCTATCACATTTTTAGCTATCAATCAAGTAGAAAAGTGCTCCAGCAGAGCAGTGTTCAATTGTAAAAAAAAAAATCCAACAGACATTACCCGTGCCTGTCTGCCTGTCCTCTGTCTCCCTCAGGATCTCCTTTTGATTACCTCTACAGCTGCCAACAACTGCTGTCTCTGGGGGAGAGAGAGACTATAGAACTAATTATTTTAGGACTACAAGAGGTTGAGAAGAAAAGGCCAGGTACGAAGTACAACATAACAGGGTTTTTTTTTTTATCAGGAAGATACACTTTTTTTCAGGCAACAGGCAGTAACACAAAGAGTCTGATCCCCATCCAATTTGTTAGCATTCCAAGGAACAGGCTATGTGACATAAAAAGACAATCAACTGAAGTAAATTCTGCAAATAGCATTTCAAGACCTAAATTTCGGGACACTTATTCAACAATGTAGTAAATGCTGATATTGGAGGTTTCTACCTTAGAACTCATATGTGTAATATGCGACCTGGCAAAAATGATTATTTGTAGCTCTTATTTTTTTTAGTGTAGTTAATTTAATATGTGACATATTGTACTGCATATTTTTGTTCAAAAAGTTTTATTGGTATAGAAAGGAAAGGTTAACAAAATGGTACAGAATCAGTCTCAGAATACACAGAGAATAAAATAATGCCATTTGTGTGGGGACGCAGCCCATATTGATTTGGTGAGGAAGGTATTCATAACTGGCACATAGCGTACGATAGCTGTTGCGTAACACTATGCAGAAAGATGTGGTTACTCTGAACTGTTTAGCTTGAACAAACAAGGATAGCAGGGAAGGGAGGAACTCCCCTTCTGGTGGATAAACATTTTTGAGTCGCCGTGGGAACTAATTGCCAAAGAACAACCTGTAAAATTTGGGGTATTTAGGTAGAGGTATCAAGCTGGACAGTTTGGGAGAATGACTTATGCTATGTTTAGAGAGGATGCACGTAAAGATTGTGTATCGATAGGTGGTGCTGACATTTTATGCATGCTCTTGTATGGATGGGTTTTCTCCGGCTTGGGTAATCAGTGTTGGACTAAGACTGTGTCATCTGAATAAGAAGGAGGGAATGGAGGAGAGGAAAGAGAGCGAAAGGTGGTAGGGGGGAAGGGGGGCAGGAGGGCTGAAAGGAGAGAGGGGATGGTGGAAATGAGGATAGGTCCCGGGGGGTGTATTATTAGTGGGGTATAGGGATTTACACTTAGTGGTCCCTAGTAACATGAGTAAGTGAGATTAAGGGGACAGCAGTGATTGGTCTAAATCAGGTGGGAGGTAATGATCTACCGAAGGTTTCCATAGGCATTAATATTTTTTTACTTTATCTAGGAGAGTAGCTTCCACTTTAGCATGGATCATGGCCCTGGTGACCCTATTTTTGTTTTCTGTGATGTTAAGGTGTGAAGATTTGTAGATTGCACGGCATATTCAAAAAAATGTTGCACCTTTGATATTTGTCTTTGCACCAAAAGACTCTTCTCTCTAATGCAATACAACATATGTAATTCAGTGATAAAATATGATATACAATATATGGTATGTTTATTCTATTACAACTTAAAGTGGAGCTTCACCGGAAATGTTGATTTTTAACCTTAGATTCATGCTCATTTTGTCTAAGGGAATCGGCTAGTTTTTTTAAAATCGAAGCTGTACTTACCGTTTTAGAGAGCGATCTTCTCCGCCGCTTCCGGGTATGGGCTGCGGGACTGGGTGTTCCTATTTTGATTGACAGTCTTCCGACAGGCTTCCGACGGTCGCATCCATCGCGTCACGATTTTCCGAAAGTAGCCGAACGTCGGTGCGCAGGCGCCGTATAGAGCCGCACCGACGTTCGGCTTCTTTCGGCTACTCGTGACGCGATGATGCGACCGTCGGAAGCCTATCGGAAGACTGTCAATCAAAATAGGAACGCCCAGTCCTGAAGACCATACCCGGAAGCGGCGGAGAAGATCGCTCTCTAAAACAGTAAGTACAGCTTCGATTTTAAAAAAAATTGCCGATTCCCCTAGACAAAATGAGCATCAATCTAAGGTTAACAATTTTTTTTAGGGTGAACTCCCGCTTTAATGTGATAATAGATCCTAATACAACTTGTACACAATTCCTATGTTGGTTCAGGTGGAAATTCAACCAGCAACCACAGTTATGCAGGGACGCATGGCCAGCCTCTGTGTTGCCATGCTTTGAAAATCTTTGTGTTTTGCCTGCTTGCATAGAGTTTTGGTTATCAAACAGTGAATGTGACTTTCACCAAACATTCTCTAGTGGTGAATTAATGTAATTAAACCAAAACATTCCCTGAAGATTCACCTGCAATGAATGTCTGATGAATTTCAGATTCATTGTTTTATAAATACACCCCTAGTGTTGGAGCACTGTAAAATAAGTAAAATCATTCTCTCTACATAGTAATCCAGTTTAATCAGTAGTTAGGCTGTAGCACCCAAACAAGTTATTATGTAAACTGTGACTAGAACCCATATTATGTGCAGGCATACTCTATGTAATAATGAAAGGCAAATGAATAATCACCACAATACACTTGGCTTATATGTTTCAATGCATAAAGTAAACAGGTTAATAGAGTGCATTTTCTTTTAAATATTCATTATGTGTATGATCTATTGCTATAAATTCAGCAAAAAATATTAAGTTGATCCAGCACTTGTTTATGTGAGTCCTGGGTTTTGTGATACACACTTACTTAATATTATGCCAGAATTTTTTATGATGCAAATTGGAATATTTTATTCTCCTTATGTAGGGATTACGCATTGAGAGGCAGCGTCTAAAGCGAAAAGTGCTGAAAGTGTTTAAATACTTGCGCTTTTGTCAGTGTGGACTTTCGGAAGAGCGCTACTGTATATAATTCATATTTGGGAGGAACAATGGGAACTTCTGGTCACATTCAATCTTAGTCATCCTTCACTCATTCTATAATGCTTTCTGTTGTAATAGTAAAATGTATACATAGGTGAGTGCATCACCCTATTAATATTAAAATTCACAGGAAGCCAGAGGCGCTTTGCTCTTATCACTTTTAAATTTTACTGCAATGTGAATTGGAACATTTTCTTCTCACTGGAACATGCTAGCTTTCAGGGAAAAAAAACTATATATCCATATAGATTATAAATTCCTTCCAAACAGAGAAATATATTAGAATGTCAAAGTTATGACAAATTGACATTTACAAAGCAGAAATTTCCCTTTTCAATTGAAGAAAGACTCAGATGCAGTAACACATAAAACGTTTTCTTCCTTGCATGGATCAGTCCATTTAGAATCCTATCCTTCACTGATTTGCCAGATATGTGTCATATTATGAAATGGAAATTCTTGAATTTATAACAAAAGGTTTCATGTATATAAGCATCTTTCAGGGTGCAAATTTAATTTATTTATCATTTATATGTTTGGGACAGTAAAAGTACAATTAAACTTTTATGAATAACAAATTCAGAGTGAGCAGATTGAATAACACTTCTTTCTGTAAAATTGGTATCTTATAAAAAAGGGTATTTAAAGCCAGAACTTGTTGTAGGTAGGTAGAGTAGGAACAGGTTAAAAACTCTTATAAAGTTATGTTTTACCATTTCTGTCCTGGGGAAGATTTCCACTCATTCCTGTCCTAAGTCGCAACAGGAAATTAGCTGAAGTTTCTCCAAAGTTAAGTAATTTTACATTTTAGAGGATTCTCAAATGATCAGGTATCCTCAATGTAGGATATTTTTTCATCTCTTGCTTTAATGGCAATGCTAAATGTTTGGATTTCTCTTAATATTCTGTTATATGTGATTATAAACAGGACAAATTGAGGGGCACATCTTCCAATCAGGGGACACAGACTGCAATATACTTTTGGCAAGGGTTTAACCCTTCCCCACTCTATTCAAAACAAATCAAAAATGTCTTTACATACATTTTATCCTAAAATTGTAACTTCTTCTGCTAACATATTTCATACACCTGTTCTGAGCTGCCCCATTACAGGTTCTCTAGTCTGACCTTTTCTTTTCTGCCACTATGCCTCTCTGCAGAAGTAAAATCAGATTGAAGAATAGGCAGTACCACACACCCTGGCTAATTTTCTCAGCACATTTTCTCTGTCATAGCTGGGTATGCTGTAGGGCTGGTTAAAACTTTTTCACTGAAATCTATGGGCTGAAAATACCAGCAGCATTGAAATGCAGATTTTATGTCATAAAAGAACTGAAGAATGTCTATCACTGCACTATATAGAAGGTACAATTGAACTGCTATGTGCAAGTGTTTGGAAACACATGGTCAAGGGAACTGCTAATGCTAAACATTTAATTAAGTAAACTCCATTTGCCAACATGGCCAGAAATGCAAATCAAACCTGTTTTGTATCAACATTTTAAAACTACTATTGTGAGCCGAGACCTGCTCTTGAGGTCAAAATCAGAATGCAACGGCTGTGTATTGCACGAAACTTTCTGGTTGCCAGCTGTACCCATATTTTATACTTTATTTACTTCTGGTAAGTGAGGCCATCTATTACAGTAATGGGCCAATAGTGAGGTATAGGAGGGGTGGGACAGGCAGAGTTGGCCACTGACCAGTGTTTACCTGGGTAAAGTCGCATATAGCCATTTACTTGTATGGCTGGCTGTACATGCCTCCTGTGGCTACCCAAAACAAGAATGCAATAGAAATTTCACGCTTCAGCACCTTTGAGCCTCTAAACTTCCATGTGCATGACCTATTAATATGG
Organism: Rana temporaria; assembly: GCF_905171775.1. Classification (NCBI taxonomy): domain Eukaryota; kingdom Metazoa; phylum Chordata; class Amphibia; order Anura; family Ranidae; genus Rana; species Rana temporaria. Next base: position 297,986,039 of record NC_053492.1, read on the forward strand.
TTTCTTTATTTAATAAAGTAAAACAAAGGACTCCCATGTAAAAAAAAAAAAAAAATGTTGCAGCACTTAACCAATATGCAGCTAAATGACCCAAGGGTTTTTTACAATTCGGCACTGCGTCGCTTTAACAGACAATTGCGCAGTCGTGCGACGTGGCTCCCAAACAAAATTGGCGTCCTTTTTTCCCCACAAATAGAGCTTTCTTTTGGTGGTATTTGATCACCTCTGCGGTTTTAATTTTTTGCGCTATAAACATAAATAGAGCGACAATTTTGAAAAAAAATCAATATTTTTTACTTTTTGCTATAATAAATATCCCCCAAAAACATATCTAAAATTTTTTTTTCCTCAGTTTAGGCCGATACGTATTAGTTTACCTATTTTTGGTAAAAAAAATCGCAATAAGCGTTTATCGATTGGTTTGCGCAAAATTTATAGCGTTTACAAAATAGGGGATAGTTTTATTGCATTTTTATTAATTATTTTTTTTTTACTACTAATGGCGGCGATCAGCGATTTTTTTCACGACTGCGACATTATGGCGGACACTTCGGAAAATTTAGACACATTTTTGGGACCACTGTCATTTTCACAGCAAAAAATGCATTTAAATTGCATTGTTTATTGTGAAAATGACAGTTGCAGTTTGGGAGTTAACCACAAGTGGCGCTGTAGGAGTTAGTGTTCACTTTGTGTGTGTTTACAACTTTAGGGGGGTGTGGCTGTAGGACTGACATCATCGATCGAGTCTCCCTTATATAAGGGATCGCTCGATCACTCGATCGATACGCCGCCACAGTGAAAACGTTGTTTTTAAAAACGTCATTTAAATGACCGTGTGTGGAGAAAACGTCAATTTATGTCTTCTGAAAAACGACAAAAAAAAAATTCGAACATGCTTGAATTTTTTGTGTTGTTTTTCAAAACGTCGTTTTTTGTTTCACAAAAAATGACCGTGTGTGGGCAAAACAACGTTTAAAACGACGTTTTTAAACCCGCGCATGCTCAGAAGCTAGTTATGAAGTGAGCTTCAATGGAAAAGAGTGGTGAACGTAACCTCGCTTTGCTAGAGCATTTTGGAAAAACGATGGTGTGTAGGCAACGTCGTTTTTGAAAATGAAGTTTCAAAAACGTTGTTTTATTTCATGATTTTAAACGTCGTTTTTATTATCACAAAAAACGACCGTCTGTACGCGGCATTAGAGCTAGATTCATCTAGCTCTTACGTCGGCGTATCTATTGATACGCCGCGTAAGTCAGTATATGCGCCGTTGTATCTATGCGTGCTATTCACGGAGCTAGATACGCCTGAATTTCAGCTTCCTCCGACCGACGTAAGTGTTAGTATGCCGTCGTATCTAGGGTGCATATTTACGCTTGCCGCTAGGGGCGTTTCCGTAGATTTACGCGTAGAATATGTAAATGACCTAGATACGCCGATTCACAAACGTACTTGCACCCTCTACGCCGTTTACGTAAGGCTTACGTCCGGCGTAACGTTACCCTTACTATATGAGGCGCAGCCAATGTTAAAGTATGGACGTCGGAACAGCCGTCGAATTTTATGTTGTTTACGTAAGTGGTACGTGAATGGGGCTGTGCGTAGGTTACGTTCACGTCAAAAGCATTGAGCCGACGTATCTTAGGGAGTATATGCAACGTGACTCTGAGCATGCGCTCGTTAGTGGAAAAATGTACATGGGGTCACGGCTATTTTGAATACAACATGCCCACTACCTTCCACATTTGAATTAGGCAGGCTTACGCCTGCCTATTTACCCTACGCTGGCGCAACGTACGGTGCCAGACCTTTGTGAATAATGGTCTGGGCGCCCTATTTTACATCGGCGTAGCGCATATGAGATGCGCTACGCCGGCAAAACTATACGCCGAGCTACGTGAATCTAGCTCATAATGTGTTACTGGCTGATACATCAGGTGAAAAAAAAGCTTAAAAAGAATACTAATCAACACCATATTCAATTATTGATAAGCTGCAATATATAAAATATTTGTTTTTGGTTTAATACCCCTTTAACCACTTACCCCCCGGACCATATTGCTGCCCAAAGACCAGAGTACTTTTTGCAATTTGGGACTGCGTCGCTTTAACAGACAATTGCGCGGTCGTGCGACGTGGCTCCCAAACAAAATTGGCGTCCTTTTTTTCCCACAAATAGAGCTTTCTTTTGGTGGTATTTGATCACCTCTGCGGTTTTTAGTTTTTGCGCTATAAACAAAAATAGAGCAACAATTTTGAAAAAAATTAATATTTTTTACATTTTGCTATAATAAATATCCCCCAAAAATATATAAAAAAAATGTTTTTCCTCAGTTTAGGCCGATACGTTTTCTTCTACATATTTTTCGTAAAAAAAATCGCAATAAGCGTTTATTGATTGGTTTGCACAAAAGTTATAGCGTTTACAAAATAGGGGGCATTTTTATGTCATTTTTATTATATTTTTTTTACTAGTAATGGCGGCGATCAGCGATTTTTTTTTCGGTACTGCGACATTATGGCGGACACTTCGGACACTTTTGACACATTTTTGGGACCATTGGCATTTTTATAGCGATCAGTGCTATACAAATGCATTGGATTACTATAAAAATGCCACTGGCAGTGAAGGGGTTAACACTAGGGGGCGTGGAAGGGGTTAAGTATGCCTGGGTGTGTTCTTACTGTGGGGGGGGAGTGGCCTCACTAGGGGAAACACTGATCCTCGGTTCATTCGCGTGTGCCCGGTGGCGATCGCGCCCGCCGGGCACACGCACGGGAGTCGGGGGCGAGCGGGGGGCGCGCGCGCGCGCCCCCTAGTGGCGGCTGGGAGAGAGGACGTCATATTACGTGCTCTCGCCCAGCCGAGCCACCTTGTCGACGTATAACGGCGGTGGTCGGTCGGCAAGTGGTTAAGGAATATCTTTAGGGAGTTAACTGTCTGCAGCATTTCAGAAGATATTTTTAATATAGTTAGGGATGTACTAGTTGCTTCTAAATATTATCAAAACAAATCAATCATTTAAATAAATCAGATTTAAAATAATTTTATTGTAGCAGTCATAAAATAACATTAGAACAGTTTTTTGTTTTAGCCCTGCTTCACATTGGTACAATTTGACATGTCAAATCGTCAGCAATTGCTGACAATGACACCTTCCTAATCAGTGAGACGCTGCATTTGCGGCACCGCACCGATTTCAAAAAGTAGTTTCTATACTACTTTTTTTGTGATTTCGGGCTGCGATTTACATTGACATCCGTACAGAAACCTGCATATCGTATATCTTATAGCGCGGCCGAAATCGGGACTGACATGCGGGAGTGAAATTGTGCGAGTTCAGCTGAACTCGCACGGCTTTATTCCCGCAGCTCAGTGTACCTGGGCTTATTCTAGTTTGGGGAATTTCATAGCCTTTTGTTTCTTAGTAATCTCTGCTGAGACCTCATATTAAAGAGCTGTTATTCTCTCTATGAATGGATATGCTAGAGAAAAGCAGATCCATTATATGAAGTCCAGAGAGGATTTGAATTGATGACTCCCAAACTGCTGTTATGACAAGTCCAAGCTGTGTTTGCTAGAAGAAAGATTGGAAATAAATTGATGTATGTATTCTCTGATGAAAGGCTTATTGCTTGTAACATCATTTATAAGAGTAGATCAAACAGATTATCTTCTGTGATATAGTATGTCATAATGATTATGTATTGTGTTAGGTATACAGGCTGAAAATATGCATTCTGAGCCAGCCAGAGCAGTTAGAAGTCCAAGTTTAGTTACAGAGTAACGAGCCCTGCTGTAAAGTTTATCTAAATCAATGACAGCTCTGGCAGCACCACCCAACCAGTGCAATGCTTTTTTCCCCCTCCTGCCATCTACTCTGACAAGGCCTGTGAATTTAGGTGTGTGAACCAAGCTGTGCCGCAAAAGTGGCAGTTAGATTGTTGTGACAAGCCATGTAACACTAACAGGGGTGCCTACAATGACCAGCTGTATGCATTTATATAGTTAAAACCATTATCCCAAAAGGAAAAAAACAGTTCCTGTAAGGCCTCGTACACACGGGCAAACATGTCCGATGAAAACGGTCCGGACCGTTTTCAGCGTACATGTCTGCCCGGGGATTTCTGTATGATGGCTGTACACACCATCATACAGAAATCCGCACGTACTCGATACGCGGCGACGAGGCCGCGACGATGACGCGGCGACGTGCGCGGCCCTGCCAGTTCAATGCTTCCACGCATGCGTCGAAGTCAATCGACGCATGTGAGGGATGGCGGCCGCTCGGACATGTACGGTAGGTCTGTACAGACGACCGAACAAGTCAGACGGACAGGATTCCAGCGGGCTGTTTCTAAACAAGTTTGGAAATATTTGCCCGCTGGAAAAAGGCCCGGCGGGCAAATGTATGCTGGAATCCTGTCCGCTCAGCTGTACAGACGACCGAACATGTCTGCTGAAACTGGTCCGCGGACCTGTTTCAGCAGACATGTTCGGTCGTCTGTACTGGGCCTTAGAGGCACATTTTTTCGTTGTCATTTTTTTAACCACTTAAGGACCGCTGCACGACGATATACGTCGGCAGAATGTCACGGCTGGGCACATCAACGTATATGTACGTTGCCCTTTAAGCCCAGCCGTGGGGTCGCGCGCTCCCGCGACCCGGTCCGAAGCTCCGTGACCCGTGGACCCGATCGCCGCTGCAGTCCCGCGATCGGTCCCCGGAGCTGAAGAACGGGGAGAGCTGTATGTAAACACAGCTTCCCCGTTCTTCACTGTGGCGGCGTCATCGATCGTGTGATCCCTCTTATAGGGGGACACAATCGATGACGTCACACCTACAGCCACACCCCCTACAGTTGTAAACACATATTAGGTCACACATAACCCCTTCAGCGCCCCCTGTGGTTAACTCCCAAACTGCAACTGTCATTTCCACAGCAAACAATGCATTTTAAATGCATTTTTTGCTGTGAAAATGACAATGGTCCCAAAAATGTGTCAAAATTGTCCGAAGTGTCCGCCATAATGTTGCAGTCACGAAAAAAAACGCTGATCGCCGCTATTGGTAGTAAAAAAATTTTTTTTTTATAAAAATGCAATAAAACTATCCCCTATTTTGTAAACGCTATAAATTTTGCGCGAACCAACCGATAAACGCTTATTGCGATTTTTTTTACCAAAAATAGGTAGAAGAATACGTATCAGCCTAAACTGAGGAAAAACATTTTTTTTATATATTTTTGGGGGATATTTATTATAGCAAAAAGTAAAGAACATTGCATTTTTTTCAAAATTGTCGCTCTATTTTTGTTTACAGCGCAAAAAATAAAAACCGCAGAGGTGATCAAATACCACCAATAGAAAGCTCTATTTGTGGGAAAAAAAGGACGCCAATTTTGTTTGGGAGCCACGTCCCACGACCGCGCAATTTTTCCTGGCCTTTTTTTTTTCCTGGCCTACAGTATGCCCTTTTACTTCTTTCCTTTCTTTACTTCTTTTCCTTTCTATTTCTCCTTTTTTTTTTTTTCTAGGTTCTCGCTGTGGGTGGACAGAGTCGATAGATGGTTAACTTCCCATGTTCCATGACACTTAACTGATTGTCCCTAAATGTGCAGGGACTGAATCCCCCCCCCCATAAAAGGGTGAAGGTTTTTAAATATCTTAAAAAGCAAAAAGTGGATATAGCATGCCTACAGGAGACCCATTTCTCACCCTGCTCTTCTCTCAAGTACTTTGATGCCCTGTATCCTCAAGTTTTTCTGGCTAATAACCCAACTAAACAAAGGGGTGTATCTTTATTTTCTTATTAATAGCATTCTTTTTACCATCATAAAATGCTTTTTTTCCCGTTATGTTTATTCATAATGTATCCTTTACACTGTTAAAGTGGTTGTTAACCCTTTACAACCACTTTAACTTACAGGTAAGCCTAGATTAAGGCTTACCTGTAGGTGCAAGAGATATCTCCCAAACCTAAAAGGTTTATGAGATATTTGCAAAAAAAATGTGACACTGATGTCCACAGCGCATGCGCTGTAGACATCAGGTGCACTTAGGGTGCCGCTACTAACGGCATCATGCCGTTACTGGCGGCTCCTGCGCGCATGCGCGAGAGTGACGTCATCGCTGCTCTGGCCAGTCACAGCGCCGGAGCAGCGATACCCGGAAGTCACTCCGGGTATCATGGCGGCGTCGGAGGAGGCGAACGAGGGCCGCTGAAGGGGATTCGATCTCAGATAAGTAATTCATAATGAGCTAATATGCTATGCATACTAGCTCAGTATGCCTTTGTCTTGCAGGTTGTCTTTTTTATTTGAAGGCAGCAGATATACATGTTTCATCTCTGTGTATTATCTAAGGCTATTCACATCACTGGGTATATGTAAGGGTTTAAATCCCCTTTAAGGTAAGGGCCTGCTTAAAATTGAAGCAGGTAATTCCAGGGCAGTGGAAATGTTGGGGAGTGTTTCAGCAGCATAACAGACTGTAAACATGGTGGGAAGGATCATGAACCTCAAACAGGAGTATGTGACTGGAATTGGAATCAATGGGAGTTGAATATAAGACACCAAAATGTAATCAGTTTATTAGCAGTGACAGTGTCATGTGATCCAGAACAGTGGAGATAGTACTAGAAACAAGGGAAATGGGGCAGGGCTTTGCTGCTGGTGGTTGTTTTAACAGCAAATGGACAGGGAAGCAGAATTTCTCACTGGAGTCACTAGAGATGAGACTCATATTTGTCAAAGTAGACTAAATACATGTGAGAGTTTGTAGCACATGTGCTGGAGACTGGGTATTCTGCACTGGACACCGAGTGGGCATTACACATGATCAGGGGACTAGCTGCAGAGGAATAAATGTGCATAAGCAAAAGAATGGGTGCTGGGAGGTTAAAGCACATATTTTGAGTACCGTGTGCAGAGGGGTTAGCCTACATGAGCTGGGTGCTCATAGGTTAACATCAGGGCCGCCATCAGGAATTATGGGGCCCCTTACACAGCTTCAGGCACGGGCCCCCTGGAGCAGAGAACTGGGGGGGGGGTGCTGATGCCTGAAATTGAGAAACGGGGGGGGGGGGGGGGGGGGCTGCCGCGAATTAAGAAGCGGGGGGGGCCCTTTACAAAAAAAAAAGAGCAAAGAAAGAAAAATATATATAAAAAAAAAGGGGGGTGGCCATCCGGGGCCCTGGGGACCTCTGGGCCCTTTAATAAAAAGAAATAAAAATATATATATTTTTTTTTTTAAAGAAATAAAAAAAAAATATATATAAATGATATAAATGTAGGTATATATATATATATATATATATATATATATAAAAAGAAATTACAAAAAAAAGGGGGGTTGCCATCCGGGACCTCTGGGCCCTTTGATAAAAATAAAAAAAATAAACCTCTTGGCCCTTTATTAAAAAAAAAATAAAAAAAATATATAAAAAATAAATAAACATTTATAAATATTTTTTTTTTAAAAATAAACATTTATAAAAAAAAAGGGGGGGGGATTGCCACATGGGGCCCTTTAATAAAAAATAAAATTAAAATATATTAAAAAATATATATATATTTTGTTTTATGAAAAATAAATAAAAAAAAAGGGGGTTGCCATCCGGGCCCCTTACAGGTGTACTGCCTGTACCCCCCTGATGGCGGCCCTGGTTAACATACATGCTTGGGGACCAAGTACTGAGAAGATAATGCACATGAACTGAGTACTGGGTGTTGATGGGTTATTATATATACATAGAGGTACAGTGCCTTACAATTTTCCACATTTTGTCATGTTACAACCAAAAACATAAAAGTATTTTATTAGGATTTTATGTGATAGACCAACACAAAGTGGCACATAATTGTGAAGTGGAAAGAAAATTATAAAAAAAAATCTAAATTTTTTACAAATAAATATGTGAAAAGTGTGGCGTGCATTTGTATTCAGTCAATACTTTGTAGAACCACCTTTCACTGCAATTACAGCTGCAAGTCTGTTTGGGGATGTGCACAATTTGCACATCTAGAGAGTGAAAGTTTTGCCCATTCGTCTTTGTAAAATTGCTCTAGCTCTATCAGATTGGATGGAGAGTGTCTGTGGACAGCAACAGATTCTCAATTGGATTTAGGTCTGGACGTTGACTGAGCCATTCTAACATATGAATATGCTTTGATTTAATCCATTCCATTGTAGCCCTGGCTGTATGTTTAGGGTTGTTGTCCTGCTAGAAGGTGATCCTCTGCCCCAGTCTCAAGTCTTTTGCATGACTAACAGGTTTTCTTCTAAGATTGCCCTGTATTTGGCTCCATCAATGTTTCCATTAACTCTGATCAGCTTCCCTGTCCCTGCTGAAGAAAATCATCCCCACAACATGATGTTTTCTTGTCGGAAATTGCGATCGTGTGTACAAGGCATAATAGATACCAATACTTTTCCTACAAGTGTGACAGCCTTGCACCTCCTAAGTCTCAACAGTGGCCAGGCTATCATGGACATGTTCCTGAGTCTTCTGGACTACCGAGAATTGTGCCATTAAATTGAAAGCATGGTTACTGTGAGCAATGTACTGTCACAAAGTACCAGTCCAGTAAAGCCTCCGGAAATTGAATTAAAGCTGCTACCTATTAGTGCTAAGACACTGCCTCAACAGCTTAGTACTGTGCCTAATTACACCCACAGAAACTTCTCATGCTCCACACAAAATCTAGGGATTTGTAGTCCATATTTGGTGATTTAGGTCAACATAATGTAACATATTAACCACATATTCATGCCTCCCCAGCGTGTTTGGGGAAGTTCAGGGCTTTTGCTGTTCACGTGATTTGGAGTTTACATTGAGAATTTTTTTATTTTGTATTGCTTGCTGTATACTTAGTGGGGGTAGTGCATTTAGAAGACTACTCATCTTGGTCCCTGGAATTTAGCTTTAAATAAAGTCAAATGTGTTACTTCAAGAATGAGGTTAGCAAAGATGTTCTGGATACATTTTTACACGTATCTAGCTGTTTTTTTCTCTAAACTTTAGCGGCTGTTAATGCTTGGAGAGTCTTTTTATTAAGAGAATTTGTATGCAGGCAGCTTTGTCCATATGGCAATCTAATGCATTCAAACCCCCCTTAGGCAGGGATGCCACATTCGACCTGCGGTTCAGTGGACGTCAGACAGTAGAAAATTATCATATGCATGGAATGTGTTCTCTGAAGGTAAAAATGTGTTACATTTACGGAACTTACATTTAAAGCAACAGCTTGATAAAGTTGGAAACAAATATGTTTTCTATATTCAAAGCTTTATTTGTGGATAGATGTGAAGGATGCTGAAAGCTTTAGAATTTATCATATTTTTTTTCTCCACATTCAGTATCTCACAAAAGTGAGTACACCCCTCACATTTTTGCAAATATTTTATTATATCTTTTCATATGACAACACTGAAGAAATTACACTTTGCTACAATGTAATAAAGATAAAAGGTCTGCGGTCACCGGTGATACACCTCCATCCCTGTATGCATATGCAGAAAAAGAGTCGCCCTTGGGACTTTAAATGAGGTGGTCACAGTTTGCCACTGAGTAACAAAAATAGTAACAGTATAATTTTTTTATTAAAATAGATGTACATACATGAATAATACAGCATGGTAGCTCAGCAAATGGATTTGCACATAATAAAAGGTAATTAAAATTGATACAAACGTTATACAATGCAGTATATACAAATGCACGCATCAGAGAACCCGACGCACGTTTCGCGAGATCATTGCTCGCTCATCAGGGGTGGGACTTTGCTATAATGTAAAGTAGTGAGTGTACAACTTGTATAACAGTGTAAATTTGCTGTCCCCTCAAAATAACTCAACACACAGCCATTAATGTCTAAACCCCATGCAACAAAAGTGAGTACACCCCTAAATAGCTTCCTTTACCTTAGTGTAGTCCTCCTTCACTTACCTGATCTTTCAATTTTGCTTTTAAATGTCCTTATTTCTTCTGAGAAATCCTCACTTCCTGTTATTCTGTCTGTAACTCCACACAGTAATGTGAGGCTTTCTCCCTGGTGTGGAGTATCGTGCTTACCCCCTCCCTTGGACTACAGGAGAATCAGGATGCCCACTAACACACAGCTCCTTTCTCTATCTGCAACGTAGAGATCGTGCTGACTCTCCTATAGTCCAAGGGAGGGGGCAAGAACGACACTCCACACCAGGGAGAAAGCCTCGCATTACTGTGTGGAGTTACAGACAGAAGAACAGGAAGTGAAGATTTCTCAGAAGAAATAAGGACATTTAAAAGCAAATTGTAAAGGAAGCTATTTAGGAAAACAAATTGTACCTTTACAACCCCTTTAAGGCAGTTGTCGAAGGGAGGGGATCATGCTCTGCTTCAGTATGTCACAGTACATGTTGGCATTCATGGTTCCCTCAATGAACTGTAGCTCCCCAGTGCCGGTAACACTCATGCAGCCCCAGACCATGACACTCCCACCACCATGCTTGACTGTATATAATAATAAGTAAGCCACCTTTTTTAATGCTGGGTACACACAGGAAGTTTATTTTTCATTCAACCCAGCTGGCTGAACATAAAGACTTACAGATTGCCCTTTTTACACATTTAATGTTAGTGCGGCGATCTCCATGCTTAGCTATTTTGTTTTGATAGGGGGACTGCCTCCCACCAAAACACACAAGCTGGTGTTCCAGCTTGTTCCTTCGAGAGAAGCCAGTCATGAGACCGGCTACTGTCAGATGAGGAGCTGTACACATGGAACGATTTTCCCCCTTCCTGACCAGGCCAGGCCATTTTTTGCGATACGACACTGCATTGCTTTAACTGAAAATTGTGAGGTCGTGCAATGTTGTATCCAAACAAAATTTAAGTCCTTGTTTCCCCACAAATAGAACTCTGATAACCTGCGGTTTTTATTTTTTTGCGCTTTAGACAAAAAAAGAGCGACAATTTTGAATAAAACACAATATTTTATACTGTTTGCTATAATAAATATCCCAATTAAAAAAAAAAACAACAACACATTTCTTCATAAGTTTAGGCCGATATGTATTCTTCTACATATTCTTGGTAAAAAATTGCAATAAGCGTATATTGATTAGTTTGCGCAAAAGGTATAGCGTCTACAAAAATAGGGGATAGATTTATGTCATTTTTTTTTAACTAGTAATGGCAGTGATCTGCAATTTTTATCAGGACTGCAACATTGCGATGGACACATCGGACACTTTTGACACTTTTTGGGACCAGTGACATTTATATAGCGATCAGAGCTAAAAAATAGTCACTGATTACTGTATAAATGTCACTGACAGGGAAAGGGTTAACACTAGGGGGCAATCAAGGGGTTAACTGTGTTCCCTATGTGTGTTTCTAACTGTGGGGGGAATGTGGCTGACTATATGAGGAGAGAGATCGTTGTTCCTACTTAGTAGGAACACAAGAGCTGTCTCCTCTCCCCTGACAGAAAGGGGATTTGTGTGTTCTCATTCTGTAACGAGCGATCGCGGGTGCCCGGCGGTCATCGGGCACGTGCATCCGCTCCGGGGACATGCTGCAGGCGTGTGTGCCTGCTACAGCATCTTAAAGAGCCGACGTACAGCTAAGATGGCCCGTGTAGCTGTGCCAACCTGCCGCAGTATAACTACGGCGGCTGGTTGGGAAGTAATTAAAGCAGAGTTTTACCCAAAAGTGGAACCTGCGCTTATGCGCCACATTTGGCACCTTTCGGGGGGGGGGGGGCAGGTACCTGTTTTTGACAGATACCCTTCCCTACTTCTGGGAGACAGTGCCACAGCATCATACTTCGGAAGTTCGACCTCCTTCCTCTGTCACTAGGCCAGTTAATATGCACATGCGCAGTAGGGAACCAACTTTGAATTGCGGGAACCCTGGAAGGTAAGTGTCCTAATATTAAAAGTCAGCAGCTTAATAAATATAAATATTAAGATTGGGATAGTATGTAGGATACCACAGATTAGTTATTTTTGATGTCAAGACCTTGGTGTGGGAGGTTCGCCAATGGCACAGACGTTCCTTTCACAGGATGAGGAGAGTATGTAGAAGAATAAGTGTTAGGCTTAGGTATTAATTGTGAATGAATGAATGACTTGTATAGCGCTACACATGCAAGCTGAATCGCCTCTAGATGCTTTTTCCAGCCAGTGTCTGCTTGGCTGGTGCGGTCATTTTCAACACGCTTGGGACACACAGTCATACACACAGATATACATATATATATTTACTGGGCCAATTTGGACAAGATCCAATTTACCTACCAGCATGTCTTTGGAGTGTGGGAGGAAACCGGAGTACCCACAGGGAGAACATGCAAACTCCAGGCAGATGGTGTTGTGGTTGGGATTCGAACCAGCGACCCTTTTGCTGCTAGGCGAAAGTGCTACTCACTACACCACTGTGCTGCCCAATTGTGTATGGGAAATTAGGGCAGGGTAGGGTAAATTAGTATGGGAAATATTAAATGTTGGGGGCCCTTTTGAAAGGTTAAGTATTGGGATGTTAAGTGTTAAAGGTGCCCCATGCCCAGCTCCTCACTGGGAAGACCAGTGTACTGCTCTCCCTCTGCCTCCTACTGACACACCCCTCTGCCCAGCTCCTCACTGGGAAGACCAGTGTACTGCTCTCCCTCTGCCTCCTACTGACACACCCCTCTGCCCAGCTCCTCACTGGAAAGACCAGTGTGCTGCTCTCCTTCTGCCTCCTACTGACACACCCCTCTGCCCAGCTCCTCACTGGGAAGACCAGTGTACTGCTCTCCCTCTGCCTCCTACTGACACACCCCTCTGCCCAGCTCCTCACTGGGAAGACCAGTGTGCTGCTCTACTTCTGCCTCCTACTGACACACCCCTCTGCCCAGCTCCTCACTGGGAAGACCAGTGTACTGCTCTCCTGCCTCCTACTGACACACCCCTCTGCCCAGCTCCTCCCTGGGAAGACCAGTGTACTGCTCTCCTTCTGCCCCCTACTGACACACCCCTCTGCCCAGCTCCTCCCTGGGAAGACCAGTGTTCTGCTCTCCCTCTGCCTTTTAGATTTATATGTTTTACATAATCACACATTTTGCTTTCCATTTTTGTTTTAAAAGCTAAGTTTACCTATAACATAATAACATGTTACAACTGTATTTAGGGTGTATGCATGTTACTAAAGATGATAGCAGCAGATCTTTTTAAATCTCTAAATATATACTGTATTTATTGGCGTATAACACTCACTTTTTTACCCTAAAAATAGAGGGTAAACTGTGCCTGCATGTTATACGCAGGGGGTTGTAGAAAGTTTTCTTTCCTGAAACTTCCCTCTTAAAGTTAGGGTGCGTGTTATACGCCGATAAATACGGTATATATATCCATAACTATATTATTGTGTTGAGGTAAGTAAGCTGCCATTTGATCGAATGTTTTGTTCGTTGCACTTTATTTAGCTGATAGGTTCACAGAATATTTTGGTTACCCTTTCCCCATGTTTTATTTATGGGAACAGTTTTGGCTGTGTGAAGGAGAATCATTCACAGTGACTAAGTTACATGCTTAGTACTATACTATGCATCACTACATTGCTTTGCAGGTATTCTCTTGCTCATCCGCATTCAGCGGGAAACAAATACACTTTTTAAATAATACATTAAATAATCTGTTACACTAAGCTTTCTTCCTGTATCAGTCACCTAACCAAACTGTCACCTCATATAAAACCACTTAAGTGATTATTGGATTTTCTGGGCATGGTAAACACTTTTTCAGTAATTGAGCAATTCTTACAGAGGGGCAGCCCTAAATAACAGTTTACACTCCATAATGGATCTGTTTGCTGAATGTAAATCACTCCATTATTTAAGTGCAAGTTCAAGAGTACAATATTTTTCTTTTTCTAAACATTCAGAGTTTATAAACAGCATTTTGATATTTCTCCTTTTAAACACTTCCTTACTGGGCACTTAAACCCCCTTCCTGCCCAGACCAATTTTCAGCCTTCAGCGCTGACACATTTTGAATGACAATTGCGCAGTCATACAACACTGTACCCAAATTATTAGTACCTTAGTTTAGGCCGATACGTATTCTTCTACATATTTTTGATAAAAAAATCGCAATAAGCGTATATTGATTGGTTTGCGCAAAAGTTATAGCGCCTACAAAATAGGGGATATTTTTTTTTTACTAGTAATGGCGGCGATCTGCGATTTTTGTCAGGCCTGCAATATTGCGGCAGGCATATCGGACACTTCTGACACTATTTTGCGACCATTCACATTTATACAGCGAACAGTGCTATAAATATGCACTGATTACTGTATAAATGTGACTGGCAGGGAAGGGGTTAACACTAGGGGGCGAGCAAGGGGTTAAATGTATTCCCTGGGAGTGATTCTTACTGTGGGGGGAGGGGACTGACTGTGGGAGGTGACCGATCTGTGCCCCTATGTACAAGGGACACAGCATCGGTCTCCTCTCTCCCTGACAGGACGTGGAGCTCTGTGTTTACACACAGAGCTCCACGTCCTTGCTCTGTTACTGCCGATCGCGGGTACCTGGCGGACATCGCCGCCAGCAGGCACGCGCATCGGCATCACGTGACACACCAGGCACCGTTTTTTCCCCGCTGCGCGCCCTCGGCGGCGCGCGCAGGGAATGTAGATAGCAGGACGTCCACCCGGCAGTTGAGAGCCGTGCTGTGGACGTCTTTTGTCTATAGCGCGGCTCTTAAGGGGTTAATACACATATTACTAACTGTTTAGAAGAAATATTGTGCCAGGAAGTGGCTAAAATATAATTGTAGTATATCTGATTTTGCTGTACATTAAAATGAAACTAATAAAAAATGCAATGAGTTTGTAATGGTTACAACCTTGTTCAGAGGTTAATTTTTATTGTGGTGTGCCCTTATTAAAAATACTTACCTTCCTGTTGTGTCTTCAAAACATAGAGTAAGGGGATACATTTACACAACATCAATGCATACATCAATACAAACCTAATGCTACCCAAGAAAAAGTTTGGGCTTGCATTGAACTTTAACAGTGCTTCATTAAAATCAACTCTTTTGCTAGATTAAAACACTATGCAAAGAGAAGAACTATTATATATACAGTTGTGCTGATAAGTTTATATACCCTGGCAGAATTGATATATTCTTGGCAGTTTTTCAGAGAATATGGTTAGTGTTTGGCTGAAGCTGTGTTTACTCTTTTTAAATCATAATGGCAGCAGAAACTACCAAAATGACCCTGATCAAAAGTTTACATACCCCAGTTCCGAACCGGTTAAGACCCGGACCATTATGCAGGTTAAGGACCTGGCCCCTTTCTGCGATTCGGCACTGCGTCGCTTTAACTGACAATTGCACGGTTGTGCAACGTGGCTCCCAAACAAAATTGGCGTTCTTTTTTCCCACAAATAGAGCTTTCTTTTGGTGGTATTTGATCATCTCTGCGGTTTTTATTTTTTGCGCTATAAACAAAAATAGAGCGACAATTTTGAAAAAATGCAATATTTTTTACTTTTTGCTATAATAAATATCCCCAAAAAGATATAAAAAAACATATTTTTTTCTCAGTTTCCTCAGTCCCTGTGAGGGATAAGAGAGCATCTTCACGCAGGGCTGTAGTCATAGGGAGGGGGTGAGCACATTCTGCTTTCCACCATGCAAAACAGCTCAGATGCTGGTGGAAAGCAAGAAAAGGAGAGACAGGAAATGGCAATTTCAAACCTGGATTACTGTATTTTGGAGGTCAAAAGGAAAAACGAGGTAAGTGATATTTAAATGCTCCAGCTTACAGCAATCAATTGATCTAATAAAAAACAAACCTTTAGTGTTCCTTTAAGTGGTTAATACCGTGTATTACCCCCTTTAACATCAATGACAGCTTGAAGTATTTTGTGGTATTTGTGGATGAGGCTCTTTATCTTCTCAGATGATAAAGCTGCCCATTCCTCATGGCAAAAAGCCTCTAGTTCCTGTAAATTCTTGGGCTGTCTTTCATGAACTGCAGGTTTGTGATCTCCCCAGAGTGGCTTAATGATATTGAGGTCAGGAGACTGAGATGGCCACTCCAGAACCTTCCCTTTATTCTGCTGTAGCCAATGACAGGTCCACTTGGCCTTGTGTTTTGGATCATTGTCATGTTGGAATGTCCAAGTACATCCAATTGCGCAGCTTCCTGGCTGATGAATGAAAATGTTCTGACAGTATTTTTTGATAACATACTGCATTCATCTTGCCTTAAATTTTGACCAAATTTCCTGTGCCTTTTGTAGCTCACACATCCCCCAAACATCAGTGATCCACCTTCATGTTTCACAGTAGGAATGGTGTACCTTTTATCAAAAGCCTTGTTGACTCCTCTCCAAGTGAAGCGTTTATGGTTCTGGCCAAAGGCTCAATTTTGGTCTCATTACTCCAAATGACTTTGAGCCAGAAGGTTTAAAGCTTATCTCTGTGCTGTTTGGCGTATTGTAAGCGGGATACTTTGTGGCATTTGCGTAGTAATGTCTTTCTTCTGGTGACTCGACCATGCAGCCCATCTTTCTTCAAGTGCCCCCTTATTATGCATTTTGAAACAGCCACACCACATGTTTTTTAGAGAGTTATTTGTGGGTATTTCTTTGCATCCCATTCTCTATGCAGGAAGGATTTATCTAGCATTAGAGTTGGTTAACCCTGCTGTAATATAAAATGTGGTCTAGCGCATTTTACCTCTGTGTCCCTATAACACCAGGCCAAGCTAACCACAGTATCAACATAGACTCTACTTCAGTATTTTAGAATGCATATAAACAGCATGGAAAATATAATTGCCCTTTCCAGATGAAAAATTGAACAATAACAATGTGATTAGCAGTGACCTGTGCAGCATGCTGCTTTCCTATAGAAAAACTGCAAAGTTAAGGTAAGAACATGAAAACCTGTTATTAAGCACTTAGGTTTAAATGGACACTTAAACATCAAGTAAAGATTTGTGTAATTGACTGTATGTAATTACCTTTGCAGTCTTCAGCCCACAGCTGCAGTGAAATAGAACAAATGCTTAAAATGCCTGCAGTATCTTTTGCCCCGTTTCTTTTACAAATAATGACTATGACACGCACTACAAGCTTTCAGTAAAGAAAAAAAATGTCACTTTAAAAGAAGGTTAAATAAAAAAAATAGGCTGAAATAAATTACTTTCATTATATGTGTGTAGATGAATAGTTTAATATCAAGACTAGAGATGCGTTCATATGTATCTGGTGTACTTGTAATGCAAAAACAAGTGTTGTGGGTTTTCTTAATACTATTAGTATTGCACTTCCCTATGCAGTACTATTTTCCTGTGTGAAGGAGTTAGACTGCGGAATTTGACATGTAAAGTGGTTGGACATACAGGCATGATTTGACAGGGCCCCCATTAGAAATCATGAGGTTCTATATGGCCTACCTGTTAGGGCCCCTTGTTACTCTCGCCATATAACATGTTGAGTAAAAAATCAACAAATTGGCACAACTGTGGCTCTTTCTGAGATTTGCTTTTGCAAATAATTTAACCACTTCAATACCGGGCACCTTCTCCCCTTCCTTCCCAAGCCAATATTCAGCTTTCAGCGCTGTTGCATTTTGAATGACAATTGTGCGGTCATGCAACACTGTACCCAAACCAAATTTTTATCATTTTGTTCCCACAAATAGGCCTCGTACACACGACAGAGTTTCTCGGCAGAATTCGTCGAGAATCTCGGTGAAGAGCCGGATTCTGTCGAGAAACTCGGTCGTGTGTACATTTTTGGCCCGATGGAGCCGCCGAGGAACTCGTCGAGCAAATAGAGAGCAGGTTCTCTATTTTCTCGATGGCAGTGGATTTTGGCTCGACGAGTTCTTCATCGGGCTGTTTTTTAAACGAGAAACTCGGTCGTGTGTATGCTAAGAAACTTGTCAAAAACTTAGACACTGGAGACCAACATAGGTAAAACTAGCGTTTGGATTGGAGATAGCACATTCGTGTCGCTTCCAACATTATTTAATCGTTTATTTGCAGCGCTTTACACAATTTTTCCTAAGGGCACAAAACAGCAATATAATAATTTTTTTTTAACGATATTCACACAGAGTTCCTTAAAATTAGGTGGAACCTTTTTCTTACTGGACTCAATATTTTTTTTTTTTTTTATTGTCACCTTATTTTGGTCGTGTGTTTTAAATCCTGATTTTAATCACCTTATTTTTTAATTTTTAAAAAATGATAATCCTTTTATTTTTTGTAATGTCAAGTTCCCCCCATAGAAACCTTATTGCTTTGTCTTATCTCATGTGTCCCTTTCAAATTACACCTTATATCCAATTTTTACAAAATAAGAACCTGCCTTCTCACTTGCAAAATTGAAATGTAAAAAAATACAAGGACAAGTATGAACTGTAAAAAAAAAATGTACCATTTATTTTGGTAATAAAAAAAAATTTGATATGCAAAAGTCAGCACTGGAGAGCTTGCTGCCATTTGTGCACAGCCAGGTGTGGCCTGATGTGACTGGTGATCAGTTGGAGGCCAAAATGGGGACTTGAGAGGATCATTCAGGAAGTCACGCATCAAGGTCTTGGACTCCCCGAGGTCAGAAACTGGAGCAGGGCAGGCAGATGTCACCAGGTTGTGGTACTACAGCAGCCTGAACTCTGGTACACCACATGGAAGTAAGGGAGTCACTTTCTTGATTTCTTCAAGGCCTTCCTTGGTGGCTTCCCTGCAGCCTGCTCTTTCACCTTCTCTGCAGCCTTCTCAGCAGCCTTCCTCTTATGCCTGGCTGGAGGTGGTGCCACAGGGGTAGTACTCATGCCAGGAGGAGGAGTAGACGAAGGTGGTGGAGGATGAGTAGCCGACGGTGGTGGAGGAGGAGGTGGAGGAGGAGGAGGAGCAGTAGAAGGAGGAGGAGCAGTAGAAGGAGGAGGAGTAGAAGGAGGAGGAGCAGTAGAAGGAGGAGTAGAAGGAGGAGGAGCAGTAGAAGGAGGAGGAGTAGAAGGAGGAGGAGCAGTAGAAGGAGGAGTAGAAGGAGGAGGAGCAGTAGAAGGAGGAGGAGTAGAAGGAGGAGGAGCAGTAGAAGGAGGAGGAGTAGAAGGAGGAGGAGTAGAAGGAGGAGGAGCAGTAGAAGGAGGAGGAGCAGTAGAAGGAGGAGGAGTAGTAGAAGAAGAAGAGGAAGAAGAATGTTCAGATGGAGCAGGAGAAGAAGAGGAAGAAGAATGTTCAGATGGAGCAGGAGAAGAAGAGGAAGAAGAATGTTCAGATGGAGCAGGAGAAGAAGAGGAAGAAGAATGTTCAGAAGGAGCAGGAGAAGAAGAGGAAGAAGAAGGTGGGGGAGCTTGAGAAGGAGCAGGAGAAGAAGGTGGGGGAGCTTGAGAAGGAGCATGAGAAAAAGAAGAAGAAGAAGAAGAAGGTGGGGGAGCTTGAGAAGGAGCATGAGAAGAAGAAGAAGGTGGGGGAGCTTGAGAAGGAGCAGGAGAAGAAGAAGGTGGGGGAGCTTGAGAAGGAGCATGAGAAAAAGAAGAAGAAGAAGAAGAAGGTGGGGGAGCTTGAGAAGGAGCATGAGAAGAAGAAGAAGGTGGGGGAGCTTGGGAGTTATGTGGTGTGTGAGGATGGGGATGGCGGCAAATCACAGTGTCCTCTGTGAGAAGACCCCTCACCCCCTGATTTGCCAGGGTGATGAGGAGGCCCTCAAAGAGGAGGCGTTGGTCTAATGTCATTTCTGACATTTTGGCCAAAACAACTGTGACAAATCCCTCCTGAGCAGTGGGAGGCTGTTGCAGGGTTGCATGGGCATCCCGAATGAGGGCTAGTGAGGCGTCACGCACCCTTGTATCCCTCACCTGCCTTCTCGGACGCAGACGAAGAGGAGACACCTGGCATCTCGTGCTTGGCCCAGCAACCTCGTGCAACCCACTTGGGCCTGCCACCTCATCCGCTCCACTTGGGCCTGCCACCACGTTACTGATACTTGGGCCTGCCAACACGTCCAAGATACTTGGGCCTGCAGCCTCCTCCAAGCCACTCACCCTGTCCTCCTCCTGCCTGGCATTTTCCTGATCCTCCTGCTGCCTGGTCTCGTCCTGTGTATGGAAAAAAAGTAAAGTTTTACTATTTTTTAACATTTTTGGTTTATTTATTTAAGCTCCTGACTGTTGCATTTTTTTTGGTCACGACTTAGCTAAGCCAATCATTCTGACCCATGTTTTATGGTCAATCACACCACAAAAATTCATGGCCAATACTGACAAATTTTAGGAATAACACTTTTAGATCTAATTTTTATTTACCTTTAATATCTTAATTTACATCTCTTTAACAACATTTGAACACCACATATTTGCACATTGAAAGTACTATATACCTGGCTCCAGCTGGGCAAATCTGGATCTTCATCCAGGATGGAAGGCTGCTGAGAGGGTTCTTCTGCAGAGGGAGCAGCAGGTTGGCTGGAGGGAAGGCTGGAGCTTCTGTGGCTTCTGGGGCGAAGGCTAGAAAGTGACTCCCTAACCTCCAGGTGTTCATCCAGGAAGCTCAGTTTGCTGTAGTACCACAACTTGGGTTGAAATACCCGCCCTGCTCCAGCTCCAGACCTCATCGAAGCCAAGACCTTGTTGCGTGCCTTCCTGTAGGTGCCTCTCAAGGTCCCAATTTTGACCTCCAACTGGTCAGTTGTCACATCAAACCCCACCTGTCTCCGCACAAGTGGGAGCAGGCTCTCCAGTGCAGTTTTGCGCAATTCTCTATTTCGAGAGATGGGGTCTTTGGTGGCCCACAGAACAGGAAGTTCTTGCCACCTATCAATAAAGATCTCCAAGAAGTCGGGTCGGTTAAAGCGATTCATCTTTTCCTGTCCAAAACCAAGGATAAAAAAATAATGTCACTACACAATCTAGAAAGTCAATTACTCTTTCTCACAAGCTAGCCCTTAAAGCAGGGGTTCTCAACCTTTCTAGTGCCGTGACCCCTTGATAAAATGTCCCAAGTTATTGGGACCCCTAACAATAAAATAAAATTGTAGCGTGGTTTGTCAGCAACCAAGGTAAGACAAGTAGTTTGCGTCCCTAACCCAGGGACATTTAGCGCTCCCCGAGTCCCTTCCACCTGTACTGTATTAAAACCCCTTTTAGTACATTTTAGGATGTACCACTCTTTCTCTTTGTTCTCCTTTCTTTCCCTTTTATCCCTCTCTATCCTAATTTCTTGTTTTTTCCCCTCATCCCTCTCTAGCCGTCTTTCTTGTTCTTTCTCTTATTCTTTCTCTCCCTTTTTCTTTGTTCCTCTCCCTCTATTCCTCTCCCTTCCATGTATTCTCTATTTTGGTGGAGTTGGGATCAGTGGCAGTGGTTGGTGGGGGGTGGTATCAGTGGCAGCACTGGGGGGAGTTCTGATCAGCCAACTTAGATGCTCTTGATCAAGGTTATCTGCTGATCTGAGAACTGTAGTGGGGACTTTTAATGGCAACTATAATCACAGGTAGTGTTATGCACTGTTTCTTTGACTTTACTGTGTCTCTGACTTTGCAGTGTCTTGCAGCAGTGACACCTATGCTGAAATCAGGAGATAGTCTCCTCCAGCCCCTCCCACTTCACATTCCTCATCAGTCAGCTGATCTCTAGTCTTTCCCCCCCAGCCATGCCATGAACTGAATGGGTGACTGCGAAGAGGCTGAGTGGGTGGCCACAGGCTCCAGGGACAGCCCTGCTGGGAGGCCGCGAGAAGCCTGGGAGAGCTGTGCGGGCTTCAGGAACAGCCAAGGATTTGGGGACCCCTGGCAAATTGTCATTCGACCCCCAAGGGGGTCCCGACCCCCAGGTTGAGAACCACTGCCTTAAAGGGTCACTAATGGATAACTATATTTTTTGAGGAAATTACTGTTTACAGTGTCTAGAGACATACAAGTGCATACATATAATGTGCCTCTAGTTTCACTTTTGGTTTTAAATTTAGTTATTGTTTCTGTGAAGTAAAGAGACACACAGAACCCAAAAAAAATAAAAGCAGGGCATATTTTAATTTCAAAAATTAGTAGCATTGTTTTGGTTGATTTTTAGACACACAGCTTAGACCACAGTGACAAGCTCCCCTGATAAATTTGAGAGGGAGCAGAACCAGGAAGTGATGATTTATGCAAATGATTACAGCTGCTTAAAAGCAAAAAGGGACAATGAGGACATGAAATCAAGACTGATATAATGTAAAGTTAGTTATTTCTGCCCCAAACAATTTTGGCTTAGTGCTCCTTTAAATGTCTGTCTTTCCTGAATATGCCACTGCTGTCCCAAGTTCGAAGCATACCTACACGCTTGTCGTTCAAACGTCTTTCTTACGCAACCCGGTCGTATGGACGCTACATGTGTTCGAGCCTTATATACACTCCGCACACGACATCCGCCCATGCTTAAAAAAAATTGATGTTTCCCCCCCGCCCCTTATCTTCCGTCGCAAAAACGACAAGGTGGAATTGGCAGCAGATCATGTTGGGTCAGTTCCTAGGAACCAGATGACCAGTTGTGTCGAACTAATAAGCCAGATCTCATCCTCATTTGTGTATGAAACGTTAGTTAGATAAAAGCACTCCGATATAGTTTGGTCAAGACATAAAAGCGACCATTTGCATCATGTTTTAACCGACTTGTTTTTAGAAGACATCCTGATGAGAACCGAGATTGCCCACACAACAGTAGTTGGATCAAAATGCATAATCAAAGCGTTGTTTACGTACGACGGCACTATAGCGGACCATTACCTTCAAATTTCAAACTGGCTATGTTGTAATTTCTGAACCTAAGATGTAGGCCACAAAATCATTCAATCAAGAAAAACATGTAAAATGTAGTTACATACCGGTCTTTGACCCGATCGTTATCTCCGCCGTCTTCCACAAACTGTGAACGCCCCTTTTACTCACGTGGTAGCCCTTTATACACGCGCATGTGGGACTTTACGCACGTCTCCCCGCCCCTGACGTTCATGGTATCGTATTTTCCCCGCCCCTTTTCCATCTTTTTTTTGTTGGAAGCACATGTTGGAGAATATGGCAGCACGGCGAATCAGTTGTAAGGCCTCCAACATGACCTTTGAGGAAATGGTGGAGATGGTCCTCATCCTCAAAGCAGAGGACTACGATGGGAGGCATGGGCCATATAAGTACCCGAACAAGGTCAAGGCCGCAATAATGGAGAAGGTGAGGAGGAGTCTCCATCGCAAATTTGGAGTGAAAAGGTCCAAGGAGCAGATCCGGAAAAGGTGGTGTGACCTCAAAAAACGGGAGCCGGAACAAATGAAGAGGATCAGGAGAGTGATTAGAAGAAGTAAGTTTGTTATATATTTTGTAAGATTTGTTCCTCGCCATGTTTTTTTTATTTCAGGTTGTACTGTAATATTTTTTTAGGCACAATAATTTGTCGTCAAACTGGACGTCCATTCGGAACGACTAAATATTGTGTTTTAAATCCTACAAATTATGACATTTTTTGAAAATTGTGGTGAGATCAATCGTGAAAATTATGTAGATGTGCTATTAAAACCACAAATCTTTTTTTAATAATTAAATATACAGTAAAAGGAGAGTCTGCTCAGCAGTCGGTGACACATGTGGACTCATTTGCATAATTGTTGTCCCCTTTAATAACCCATTTTGGGCTTCACACAGAGCTGAGGTGATCCAGTGTATACTTTGTTGGCTTACATGTTTAAAAGTAGACCAAAGCTACAAGATTTGTCAGGATCTTTGTGAATGCCTTCAATCCTGTGTTTTGCCCTGAGGGGTTTTTCTAAACATCAATAGTCCCAGAAATTTTATAAAGTGAATCATATTCCTCTTTCAGGCCTATAAGCTCTAAAAATCCTGTTTCCATTTTCTTCATTCTCGTAGGGCGTCATGAAGCTTCAACACGGGAGCAAGAAGTCCAGCAAGCCACACCCCCGAGGGATGGTGATGATGCGCAGCCTGCCACCACATCAGGTAAAGTAACATATAACTAACCCAGCTTCAGGTAATGTAGATGTAGGCCTGCCTAATTTAAATAAATTGTTTTGTCCCACATTTCAGGATCAGGTGGTGGCTTGGACAGGCATACAAAACAGATGCTGATCTCGGAAATATGGGCCTGCAGAGAAGAGGTGGAGGAGATACATTTGGCCAACAGAAAAAATAATGAAAGAGCAAGGAGGGTGGAAACTAAATTAAAAAATTTATTGGATGTATTGGGGAGAGTCTGAATCTGAAAAAAATACCAAAAAAAAATTTAAAGAGCAGATTTTGAAGTTTATTTAATAAAAAAAAAACCAAAAAAATAATAAAACCAGATTTTAGACTTTATTTAATAAAAAAAAAACCAAAAAAATAATAAAACCAGATTTTAGACTTTATTTAATAAAAAAAAAACCAAAAAAATAATAAAACCAGATTTTATACTTTATTTAATAAAAAAAAAACCAAAAAAATAATAAAACCAGATTTTAGACTTTATTTAATAAAAAACAAAAAAAAAAAATAATAAAACCAGATTTTATACTTTATTTAATAAAAAAAAAACAAAAAAATAATAAAACCAGATTTTAGACTTTATTTAATAAAAAAAAAAAAAAAAAAATTACCAAAAATGATTGTATATTGTATGAGAAAAATCACCCACAAAAATACAAAAATGATTGTATATTGTATGAGAAAAATGACCAAAAAAAATACAAAAATGATTGTATATTGTATGAGAAAAATCACCCACAAAAATACAAAAATGATTGTATATTGTATGAGAAAAATCACCCACAAAAATACAAAAATGATTGTATATTGTATGAGAAAAATGACCAAAAAAAATACAAAAATGATTGTATATTGTATGAGAAAAATCACCCACACAAATACAAAAATGATTGTATATTGTATGAGAAAAATGACCAAAAAAAATACAAAAATGATTGTATATTGTATGAGAAAAATGACCAAAAAAAATACAAAAATGATTGTATATTGTATGAGAAAATATACCATAAATTTTTGTAGGGTATTTATGAAAAAATAAAAATAAATAAATTAAGAAAATAAAGAGCTTTTGAACCTCAAAAAAGTGTGTGGTGTTTTTCATAAAATACGTAAAATTTTATATGTGTTTGGTTTGGGGGTCACCTGGGAAATGTTTGCTAGTTGATAATGAAAATACACTTAGTTACACTTAGTAAAGAACTCCAAACAACACAAGCAAGACATAACAAGTTTAGAAAAAAGATTAGGATTTATTTTTTTGAAAGCTACAATTATGGCAAATTTGATTGAGATGGTATTGCCCCCCTACCCATGAAATAGTCCATGTATTTGTCCCGGACTTCACGGGCACTCTGGGGGGGCAGTCCTGTGTGGCCAGCTTCAAGGCCCGCCAAAGTTTCTGCAGGGGTCAAATGTTGTGCCTCGGGCCCAACCAGGGCCATATAATTTGGAGATTGTCTCCGCAAAAAATTGTGTAGAATGCAGCAGGCAAAAATAATAGTATTCCACTTATATTCCGCCATGTGGAGAGAGGTGAGGAAAAGGCGGAACCGGCTGGCCATGATGCCGAAAGCGTTCTCAACCACTCTACGTGCTCGGCCCAGCCGGAAATTAAAGACACTCCTCTCTGGGGTGAGGGTGCGCTGAGGGTATGGCCTCATAAGATGGGGTCCCAGGGCAAACGCTTCATCAGCCAGGAAAACAAATGGCAGGCCTTCTACATTCTGGTCATCCGGTGGCAATGACAGATCATCATCCTGAAGGCGAAGCGCGAACTCCGTCTGCCTGAAGGCTCCCCCATCCGATACCCGTCCATTCATCCCGACATCCACAAAAAGGAATTCATACTGTGCTGACACCACCGCCATCAGCACAATACTGTTGAACCCCTTATAATTAAAGAACTGGGATCCTGAACGGGGTGGAGGCACGATGCGGACGTGCTTCCCGTCGATGGCTCCCCCGCAGTTGGGGAAGTTCCATCGGGTCTGGAAGTCCAAAGCCACAGACTGCCACTCCTGTGGTGTGGACGGAAGCTGGGGAAGAAAAAAAGAAAAAATTAGCCACATAACCTTGCAAGCAGATTATACAAAGACATTATAAGCATTATAACATTTCTGGGAACTAGCATATTATATCTAAATATATTTAGCCAATTAACACATTAAACACCCCCTCTGATGGGCCAATGCCCAAGTTTGGGGGAGGGCTAGATGAGTTTGGGAGTACTAAAAAAAATTAATTTTGATTATTGGTGAACATAGACTTTACAACACATTTTGGAGGGGAGGGCTAGATGAGTTTGGGAGTCCTAAAATTTAAATTAAAAAAAAAAAATATTGGTGAACATAGACTTTACAACACATTTTGGAGGGGAGGGCTAGATGAGTTTGGGAGTCCTAAAATTTAAATTAAAAAAAAAAAAATATTGGTGAACATAGACTTTACAACACATTTTGGAGGGGAGGGCTAGATGAGTTTGGGAGTCCTAAAATTTAAATTAAAAAAAAAAAAATATTGGTGAACATAGACTTTACAACACATTTTGGAGGGGAGGGCTAGATGAGTTTGGGAGTCCTAAAATTTAAAAAAAAATTAAAAAAATATTGGTGAACATAGACTTTACAACACATTTTGGAGGGGAGGGCTAGATGAGTTTGGGAGTCCTAAAATTTAAATAAAAAATAAAAAAATATTGGTGAACATAGACTTTACAACACATTTTGGAGGGGAGGGGGGGGACATTACAATGGATATAACACAATACATTGGGAAGTGACTAGACTAGGTAGGTTGGGGCCCAGGATAGCATGCTGGGGAGGTAAGTGATGGAAAATATGCATGTAGGCCAAAAAAGGGGCATCAAAGTTTACATCATGCATGGGGGCAAAGGGGACATTCACAGCATATTCCAGACATGGTAATTAGGGAAGGAAGAGATAACTACAAGACATTAGCATACATTATAGACATAAAATTTGATATTAAAGGACCAAACTTACCCTCATATATTCCTCCTGCAGAACCTGGATGATGGCAGAGCAGGTGTCAGGAATGATGAGGCCCAGAGCCTGGGGGGAGATGCCCGTGGAGAACTTTAAGTCCTGAAGGCTTCTCCCAGTTGCCAGATAACGGAGGGTGGCAACTAGCCTCTGCTCAGCACTGATGGCTTCCCGCATAACGGTGTCCTGCCTGGTAATATAGGGGGACACCAAAGCCAACAGGTGCTGAAAGACGGGATCAGACATCCTCAGGAAATTCCTGTAATCAACAGGATTATTTTCCTGAAGCTCCCGCAGCAAAGGCATGTGAGAGAATTGGTTCCTACGGAGCAACCAATTCTTGGTCCATGAACGTGTCCTCCTCCTGTTCATGAACTCCTCATTGTCTAGGTCATAAACAAACAGACCTATAGACAGAAGATGCTTAGCACGAAGTCGGCGACGACTAGGTGCCTGCAACATGGCTACAAGGCTAGTTACGAACGACAAATCAGAATTGCACTAAACAGACCGCAGTGAAGAACAGCAAGACCTATGAAGAACGACCCTGACAATGAAAAACGCGGGGACAGGACCGCAATGTAAAACAATACGACCTGACCGCACGTCTCGATTGCCTAGATACGACCCACACAAGTACAAACTGAACGGCAGAGATCAATCTGAAAGCACAAAGACTGAAAAGCACGAATCGTCACTCACCAAACTTTTACTAACACGCGTAAACACGGAATCAGCAAAAGGAGCCCCAAGGGTGGCGCCAACAAAATCAAACCTCCCCTTTATAGTCGCGTCATACGTCGTGAGCGTCATCGCGCCGGAGAACGACCAGATTTTGGTATGTTACGTGTGTACGCAAAGCAAGCCTGCCGAGCTTCTCGACAAGTTCAACAAGGAACTCGTCGAGGAACTCGACGGGCTTGGCACGTCGAGTTTCTCTGTCGTGTGTACGAGGCCATAGAGCTTTCTTTTGGTGGTATTTGATCACCTCTGGGTCTTTTATGTTTTGCTAAACAAATAAAAAAAGACCGACATTTAAAAAAAAAAGTTTTTCTTTGTTTCTGTTATAAAGTACGTTTTCTCCTTCACTGATGAGCACTGATGAGGCTGCACTGACAGGCACCTATAAGGCGGCACTAATGGACACTGATGAGGTGGCACCAATGGCACCATTAATAAGGTAGCACTGATGATGGGCACTAATATGCAGCACTGATGGGCATTGATAGGCGGTACTGATGAGCACTGCTGATGGACACTGATAGATGGCACTGATATGCATTACTAGGATTGTCCCGATACCACTTTTTTAGGACCCGAGTACCGATACTTTTTTTCATGTACTCGCCGATACCGAATACCGATACTTTTTTTTAATGTCATGTGACAGTTTTCAAACCACAATACAGACTAATGATATGAAGAATGTCCCTTACATTGGTGATCAGTGAGAAGAATGCTCCGTACATTGGTGGTCAGTAGGAAGGATGTCCCTTACATTGGTGGTCAGTGGGAAGGATGTCCCTTACATTGGTGGTCAGTGGGAAGGATGTCCCTTTCATTGGTGGTCAGTAGGAAGGATGTCCCTTACATTGGTGGTCAGTGAGAAGAATTCTCCTTACATTGGTGGTCAGTGAGAAGAATGTTCCCATGCATTGGTGGTCAGTGGGAAGAATGTCCCCTGCATTGGTGGTCAGTGGGAAGAATGTCCCCTGCATTGGTGGTCAGTGGGAAGAATGTCCCCTGCATTGGTGGTCAGTGGGAAGAATGTCCTCTTCATTGGTGGTCAGTGGGAAGAATGTCCCCTTTATTGGTGGTCAGTGGGAAGAATGTCCCCTGCATTGGTGGTCAGTGGGAAGAATGTCCCCTGCATTGGTGGTCAGTGGGAAGAATGTCCCCTTTATTGGTGGTCAGTGGAAAGAATGTCCCCTTTATTGGTGGTCAGTGGGAAGAATGTCCCCTGCATTGGTGGTCAGTGGGAAGAATGTCCCCTTTATTGGTGGTCAGTGGAAAGAATGTCCCCTGCATTTTATGATCAGTGGGAAGAATGTCCCCTGCATTGGTGGTCAGTGGGAAGAATGTCCCCTTTATTGGTGGTCAGTGGGAAGAATGTCCCCTTTATTGGTGGTCAGTGGAAAGAATGTCCCCTGCATTTTATGATCAGTGGGAAGAATGTCCCCTGCATTGGTGGTCAGTGGGAAGAATGTCCCCTGCATTGGTGGTCAGTGGGAAGAATGTCCCCTTTATTGGTGGTCAGTGGGAAGAATGTCCCCTGCATTGGTGATCAGTGAGAAGGATGGTCCTTACAGGTCCTCCTTGTAATTCAACATACCCGTCTGAGGACTCGCTCTGCTCTCACCCCCTACCCCTCTGCATAGGATGGATGCATAGGATGCATTAAGGTGAAAAAACAGTGTTTACAACCCCTTTAAGGTTCACCTTAGTATATTTTCAGTCTTACTCAGCAGAAAGTGTCCCTGAAAACTTTAAGGATCATAAGCTATTGAATCATTGATCGATTGATCCTATACCTGTTTAGAAACTGGTATTAGGCAGGATAAATTAAAATGCAAATTGGGCTAAGGGTTTGGTTTATAGTAAAGCTGCATAATGTTCAAAGCTGCTGCATGGCGCACCAGTACTTAAGCTGTTATATAATTAAATCATATCCAGCAAAGACACAACGTGCACACATTAACTGGGAAGGAGTTATAAAAAGGAATCCTCCCCTTGAGGTTCAGCTGCATTATTTTTTTCCCTCTATAAGATCACTTTTCATTATTCAGACTATATCCCACAGCTATGCCAATATGTGTATGCAGTAGTTGTTCACGCTATGCAAAATCCAGCTTTGCCAAATTCTGTTCTATAACCTACAGGACATTAAACAGTTGAGCTAAATGTTTCCAAATTAGCTGCTGAGTGTTAGGTTCATACACGTATGTTATCTCAGTATGTTTACATATTAACCTTTTGACTTAATTAAATACAATTTTGCTGACTGGAGCACAATCACTAAACAAGAGAAAAAGTTCCATTTGTTGCGTGTCGTGTAAAATAAACAAGCATTAGCATGATTCATTTTATAGACATTTATTCACTAAACATTTATTGACTTTGTAACTAACAGGCTATTCATCTATATGTCTGTTCCTATTATTGCAGTCTGGTCTTAAAAAATGCACTGTCTGTAGTGTATGGTATCACACTCTTTGAGCTGTAATATATCCCTTTATCTTTGAGGCCCCTTTCACACGGGTATTCCAGCAGTCTGTTTTTGACCCATGATTGCACATATCAAAAACAAACTGCAATATGGTAAGCAGACCAGATGTGGGCCTTTTTTTCCTCTCTGTCCCTAAAATTTAAACGGTTGTGGATGTCACATATGTGACTACCATCTTTTCTCTTAACCACTTTGGTGATATACATCGGCAGAATGGCACGGCTGCGCAAAGCAATGTACCTGCCGCGACCCCCCTGACCGTGCCCACAGGACACGTGGACTCAATGTCTACCGGTGTCCCGCGATCGTGTCGCGGAGCTGCAGAATGGGGAGATGCCTATGTAAACAAGGCATTTCCCTGTTCTGCCTAGTGACAGGATAATGATCTACTGCTCCCTATCATCGAGAGAAGTGATCTCGGTCGTGTCACTTGTAACCCAGCACCCCCACAGTTAGAATCACTCCCTAAGACACACTTAACCCCTTCACTGCCAATGTCTTTTACACAGTAATCAGTGCATTTTTATAGCCATGATCACTGTATAAATGACAGTGGTCCTAAAATAGTGTCAAAAGTGTCCAATGTGTCTGCCATAATGTCACAGTCACGATAAAAAACGCAGCTCGCCGCCATTACTAATAAAAAAAATAATAATAAAAATGACATAAAACTATTTTGTAGACGCTATAACTTTTGCGCAAACCAATGAATATATACGCTTATTGCGTTTTTTTACCAAGAATATGTAGAAGAATACATATCAGCCTAAACTGAGAAAGAAATTTGTTTTTTTATATATTTTTCGAGGGATATTTATTAAAGCAAACAATATTGCTTTTTTTTAAAAAATTGACACTCTTTTTTTGTTTATAACGCAAAAATGAAAACCGCAGAGGTGATCAAATACCACCAAAAGAAAGCTAAATTTTTGGGGGAAAAAAGGACATAAATTTTGTTTGTGTGCAACGTCGTACAATTGTCAGTTAAAGCGACGCAGTGCCGAATTTCAAAATGTGCACTGGTCAGGAAGGGGGTAAATTCTTCTGGGGCTGAAGTGGTTAAATGTCTCAGCAGGGGATCAGTCTAGGACCCCCCTCCTAAAACAGAATGGGGGCTTTACAGGTATCTCTGGTACTATAACATTTTGTTTAGACAAATCAATTTTACAGTGTTAAAAAAAACTGATCATTTTACCTGGATCTTTAAACATAAATCTTTAGAAATGTATCCTTATTTATTTAGGGCCAGATTCTCAAAAAAGCGCCTATCTATAGGCGGGCGTAGCGTATCTCAGATACACTACGCCGCCATAACTTAGTGAGGCAGGTCCCGTATTCTCAAAGAACTTGCGGCCAAAGTTACGGCCGTGTAGTGTAACTGTGCCGGCGTAAGCCCGCGTAATTCAAAGTAGGCTAGTGTGGGCGTGTTTTATGTTAATGTATCGTGACCCGACGTGATTGGCGTTTTTAACGAACGGCGCATGCGCCGTCCGTGAACATATCCCAGTGCGCATGCTCAAAATTACACCTCAAATAGTCAATGCTTTCGACGTGAACATAAATTACGTCCAGCCCCATTCATGGACGACTTACGCAAACGACGTAAAACACGACGCTGTTCGTACGTTTCCGACGTCCATACCTAACATGACTTACCCCTGCTTTATGAGGGGTAACTTTATGCCGGCGTATGTCTTACGTAAATGACGTAACTTGCTACACCGGGCGCACGTAGGTTCATGAATCGGCATATCTAGCTCATTAGCATATTCAACAGGGAAATCTACGGAAGCGCCACCTAGCGGCCAGCGTAAATATGCAACTAAGATACGACGGCGTAAGAGACTTACGCCGCTCGTATCTTAGCCGAATTTATGCGTAACTGATTCTAAGAATCAGCCGCATAGATACGACGGCTCTCATTCGGACTTACGACGGCGTACATGGCGCTACGCCGTCGTAAGTCCTTTGAGAATCTGGGCCACAGTTGTTTAAAGTCCAATTCCAGGTTGATCACAAAGCTCCCTATCTGCATATCCCCTCCCTGCCTGGCAAACTCTCACGAGAGTGAGAGGGATAGAGAGCTGTGCATGATGTCATAAGCCTAGGCTTTTTACCAGACAAGAAAATGGAAGTGGGCTGTAGGTATTTACTGGCAGAAAAAAATATGTTTTACTATGCAAAGTTAAAACAACAAGGGCAGAAGATTTAATAGATGGAAAATTGAAAAAATTACTGGAAGACATTTTGAAAAACATGACAACATTTCAGATACCGAGTTGTGCCTTTCACTCCAAAGAGATCGGCCCGTTGTTTTGCACCTAGTTCACTGACTCTGGAGGTCACATGGCAAAAATGACTTTACTAAGCTTTATCAAAGCAAGACAGAAAGAATTTCAGCAGCTAATAGACAGTATTATGGTATCAGAAGGAATCGGAGAAGATTATCTTCATTGCACTCTATTCCAAATCGTTTCAACTCTTGAAAGTAACCACCTGTCAGTGAAGAAGCTCACCAATCAAGGATATGTAGTTATATTCAGAGGTAACAGCTGTATTATCATAAAAGAAAGCCACATACGCTATAAAGGAAAACTCAGAAAATTAATTGCATCTTCTGAAGTGCATTGAAGTGGTTATCACTGTCAAAGAAGAAAACATTTGACCTGTATTCACACTTGGCACTGTTACTTTGGACACAGGAATCCTGAATATATAAAGAATCTAGCTGAAAATCACCCATGCAGTCAAATCATGATGTGTACCAGTCTCATAAAGTGACCATTTCCAAAAAGGAGCAACAGCAGAGCTTGACAACCTCTAAATATAATTCACATAGATCCATTGTATGTGGACCTATGAGGCTTAGACTCTAGGAAGGAAAATGTATTTGTTTACAATCTTTTATGACTGCTTATGGTATACTGTGCTCTACCTGGATAATCAGCAAAGATAAAGTTCCAGATAAATGTGAACAATATCTTGCCCCAGTGAGCAACACATTTGGCGAAATACCTTAAAGCTGAACTCCAGGCAAAAAAAAACAGGTTTTCCCTTTCAGTGGGGCTGTGCCCACACTGCAATGGTTATTTGCTCATTTTTGCCTGGGGATGAAGGGAGATATACTTACCTGATCACCCCCACACAAGACTGGTCCCTGCAGCTCTTGCACCCATTTTGAGTGGTGAACTGTTCCCGATGTCATCAAGCCCAGAGCAGTTTCCATAGACCTGTTGCAGACATGGGCGAGCAGTGTTTGCGGGTGGAGTGGAGGATCAGGTGAGTAAAAGGCTTTCTCTTTTCTCCTGGACAAAATGAGCACCAACCCTTGCAGGTAGAGAAAGTGTTTTTTTTTTTTTTTTTGCCCGGAGATGGGCTTTAAATACTCTGTACAGATAATAGCATAGAATACACAAGTGGCAAAAGCACAAGATCTCAGAGTAAACATAGAAATATGTTTCCAGACTACTGTACCATAAAATACAGAACAAAATGATGTTGCCGAAAGAATAAATCACGCAAGGAATGGCAACTTTGACAGTTTGCTATCTCAAAAAACATTTATGTCTAAGAGCAACAGAAAGTACTCAATATGAACTATGGAATGGAAAGTAGCTTGACCAGTGGTCTCCACGCTAGTGCCATACACTATGAGAAATTATTTCCAGTCATCTGGTAGCCTTGTCAGGTAGACGGCATATATATAATTGAGAAATTTGGGTCTACACAACCCATACTGTACAGATCTGTTGATTCTTTAGCATCACTCTACTTGACCATGGACCATATTTATGGAATTATGGATCCCCAGTGATTTACCACTTAACACCATGATGGTTTATTTAGTTTACACAAGCACACTTGGTTTTTATGGTTAGGGCGGAATATGTTACCATATGCTACAGGATTATTCCATGCTGATACTGTTGCTGGCAATCTAATTGGCATTAGACATTGACTGATATGCCGGCTCAGCTAATAAAGGTTGTTTAGTTGATTTTAAATCCATTTTAGTTTTGTCTTTTGCAGTACTATAGTAAAATTTAATAATTTAAAGCAATATACTGTATTTGATGCATATTGTGTTCTTGTAGGTTGGATTACCTTTTCTGGAAATATCCAATTTTGTAGAGGGTTTATTCTTCTTTATAATTTAATTTATATAAGTTTTCCCATTTCCAGATTTGGTTAATAGTTCATGATTATTTTCTCTGATTCTTTTTGTTTTGATTTATTTGGATTGCATTACGATGATGCTACACCACTAGTTTTGGATGTATTTATATTTGTTGGCTACATTGAGTCTTAAAAAGGTTAAATTCTGAATCTAAACATCAATATGGTAATTATTGTGAACACAAAACAAAAACAAAGGGCCAGATCCTCAAAAGGGATACGCCGGCGTATCTACTGATACGCCATCGTATCCCTGTTTCTATCTTTGGAACTGATCCACAGAATCAGTTTCCAAGAGATAGACAGAAGATCCGGCATGTGTAAGGGACTTACACTGCCGGATCTTAGGATGCAGTACCGCATCCGCCGCTGGGGGCATTTTGCGTCGAAATGCCGCTTCGGGTATGCAAATTAGCACTTACGGAGATCCACAAAGCTTTTCAGCTTCGTTTTTTCTCCGTAAGTATTAAGTTGCATGTGTAAAATTAGGGCTGCTTTTACAAAGTGTAAACTGCTTACACCTTGTAAAAGCAGACCCTTCTGTCCAGCGACGCCTTTTTTATTTTGTGTTTTAAAAAAAAAAATCCCGCCGTATGTTTTTTTTTTCCCGACGCAACTTTATTGACCCGTCGCGATCCACAAAGCTTGGCGTAACGTAATTTCACGCTATGCACGTCGGGAAAATGACGTCACGACCATGCGCAGTACGGCTGGCGTGGGAGCGCGCCTAACTTAAATGGGAATCGCCCCCATTTGAAGAGGAACGCCTTGCGCCGGCCGGATTTAAGTTACACCGCTCAAAATTTCTAGGTAAGTACTTTGTGGATCGGGCACTTAGTTAGAGATTTTGCGGCGGTGTAACTTAAATGGAAAAAGTTACGTTGCGCCGGGTTTTTGAGGATTAGGCCCAAAGAGTGGGATTTTTTGTGGTGCCAAATTCTTAGAAATTCACAACTCAAAATGTTAAATAAAAATATCACATTTTATTGTATACAAAATGACAAAAACAGATTAAAAGGCCAGTAGTCAAATATCTATTCATATTTCCCCTAAGCTGGGCCTAGATCCCATCCTGTATATTTCTTTTGTCAGACCAGAACCCAATATCGATACATATGTCAATACCTGAATACAGTTACAGTTGGGCTCATAAGTTTACACACCCTGGCAGAATTTATGATTACTTGGCCATTTTTCAGAAAATGTGAATGATAACACAATTTTTTTTTTTTTTCACTCATAGTTAATTTTTGGCTTAAGAGTGTTTACTCTTTTTAAATCATAATTTAGATCTGTTTGCTTGTAATTAGTGTGTATAAAAGGTCAATGAGTTTCTGCACTCCTGACAGACCCTTGCATCTTTTACCCAGTGCTGCACTGATGTTTCTGGAATCTGAGTCATGGGGAAAGAAAAAAAATTGTCAAAGGATCTGCGGAAAAAGGTGTTGAACTGTAAAAACAGGAAAGGGATATAAAAATATATCCAAGGAATTGAGGATGCTAATCAGCAGTGTTCAAACTCTAATCAAGAAGTGGAAAATGGGGGGGATGGGGGGTTCTGTTGAAACCAAACCACAGTCAGGTAGAACAACTAAAAATGTGGTGTGGCTGTTCCAAGATGCACAATAAGAAGGCTCTTGAAGAAAGATGGGCTGCATGGTTGTGTCGCCAGAAGAAAGCCATTACTACGCAAATGCCACAAAGTATCCCGCTTACAATATGCCAAACAGCACAGAGACAATCCTCAAACCTTCTGGCACAAAGTCATTTGGAGTGATGTGACCAAAGTGTAGCTTTTTGGTCACAACCATAAACACTACATTTGGAGAGGAGTCAACAAGGCCGAAAGGTACACCATTCCTACTGTGAAACACGGAGGTGGATCACTGATGTTTTGGGGATGTGTAAGCTACAAAGGCACAGGAAATTTGGTCAAAATTGATGGAAAGATGAAGGCAGTATGTTATCAAAACATACTCTACGAACATTTGCATTCATCAGATAGGAAGCTGCGCATGGGATGTACTTGGACATTCCAACATGACAATGATCCAAAACACAAGGCCAATTTTACTTCAAAGAAGGCGACTCATGGTTTATACCTAGACCTTTTTCTGGTCCTAGTTTGCTACTAGTGATGGGCTCAGGTGTGTTCTGGATCGTAGTCTCAACATACCTGAGCGATCCCACCAGGAAGCCGACACTGCACGTTGCCAATTATGGGCAGTGAGGCATTTGCCAGTCTGTGCAGCTGCCTCACTCCCTACTATTGGCAATGTGCAGCATTGGCTTCTTGGCAGGATCACTGAGGTAGGTTGGGACTATGATCCTGAACATGCCTGAGCCCATACCTAGTTGATACCTGATAGCGACACAGGAAGTGCCTGCTACACAGTAAATGCTTGGATGTGTATTGAGTTGCGCCTAGTACAAACTTTCATCTCACTTGAAGAACTTTCTGAACCATGAAAAATTAAAGGCATCAAATACAGTCAACACATTTCAGGGGGAAAAAACTCAGCCAGCTGTCTTCAGTGCAGACAAGAGATGTAAGTCTTCATTAGGCCCTAATACAAGTCCCCTAGTGCATTTGATGCTTATTTTATCCACTTATGCCGCGTGCACACGTTTGGAAATTCCGACAAGACAACCGTGTTTTTTTTCCAACGGAATTTTGTCTCAAACTTGTGTTGCATACACAAGGTCCCACAAAATTCCAACTGTCAAGAACACAGTGACCTACAACACTGCAACGAGTCGAGAAAAATTAAGTTCAATGATTCCGAGCATGCATCAAATTGATTCCAAGCATGTTTATGGTACGTCGGAATTGCATACAGACGATCGGAATTTCCAACAAGAACTTTTCCCGTCGGAAAATATGAGAACCAGCTCTCAAATTGTTGCTGTCTCAAATTCCGACAGAAAAAATCCGATGGGGCCTACATACGGTCAAAATTTTCAACCAAAAGCTTGCATCACACTTTTCTTAATGGAAATTCCGATCGTGTGTACGTGGCAATAGACAGCTTAAGCCCTAAAAAATGGGGAGACTTTTTTCTCCCCAAAATGCATTATATGTTTCAAAAAGTTTAAATGAGATGAACTTTTGTACCAAGTGCTCCTTAGTACACATCCAAGAATTTGCTGACTAAATATAGCAGCTTTGTCACTGCTTTTTTTCATTATTCCAACATGTTATCTTGTTGTTTTTTGGGATCTACAATTGATTGCTTAGTGCTTAGCATGTAGGTAATAATAGAGCCTTTGTTTTAACAATGAATACCAATTGGGTGATAACCAACGCAGTGACACGTAAGATTATAGCCTTTATCTAGTCAATAGTCTGTACTGTGAGGTATATAGCACATCTATCAATATATGCACTGTATGTGAGGTGAAGTCAGTTGTCAATTTCACTTCATTACCCACAAAGCTATTCAGATAGTTTGTTAATCTAAGGAGATCAGTGAATTGATTCATTAGTCAATCACTTGCTATCTGCTTAAGTAATTCTAGTGGCATGTAAAACTCACAGAGGAAAGGCTGCATAAAATAGGTCTTAGCCTGTATTCACACCTAGGCATTTTTTGTGCTTTTTGCATTTTGCAGATTTGCACTACAGAACGTGTTCCATAGGAAAACATGTTAAATGGACTGTAGTCCAAATCTGCAAAAATCACTAAGAGGCAGATCCACAAAGATATTACGCCGGCGTATATATTGATACGCTGTGTAATTTCAAATTTTGCACGTCGTATCTTTGTTTTGTATCCTCAAAACAAGATACGACGGCATCTCGGCTAGATCCGACAGGCGTAGGTCTTAGTACGTTGTCGGATCTAAGCTGCAATTTTTCAGCGGCCGCTAGGTGGCGTTTCCGTCGAATTCAGCGTCGAGTATGCAAATTAGCTAGTTACGGCGATCCACGAACGTACGTCCGGCCGGCGAATTTTTTTACGTAGTTTACGTTCGGCTTTTTCCGGCGTATAGTTAAAGCTGCTGAGCATTGGCTTGTTCGTGAGCATTGGCTTGTTCCGGGTTAATTTCGAGCATGCGCACTGGGATACCCCCACGACCTGACGTTGTTTACGTCGGGTCACGACGTATTGACATAAAACACGCCCCCATTACATCCATTTGAATTCCGCGCCATTACGCCGCCGTAACTTACGGCGCAAATTCTTTGAGGATTCGAAAAAAAATAATAAAGTTACAGCGGCGTAGTGTATCTTAGATACGCTGCGCCCGGCGCAAAGGTACATGGATCTGCCCCTAAAAATGCAAAGGTGTGAATCCAGCCTTACTCCTAAAAGGGTTGCAATATTACAGGATTTTCTGTGCATTATGATGTCTTATGAGCTACAGCGCCACCTTAACTAAATCCTAAAAGTACAGTTGAATACTGTACAACACTATTAATAGATTAAAGAAGCAGTAATATGGTACATGATCACAGTCGTGCTGTTGTCATAGACATAATAAAACAGCCTGTCCCCCATGGCCATGCTGCAGAGAGGGACTGCTGTTGTTTATGGGGAAACAGCAGCCTCTCTGCAGCTTTTAAACAACTCCTTCTCATCATCACTGTGGTTCACAAAACAGACTGTGAAATATGTGACACAGCAGTGCATATTCACAGGGCACCTGCCTTTACACGCATGTGAATTTTAATGGCATCCCAGTCTTGGTCAATAGGGTTCAATATTGGGTTGGCCCACCCTTTGCAGCTATAACAGCTTTAACTCTTCTGGGAAGACTGTCCATAAGGTTTAGGAGTGTGTCTATGGGAGGACCACTCTTTCAGAAGCACATTTGTGAGGTCAGGCACTAATGGTGGACGAGAAAGCCAGGCTCACAGTCTCCGCTCCAATTCATCCCAAAGGTGTTCTATCAGGTTGAGGTCAGGACTCTGTGCAGGCCAGACAAGTTCCTCCACCCCAAATTCGCTCATCCCTGTCAATATGGACCTTGCATGAGAGACTACAGACATGATATAGGAGATGGTCAGAGACTGCAGACATGATACAGGAGATGGTCAAAGACTGCAGACATGATATAGGAGATGGTCAGAGACTGCAGACATGATACAGGAGATGGTCAAAGACTGCAGACATGATATAGGAGATGATTAGAGACTGCAGACATAGTACATGAGATGGTCAGAGACTGCAGACATAGTACAGGAGATGGTCAGAGACTGCAGACATAGTACAGGAGATGGTCAAAGACTGCAGACAATAGTACAGGAGATGGTCCATTAGACCCCTTTTACACTGTAGGCGTTTTTTAGGCGCTTTAGCGTTAAAAATAGCGCCTGAAAAAAGCCTCATCTGCAATCCCAGTGTGAGAGCCTGAGTGCTTTCACACTGGAGCAGTGCGCTGGCAGGACGTCAAAAAATTTCCTGCAAGTAGCTTTTTTGAGGCGCTTGTATACACCACTCCTAAAGCGCCCCTGCCCATTGAAATCAATGGTCAGTGCCTGCAAAGCGCCTTGGCAGTAGCGCTTTGAACCCTTTAGTTGGCCGCTAGTGGGGGTTAAAAGCACCTCTAAAACTATGGTAAAACGCCGCTAAAACTAGCAGCGCTTTGTCGCCGACGCCTTCGCACTGTCAGTGTGAAAGGGCTCTTATTACATCTCATTATACATCACATCTGTAGACAGGAAGGAAGGGACAGATGCTGTGTATCCTATGCAATCTATCATGCCATAAAACATCTAGAGCAGGGGCAGCTCAGAGCACATGTAAAGGGATGCTGGGGATGCCATCCTCCAGCACACGGAACACTGTGACTCAACTTGGTTCTCTCTGCAGCCCGAGATAGAGATGGAGTTGGGAGAGACAGTGCAGGATCCCAGACTCCCAGTGTGAGGAATTCATTTCTGCACATCAGCACTCAGCAGCCACTGAAAACTAGAACCCTTCGTGTCAGGAAGAAGAGCGACCCCTCCCCCGAGCACTGCCAGAAGGAGGGGAGAACTCTAGCACTTTGGCGCCCCCACCTCTGCAGGCGGCTGGGTGCAAAGCACCCTGCGCACTCTGCCTAGGATCGGCCCTGCACCTTCTCTGTCCTTCCACATATACCATAAAATATTGTAAAATCCTCTACGGTATCCTCCTTTATACTGTAATATTGTGTAATCTCTTTAATTTGTGTATCTCCCCACCCCCATATACAAATAGAGTGTAAAGTTCTCTGCCTTCTGTATACCTGCATACTTAGATGTGCCTCTTTTAATCAACCATGTGAGTTGCTAAATGTTGTACCTTCATTAAATGTAACTATATTGCTACACTTAGAGGCGCCTCTCTTCTCTTTTATACTCTGTAGCTCCTGCTGGATTTTGCTTCTAATCCCCTTGTGGAGACTTCCATTTGTGGATGGACATGTTATGGTTACACAACCTCACATTGCCATTATATTTTTATATGGATTATAAACTGAAGGACTTATGAATAAATGTTTGTGAAACGAATCATTTAAGTTTCCATTATTTCTTATGGGGAAATTCACTTTGATATACAAGTGGTTTGGATTACAAGCATGCTTCCGGACCGAATTATGCTCGCAATGCAAGGTTTTACTGTACCGTAATAGATTGTAAGCCTTTCAACCTTCTCTATCTTCTGATTAGTGCTGCTTATGCTCACCTTTCCTTTCACTTCCCCGTTGCTCCCTTTGTCTGCTGGTTTAATGTAAAATGGCTGAGATCTCTAGGTATGCTGGAGAATGTGTCCTTTTCCCTTATATTTCATGATGCAGTGATGGATTTCTGAGCTTATCAATAGACTCCAGTGCTGTCACAAGGAAATGTCTTTGCTTTGTGTAAGCACCTGCTACAGTGCCTTGGAGCATACACAGGGTCTGTAGCAGGGGTGTGCATGCCTCACCTGCCATGATCATAAAAAAAAAAGATTGAGCTTCGAGGGTCATAGCTCGGCGACCTGGAGTCACAGAGATATATGGGGGGGGGGAGTAGGTTGCTGAAGTCCTACCCCACCACTGATCATCATTTGGGGCTCCTATCATCTATGGTCCCGGGGATACAGTGCTCTTTGCGTAGCCTGTCAGAAGCTACATACAGAGCAGCCAGTTTAAATACAACCTGGCACACTCTGTTTGCAGCAGACTGAGAGAATGAGCTCACAGTGCCTCTCACTTCTTGTCAGAGGCACTGAGCTCAGTGAACAGCTTGGAGTCTTGGACCAATGGTAAAGCACCATTGGAACAAGCTGTCAAATAAAAATGCTGCAGTGGAGGCTGCCCTCTCACTGCAGTGTCAGAGAAGGGGTCATGTGTCTAAAAGACAAATGCTCCCTTCCAGCCCAGCCCCCTTAACTACAAGGAAAAAACATGTTTGTGGGTATAAGATTTACCCACAATCACATGTTTTTCTCATACAGCTAAGAGGGAGACTCTGCTGCTGTTGAAAATGCACTGATTTAATCAAGCTAAATAACATATTATATGCTTTATGTTATGAGATAATAATTTATTATTTATCTATTTACTATGAAATTACTGGTTTGAAGTTATAACTTCAGACGTCAGTAATTTGTCCATTAAGCCACTTGCTTGAGTATAGTTTTTGAAAATATAGTAAATTACCTTAAAAATAATATATAATACTTATTTGTATATTACTTACTTATGGTAACCACTTGCCACCCAGGCCAATTCTGACACTTCTCTCCTACATGTAAAAATCATATTTTTTTTGCTAGAAAATTACCCAGAATCCCAAAACATTATATATATATTATTTTAGGAGACACCCTAGGGAATAAAATGGCGGTCCTTGCAACTTTTTATGTCACACTATATTTGCGCAGCAATTTTTAAAACGCGTTTATTTTTTTAAAGAAAAATTTTCATGAATAAAATCGAAAGTTAGCCGTATTTTTTGTGAATAATGTGAAAGATGATGTTACACTGAGTAAATGGGTACCTAGCCTGTCACGCTTAAAAAAAATGGGGCACAGTTGTGGAATGAACCCAAACTTCAGTGCTTAAAAATCTCCATAGACGACGCTTTAAAAATGTTTACAGGTTACATGTTTAGAGTTACACAGGAGGTCTAGTGCTAGAATTATTGCTCTCGCTCTAACGTTTGCAGCATATTTAACTTGTGTGTATCTGGCTCTGATACTAGCCAGTGCCTCACCAGCCACTGACCTCACCGCATGTCCCTGGTCTGTAAGTAAATGGGCAAAGCACAGGTTCGCTTTTTAAGGACCAATTCACACCACACATGGGTGTGTGCTGGGTGAAAATAGAACTTGCTGAATTCAAATGCATCACAACACATTACAACTTGCTGGAAAATGAGTTAAGAGAAAATGAAATTAAGTATTTTGGTTCCTACTTGGAAATAAATACTTGTCAATTCAAGTGCTTTTAAACACAATACAAGTGGTGTAAATCCAGCTGAAAGGAAATCTTTATTTTATTTATTTTCGGTAGTATAAGTGCATTTGCAGCGACGTATTCATTTATAAAGTAGTGGTATCATGCAGTAGTGATTTCATGGAATAAAAGTTTTGAGCTAATGATACCATTGCATTCTCTGCAGATTTGTTGAAGCCCAATCTACCATTTCCAGGTTCAGAGCTTTTAGAATCCTGGTTGAAATACAGGTAAACAGACGATCAT
The DNA here is from genome assembly GCF_905171775.1 of Rana temporaria. Classification (NCBI taxonomy): domain Eukaryota; kingdom Metazoa; phylum Chordata; class Amphibia; order Anura; family Ranidae; genus Rana; species Rana temporaria. The sequence continues at coordinate 298,029,103 of NC_053492.1, forward strand.
GCACATTCCTGTGCCTAATTAGCCCAAAGTAGAACTCAGGGAAGACATTAGGGGTCTAATAGACCCATAAAGAAAACCAGTCACCTGACAATGCTATCACAGAGTAGCCCCCTTGTGAAGACATTAGAGTTAAATAAAAATAAAAAAGTCTTAACATTTAGAAAAATTTATGAAAAGCAACCTATTGTTTCCCGAGCACACACAAATGCTCACAGGCATATGTACATACATTGAAATTGCACCACACTCGTTCAGTTTTGCTGCGAACATCACAGTGAGACCAAAACTTCCAGGGCCATCATTTACTGTTAACTCTAAATCAATAACCAGTAAAGGATTTTGCAAAAGAACACTTGAAAGTAATAATATGTGTATGAGGTGACAGATTGCTCTTGGGATTTATGTAACATTTTTTTTGTTTATTCTTCTTTTTTATTTTTGTATTTGAAAAATATAAAATCTCAATAAAAATTGTCAATTATGAAAAATATTTTTTTTGCAAAAGAACATAAAGGGGACGGAAACACCTAATGCATTGCCCACGATTTATTATAAAAGAAAAACACAGGTAGACGATTGAATACTCACAAAGGACAGAAGTAACATGCATAACAACAATCTCCGATGGTCAACCAATATGGCATTGAGAGACCAGATTGTTGGCGATATTGGCTGACAAACGCGTTTCGGGGATGCATCCACTTCCTCAGAGCTCAAAATTGCAACTGTCACCATTTTATTCTATAGGGCTCATACTTTCAAAAAATACAGTACATAAATGTTTGGGGATTAGAAGTAATTTCTAGCAAAAAATGCTGATTTTAATGTTTGTGAAAAATGTAATATAATTTTCCAGATTTGCAGTGGTTAAGCAAGTGAAACATAAAAATAATAAACTACAGGTGACAGATTTGCCATTATTCTCCACGTTCTATGACTTGGCAGGTGTCCACTGGCAGATAGGACACATGACAAGGGCCCCAAGTGTATCCATGCTACTCAGATAGTGTTGCAATTTCTTGCAGGCAGAAGAGAGCCTGGTGTTCTTCCGTCCTGCACGAAGACTCCAGTCGTATGGAAAAAAATGGTATACAGAATGTAACCCCAACTTTGACTTCTGATTAGCAGTTTGAGCTGCCAGTCAAAAGCTGGGAGAAGAATTACATGCTGTATACCAATCCTAACGGTCAGAATAAAAAAGGTATATTACAGGCTGCTGCTTCATGGTACTTAGAGCAGTAGTTTCTGTGAAGGGCCCCCTGGAAAATTACCAGGCCATACTGTAGGTTCCCTTTTAATTGTGCCTTGTGGGAAATACAGCCCTGGCAATAAGTGCAAGTCAGAGAAAAGTCAGAATCCTTCATCTTTAAATTTGCTTCTGGCCAGAGGACGAGATGTTTGTAGTCCAGTCCTAAGTTGACAGTGCTGCTCCATAGAATATAGAACAGTTAGTGGGCATTGTCACCCTAGGACAGAAAGTGTGTTATTGGCAAGATCACTAGGTAAAAATAAAGGAAAAAAGGTCTGAAAAAAGCCAATACATCCAAGGACTGGTATACAATTAACCCCTTTCCCCAATATCTTACTCTTAAGCTGTCTATACATTGTGTGAATTTAATTTGTGGGTGGCCCTGTCTGGCCCCCTGTCGCTTAAAAATCTTTGACTGAAAAAATGGAGGAGTCAGGCAGAAAATTGACAGCCGAAAAGGTATTCGACAGCCACTGGCATCTGTCAGAATACAATATGCCATCGGCAGAACTTGTACTTCTAGGCTAATAGCAGATGCCTTCTAATTTGTATCAAAATGACATGTACATGTATGACTACATGAATGAGCAAGGAAGGACACGTTTTTTTTTCTATGTTGTTTGAATTAGTAAATGTTCTGCAGTAAAATGTTTCTTTGCCTTTCTGTAGTCTGATGTTATTCTCTTGACTACCACATTATACCTAAATTGCCTCTTTTTTTCTCCTACAGGTAGTAGACTGTGCGTGGGATGAAACTGTGAAAGTGTATACCCCATCCTGTCTTTCAGTCCCTCAGCAATGATCGTTTCTGCAGAAAATAGAAAAACCTCTAGGTAGAAAATGATTGCTAACTTAATGTGAGATTATTTTAGCCAGTCATATTTTTCTATGTGTGATTGGTTTGAATATAACTACTGATAGTCAGAAAGCCGTAAGTGTCTAAATGGATCTGAATTATAATAAAAACTTTGTATTATGTAAACAACTGCATTTTTTCAATGCAATAAGTAAGATTGTGTTGATTTATATGAAAAATAAAGAAATAAACTAGTAAATGTCCCGGGTTATCCTAAAGGTCTTTGATTTGATGGGATGTAATTTATATCTGGGCATATGTTTAACTTTTTGCATTATACAGTAAAACCTTGGTTTGCGAGCATAATTCGTTCCAGAAGCATGCTTGTAATTCAAAGCACTCTTATATCAAAGCGAATTTACCCATAGGAAATAATAGAAATTTAGATGATTCGCTCCACAACCATTTATTCATATAAAAATGATTACGGGAAAAACAAAATACAGTAAAACCTTGGTTTGCGAGCATAATTCGTTCCAGAAGCATGCTTGTAATCCAAAGCACTTGTATATCAAAGCAAGTTTCCCCATAAGAAATAATGGAAACTCAAATTGTTCCACAACCATTTATTCATAGGTCCGTCAGTATATTGTCCATATAAAAAGATTATAGCAATGTGACCAGGTTGTGTAACCATAAAATGTCTATCCACAAATGGAAGCCTCCACAAGGGGATAAGAAGCAAAATCCAGCAGGAGCTACAGAGTATTAAAGAGAAGAGAGGCACCTCTAAGGCCGTGTACACACGGTCGTTCCAAACCGATGAGAATGGTCCTACGGGCCATTTCCATCGGTTCACGGCTGAAGTGGCCTGATGGTCTGATGTGCGTACACACCATCGTTCCAAAAACCGTTCGGGTCAGAACGCGGTGACGTCAAACACACGACGTGCTGAATAAAACAAAGTTCAATGCTTCCAAGCATGCATCGACTTGATTCTGAGCATGCACGGGTTTTGAACCGATGCTTTCTGTACTAACCATCGGTTTGGACTGATCGGGCAGCGGTCCATCGGTTCGATTTTAAAGCATGTTTTAAAATTTTGGACCGAAGGACAACGGAGCGATGGGCCGTACACACGGTCGGATTTGACCGATGAAACTGGACTTAAGGCCGTTTTCATCAGTTTGGACCGACCGTGTGTACAAGGCCCTAGTGTAGAAATATGTTGCCTAAAGGAGTTGTAAATAAAAAAAAAAAAAATCCTGAAATAACTGTTTACAGGGTATATAAACATAATAGTTAACTGATTTCTTTTAAAAACGATTAAAAATAGATAAAAATCAATCATATAATGTACCCGTAGTTTCTAGTTTCGTTTTTGCATGTTGTTTCCTGCTTCTCTGCTGTACAGAGCCAATACAGGGCAGTGATGGTTTGGAAAACAAAACTGATTGGTGCTGAGGGGTTTTAGACACACAGTAATCACACCTCCTCGATTAGTGACCACAGAGAGAAAGCTCCCAGTACTGTGGTTATCAGAAAACAGACAACCAGGAAGTGTGGAGATCAGAGAAGAATTACAGCAACTTGAGAGCAAAAACGAACAATGAGGACATGAAAACAGCACTGCATTAAGGTAAAGGAAGCTATTAAGATAAAAAAAATGTCCTTTACAAACCCTTTAATGTTGTACCTTCATTAAATGTAACCATATTGCTACACTTAGAGGCTCATCTCTTCTTTTTTATACTCAGTTGTGACATGACGCTACTCTTATATCAAGACATCGCTTGTATATCAAGTCAAAATTTAAAAAAAAAAATTTGCCTGTCTTGTAAAACGCTCTCAAACCAAGTTACTCTCAAACCAAGGTTTTTTGGCAGATCCTCTGAATGACTATTTCAAAGCATTCAGGAAGACATTTCTGAATCTTTATATCATGTATAATTACCTGCATTAACAATGTTCTTTTTTTTTTTGTCCTATGAAATTTTCATTGTATAGTTCACACCCACACGGACTAGTCCACATTTGGCCTTGTTCTGCACACTAAAGGGGTTTCAATGCTCCAGTTTTTCTCGAATAATGAACTAAACCAAACAGATCACAGCAATGGGGTGGTTCTGAACTCACTCCTAATTTGGTAAATGCAAACAAATTTAGGGCGCGTGTCTCTACAAATCTGTGATTATGATGTTTTGTGGGCGGGAGTGTAATGTGATGATGGACAGATAATGTCATTCATTGTAATAAGCTGTTTCTTCTGACCTTTCTCATTCAGCGCTAATGCATCTGCAAGTAAAAGAGGATGACACCTTTTGACATAAGTTTCTGAATGATTTTTATAAACTCTTTTTAACGAGTTTTCACAAATTAAAGTCCCTTAGACAGTGGCATGGACTTTTAATTTAGCAAAGTAGCATTTTTATATGCAAAATTGATGTGCCTCTTTTCATAATTTTTTTTTTAACTTTTGCATGGCAATATTTCCTAATGTCAGTTCTAATCCCCTTTAAATAATTCACAGGATATTCCTTTACAGCAGCTTTTCTCAAACGTTTTACCCTGGAGGAACCCTTAAAAAAAAAATCAGGTCTCAGAGAACCCCTGAAAAAATGTAAAAATTTATAGTTTACAGAATGTTAGTGTGATCAGCAAATTGTGGTTACAGCAACAAAATAGTATAATAAAGCTTATACTTTTACATTGTGTTCGGTGCAAAATCTTAACTGTCCATTGGTGTTCTGTAAAACTCACTCTGCATTGGTGTTCATTGCGCAAACCCATTCTGCATTACTCTTCAGTATCAATCCCACTATGCATCGGTGTTCATTGCAAGATCCACTCTGGATTAGTGTGCAGTACAAGACCAACTATGCAGTGTTGTTCAATACAAAACCAAATCTGCTTTAATGCTCAGTACAAACCCCACTCTGAATTGGTGCTGTGTACAAGACCCACTATGCAGCATTGTTCAGTACAAAACCCACTCTGCCTTAAGCTGGCCGTACATTATACAATTTTCTTATTCAATTACTTTAGATGGGCCTTCAACTATGTAGTGCAAGAGCCTGCTTGAGTGCATACACATTGAAAGTGTTTAAGTTTAACCTCATATTATATGCTTTTGGTAAATATAATTGGAAAATTGTATAATGTATGGCCAGCCTTAGTGCTCAGTACAAAACCCACATTGCATCGGTGTTCAGTGCAAAACTCACTCTCCATTCGTGCTCAGTACAAGACCCACTGTGCCGCATTGTTCAGTACAAAACCCACTCTGCTTCAGTGTAAAACCCACTTTGCATAAGTTCTCAGCACAAAATACAACCTACATTCGTGATCAATACAAAACAAACTCTGCATTAGTGCTCAATGCAAAACCCATTCTGCATTAGTGCAAGTGCACTTTGCATGTCTTCTGGATATTTTTGAAAAAGGATTTGCAATTTTCTTAAATGTTTTTGGCTTGACACCTTTCCACATACCGTACCATATTCTGATTTTGTCATATCACATACAGTGCCTTGAAAAATATTCATACCCGTTGAAATTTTTTCTTTCTTTTGCCATGTTACAACCAAAAGCGTAAATGTATTTTATTGGGATTTTATGTGATAGACCAACACAAAGTGGCACATAATTGTGAAGTGGAAGGAAAATGATAAATGGTTTTCAATTTTTTTTACAAATAAATATCTGAAAAGTGTGGCGTGCATTTGTATTCAGCCTTTATTCAACCCTTTAGCCTGGGTTCACACTGATGCAAATTTACAGCGGGTTTGATGCATTTAGGAACACACAGATTCGTAGGTCATGTAAAAAGCATAGTCCTCCATGGCATTGGTTCACATCTATGCGTTGCGAAATTGGTGCGAGAAAAAAAGTGTCCTGTGCGTGTTGACTGCGGGTGCGATGCAAATTCCTATGGTGCAGTGCAAATTTTCTCTTCATAGGCTTCAATTGAACTTGCAGTAAAATCGCAGTGCACAGTTCACATCTCTGCAAATTGTTCACTGTCTGCCTTCTGAAATGTGTGTCAAATTTGCAGTAAATTTGCAGTACATCGCATCACAGTAGTGTGAACCTAGGCTTACTCTGATACTCCTTGTTAAAATTTTGTGGAACCAATTGCCTTCAGAAATCACCTAATTAGTAAATAGAGTCCACCTGTGTGTAATTTAATATCAGTATAAATACAGTTGTTCGTTGAAGCCCTCAGAGGTTTTAGACATGAGAGGTAAAGAGTGAGGAGGAGAAAAATTGTGTCCCTTGCGTGTGACTTTCAGGTGCTTTTGCCACGGGCTAAGTGGTGGGAGGTTAAATGCCTTGTCAAGCATGTGGTAACCATGGTGTTTTTGCCATGCTTGATTTGCTTGCGGCAGAGATTGAAAATTACAACATTGCATTTGGCTGCAAAAAAAAAAGCGTCACGCAGCTATGCTGTGGGAAATGGGCCGGGCGATAACAGCTCTACAATGGGGTGGCTGCTCTCTACTCTTTCATGATGCCTGCCTCTGGAGGACATCTTGCCTCATTGGGGTTGTTTACTTTAATCTAGCTAATCCAGCATGTAGACAGCCGGAAGAAGAAGCTTCACCAGAGTTTTGTAATATTTTATCAAATTATTTTAATGAAAAGATAGAAATTATTAGGAACAATATCAAAGTAGTAGATATTGAGGAATATTGTCCCATCTATGAAGGTACAAGATTCTCTAGTTTTGTGGACGTCTCTACTTTAGATATTCTGAATATCCTCAAGTCTCTTAGAGCCTCGTCCTCATCATTTGATCCTTGCATTGCGCAACTAGTGAAGGACGCCGCAGAGACATTGGCCCCCTTTATTGCCGACATTGTAAATACTTCCTTCTCCACTGGAACAGTGGCGGGTATTCTGAAGCGGGCGGTGATTATTCCCCTGCTGAAGAAAGCTAACCTGGCACGCTCCGTGTTGAGCAATAATCGTCCCATTTCAACTCTACCATTTCTGGCAAAAATCATGGAACGAGCCGCAGTGTGGCAAATTCAGCCCCATCTCGAGTCCAATTCCATTCTCGATGATTTTCAATCTGGATTCCGACCAGGAAGAGGTCCTGAAACCGCCTTGACCAAAGTCCAGGATGATCTACTCTGGGCCCTGGACAGAAATGAGGCTTCGGCCTTGGTATTGCTGGATCTGTCGGCAGCATTCGATACCATCGATCATTCTAGACTGCTTGATCGATTAGGGACTGTGGCAGGCATTGATGGTATAGCATTGGCATGGATGACCTCATTTCTGCTGGACAGGGTTCAGAGAGTAAGGCTGGGACTGCACTGCTCTTCTGATAGTCCCCTGTTCTGTGGAGTCCCTCAAGGGTCGGCGTTATCGCCGCTCCTGTTCAACATCTATCTGAGGCCTCTGCTATATATCATCCGCCGCCACAACCTATCTTTTCATGTCTACGCTGACGACACCCAGTTCTACATTCCTCTGCCCAGGGATGGGGGGGCACAGATAACTCTGGCCACCTGCCTGGAGGAAATTCAAGCCTGGATGGGGGCCAATTATCTTATGCTCAATGGCTCCAAGACTGAGTGCATGGTTTTATGCAATCAGCCATGGTCGGGCGGTTTCCCTACCTGGCCGGACTCGTTTTCATCGGTCCCAGTGCCAGTCACCCAGGTCAGGGATTTGGGAATCATCTTGGACGAGAGATTGACGCTACGACCACAGGTAAACCAGGTGGTGAGTTCTTGTCACTTCCACTTGAAACTCCTGAGGTCGACTTTTCGCTTCATTGAAGAATCGCATAAGATCTCCATGGTCAATGCCATTATTGGAAGTCGATTAGATTATTGTAATGCTTTGTACCTGGGTTTACCTAATAACATCATGCACAAATTACAGCTTATTCAGAATGCCACTGCGAGGCTACTCACGGGTGTTGGTCGTCGTGACCACATCACGCAATCGCTGAGAGCCCTGCATTGGCTACCCGTGAAGGAACGGGTTCTGTTTAAGACTGGATGCATGGTGCACAGGGCTACCCATGGCAAGGGGCCAGTGTACCTGCAGGAAAAATTCACCAAGTATGTGCCCAACCGTACCTTAAGGTCGGCTAATTTGGAAACTTTGGTGATTCCTAAATTTCGTAAGAAAAAATGCGGAGGGAGGACGAGTGCGGTCCAGGGAGCACAGTTTTGGAACTCCCTGCCTCTAAAATTAAGGCTTGAGAATGATCTTTTTAAGTTCAGGAAGCTTTTAAAAACTGAGCTTTTCAGTCTAGCCTATGGAATTACATAGGTTTTTATAGTTCTTTGATCTGCTACTATTTTAAATTTGATCTGTTCCGCTGCCTGTGTGTGTTTTTTTGGTTGTTGCTGTATTGTTGTTCTCGGCGCATCGAGGCCTACGGGTAACTGACTGCGTTTTGTACTTTTTTGTACTTTTAAGAATTTTAATAAATAAATAAATAAATAAATAAGAAGTGCCCACAAGTTCTCAATAGGTTTTAGGTCAGGTAAGTGAGAAGGGCCATGTATCTTTATCCACTTAAAGACCAGAAGTATTTACCCCCTTAATGACAGGCCAATTTTTGCGATACGGCACTGCGTCACTTTAACTGACAATTGTGCGACATTGTACCCAAAAAAAGTATGTCCTTTTTTCCCCACAAATAGAGCTTTCTCTTGGTGGTATTTGATCACTTCTAAAAAAGGCAGACAATTTTAACCACTTAAGCCCCGGACCAATATGCAGCCTAAAGACCCAAGGTGTTTTTACAGTTCGGGACTGCGTCGCTTTAACAGACAATTGCGCGGTCGTGCGACGTGGCTCCCAAACAAAATTGGCGTCCTTTTTTCCCCACAAATAGAGCTTTCTTTTGGTGGTATTTGATCACATCTGCGGTTTTTAGTTTTTGCGCTATAAACAAAAATAGAGCGACAATTTTGAAAAAAAAGCAATATTTTTTACTTTTTGCTGTAATAAATATCCCCCAAAAACATATATAAAAACATTTTTTTTCCTCAGTTTAGGCCGATACGTATTCTTCTACCTATTTTTAGTAAAAAAAATCGCAATAAGCGTTTATCGATTGGTTTGCGCAAAATTTATAGTGTTTACAAAATAGGGGATAGTTTTATTGCATTTTTATTTTTTATTTTTTTTTTACTACTAATGGCGGCGATCAGCAATTTTTTTCGTGACTGCGACATTATGGCGGACACTTCGGACAATTTTGACACATTTTTGGGACCATTGTCATTTTCACAGCAAAAAATGCATTTAAATTGCATTCTTTATTGTGAAAATGACAGTTGCAGTTTGGGAGTTAACCACAGGTGGCGCTGTAGGAGTTAGGGTGCACCTAGTATGTGTTTACAACTGTTTGGGGGTGTGGCTGTAGGAATGACGTCATCGATCGTGTCTTCCCTATAAAGGGAATGACGCGATCGATGCGCCGCCATAGTGAAGGACGGGGAAGCCGTGTTTACACACGGCTCTCCTCGTTCTTCAGCTCCGGGGAGCGATCGCGACGGAGCGGCTATAAACAAATAGCCGCGCCGTGGTCCCGGATCGCTCCCCGAGCGGACCCGACCTCCGCATGTAGCGGGGGGGGTCCCGATCGGACCCCCCACCCGCTAATAGGGGAGGACGTACCTATACGCCCATGTGCCTGTACGTGCCATATTGTGGACGTATATGTACATGGGCTGGTCCTTAAGTGGTTAAAATAAATAAATATATATATATATATATATATATATATATATATATATATATATTTTATTTTTTTTACTTTTCGCTATAATAAATATATATGAAAAAAAAAAAAAATCTTAATAAGTTTAGGCCAATATGTATTCTTCTACATATTTTTGGTAAAAAAAATCGCAGTAAGCGTTTATTGATTGGTTTGCGCAAAAGTTATAGCGTCTACAAAATAGGGGGAAGATTTATGGCATTTTTATTATTATTATTTTTTTTACTAGTAATGGCGGTGATCAGTGTTCTTTTAGCAGGTCTGCGACATTGCGACGGACACTTTTGTCAGTTTTTTGGGACCAGTAACATTATTACAGTGATCAGAGCTAAAAATAGACACTAACGGGCTATAGTTTCTAAATGTGGGGAGAGTTGACTGTCTGGGAATACAGAGAGATCGCTGTTCCTGATCACTAGGAACAGATGATCTCACTGAACTCTTCTGTCAGAACGGGGATCTGCTTTGTCTCTGAGGAGCGATCATGGGTGGCTGGTGGACATCGCGACCACCGGGCCCACGCATCAGCTCCCCCACTGTGCAGCGGGTGAGCGCCCACAGTGACTTATGCACGAAACGACGTACGGTTACGTTGTTTCATGCAATAGGGCTGCCCTGTTGCAGTATATATGCGGTGGGCGGTCCTTAAGTGGTTAAGGCCTTTACTTACTAGCCATACAGTGGAGTACTTTGATGCATGCAAAGAAGCATTGCCCGGAATAAATATCATGGTCTTCTTGAAAGATGCAGACATTCTCCTGTACCACTACTTGAAGAAAGTGTCTTCTAAAAACTGGCAGTAGGTTTGGAAGTTGAGTTTGAGTCCAACTAGCTCATCTGTAATAATACCAGCCCAGCCCATACCCATACCCCACCTCCACCTTGCTGCCATCTGAGTGGATCTGGAGCTCTGTACCCCTTACTGATCCAGCCACAGGCCTATCCATCTGGTCCATCAAGAGTCACTCTCATCTCATATGAGTCCATAAAACCTTAGAAAAATCTTATTTGTCTTGTTCAGTAGTGGTAAGTGGTTCAGTGGTGGTGGTTTCAGCCTTCCTTACCTTAGCCAAGTCTTGAGCACTGTATTCTAGTACTCCAGGTAGGTTGCAGTTCTGGAATATGGCAGCACAGTAGAATAATGGGGTCCTGGTAGCTTTACGTTAAATTATTCTCAAATCTTTGGCAGTTCATTTGTTTCTTGCGACCTGTTGACTATTTGCAACAAAATGTTTTATGGTTCTGTGATCACGCCCCAAAATCTTAGCAATTTCAAAAGCACTGCATCCCTCTGAAAGCCTTTTTACAATTTTTGACTTTTCAGAGTCAGTTAAATCTTTTTTTTGTCCCATTTGGCCTGAGAAAAATAAGCTGCCTGATAATTACAGTGGGGTTCGAAAGTTTGGGCACCCCAGGTAAAATTTTGTATTAATGTGCATAACGAAGCCAAGGAAAGATGGAAAAATCTCCAAAAGGCATCAAATTACAGATTAGACATTCTTATAATATGTCAAAAAAAGTTAGATTTTATTTCCATCATTTACACTTTCAAAATTACAGAAAACAAAAAAATCGCGTCTGCAAAAGTTTGGGCACCCTGCAGAATTTATAGCATGCACTGCCCCCTTTGCAAAGCTGAGACCTGCCAGTGTCATGGATTGTTCTCAATCATCGTCTGGGAAGACCAGGTGATGTCAATCTCAAAGGTTTTAAATGCCCAGACTCATCTGACCTTGCCCCAACAATCAACACAATGGGTTCTTCTAAGCAGTTGTCTAGAAAACTGAAACTGAAAATAGTTGATGCTCACAAAGCTGGAGAAGGCTATAAGAAGATAGCAAAGCGTTTTCAGATGTCAATATCCTCTGTTCGGAATGTAATTAAGAAATGGCAGTCATCAGGAACAGTGGAAGTAAAAGCAAGATCTGGAAGACCAAGAAAAATATCAGACAGAACAGCTCGCAGGATTGTGAGAAAAGCAATTCAAAACCCACGTTTGACTGCACGATCCCTCCAGAAAGATCTGGCAGACACTGGAGTTGTGGTACACTATGCCACTATAAAGAGATACTTGTACAAATATGGTCTTCATAGAAGAGTCATCAGAAGAAAACCTCTTCTACATCCTCACCACAAAAATCAGCGCGTGAACTTTGCAAATGAACATATAGACCAGCCTGATGCATTTTGGAAACAAGTTCTGTGAACCATGAGGTTAAAATAGAACTTTTTGGCCGGAATGAGCAAAGGTACGTTTGGAGAAGAAAGGGCACAGAATTTAATGAAAAGAACCACTGTCCAACTGTTAAGCATGGGGGTGGATCAATCATGCTTTGGGGTTGTATTGCAGCCAGTGGCACAGGGAACATTTCATGAGTAGAGGGAAAAATGGATTCAATAAAATTTCAGTAAATTTTGGATGGTAACTTGATGCCGTCTGTGAAAAAGCTGAAGTTAAAGAGAGGATGGCTTCTACAAATGGATAATGATCCTGAACACACCTCAAAATCCACGGGGGATTATATCAAGAGGCGTAAACTGAAGGTTTTGCCATGGCCTTCACAATCTCCTGACCTCAACATAATTGAAAATCTATGGATAGACCTTAAAAGAGCAGTGCGTGACAGACAGCCCAGAAATCTCAAAGAACTGGAAGACTTGTGTAAGGAAGAATGGGCAAAGATACCTCAGTATAATTTCTAATTTGTATTTAATATTTCTGTGATGGCTATCACTGCATGGGCTCAGGAACACTTATAAAAATCAGTAGAGTTCGCTGTGCCATCCAAAAAGGCAAGGTAAAGCTCTATCATACAAAGAAGAAGCCATATCTGAACATGATCCAGAAACACTGCTCTCTTCTCAGGCCCAAAGCGCATTTAAAATGGTCTGTTGCAAAGTGGAAAACTGTTCTGTGGTCAGAGGAATCAGAATTTGATATTCTTTTTGGCAACCATGGGCACCGCATATTCTGGACTAAAGAGGGACCCTCTAGTTTGTTATCAGCACTCAGTTTGAAAGCCTGCATCTCTAAAGGTATGGTACATTAGTGCATATGGAATGGGCAGCTTGAAAATATATATTCAGGTTTTAGAGCAACATAAGGTTAACCTTTCACCAATTGAAAATATTCAGCGCATCTTGAAACAAAAAAATAACAAAGACCCAGAACTGGACAACATTCCTCTCCCAAAACTCCAGCAACTGGTCTCAGTTCCCAAACGTTTACAAAGTATTGTTAAAAGATAAAGGGATGCTACACCATAGTAAACATGGTGCTGTCCTAACTTTTTTGAGACATGTTGCCATCAATTTAAAAATGTTCTTAAAATGGTTAAATTTCTCAGTTTAAACATTTATTGTGTTTACTATAGTGAATAAAATATGGGTTTATGTGATTTGCAAATCAATACAATGGGCTGGATTCAGAAAGAACTTACGCCGACGTATCTACTGATACGATGCCTAAGTCCACGGATGCGCCGTTGTATCTATGCGCCTTTTTCAGCAAATAATATACGCCTGAATTTTGGCTTCATATGACCAATGTAAGTCTCCTATGCCGTCGTATCTTGGGCGCAGTAGCAGTAGTCTACGCCGTTTACGTAAGGCATACATCCGGCGTAAAGTTATTCCACATAAAGCAGGGGTAAGTCATGTTAGGGTATGGACCAGGGAACAGCCGTCGTATTTTACGTCGTTTACGTAAGTCGTACGTGAATGGGGCTGGGCGTAGGTTACGTTCATGTCGTAGGCATTGAGCCGTCGTATCTTAGGGAATATATGCGACGTGATTCTGAGTATGCGCACGCATGCGCCGTTCGTTTGGACCTTCATTTACATGGGGTCACGCTTCTTTTAAATAGATCACGCCCACTACCTTCCTACTTTATATTAGGCGGGCTTACGCCGGCCAATTTACATCACGCCGGTGCAATGTTGAGGGCGAGTGCTTTGTGAATACTGTTCTTGCCTCTCTATGTTATGTCGGCGTAGCGCATATCAGATGTGCTACACCCGCGCACAAATATACGCCGCTCTACCTGAATCCGGGCCATTCTGTTTTTATGTAGATTTTACCCAGCGCACTAAATGCTTCAGAACTGGGGTTGTATGTTGAGGATCCTTTTTTCTATTATTCACACTTTGTCACTTGTGGAAATTTGTAACTCTTCAAATTATCCAGAACTTAATGTGCTTATTCTGTGCAGCAAACATTTTAATAAAAGGTAACTTTTATTTGTGCTTTTAAAATAGCTCTTCCTAATAAAATGCCCCTTTAATCAAAACTATATTTACTATTTATGCCAACCTATTATGTTGGCTATGCAAATATTTACTACTTCCTCAGGGACTGTCTCAAAAACTGTGGCTGTTCTGATCTCAGTATTAAACTATTATTAGTTTATACTTTTCCTTTCTAGGGGTCTGTTTTTTCCAGTTGACTGCTTCTTACTTTTTTTAGATTTTTTTTTATGTGTTTGTAGGAAGATTCTATGAATATTGCTGCCAATGCTAATTATTTTTACCTGCTTTTATTGAAATAGTGATTGTTTTATTGAAAGAGTTGTGACAAATCATATCATGCATGCTTATAACAATGCAGAAATGTTTTAAATGTATTTTCATTTGTTTGCCTATCGATAATTAGTCTTCTAATTGTAAGATTCTGTGATCTTACACATATACATCTCTTGCTATGTCATCAGATTTTAACATACTAGGCATCAATTGGAGTCCCTCCTTGTGGATGAGTATCATTTTTTTTTTTGCCTTTTGATGTACCATAAACAATTCTCCACTGTGTAGCAGTTATCATACTACTACAGTCTTTAACCAAAGAGCCAATTAATATGGCTCATTGCATCAGTTCATCTGAGTTTTATCAGAAAAATTCTGATGATGCTGTACAAAAGTTTAATATTAAAAGGTTATGGCCTCACTGAATTGCAGCAGATGAAAGCTGATGTGGATTGCATTGATAGACTGTTCTTTAGGAGGATCAAAAAGAATAATAATTATAGTCTGTTTATTAACCAGTTTGGCCCCCAACTCTAACAATCCTTTCTCATGCATTGGATTATAAACAGAGGTAATCCTGATTGGGACACCTATTTCTGGGTTTATACAGTATCCTTCCTGAAGTAATGCTTCATTAGTAATGGAAAGCAAGAACAAGGTACCTTTGCTTTCCCGAACTGCCATAGCTAAAACAGCATATTGGAGGAGGCAATGTCAGTTTCCCAAGAAAAGGTCATAAAGTAAAACATTTTTATTTATTTTTTTAGGCAAGGCCTTACAATCAAATATACCCACAGATAAAAGCCAGGAGAAAGCTCAATGATACCTGTGTTGTAATAAATTGTTTAACCACTTAAGCCCCGGACCATTTTGTAGCTAAAGAACTAGGCCACTTTTTGCGATTCGGCACTGCGTGGCTTTAACTGACAATTGCGCAGTCGTGCAACGTGGCCCCCAAACAAAATTGGCGTCCTTTTTTCCCACAAATAGAGCTTTCTTTTGGTGGTATTTGATCACCTCTGCGGTTTTAATTTTTTGCGCTATAAACAAATAGAGCTTCAATTTTGAAAAAAAAAAATGCAATATTTTTTACTTTTTGCTATAATAAATATCCCCCAAAAATATAGATATAAAAAATTATTTTCCTCAGTTTAGGCCGATACATATTCTTCGACATATTTTTGGTAAAAAAAATCACAATAAGCGTTTATTGATCGACTTGCACAAAGTTATAGCATCTACAAAATAGGGGATAGTTTTATGGCATTTTTATTAATTTTTTTCACTAGTAATGGCAGTAATCGGCAAATTTTATCGTGACTGTGACATTATGGCGGACACTTTTGAAAAAAATTTTGGACCATTGTCATTTTTACAGCGATCAGTGCTATAAAAATGCACTGATTATTGTGAAAATGATACTGGCAGTGAAGGGGTTAACCACTAGGTGGTGCTGTAGGGGTTAAGCGTGCCCTAGTGTGTGATTCTTACTGTAGGGGGCGTGGCCCGATGGCTGCCCTGCATACAAAATATGCCATAACATTATGATGAACCACTTAATATTGCGTAGGTCCTCCTTTTGCTGTCATAACAACCCTGACTCATCGCGGCATGGACGTCACTAGACCTCTGAAGTTATGCTGTGGCATCTGTCTCCAAGGCATCCGCAGAAGATCTTTTAAGTCCTAAAGGTTGCAATGGGGAGCCTCCATGGATCTGACCTTCCAGCACATCCAACAGATTTTTGAAGGGAAGAACAAGGCCAAAAAAAACAAAGGAAACAAAAAACACAGCACTCAACCAAGTCTATAAGTGTACCTCAAAATTGGCTGGCATGTCCGAGCTAAGGGGAGACCAGAGAAAAAAAACTTCCAGTCAGCCACCAACATACAGGAAAGGAAACCCAGGTATATCAGAGGATACATGGTATGGAGAAGAGCACATTATATTTAAAAAATACTGTTTCTTTACCGAGATAAAGCACTATGCATATGTGTTTAAAAAAAAAGGATCACATCAAACTCACTGCTGTGTTGTAAAAAACACACATAGATATGATAAGCCACTCAAAATTCAATCAGAGGTTAGGTAATCCCTGCAACAAGGGCATATCATCCAATGTCTCAGGCCCCGTACACACGTCCGAGAAACTCGACGAGCAAAACACATCGTTTTGCTCGTCGAGTTCCTTGTGAAGCCGCCGAGGATCTCGGCGAGCCAAGTTTCCCGTTGACTAACAAGGAAATAGAGAACATGTTCTCTATTTGGCCCGAGGAGATCCTCGTCAGTTTCCTCGGCCAAAAGTGTACACACGGCTGGGTTTCTCGGCAGAATACGACTCCGATCGAGTTTCTGGCTGAATTCTGCTGAGAAACTCGGTCGTGTGTACGGGGCCTCAGTCAATCAAAGGATCCTTATTCTAATAACAAATAAATATACATATCGGTACCTTGGATTTATCACCATCCAGCCAACAATGTTTACTAATATTGAGATAGATATCGCTCACCAATGACACAAATAAAGGGTAAAGATGTGTCACATATCTGTAAAATGCATGGGAATACCTCCCATATGTGGAGGGGACAGAAACGATAAGTATCCGGGTCTCCCAGGGAACCTGCAGTCCAGCCAGAAAGTCCCCAAAGCCAACCTGTCCCTATATATACACCCATAGGAAGGGGCGGTCCTCTCTCCATTGACCAATCAAACCAAAGAATAGCCTATTACAGCCCATCCCTTTATGCATTAAAAAAAAGGGGCGCCAAAAATCATCCAACGCAAACCGACTGTCCTACTAACCGACGTGGGCATCCCCAATACGAACGAACATCCAGGGGGAAAAGGCATTCTGAAATGGAATGCACAGATAGCATTCCACCGAAGTGCACACCAACAGCCGGTCAAACCACCTCCCCCCAGCACATATCTGAACCAAAAACTCCAACCTGTGCATTGCAACAAACCAACCAGCAGGAACAGTATTCATTAAAGGACAAAAAACAATAACACAGGGTAGAACCAACCCACCAGAACTTCCATCAGCTCGATGTCTCAAGGCCGAAGGAAGATCTCCAAAATAGCATAAATACAATGTCTACCATGAAACGTCCAACGGAGACCTAGCACGGACGCGTCAAAGATCAGGACACCAATACACACATACAAAACTAGATGGACAAATAAACAGATAGACACACGTTCCTTACAAATACATGCTTATGAGATGCCTTTAACCATTTGCTTACTGGGCACTTATGCCCCCTTCCTGCCCAGGCCATTTCTCAGCTTTCAGCGCTGTCACACAAATAGAGCTTTCTTTTGGTGGTATTTAATCACCACTGGGTTTTTAATGTTTTGCTAAACAAACCAATTTTGCAAACATGATAGGTGGCACTTGTGGGCACTGGTTAGCAGAACTGATGGGCACTGGTTAGCAGCACCTGCGGTCACTGTGTGGGGCCAATGTCCCTTTTACAGAAGCCAATAATTCCCATGCCATTCATTTTCAATAGCACCTAAAACATAAATCGCATGGAAATCGCGGCAAGCTGCAATGCTCAAAATTTGCCGCCCAAGAAGGAGCAGGAGTTTATTTTGCAATTCATTTGGATTGTTTTGTTTTAATTTTATTCTGGTGGCATACAGAGACAAAAGTATGAAAATTGTGCCTGTGTCCTAACTGTATATACTGTCTAGGTGTTTTGTATGTCTGTTTTTCTAGTCCTGAGATTTATAGAGCCCTCTATCACCGCATTACCAGGTAGATTGCACCACTTAAAATATAAGGAATACAGTTTTGTGCCCCCTATCCCTATGCTCACCATAGGTGTGCACAGCCTATTCCAATAGGTTGTGCACCCCAAAGCTCAAACACACATGCCTTTGTCTGTTTGTTCATGGCTTTGTTAGCACGTTCCTTGTCAACAAATTTGAATGAAGCACACCTCTTTGGCCTTTACTTCTTTCCTGCTGCATTCAGTAAGTGCATAAAAAATGCATTTAGCAATAAATGTAAAAAGTAATGTGGTCCTACCACTGCTTGAAAAAAACAAAAAACATATTATTGTGGTGTGTTTTAACTTTTTGTTTATGTGGTACTTTTTGCTTTTGGAAGAGATACAGTATGTATAACTTTGTAACTATGTATACTGTATGCTGCCGGCGATTCCACAAGCTGGGATTTTTAAATGTAATTGTGTTCCTGAGTCATGCCAGTTTTGTATCAGATGCCAACTTAGATACTATAAAGATGGTAAGACTGTGTACATCTAATTAAAATCACTGTTGGAACTGTGGTCATGCATTCCTGATTACATTTTTAATGCTGCTTCTTGTGGCTTGGACCTGTTCTATAAGGCACTGAACCTGATTGGACATCTGTGCTATATCTATGATTGCTTGACAATATGATATTTTTTTTTTTTAATAAAAGTTATTTATTTGGCTAATACATCCCAAATAAATTATGGAATGCTTTACCAAATTAATTATGATGGAATGCTTTACACACTGGGCTTATATGGTGTGAGGTGGCTGAGATTTTTCTCTATTTGTTTTGTGGATTACATGGAATCAGGACGGACTCCTAGCCTGACCTGCACCCTCAGTTGAGCACAACGAATGGGGGGCATAGATGCTGAGCAGAGACCCCGTAGGTTACGTTCACGTCGTAGGCAGTGATCCGTCGTATCTTAGGGAGTAGTTCCGACGTGATTCTGAGCACTGGGATACGTCCACGGGACGGCGCATGCGCCGTTCGTTTTAAGTACTTGTATGGCACTCGGCCCATCATTTGCATGGGGTCACGCCTCATTAGCATGGCTCACGCCCACTTCCACCTAAGGCGGCTTACTCCGAGGGAACCCAGCGCAGTTTGGGAGGCAAGTGCTTTGTGAATTCGGTGCTTGCCTCTCTGCGCTACGTCGGCGTAGCGTATATTAGATACGCTACGCTGGCATAAATATGCGCCAATGTATGTGAATCCGGGCCGTTGTGTTTACACTAACATCTCCCCGTTCTATCTCTCCGTGAGACGATCGCGGGTATGCCCGCGTGATCGAGTCCGTGGGACGCGTCCACAACAACCGCTTCTTAAAGGGGACGTATATATAAGTCCTTCTACCTGCCGTGGCATTCTGCAGATGTATATCTGCGTGCCCCGGGCGGCAAGCGGTTAATAAACTGAATACCCTTACTTTACTATTACAAGCTTTAAAATTGCAAAAAAACATTTATAAATATAAACCCAAGTAACTGTCTTAAACGTATATTTAGTCTTCTGTCCAATCTGATGAACATTTTGTCCTAAATTTGTGTTGCATTTTGCTAGTAGGACAGAACACCATTGTTCTTTCCTCAATGTCACCAAATGGTAAGCCCACACATATTTTCTTTTTAAAGAAAGCAGATTTTTTTTACTCTTTTGCCTTTTAGAACTGTCTGGATAATATTCCCAAGATGACATCCCATGCCTGCGCTTTTATTATCAATGTCAGCTGGACAACATTGTACAAATGTCTGCATCACTAGTAAAGATCACCTTACCTATTTGCCTGAATCCTTTGATATAGTTTCATGCTTGGCTTTCATGAGTGACATTATCTCAGGCTGCATTAGACCTATACGATATTCTCATCTCCTATAATAAAAGAAGACTGTTCTGTATATAAAAGACCTAGTCATAAGCAGACCATAATTTCAGCGTTCATAAGAGTAATGAGCCATGATTATACAAAGATTTCTCTTTGAAAGACAATGTTCACTTTACATACAATATCTGAGGAATAGCATACAGCTCTCCATAATCACATCAGCTCACAGGACATTTTATGCAACAAGCTACGTGTGGAGTTGCTGCATCTGAGCTAGCTTAATGTTGTTCCTGTGTATGATTTACTATACCTCTCTCTGTCCATCTATTACATTACATTATTTGTAATGTTCCCTTTGTCAGTTCTACTGACTCTGCTTCTTTCTTTTTTTTTTATGTCTGTAACATCTGCTGACCATGCAGTTTATATCAGTGGTTGCTCCAAGGCAGCAGTGTTTAAAATGTTCTCGTCTTGTGATAATGCCATATGGTTTGTTCAGAGATGTTACTTTTTTTATTTTACTGTTAACAAGAAAAATAATTACTTACTACTGTCTGTGCACCACTGCTAGAAATACTCCCAAGGCTATTAATGTGGCTGTAACAACATCCTCGGTATGATGGTCTAACGCCAATGTCGTGCCTTCTTCATTGTTGAGCAGAATTACTCTACTATGGATCTCAGATTAGCAGAATCCTGTAGAAACTCAGTACATGCTTATAATATACTATGATATTCTTGGATGAAAAGTCGTCACTGTGCTCTTCTGTACTAATTGTGCACTCTGCTTCTGAGCAGGAACTTTGCATATGTTCAGACTTGGCACCCCCCCCTCCTCAAATTTTCCCTTGTTCCTCTCCTTAAGGTCCCCCAGGCTGTATATCATGCAATTTTTTTCTATACTAACCTTTTACAAAATCTTCAGGCAGGATTCTCTTTATAAAGAGAAAACAGACTAAAGAAAACCTGAAAAGGTAGTCACAAAAGGATCAAGCAGTAAACATAAACATTATTTAAATTGTGAAAGATTAAAAAGCGCTACCAATTCCATAATTAAAATTTCAAGCATGCTCCCAGTAAAGTTGGCCTCCTTTCAGGAAAGGACTGGGACAAACAGTAGGGATAATGGGGATATCCTCTTATAATCTATGCATCTAAAATCATGCAATAACCACCCAAAGGCATTCTCAAGTCCTGCAAGTTGTCTCACCACATTGCCCAAAACCTCAATGAAATACAGGGGCTGATGGGGACCTCTCTCTGAGTGTCTATCAAATTTGTAACATAAAGAGAGATAGGTAAAGCTCATAGTCACTTGCAGCTTTAATAAACTTGGGAAGATTGTATCTAAGTGAATGTGAGTCCCACTATCCAGCCATAGGCCATAGCAAGGGGATAAGGCTCAGCGTGGTTTAGCATACACATGCTGGTATATAAAAAAGGGCTAACGCACAGTCAGTGGAATTGTAAAGATGCACTGGCATCCACTTAGGTAGTGTGATTAAACATCCACATTTACAGTAAACTGCCAATAACTCAGATCATGCAGCTCACCACTCCACAGCGGTCCATGGCGGATCTATGCAGGTTAGTCTGATGGAACCAACACAGTTCTCTGGTCAGTAGATGGCACTAGCCTTCCATGGGTCAGGCAGCAGTGCTCCACAGTATAGCAATCATTCGCCCTTACCAGTCGTGAACCTCATCATGCATGGCTAGGTCGCCCAAAACAAAAAGATGTAACCAGAGTTGGGATTTAAAGTGGATGTAAACCCAAAACATTTTTTTTTTGATGTCACAATGTAGAGAATTAGATTTCCTATAATCTGGGCCCAGTCTTGCCACACAGAGTTAATCCAGCTCTGAGCAATCCTCTTTTATTGTACAGACTTCCAGATAAAAACCTGTTTAAATAAAAAGTCCTTTCCGTCCCCTTGCTTTGAGTGACATACATTACCTCTCACAATGAACTGTGGATCACCCCCCATATTATGATAAACATCCAGGAATGTGCATGTGTCCAAGCTAGTGCACGAGATATGTAAAAACCCTGTCACTCGAAGCAAGAGGACGGAAAGGACTTTTAATTTAGACAGGTTTTTATCTGGAAGTCTGTTAATTTTCACTGAACAATAAAAGTGGATTGCTCAGAGCTGGATTAACTATGTGTGGCAAGACTGGGCACAGATGATAGGAAATCTTATTCTCTACATTGTGACATAAAAAAAAAAAACGCTTTCCCCGACTTGTTCATTCCCCGACTTATTTGGGGTAGGCGGTACACTTTGGTGGGGGTGGGTCAGCCACGCCATGTGACCTTTGACCTCTGGGAACCCGCCTTCTGACCTTTGATGTTTGGGGGAGGTCCCTGTTCCAATTCCTGAGTTCTAACCATATTCTTCAATGGAAAACCCTAACCCAGACCCTAGCCATATTCTTCAATGGGAAACCCCTAACCCCTGACCCTAATCCTTTTGGGTTTACATCCACTTTTAAGGGATAAATGTGGTTATCTGAATCTAATAAAATGTGACCCCCCCCCCCCTTTACCTTCTGAGCTCCCAGGATGGCCTCATAAAAACAGTAAAACAGTGTCATTAGATCACAAACCACACATTCAGGCAGAATACTCTGTTCCCAAGGCCAGGCAACACCCTCATCATCATGGTAGCTACGAGAAAACCAACATAATCTTTACCGCTGCTCATGAGTCTCAAGCTTCAAAACAAATTGTCATAAAATTTGTGATCACATACCCTGGGGTGGTTTCTCTGCTGCTAACCAGAACTCTTTCCAGTCATTGCAGTTAAAAACAGCATTTAAATCTAGGAAACAACAAAAGGAAGAATAAGTGGGATTATACATGGTGCCGAAGCACCCCTCAGAGGAGATTTCAAAGAATCATAATCATAAAATCAAAAATGTTATTACAATAAGATTCAAAAGTCTTTGAGAAAATCATTAACTAAAATGCATGAAAAAGTGAACTGCTCGGCTTTCCCGAAATAACACCCTCCCTCATATATCATTCATATGAATAGAGATATTAATACAACAATTATAATGTAGAAGTCAGGAGGGAGGGTAATGATTAACCCAACGCATTTTGCAGTTTTAACTTCCTCAGGGGTTCAGGAGGTATTATTGAGTGTGGTCACTAAAAGAAAGACACATAACAAGATAATAATACACTATACATTATATACAATATATTCTGTCGGTTTGTGACAATTCTATGTATTAAATTCATCAATTACAAATACGTTCACAAAGGAATATATCATATGAGCTGGTGAAACCTTGCAGTACCTGGTATGGAGTGAAGTGTGAGCGTGGAAGATATTTGGAGATGATGCCCACACATCCAGCCTGGGAAGCCACAGAGCTACGCATAAGGAGAAGAGATCATAACGCAGTCTTTAGAAAAAAATGCAATTCCCATTGAATAACCACAAAGATAGGAACTAATAGGATGCTTTGGGAGAGGGGAGACTCAGTTGGACCAAATATATCTTTATAACTGCATTTAAATCTAGTCTGTGTTTTGGTTATACTGTTTATATGAGTATGGTTTGAAAGGAGTCATTGTAGAATAGGTCCCATGAACTCCTAGTTCTGCTTGTACTAGGAAGGCCATGGAATCTGAATCAAAACCAGATACTGGGCCTTACCTTTCCCAAGGTCATCCTCTGGTAAAATCAAAGGCACTAAACTGTATCCTGTGCATGATCACTGTCCTCTACACCAACCTTTTTCAACCAGGGTGCCTTCAGGGGTGCCTTGGCCTAGAAATTTGCCCAAAAACTGTATACAAGACAGCGGGTGGGTCAAGCCTGCCTATTAGTTACACAAAGACCCAGGTTTATATTGTGCACCATTACAACCTTCTAGCTGCCAGTGTCCTAACAACCAATGATATCCTCGGTTAACTTGAAGGACGCCGGGCACCTGCTCCTTCCCTGCCCCTCTCCTTCAGCACCAAGGTCACATTAGCTGAGTAGAGGAGAGAAACCGAGTGAGAAGAGAAACATTGGAAAACTAATCAATACCAGAGCGCAAAGGTGTATTTGCTTTGAAAGAATACATCATTGCTAATGTTGGCTAACCTACGATTGTGGATGTTGCTACATTATGCAAAACTATTAGTTTTTTTATTTTAGAATGGGGTGCCTGGAGATTGTGTGGAATTTTAAAGAGTGCCTTGACTGAAAAAAGAGACACTGCTCTACACTATACATTTTTCACATTAAACACCAATCAGCCATAACATTAAGATCATTGATAGGTAAAGAGAATAATATTGAATATCTTGTTACAATGGAAAATCGATATCTGCATAAAACCAATAATGACTGGTTCTCTTAAAGGGCTCCTCTTGCGTAAGTTGTATATACAGTAGCATGAAGAAGTACTTTAGTGAATAGGCATTTAAAAATCACAGTAACAAAACAACCTTTTTATAGGCTTTAAAAAACATTTACTGTGCACTGACTTCACACAACTTTACAAAATAGCACTAAGCATAAAAGAAATGGACCACAATGTAACTTTTCACTTTCATGTAGCATTGTGTTTAAACTGCTAGCAAAGATCATAAACCACTCATTTCAATATAATTTCCCTTTAACCCACATTCTATTGCATCACAACTTTACTGTTAGGTACTCCCAGCATATATTTTTAAATATTGTAGACCTAAGAGCCCATTCACACAGGGGCAACACGACTTCTAGCACGACTTTGGGAGGCAACTTGGACACGACTTGAGTATGAATCATCAGGAAACTTCCAAGGCAACTTCAAGTCGCCTCCAGGACAGGAGGCTTTCCAGTGGCCAATCAAACAACAATCAGCTCTGTGGGAGGGATGGGTTTGCCTGAGAAATGTATGTTATCTTCCTGTATTGTTGCTTCAGTTAAGAAAGTGATCAGACTTCTGAGGCGACTTCCATTGAAATCAATGGGTATAAGTTGCCTACAAGTTGCCTAGAAGTCGGATTGAAGTAGTACAGGAACCTTTTCTGAAGTCGGAGGGACTTCACTAGTGTACATTAAGACGGCTCCCATTCACTTCCATTCATTTTCTCGACCACGCGACTTGGGGCAACTTTCCAACTTTCCACTTTCCAAAGTCCTTTCCATTATCTTTCCTTTAAATTCTTACCTACTAAAATTAAATTCAAACACAAATGAATCTTCTTATAAGCAGTACATTTTCACCTGACTAACAGTTTAACTTTGGAGAAAAAAGAGAGATGGGCATTTAGTAGATACCTCTTACAATGTACTTAGCATCTGGTATATTAGCCTGAAAAAAAAACAAGATTCAAAAGACAAAGTAGAGGCAATTAATTCATCTGAAGGGACTAATGGAACAAAGAGATGAACCTGTTTGTACAGAAAAATATACCACCTATAAGTATGAATTTAAGAGACTTACAATATTTAGGAAAGAAAAGCTCAAATACTGTAATTAATACATTAGACAAACAGATCAAGACATTTTAACAAGATATATATAGTATAAGAAATATTTTTATTGTTGTTAGTACATAAAATGGCCAAGATCTAATGATTTCTGCAAACAATAATAGAGGAATATATGAAAACTGCAGACAGTACATGTGAAGGAAGATGAATTGCTTTATTACTGGCTGTGATAGCTGGGAAGGTATAGTGATGGATATGGTGAGGATACAGTGATGAGCAATTCTCAGTTCTGGCGATGTTTGCTGCTTGCTTTCTCTGGCATTTATGCCCTAACTGAAAGGCCAGAAGATGTGAGGGGTCAAATGTGGATGGACAGAATTGTGTAGCATATAAATAAAGATCTTGGTTTAAGCTGAAAGAATTAAGACTTGTTTTTTTTTTAAGTTGATGTGCATTGATGGAGTACGAGCTTAAAGCGGGGTTCCAGGCATACATTTTTTTTTGCAATCTCAATTACATTATTATGAATAATTATTAAAACATATTAATAAAGCACGATCGGTACATAAACAGTTGCAAAAACTTACCTGATATCGTCTCAGGGATCTTGTGGCCGTTTCCATCATAGCTGTGGGCATTATGAAGCCCAGTTCCTGTTTCTTCCTGGATTTTCCGAGAGATGTGCATACTGGGATTTTTAGGCCTAGTACAGAAATTCCCAGAGACAATGGGGTCTTAGGACAGGAAGTTCTACCACTGCGGACTAGGAACTAGGCAGATTACGAAATCTGCCTAGTAACAGCCATATAGAAGTGAGTATTAAAGGCAAGCTGTTCATAAAAAGTTTGTTTTTAGGGTGGAACTCCGCTTTAAAGAATGTTTGAGCTTAGCTACAGTTAAAGCATTTGTTACTCCAACACAGGAGCACACATGGGGCGGAGCACACAACGGGCTGGAGGAGGAGGACAGGGGGCAGAGGAGAACATGGGAGATGATCGGTGTGGCGGGGGCAGTTGTAAGCACCAATCTCCATGTATAGCTTTTCAGCTGACAGCTGCGGTAGGGACAGGAGGAGAAGCAGCTTTCAGATGAAGTTATACCGTGAGATCGGTGCTTACAACTGTCCCCCCGACGCACTGATCATCCCCCACTGTGAAGAGACAATCATTCATGGGTTCAGGGTAGGTCACAGTGCCCCCCCCCCCCTCGGTGGGCCTGTGTGCAGTGAACACCCTGCACACATGGATGATACGCCACTGCTGCTGTACCATGTACTTGTATGAGAAGATAGCCTGTTTTCTTTGTATTGCTTCCTTTATTTGAAATCCCTGGTGTTCCTGCCAGTCCTTCTGCTTTCCTAGTAAAAACTGGCCACATGAAGCAGGCTCTTCCAATGCTCAGACTTGTCCTGACACACCCCAACTGCACAGCCATGCACTGGGAAGCCCAGTGTGCTGCTGTTTCTCCTCCCCCCAGCTATGAGAACAGAGGGAATGTGATCATTTATACAAAAGGCAAAAGGGTATTTATAATGTTTTTTTTATATATCTATACAAAATGTTTTGCCTTTCATTTCTATTTTAAACTGAATGGGTTGTTTTACAAGGTGATCGTTTACAATCACTTAAAATTATTAGATGAGGAGATACGGTCAGGGGAATGAACAGTAAATGTTACAGTTTTTTTGTCATAGAAATTCCCTTTTGCTATAATGCTGATGTGTAGGTGTAAAGATTAGAGTGTGCCCTTCTGTCTTGATAGTAGGAGTAAGATCTGCAGAGCTTAGATATTCCCAATAAAGCAGGCTGGGACGATTCAGTGTTAATTTTTTCTTGTCAAAGCAGGTAGTCAATTTCAGAGATTTTTAATGGGAAACACGCTAATATTCTATTTTTGCAAAACAGACTGTTCATTTTGCAAGGGAAGTTGCAGTTTACAGGGAATTTTCCACAGGACTTAGTGAATGATATGAAGCTCTGCAGACTTACAGCATCCAATAGCGTGCAAGCAAAGATACTGTTTTTTTTTTTGTTTGTTTTTTTACCCCTTCCATATGATTGGTTATCTTTGCAAAGTGAAATTCCATCACATTCATTCTCTTGCAATGTTAGCAGCCTAATTGCCTTTGGAAGATCAACTCCCAAGCGTTTGTTCATGCGCTCTACATGAAAGCAGTAGCTGACAAAATTCATGATAATGATTTTGTGGGTTTGGATCTATTTATCTAGGCTGGAAATATATATTTAGCTCAGAACACAACACTACAAAAACGCTTGCAGTACGCTTCTTTTGATTTGGTTGCTCACACATCTTCAATTATTGTAAAATCAGGTGACCACTGTACAGGTTCCAACTACAGATCTCTGCTCCAAGTAATTCTATCAGAAATATACTCAGATATATTTAGTATCTATATCCCCTAATATATATAGAAAATATAACACATGTGTGACTATTTTGATATCAAAGATCCTAGTAATATTTTTCTTTTTATTCATAATTCTTAAAAAAAAAAACACAATATAGAAGTCATTGTACACCACAGGTGTATTGTATATAATCTCCTACCAGCTTGTATTCAATGTGTTTTGTGTGACAACATCCAGATTATCAGGATATATAATATCTAAATTTGTTATACAACATCATGGGTGGGATATTTACACATATGGTCATATTCAACCTTTCCATATTATTCATCACCCATTTATAAGAAACATTTAGATTCAAGAAGAAAGTCTCCACACCCAACCTACAGTAGGGAACCCTCCAGGATTGAAGGTGCTCATTTAGACTACAACAACGCATAAAATATCTATACAGTTGTGTTAATTAGCACCCTGAATGGGATATGCACCAGTTCACATTATAGATTCCTGTATAGAGTCCAGCCACAGCAGAACATAAGAATTAAGGGCCAAATCCTCAGCCAGGCGGCGTAACTTAACTTTCAGCAGTTAAGTTACACTGACTTAAAGTTTTTACCTAAGTGCCTGATCCACAAAGCACTTACGTAAAAATTTCAAGCCGTGTAAGTTAAGTGCCGCCGTCGTAAGGCGTTCCTCCTCTCCGGGGGGCGTTTACAATTTAAATGAGGCGCGCTCCCGCGCCGGCCGTACTGCGCATGCGTGTGACGTCATTTTCCCGACGTGCATCGCGCGAACGTAATTGACGCCGGGCGGCTTTGTGGATTGCGACGGGACACTAAAGTTGCGACGGGTGAAAAAAAGACGCGCCGGGAAAACAAATAATTAAAAAAAAAATGACAGCGTCGCTCAGCATGCATTCCTGAGAGGGAGAACTCCATGCCAATTTTCAACGAAAAAACCGGCATGGGTTCCCCCCCCAGGAGCATACCAGGCCCTTAGGTCTGTTATGGGTTGTAAGGAGACCCCCCTACGCCGAAAAATTGACGTAGGGGGTCCCCCTACAATCCATACCAGACCCGTATCCAAAGCACGCTACCCGGCCGGTCAGGAATGGGAGTGGGGACGAGCGAGCGTCCCCCCCCCTCCTGAGCCGTGCCAGGCCGCATGCCCTCAACATGGGGGGGTTGGGTGCTCTGGGGCAGGGGGGCGCACTGCGGGCCCCCCCACCCCAGAGCACCCTGTCCCCATGTTGATGAGGACAGGACCTCTTCCCGACAACCCTTGCCGTTGGTTGTCGGGGTATGCGGGCGGGGGCTTATCGGAATCTGGGAGTCCCCTTTAATAAGGGGGCCCCCAGATACCGGCCCCCCACCCTAAGTGAATGGATATGGGGTACATCGTACCCCTACCCATTCACCTGGAGGCAAAAAGTAAAATGTAGTAAACACACAACACAAGGCTTTTTAAAATATTTTATTATTCTGCTCCGGATGCCCCCCCTGTCTTCGTTATTAGCTCAATTAGCAGGGGGGGCTTCTTCTTCCACTCTCCGGGGGTCTTCCGCTCTCCGGGGGTCTTCCGCTCTCCGGGGGTCTTCTCCGCTCTCCGGGGGGGGCTTCTCCGGACTCCGAGGGGCTTCTTCCATCTTCTCCCCTCTTCCGCTGTTGACTCGGCGAACCCCGGTTCTTCTGCAGCTCTCCGGTGCCTTCTTCTTCAGCGCTGGCTGCCTGCTATGTTTGTGTGTTAGCTCAATTTCTAACAGGCAGCCAGCGCGGTCTTCTGTGACGTCATCTTCTCTTCTGTTCTTCTCCCCTCTTCCGATGTTGCCTTGTCGCCTGTTGTCGCTGTAATGATGGAAGCGCGCCTTGCATCACATTTATATAGGCATCACCGTCCCATCATGCTCCGGCAGGTACCCACGTGGTGGGTGCCTACCCACGTGCACCCACCACGTGGGTACCTACCGGAGCATGATGGGACGGTGATGCCTATATAAATGTGATGCAAGGCGCGCTTCCATCATTACAGCGACAACAGGCGACGAGTCAACATCGGAAGAGGGGAGAAGAACAGAAGAGAAGATGACGTCACAGAAGACCGCGCCGGCTGCCTGTTTGAAATCGAGCTAACACACAAACATAGCAGGCAGCCAGCGCTGAAGAAGAAGGCACCGGAGAGCTGCAGAAGAACCGGGGTTCGCCGAGTCAACAGCGGAAGAGGGGAGAAGATGGAAGAAGCCCCCTGGAGTCCGGAGAAGCCCCCCCCGGAGAGCGGAGAAGACCCCCGGAGAGCGGAAGAAGAAGCCCCCCCTGGTAATTGAGCTAATAACGAAGACAGGGGGGGCATCCGGAGCAGAATAATAAATTATTTTAAAAAGCCTTGTGTTGTGTGTTTACTACATTTTACTTTTTGCCTCCAGGTGAATGGATAGGGGTACGATGTACCCCATATCCATTCACTTAGGGTGGGGGGCCGGTATCTGGGGGCCCCCTTATTAAAGGGGACTCCCAGATTCCGATAAGCCCCCGCCCGCATACCCCGACAACCAACGGCAAGGGTTGTCGGGAAGAGGTCCTGTCCTCATCAACATGGGGACAGGGTGCTCTGGGGTGGGGGGGCCCGCAGTGCGCCCCCCTGCCCCAGAGCACCCAACCCCCCCATGTTGAGGGCATGCGGCCTGGCACGGCTCAGGAGGGGGGGGGACGCTCGCTCGTCCCCACTCCCATTCCTGACCGGCCGGGTAGCGTGCTTTGGATACGGGTCTGGTATGGATTGTAGGGGGACCCCTACGTCAATTTTTCGGCGTAGGGGGGTCTCCTTACAACCCATAACAGACCTACGGGCCTGGTATGCTCCTGGGGGGGAACCCATGCCGGTTTGGATTTTACAAATTGCCGTGGAGTTCTCCCTCGGGAATGCATACCAAATGCCGTCGCTTGAATGGGCTTTTACAAGGTGTGACTAACTTTACACTTTGTAAAAGCAGCCCTAGTTTTACACCAGGCAAACTACCACTTACGGCGAAAAAACTAAGCACAAAAGCTTTGAGGATCGCCCTAAGTGCTAATTTGCATACTAGCAGAGGCATTTCGACTCGAAATGCCCCCAGTGGCGGATGCGGTACTGCATCCTAAGATCCGGCAGTGTAAGTCCCTTACAGATGTCGGATCTTCTGCCTAACTTAGGAAAACTGCTTCTGAGGATCAGTTCCAAAGTTAGAACCAGAGATACGACGGCTTACGCCGGAGTATCTCTTTTGTGGATATGGCCCAAAATAACTAATAAACTATAGTTGTATGCACTCACAAAACACATTGCGTAAATGATCCATGTATAACACATGAGGCTCCAGCTTCCACCCAACCGCAAAGGTTAGTGATGAGAGAGAAATTCCTCATGGTCCTTCTGTGTTGTCCCAAGGATGGTAAGATGAGAGCCAGCCACAAGCGGCCACTTTGACACCGCTGACAGCTGGTCAGGGTCTATGGAGCCTTATTCTCTGCTCTCTCAGCAAATAGCACTCTTCCATGTGGTGGACAGTGGACTGTCCCTCTGCATCCTGGAGTCCAAAGCAGGACTAACTATGTTCCCTGCATTGGTCTTGATGATTTCAGAGGACCAGAGGATCGCCAGACTGAAAATGGGAAAAGGATGCATGGGCTAGTCCAGCAGTGTAGAGGAGCCTGCAGGAGCTAAAGATCAGGCAAATAAAACTGATTTATATAGCCCACCTAAACATAAACGAGCAGTTAACCCTTGCAGTGCAGCTCCACTGCCGGAAATTACTTTTATTTTTCTCGGAGTTTATCTTTAACAGTCATTAAAATAGAACACAAAACATATAACAAGCCCTCACTAATCTCTGTAGCTTAGGGCACTGTAGAGTAATTCATCCTCAAAATCCTTTTCTTATGGGGGCTAAGCTGATCCTACTTTCCCTACCACCAGTGATTTGGCAACCTACCAGTTTTCAAATCTCAAATGGAAACAAAAAGTAAGTGCTCTGAGAGAGGGGAGCAGACTGAGCTGAGGCGTTGAGTTGAGAGATAAGGACCTTAGTGCCTCTGCTTTGAACTTTGAGGATGAATTGCTTAAAATTTCCTGCAGCTACAGTGGTCAGTGAGGGCTTGTTTTAAAGCTTGAATACTGATTTTAATAGCTTGGCTATATGTTAAAGCGGTGGTTCACCCTCCATGACAACATTTTACCATAAAATGAGGCATAGTAGCGCGAGCTACAGTATGCCTGTCTTTATTTTTTTATCCCGTACTCACTGTGCACTCGTAGATACAAGATTACGACTCCCCGCGGGGAATGGGCATTCCTATGGAGAGGGAAGGTAATTGACGGCCGGCTCTGGCACATCACGCTCCCCGAAGACAGCTGGAACAGGTCTCGGCTCTTCACGGCGCTATACGGCGCCTGCGCACAGACTATGCACAGGCGCCGTGAAGCGCCAAGTCCTATTTCGGCTATTTACGGAGAAGCGTGACGTGCCAGAGCCGGCCGTCAATCACCTTCTCTCTCCATAGAAACGCCCATTCCCCGCTGGGAGTCGTAATCTTGTATCTACGAGTGCACAGTGAGTACGGGGATAAAAAAATAAAGACAGGCATACTGCAGCTCGCGCTACTATGCCTCATTTTATGCTAGAGGGGAAAAAATATATATTTTTTTTATTAATAGGGTGAACCCCCGCTTTAACTTTAAGTGCAACCCCAGGCAAGTTTTAGGCTAGGAAAGGGTTTAAACCTTTGTCATTTTCCTATCACTTTCCCCATATTTCCCCTTCCTGTCTCAGTAAAAATGGTCATTGGTTGAAGTGTTTTGGGGAAACCACTCCAAGAGAGACAAAGGCATCAATAAAACACTTTTCTGTAGCTGAAAAGAAAAGGTTTAAAACCTCTGGAAGGTTATAATTGTTGTCTGTGTCCCTGCTATGAAGATTTTCCCTTGTTTCCAGTACCAATAAAATGGTCACTGGAGCAGGAATGGATCTCCATTTCCGTTTTAGGACAAATGCACAGTCTGTGCAGTAAATATCAGAGGGATTTTGGTGACTATAAAAATATGGAGAAGAAAAGTGAAAAGATAACTTTGCATAACACATTCTCTTAAAGTCCAAAATGTTCACACTTCTCGTAAATTCATGCTGAGATCCTAAGGAATATGAAATTGTATGCATAATTGACCCAGGTACATGTCAAAACATGAATTTTGCTGTCTATTTCAACTTGTGAGTTTAGCAAGAAAAGCGCACTGCTACATATGCAAAGTTTCTAAAGCACTGACTACCATGTCAAAACAGTGTTAAGATGAGCACATTGAAATGCTTGACATGAAAACATAACAAATCTGCTTTTAAGCATCTGACTTTAACCCTTTGCCATCCATAAAAGCATTAATTCCAACAATTCGATCACTCTACCCCTTTTTATTTCATATTAATAATCAGTAGCAGACATTGAAAATGATGGAACACTTCTATTTCTAGATTGCACAGTCGTGACATATGGCCAAGTGCTTAAATATCTTAGAGGTTTGTTTAAGGATTATTGATTTCAAATCTCTCTTTGTATACAGCTATAGACTGTCCTCAAGATCTAATCAATTCTTAGGTCTTGAACAGTGAAGAGGTCCAGAGCACAGCAACAGGAATTGAAATGTAATGTTTTCTTGTTTTCTGTGTTTGTTAGACCTGAGACCTACCATCTATACACTTACCATTTGGATTGACTGTCATATACTGTAATCCATGACTGAAATGCACTTAAAATAGGAATAGAAAAAACAAAAAAAAATCTGACAGTGGTTTTAACCCTCCCTTACACAATGCAAAATGAAAAATAAGTTTTGCCTATAGTTCTACTTTAATTGTCATAAAGCATTTTGAGTGGTACCCTGTTTAGGTTGTTTAACAACTGAGACCTGCACCTGGAGGCCCTGGACGTCCCTGGAGAGCTATGTAAGTAGATTGGTGGGTTAGTGTAGAAAG
The DNA here is from genome assembly GCF_905171775.1 of Rana temporaria. Taxonomy (NCBI): domain Eukaryota; kingdom Metazoa; phylum Chordata; class Amphibia; order Anura; family Ranidae; genus Rana; species Rana temporaria. Next base: position 298,062,809 of record NC_053492.1, read on the forward strand.
CTTTAAAGTGATACTTAACACACACTGTTTATTTTCCTTGTCCCTTTTATTTCTATATGTGGATGATGACACTGTAATTATTTTAATAAAAATAAACCCAATTAAGTACCTTTTTCCTAATCGATATACAGCTGTCACATGACCCGGCTGCAGACAAAGAGTGGCAGGAGGAGCTTCTAGTCCTCTGCTGCTGGTCACATGTTCAAAATAAAATAAAAAACAGCCTTTGGTATACAGAGTAGAAATAAATAATTAGTAAAGTGCAAAAATATATATAGTCCAGGCCTATATATTTGAGTTTAATTAATATTGTCATGGAGTGCCAACCCTCAATATAAATTATGGGAAAAGGAATGCGTATTGGATTTGGGCGTTAAATGGTCTCCTTAGACAAATAAAGATACATATTTGCATTTAAATGCCGTGTTTCCCCGAAAATAAGACCTACCCCGAAAATAAGACCTAGCATTATTTTCCAGGAGAGCTGCAATATAAGCCCTACCCCGAAAATAAGCCCTAGTTTAAAATACTTGTAAAACCCTATAATCCACTCTATTTCTGGAGTATATTATGTACAATGTGTGTGTTTCTGTAATATAATTTTGCCAAATACCTTCGGTACGGCTCCCCCTCTGCAGTGCTCGGAGTGGGGAAAAGAGCTCCGGCGCGTCACAGAAGTACAGATCGGCGCTATAATAAAGGTATTTGGCACGTTTATATTACAGAAACACACACATTGTACATTATATAATACTGTAATAGAGTAGATCATATGATTTTACAAGCATTTTAACTTGACTCACACTGGGGATTCCTGACAGGCGGGGAGGGAGAGGGGGAGAGAAGACATCACATTACATGGTAAGAACTACCCTGAAAATAAACCCTACGGTGTCTTTTGTTGCCAAAATTAATATAAGACCCGGGCTTATTTTCGGGGAAACACGGTATTTATTAGAAAATTTAAAAGAAAACACACTAGGCGGAGCACACACAGCACAGTACTGACACTGACCTCACCTACCTGGCATACATACACCTACCTGACATACATACACTGACCTCACCTACCTGACATACATACACTGACCTCACCTACCTGACATACATGGACCTACCTGACATAAACTGACCTCACCTACCTGACATAAGTACACTGACCTATGTATTGGACTCTGTCTCCCATATTTGTATATCAGCAGAGAATTTGTGGATGAGGGAGGAGAGGTTGGACATGAGGGATGATTAGAGAGATAGGAGCATGTTTTTCATAGTTAAGTCCAGAACAGGTTGTCTTGTAGTAGGAAATGAGACAATGGAGGATTGTAAGGAGGCATCTACATATAGTGGGGGAGTGTCCATACTCACCCCTGTGGCTGGGTAATGAGGAGAATCCTTTCTTATTCTGGCTTTGGCTGGGCTTCTCATCGTGGGGCTGTTAGGAGTGGAATTGCCTGGGGATGTGGTTGTTTGTCCCTCTTCTCCGTCACAGTGCTCAACATCTGGCAGATCAGTGTAGGATGCTGAGGGGGTGCAAGTGTACTGCTCACCGGCGTCATCTTGTGCCTCTCATCCCAGCGGAGCGTCCATCATGTGTCACGGCATGGCAGGCAGACAGGCAGCCAGAAAGAAGGAGGAGAGGAGAGCCGAGCCGCAAGCCCGAGCCGGGATCTTACAGTGACGTGGCTCGGCGCGGCAGCATTGTAATTCCCGCCTTCTGGAGCCTGCGGCGCCTATGATGGACGTCACACGTATTGCGGTTTCGGCATTGGACCTGTGGGACGTCCAGGCTCCAGAAGGCAGGACATGCAATATCACTCGGCGCTGTTTGGAATCATAGCAGTCACTGCTCGGTGGTAGTCGGCGGGGCTGATAATTGGACGCTGCATTCCTGACACTCGGGGCATTCCTGACACTCGGGGCTTTTTAGGGACCCATTCGGGCCCCCCTAGCCACACCCTCCTGACGCCCCTGACTAAAGCACATAAACTCAAGGTAAGTGTAGTAACAAGTCCTATTTGAAAATCTCGGAAAACCCCCAATAAGAAGACAGTATGCGACCGGTCTAAACTACGTGGCATGTTCACCAATGCCAGGAGCCTGGTGGACAAAATGGGAGAACTAGAGATACTGTTGTATGAGGAGGATTTAGATTTTGGGGGAATTTCAAATACTTTTTTCAACAGCTCTCAAGATTGGTTGGCAAACCATTCAAGGGTATTCCCTTTTTCACATGATAGAGAGGGTAAAAAAGGAGGAGGGGTATTCCTGTACTGTATATCAAGAATAATGTACAAGTGAATGTGAGAGATGACATCACTGGGGAGTTGGGGAGGAGGTGGAATCCTTATGGGTAGAGCTCCAAAGGGATGAAACTAAGGGGAAAGTAATACTGGAAGTATGCTGTAGGCCCTCTAACCTGAGGGAGAAGGGGGAGACGGACCTACTATCACAAACTGGATTGGTGGCAGGGATGGGAGGTGTCATCATAATGGGTGACTTTAATTATCCAGACATAGACTGGGCGGAAGGAACCGCGCATTTGCCTAAGACTCGCCAGTTCCTAAATGTCTTGCCGGACAATTTCATGGGTCAGATGATAGACATACCAACAAGAAACAAAGTGTTACTAGATCTACTGATTACCAACAATACAGACCTGATCACGGATGTGGAAATAAGGGGCAATTTAAGAAACATCGATCACAGGTCAATTAGCTTCAGTATAAATCACACAAAAGGGAAACATAAGGGGAATACAATGACACTGAATTTCAAGAGCCAACTTTCCTAAACTACGAACCTTGCTAGAAGATATAAATTGGGATAACATCTTAGGAACAAAGAACACAGAGGAAAGATGGGTTTGCTTTAAGAGCATATTAAATAGGTGCATTTTCCGTTGTGCACAAGTCTATTGCAGTGCACCTTGAGCCCCCTGTACATACGAGAGGATATCCGCTGGAAACGGTCCGCCGGACCGTTTCCAGCGGATAAATCCTCTGGCGGATTTGGATCTGATGGCTGTACACACCATCAGATCAAAATCCGCACGGAATACATCCGCGGTGACGTGTCGCGCCGTCGCCGCTACGATGACACGGCGACGTGCGCGACGCTGGAATGTAAATACTTCCACGCATGCGTCAAATCATTACGACGCATGCGAGGGAGGGGAGCGGACGGACTGATCCGGTGAGTCTGTACAGACGACCGGATCAGTCCGCTGGACTGGATACCAGCGGATACATTTCTTAGCATGCTAAGAAATTTTTATCCGCTGGGAATCCGTCGGCTGGATTTTTATCCGCCGGGGAAAGGTCCCCTCGGACGTACACACGACCGGATCTGTCTGCTGGAACTGATCCGCGGATCAATCCCAGCGGATAGATCCGGTCGTGTGTACGAGGCCTAACACTTGTGCATTAATGCAACACATTGGGGGTTATTTACGTAATGCAAATCCACTTTGCATTACAAGTGCAAACTACAAGTGCAAAGTGCACTTGAAATTGCATTGAACGTGCACTTGGAAGTGCAGTCGCTGTAAATCTGAGGGTTAAATCTGAAATGAGGGGAAGCTCTACTGATTTTATTATCCAATCATGTGCAAGCTAAAATGCTGTTTTTTATTTTCCTTGCATGTCCCCCTCAGATTGCATTTGTAGTTTGCACTTGTAGTTTGCACTTGTAGTGCAAAGTGGATTTGCCTTTCGCAAATAACCCCCATAGTGCGAATGGGCACTCAAAGTCATCTAATTTTCTCCTGTTGCTCCATTGCTGACCAAACCAGCAGGGCAGAATGGCACTGCATTACTAATCCCTTGCAAGCAATCAACATTTTGTTGCATATCTTTCAGTGATTGGAATTCAATTGATTTCCATGAAGTAAATTGGTCATTGCATCATAGTGATCCTGATTTTGGTGAGAAGACACCAGCTGCAGAATCATCAATGTCACATGACCCTCACAGCAGCACAGCTTAGGCTTTGTATGCACAGTTTCCTTACAAATATGCAGTGCAAACATAAATCAGCGTATTCATTTAGAAAGGGTACACAGGGCATATATGTTGTTTAAAAGGCAGTACCGGCAATTCATGACAACCAAGCATATTTTTGCTTATCTTAGTCAGAAAAGGGAAAGATAATCTCTGATATGTGTTGGCACACTGTGAACTTTGCTATTTGTCTTACTAATAATGACTGGCTGCTTAGTCTCTACTAATGTTCATAAATGATCCACTGGAGTATATCACTTGGTAGGCCAGGAAGTCAGGATACAGGGAGTTTCACCTAAACTTCTTATCATCTGTATCTCTTTGTGGAGGGTGAAGACTACAAGAAGAATGTTTAACATCCAAGGGCTGTAGTAGTTTAGTTACTTGGTGCTAGTTAGGACATATGTGAAGTCAGTATTCAAGACTGCTGATAAGGGGGTACCACTGGTTCTCCTGTACAGGGCAGGAATCATATGTGGACAGGGCAAGGAGGATAATCAGTGCAGTAGGGGTGCAATTGCAGGAACTATTAGGTAGATTCAGGTACGGCCGTCCAATCTTAAGACGGCGTAGCCTAGCGTGTTTACACTACGCCGCCTTAAGTAAGAGAGGCAAGTACATGATTCTCAAAGCACTTACCTCCTTACTTAGGGCGGCGTAGTGTAATCGCGGCGGGCGTAAGGGCGCCTAATTCAAATTGGTTGGAGGGGGGGCGTGTTGTATGGTAATGAGGCTTGACCTCACGTTTTTTGACGTTTTATTGCTACTGCGCATGCGCCGGGCGCCTACATTCCCCAGTGCGCATTGCGGTTAAGTACGCCGTATGGGCCTATTGATTCCGACGTGGACGTAAACGACGTAACTCCCGATTCGCAGACGACTTACGCAAACAACGTAAAAAATTCGAACCTCGCGGCGGGAATGGCGGCCATACTTTAACATTGTTATTCCACTTCATAGGTGGAATAACTTTAGGCCGCCTAAGGCCTCACGGAAACAACGTAATTTCGACTACGGCGGCTGGGCGTACGTTCGTGAATCGGCGTACAAGCTCATTTACATAATCTACGCTGGCCGCAATTGAAGCGCCACCTAGCGGCTAGCCGAAAAATTGCAATCTAAGATAGGCCGGCGCAAGCCGGCCTATCTTAGATATGTTTAAGCGTATCTCTGTTTGAGCATACGCTTAAACATACGGCGGTGTAGATTCGGAGTTAGGTCGGCTTATCTACTGATAAGCCGGCCTAATGCCGCATACAGACGATCGTTTTTTGTGATGAAAAAAAATGACGTTTTTGAAAACGTCATTTAAAATGATAGTGTGTGGGGAAAATGTCGTTTTATGTCTTCAGAAAAACGACCAAAAAAAAATTCGAACATGCTCGAATTTTTTGTGTCGTTTTTCAAAATGTCATTTTTTGTGTCAATGAAAATGATAGTGTGTGGGCAAAACGACGTTTTTAAACCCGCACATGCCCAGAAGCAAGTTTTGAGACGGGAGGTAAAACTACCATTCATAATGGAGTAACCACATTCATCACGCTGTAACAGACAAAAAAGCACGAATCATCTTTTACTAACAAGTAACCAGCTAAAAGCAGCCTCAAGGCGAATAGAACTTCCCCTTTAGAGTGCCGTCGCTTTGTTCATCATTTTTCAAAATGATGGTGTGTATGCTACATCGTTTTTGAAAATGAAGTTTCAAAAATGTCGTTTTTTTTCATCACTTCAAACGTCATTTTTTTTTCATCACAAAAAAAGACCGTCTGTATGCGGCATTACTCTTTCTGAATCTACCTATATGTCCTGTGTGTCCCTTCCTGCAGCAGGAAGAGGGAGAAAGACACACAGGGCATCATTCTCCCTGTCCTGCCCACATCTGATTCCCTTTACCGTGTACCCCCCTCACCGCCAGCACCAACATATCCCCTTTCTCATTGGCTTTTGCGGGCACATGGGATGGGGGTGGCAGAATGATACATACTTAAATAGTAGGTGAGGTTGAAAAAAAGACACAAGTCCATCATGTCCAACCTATGTGTGTGATTATATGTTAGTATTACATTGTATATCCCTGTATGTTGTGGTCGTTCAGGTGCTTATCTAATAGTTTTTTTAAACTATCGATGCTCCCTGCTGAGACCACCGCCTGTGGAAGGGAATTCCACATCCTTGCTACTCTTACATTAAAGAACCCTATACGTAGTTTAAGGTTAAACCTTAGCCACGTGTCTTGTTAAACTCCCTTCCACAAAAAAGTTTTATCCCTATAGTGGGGTCACCAGTATGGTATTTGTAAATTGAAATCATATGCCCTCTCAAGTGTCTCTTCTCCAGAGAGAATTCAGTGCTTGCAACCTTTCCTCGTAACTAATATCCTCCAGACCCTTTATTAGCTTTGTTGCCCTTCTTTGTACTCCATGTAATTCTTTGTATCACTCCATTTCCAGTACATCCTTCCTGAGGACTGGTGTACATCCTTCCTGAGGACTGGTGCCCAGAACTGGACAGCATACTCTATGTGCGGCCGGACCAGAGTCTTGTAGAGTGGGAGATATACTGATTTATCTCTTGAGTTAATCCCCTTCTTAATGCATGCTAATATTCTGTTTGCTTTGTTAGCGGCAGCTTGGCATTGCATGCCATTGCTGAGCCTATCATCTACTAGGACCCCCAGGTCATTTTCCATCCTAGAGGTTCTCCCAAAAGGTTTTCCCCCAGTGTATAGATTGCATTCATATTTTTGTCCCCCAAATGCATTGTTTAAAAATTTTCTACATTAAACCTCATTTGCCATGTAGTTGCCGATCCCATTCATTTATTTAGATCTTTTTGCAAGGTTTCCACATGCTGCAGAAAAGTTATTGCCCTGCTTAGCTTAGTATCGACTGCCAAATGTTCAGGATTAGGCATGTGCATTTCGTTTCGTTCCGAATCGAAATTTGGACGAATTTTTCATTATTCGGACATTCGGATGCATACGAATTCCCGAATTGCAATATTAAAGAATTTACCGAATCCGAACGAACGTTTTTGATTCCGAATCGAAAACCCGCGGACGAAATTCGATCGAAATTAAAAATAATAATAAAAAAAAAAAAATTCGATCGGAATTCGAAAAAAAAAAAAAAATCGAATTTAATTCGAAAATGAATTCTATTCGAAAAGAGACTATTTGTTTTAGAATCTGGTCGAAATATTTTCGAATTTGACCGGATTTTTCGAAATTCGGTCGAAAACGAACGAATTCCAAAAACGGTCGAAATATTTTCGAATTCGAGCGGATTTTTTCGAAATTCGGTCGAAAACGAACTAATTCCGAAAACGAATTTAACACATGTAACGAATCTAACTTAACGAAATTAATTAAATAACGAATTAAAACGAAACGAAACAAAGCAAATTTTTCCCTTTTGCACATGCCTATTCAGGATGGAGAGAGGGGGAATGGACTGGTAAATACCGTATTTATCGGCATATAAAACGCAAAGGTGTATAACACACACCTTCATTTTAAGAGGGAAGTTTCAAGTAAAAAAATTGAATTTTAAATAAAGGACTTTGAAGAAAAATCAGGGTCAGTGCCCATAAATGCAGCTTGATCAATGCCCATCTGTAGCCTCATAATTGCCCATCATTTCAGCTTAATAAATGCCTATCTATAGCCTCATAATTGCCCATCATTGCAGCTTGATCAATGCCCATCTGCAGCCTCACCATTTCCATGAATGCAGCCTGATCAATGCCCATCTCACCCCAGATTACTGCTGACTCATGGAAGGGGGTGAGATGAGCGCCATCAGATTACATACAGCAATAATTTCCTGTTTACTCAGCGGCCTCTTTAATACAAAGTCCCTTCTTCTGGACTGGCTTCTATAATAGACAGAACACTGGTCCAATGCCAGCCCAGGAGAGGAGACTTCCTATTACAGAAGCCACGGAGTAAACGGGAGATTGTCGCTGTATGTAATCTGATGGCACTCGTCCCCGCCCCCCTCCCCGGTCTCTCCGAGGCAGCCCAAATTGCAGTATTGGCGTATAACACGCACACGCTATGTGCAACCGATTTGCAGAGTGAAAACATGAGTGTTATACGCCAATAAATACAGTATGTCATTTACCATCCACTTTCTTTTCTGAACACTCACAGGGCCGGATTCAGAAAGATGAGCGCATCTTTCTGCGGGCGTAACGTACCTCCGATACGTTACGCCGCTGTAACTTTGGGCGCAAGTTCTGTATTCAGAAAGAACTTGCGCCCTTAGTTACGGCGGCGTAACGTATGTGTGGGGTGTAAGCCTGTCTAATTCAAATGGGGATGTTGGGGGTGTGTTTTATTTAAATTTTACATTTCACTTGACCCGCGTTTTTGACGTTTTTTTTTTAACGGCGCATGCGCCGTCCATAAAATATCCCAGTGTGCATTGCTCCAAAGTACGCCGCAAGGACGTATTGGATTCGACGTGAACGTAAATGACGTACAGCCCTATTCGCGAACGACTTACGCAAACTACGTAAAATTTTCAAAACTCGGCGCGGGAACGACGGCCATACTTAACATTAGCTACGCCTCATATAGCAGGGGTAACTATACGCCGAAAAAAGCCTAACGTAAACTACGTTAAAAAATGCGCCGGCGGGACGTACGTTTCTGAATCGCGTAAATACCTCAGTAGCATATTCGCGTAACTTTACGGAAGCGCCACCTAGCGGCCAGCGTAAATATGCAGCCTAAGATACGACGGTGTAAGACACTTACGCCAGTCGGATCTTAGGGAAATCTATGCTTAACTGATTCTCTGAATCAGGCGCATAGATATGATCGCTCGCACTCAGAGATACGACGGCGTATCAGGAGATACGCCGTCGTATCTCGTTTCTGAATCTAGCCCACAGTGTTCATTCATATCTGAAGCACAGTAAACTTTGTTTACTGTGCTTCAGTTTATGAATGAACAGTGGCCTCTGTGTCCTATTTATTCCTCTGCAGTGCAGCTGAGGCTGCAAAAAAAGGATTTGAAGAATCTGTGTCCTCAGTTCCTTTCTCTTTCTAGAAGGTGAGATTTTAGGCGTTTGTTTAGTCCAGTGATATTTCCTCAAAGTCCCCCCAACAGGGTTGAATAAAAATAAATTGTCAAAGAGTATTTTTTAAAAAGAAAATTTTTTTTTTTTTAACCACTTAAGCCCCGGACCATTTTGTTGCTAAAGGACCAGGCCCCTTTTTGCGATTCAGCACTGCGTCGCTTTAACTGACAATTGCGCGGTCATACGACGTGGCTCCCAAACAAAATTGACGTCCTTTTTGTCCCACAAATAGAGCTTTCTTTTGGTGGTATTTGATTACCTCTGCGGTTTTTATTTTTTGCGCTATAAACAAAAATAGAGCGACAATATTGAAACAAATGCTATATTTTTTACTTTTTGCTAAAAATATATATCCCCAAAAAATATATAAACATTTTTTTTTTTTCCTCAGTTTAGGCTGATACGTATTCTACATATTTTTGGTAATAAAAATCACAATAAGCGTTTATTGATTGGTTTCCACAAAAATTATAGCGTTTACAAAATAGGGGATAGTTTTATGGCATTTTTATTAATATATATATATTTTTTTACTAGTAATGGCAGCGATCAGCGATTTTTATCATGACTGTGACATTATGGCAGACACATCGGACACTTTTGACACCATTTTAGGACCATATATTTATGTGTGTCATTTTTACAGCGATCAGTACTATAAAAATGCACTGATTACTGTGAAAATGACACTGGCAGTGAAAATGACACTGGCAGTGATCGGGTCCGCGGGTTCCACGTGCGTGGTCACGGAGCTCACAACCGGGTCGAGAGTGTGCCGCTGTCGGCACCCGTGTGACCCACGGCTGGGCTCTTAAATGGGACATACTTATATGTCCTTTTGCCCAGCCGTGCCGCTCTGCTGATGTATATCGTCGTTAGGCGGTCCTAAAGCGGTTAATGCATTCTAAAAGCCTTCTGTGTGCAGCAGCCCCCTCAGCCCTCCTAATACTTACCTGAGCCCCATCTTGATCCAGCCATGTGGCAGGAGAGACTTGTCTGCCCAGTACTCTCCCTCCTCATTGGCTCAAAATTTCATTAACCAATGTGATCTTTCCTCTGATTCCTCTGACATATGAAGGGGATACATATGAAGTTTAAAGTCTATCTTCTTTCTTCTTAAAGTGGAGGTTGACCCAAAATATAAATGTTTAACATTATATTTAGGCTAATTAAGGGGAGCAGAAACGGGTATTTTTTTAAAAATCAATGCTGTACTTACCATTGTAGAGATATATGTTCTCCCGCCGCTTCCGGGTATGGGCTGCGGGACTGGGCGTTCCTATTTAATTGACAGGCTTCCGACGGTCGCATCCAACGCGTCACGAGTTTCCGAAAGTAGCCGAACGTCGGTGCGCAGGCGCCGTATAGAGCCGCACCGACGTTCGGCTTCTTTCGGCAACTGGTGAAGCGCTGTATGCGTCCGTCGGAAAGGCTGTCAATCAAATAGGAACGCCCAGTCCCGAAGATCATACCCGGAAGCAGCGGGAGAACATCTATCTCTAAAACGGTAAGTACGGCATTGATTTTAAAAAAAATACCAGTTTCTGCTCCCCTCAATTAGCCTAAATCTAATGTTGAAAAAAAATTCGGGTGAACTCCCGCTTTAAAAAGGGACATTTTTGTGTTCTTCGGTATAGGGATTTCCATTGTTTTGGGAAATCTTTGCATGCAATCAGCAGACAGTGCTTTTTTGGAGTGCTTACCAGGAGAAAATGGCACAATTCGTTCCCTTTTCAATACACAGTAAAATAGTTCATTCATTTGGTAGACTATGTGGCACCTGATGGTAAATTGGCAGGTAGACGTCAATCTCACCACAGCCAACTTTTAAAGAATATCGTTCTCTTTCTTTCCTCCAATTAAGGTGAATGGTGGCTTTGATAGTTTTTTGGAGTGCCAAGTAATCCATTTCACTAATAACACTTGACAATACTAGACATTCTTTAGCTGATTAACCAGTTAAGGTATAGACTTGAGTGCAGTTTTACAAAACTTACACTTTGTACCAGTAATGAAAAGGATTAGAGTTGGCATGCTTGTCAGTGATGAAGCACAGGAATGAGGAGGACTCCTTGTAGGCAAGCTTTGCCGCATTGTCGGGAATGAGTGGTCAGGAGCTGTCCTTCAGCACCATGCCAGCAGCGCTTCAAGGTAATGACCATAGAGAGCCCATTCCTGGCTGGGAGTGACACCTCATCTTCATATTTTATAGGGTCATCATCACTTGTCTGCTCAGCATTTCTATAGATTGCAGGACATCTACATTAACATTAAGCATGTACAGGTTGGTGTATCCTCTGATATAAACCCAAGTCAAATAAGAAAGTGAAGCTGATCTGTGTAGTATAAATAGGTGGTGTATATAAGTGACTCCTTTGTAGGAAGAGATGTTAAATATTCTGCTTTTCATTTATGATCAACGTGATTATGACAGCTAAGTATGTCAGTTTAATCTACAGTAAGTCTTTATTTTTAATGCAATCTGTAATATTAATTCAAAGCAACCCTTTGCTTCAAATAATGACATACTATGCAATCTGTGTAAAATGTAGAATTAGCTTTCTTACACATCACATCTGTATTATGTGACTCTGATAAGACCAACACCACCCCTATGTGCTCAGATCGCTGCCTGAGGAATCCTGCTTTCACCTGATTGGTAGATGGGAAATTCTGAGCTAGCAAATACCAAACTTGCCATGTCAATGCTTTCTACATACAGATCGATATGCTTCCAACATCCACATACAAATCTATCTGCCACATCCGACAAAAGATATCTCATTAGTTCTTGGAATCAGTAACTGATGCAACATTTGTAGTTTATATAAACAGCATGTTCTTCTGTCATTCATTCCTCAGATCAAGGTTGGAAAGAAGTGGTTTCTGACATGGTCTACTTGTTTACAGTTGTATTACCCCCCCACAAAAAAATATATCTATCTATCACATTGCACCTCACTGATTCGTAGGTGTGGTGACTGCATCAAATACATTTTTTAGGCTTGTTATCCTTTATGTTTACCTGGTGATCTGGCCAGTAAGTCTGTTCTTTTTCAGCTGCCTTTAACCACTTGCTTACTGGGCACATATACCCCCCTCCTGCCCAGGTGAAATTTCAGCTTCCGGCACTGCGTCGCTTTAACTGACACGGTCGTGCGACGTGGCTCCCAAACAAAATTAACGTCCTTTTTTCCCCACAAGTAGAGCTTTCTTTTGGTGGTATTTGATCACCTCTGCGGTTTTTATTTTTTGCGCTATAAACAAAAAAGAACGACAATTTTGAAAAAAAATACAATATTTTTTACTTGTTGCTATAATAAATAGCCCAATTAAAAAAAAAAAAAAAATTCAGTTTAGGCCGATACGTATTCTTCTACATATTTTTGGTAAAAAAAAATCGCAATAAGCGACTGGTTTACGCAAATGTTATAGCGCCTACAAAATAAGGGACAGAATTATTATTTTTTATTATTTTTTTTTCTAGTAATGGCGGCGATCTGCGATTTTTATTGCGACTGCGACATAATGGCGGACACATCGGACACTTTTGACACATTTTTGGCACCATTCACATTTATACTGCGATCAGTGCTATAAATATGCACTAATTACTGTATAAATGTGACTGGCAGGGAAGGGGTTAACACTAGGGGGTGAGGAAGGGGTTAAATGTGTACCCTATATAGTGTTCTAACTGTGGGGGAAGGGGGGTGACTGGAGGAGGTGAGCGATCTGTGTCCCTATGTACAAGAGACACAGATCGGTCTCCTCTCTCCCTGACAGGACGCTGTCATTGTGAGAGCCGGCAATGAGAAATGATCTCATATGTTTACATATGAGATCATCTCTCATTGGCCGCACAGATCGCCTAGCAAACGTCCACTCCGATTGGCCGTTCACGGCGATCTGTGATTGGCTGTGTCCAAGGGACACGGGCAGCACAGAAGTTCCCTGCTGCGCACTCGGTAGCGCGTGCGGGGGAACGAGAAAAGGGGCGGCCGTAAAAAGACGGCGTCCCAGAGAAGTAGAACCACCCTGCGGCCTATATACGGCCGTCGGGAAGTGGTTAATAGACCAAACTGTCAATCAACAAAAGCTAGATGGTATGAGACAAACCCTTTACCTCTAACTCGGATGCTTCCAATGGTCAACTTTTATTTATTTATATAAAACATGTATCTCAAAGATTGTGTAGTATATGGTCACTTTAAGACTTCCTGTAGACATGCGGTTGGGGGGTGTTAAAAATGTGAGGTTAATCCACTTTTTTGTCCCATCTGTCAACCACCCCAGTTGCAATAGGCAATGGACAGTTGCGTTTACATGCTGCAGTCATGATGCTCTGCACCCAGTTTAACCGACGTGTAGTGATCGGCGGGTGGCAAGCCCACTTAACAATACACACTCAATCAAATGGGGAAGCACTACAAACACCCTTCAATCTTGTGCATTGCAATGCAAGTGGTTGCAACTCATTTGAGGGCAAAAATGGTGTTAAAACAGGCAGGTCCGGTGCTACCAGTAGGCAAACTAGGCAGCCGCCTAGGGCCCACTGCTGCCTAGGGGCGTCCGGCCGCTGATTTCCTTCTGTGTCTGCATGTTCTGCAGGCTGCAGCATGTAGTGTAATTAGAGGCGCAGCACTGGAGCCAGCGCTAGGGGAAGCAGAGCCGATGCTTCCTGTATAACGCCGCCTCCTTTCACTTGGGTGGGGCAAAGGGGGCGGAGTCAGGGATGGGGCCAATAGGGGCAGCAAAATGAGGTTTCACCTAGGGTGTCAAAAATCCTTGCACCAGCACTGAAAACAGGTTGTGAGGAGGAGACACACCGCTTCCTTACTACCTGTCAGTAGCCTCTGAAGCCCGAGCGAATGAAAGATTTAAGTACGAGGCTGACTCTACCCTAACACTATCCTCTTCCCAGATTGACAAGGCTGCTGTCCAAATCTATAATTGTTGCTTTTCCATCCAGGGTGGAGACCACTTTGTGGTGGCCATACAAATGAATAGGCATACAGTAACTTTATGTTTAATTGGGGCTGAGTTGATTGGCCAAAGTGCAAAATTATTGATTATGTTGCATTGATCAGTAGCGCTGAGATGCTTTGGTCATAAATGTGATTGTATTTTCAATCAAGCTGGCCACACATGGATCCAAATTCGTCTGGGGTTAGCAGGAATGACCGAATGAAAACAACTGACCCACACGTGTATGGGCAGCTTAAAGTGATTGTAAACCTCAGAAATGAAATATGAACAAAACATATCCCTCTGTAGTTTGTGCCCTCTGCTTTCAGCATGAATCATTTTTTAAAAGTTTTCCTGACACCATGAGAAAAATGGTGACAGAGGAGGGATCTCCAACTGATTGGCAGCCTCAGCTCTATTCCTGTGTGTTGTGTGAAGGGGGGTGTGCGCTTTCCCTCCAATCAGCTCCAGAGCTCTCCTCACTGAGCTCTACAGAGTGTAAATTCAGATCTCCACCCCTTTTTTTACATTAAACTCTTAGACAAGCTTTAAAATGTAGCACTTTGAACAGATGTAGAGAATAAAGGGCTGCAGATAGACGAACGCAATGTATTTAGGAGATTTTTCTCTGTTTATCACCTGAGGCCAGTCACTTCACTGGGTATATGTAAGGGTTTACAGCCATGGTGAAAACAGAAACACAATCAATAACTTTTGTTTGTGTCCTCAAACAATGGAACAGAATTCAATTCCCTGTGTGTGGCATACCCACTGAATGGGTTATACAGTACTCTATAGATTTATTATTCCTATTGGGATAGATTGATTGTAAAATAAATTGATCATCTACTGAAGTGCGTATGGCCACCATAAGACATGAAGTGTGTTTCTGGCCAGGTGGAAAAGAAAGCCTAATGCTTGCCATACACTCTACGAAAAATCATCCGAACGAACTTTCGAAAAACGAACGTTCGGGCGTGAGTGCAAACGTTAGTGCCATCATGTAATGACCGATAAATTGTTCAGTGGACATAATTAAAACATTTTTTTTTTTTCATATACCTAGTGCAGACAGTTCGGACGAGAAACACATTAAACTTTCGATTTATCGTTCGTTCGGCAGAAAATTTCCAAACTTGTTTTTTTGGCTCAAAAACGTCCAAACGATTATCAATTTTGTGCCCATTAACTGTTCGAAAAATGAACGAACTGTCTGAATGACCGAATTTCGGACGATTTTTCGTATAGTGTATGGCCAGCATTGGCACATGCGCAGTTGATACCGATCTTCATGGGATACAGATCTCCATGCTACACCGGCAGTAAAGCTTTCAGGCATCACAGCCAGTTTTCTACTGCGCATGCGCACTTTCTGAATGTTCCCGCCATCTTCTGGGACCAATGTGTGACCCAGAAGGCAGGGGGGGGGGAGGAGGGTCTGGAGATTTCGTAGAACGCCGATCAGTGATCTTACCCATGAGTGGGAGTGGGGAACTTGTTAAAACCCCCTTTCCCCCCAAAAAATGGGTGCAAACACCTCTTTTTGGCGGAGTTTTGCTTTAAGAATTGAAAATCTGCAATATATTACATTTTAACCTTTTTTTATCTCAAATCATGTCTAAACCTGGAAAGGCTGTGAAAAATGTGCCATCAGACTAAATGGCAAATGAAGGCATTTCTGGGGGTCAATAGTGGATTTGATTGCCTGCTCTGGGTCAATAGCTGCCTTCTATTGTCTGGTGACCTCTGCCTCTCTAGTAATTTATTGGATCTCCATCTTCCTAGGGTCCCCCTGTTTAATGGATTAGGACAAGGCAATTACTTTAGAGCTCTGAGCCCCTATGATCCTGCTTTGGGGTTGCAGCAGACCGCTCCTCTCCTACAAGGAAAGCCTCTTTCTTCCCGAATATATGTACAGTAAGCTTGACTCATCAATGGCAAAGGGTGAAGCGCTACTCCCAATAATTAAGTAAATGGAGTCTGCATATGCAAACTGGTCCTAATGCGTCAGTGTGGAGGAGGGGTGAGGCACTCCGGAGACAGATCCTATACACACTACAGTTTTGTCCCCCCTATTGATCATTTTCATCCAGGGAGTTACTTTTTTATTTATTTTTCCCCCCTCCTCGCCTTTCCTTCTTACTCCTTTCTAGCATCGGGGTGGTGGTGCTGCAGCTGCAGTAGAAGAAGGGTGATCAGTGGGTAGGTAGGTACAGTTGGGTGCACAGGCAGACTGTAAAGCATCAGGGGATTCCCTTCGCAGCCTCACCGCATAGGAAAGTGTTTCTTTAGTGCTCCAGGGCTGCGCTGGGATAAGGATGCAAATGTGCAGGGGACGTATGCTGGGGATCTCAGTGGCCATAGCACATGGGGTGTTCTCAGGTTCTCTGAACATCCTGCTCAAGTTTCTCATCAGCAAGTATAATTTCTCCTTCCTCACCCTAGTGCAATGTATGACCAGCTCCACCGCAGCCATCACCTTAGAAGTTCTCAGACGCTGTGGCAAGATCTCGGTGCCCCCATATGGCTTGAGTCTAGCTCGGGTGTTCGCTGGGGTCACCATCCTTTCCACTCTGCAGTCCAGCCTCACCCTGTGGTCCTTAAGGGGGCTCAGTCTTCCCATGTATGTGGTCTTCAAGCGATGTCTGCCTTTCGTGACTCTCTTAATTGGAGTACTGGTGCTAAGGAACGGGATCCCTTCCATAGGAGTCTTGGTGGCTGTCTTCATCACCACCTGTGGTGCTGCTTTGGCAGGTAAGTGATCCGCTCCTTCACTTTATCCATCACGTTTCTGATTTAGATTGCCCATACACTGATCTGATTGTACAATCAAGCTCATCACACTCGTTCCTTTAGATCAGGGTTGCCAACTGTCAGTAAATGTACAAACAGTTTGTAAAGTCCGTAATTTTTGCATCTGACCATAAATGTCCATGGACAGACACATACAGGGGGTTATTTACAAAAGCCAAATCCATTTTGCACTACAAGTGCAAATTACAAGTGCTGAAATTGCACTGAAAGTGCACTTGGAAGTGCAGTCGCTGTAAATCTGAGGGGTAGATACAGTATGAAATGAGGGGAAGCTCTGCTGATTTTATTATCCAATCATGTGCAAGCTAAAATGCTGTTTTTTATTTTCCTTGCATGTCCCCCTCGGATCTACAGCGGCTGCACTTCCAAGTGCATTTTCAGTACAATTTCAAGTGCAATTTGCACTTGTAGTTTGCACTTGTAGTGCAAAGTGGATTTTCGTTTCGTAAATAACCCCCACAGACTATACGTCCATAAGGCTGCATTCACACCTATGCATTCACCATGGTTTCCTATGGAACACGTTCTGTAGTGCAAATCTGCAAAATGCAAAAAGTACAAAAAATGCATAGATGTGAATCCACCCCAATGGACATTTATGAACAGATGCAAAAATTACGGATTTTACAAACTGTTTGTACATTTACTGAAAGTTGGCAACCCTGCTTTAGATCTACCGACAACTAGACTGAATATAAGTTGATTGGATAGTTTAGGTAGGTCCTCATATTGTATATTTTTTGGTAAAGTTGAGTGTTCAAGGATTTTATGGTTAGATTGTAACATGGAGATTAATGAGAGAACATAGGACTTTTTAGGCACACCAGTACGCAATATTGAAATTAAATTATCTTTGATACGTCATATAAAAAAAGTGACAAACAACTGGCTTAAAATTCACAGTAATGTATACTGCGTGTATGATAACGTATACACCACTCATACATCCATAGGTGTGCGCAGCCTATTGCATTAGGGTGTGCACACCAAAGCTCAAACACACATGCATGCGTAATATAACATATATGGCAGTGGGCAAGTCAGTAGGGCTTCGTCAGCAGGGCAGAGATCGGTGTCAGTAGTTTATCTTTATTTGTATTATTTTTTTTTTACAATTTTATTTTATTTTAATTTTATTTTAATATTTTTATTTTTTTATTTTTTTTAGGAGCCCTGTTTGGGGGCTTTGGTGAAATATCAGTGGTCTAAACAGACCCCTGATGTCTAACTTTTGAGACAGAGAAAGGGACTGAGGACAGAGATTCCCCAGTCCCTTTCTCTGCAGCCAGGCAGCAGGGGGAATCTGCATAGTACAGGGTGATTAGGGTGTGCCCAGACACACCTTACACCCTGTGTGCGCACGCCTATGCATACATCAATCATTGCACTACATACAAAATACAAACAATCTATACGGTAGGATTCATTCCAGCGTGGTACTGTAAAGTTGTGGTGTAAAGTACAGTAAAACCTTGGTTTGCGAGCGTAATTCGTTCCAGAAACATGCTTGTAATCCAAAGCACTTTATATCAAAGCATTTTTTTTACAGGGTATAAAAGAGAAGAGAGGCGCCTCTAAGTGTAGCAATAAGTTGATGAATGTTGTACCTTCATTATATGTAACCATATTGCTACACTTAGAGGCTCCTCTCTTCTTTTTTATACTCAGTTGTGACATGACGCTACTCTTATATCAAGACATCGCTTGTATATCAAGGCAAAATGTACTAAAACATTTTGCTTGTCTTGCAAAACGCTCTCAAACCAAGGTTTTACCTTACATATAATCAGGGCCGTCTTAATAGCATCATGGGCCCCTGGGCAAAGTAATGCTCTGGGGCCCCTACAATGGAGACAGTGCAGGTAAACAGAAGTCAAGTAGGTAAGAGGTAGGGGATATCTAGGGTGAAGAGGGGTCAGAGTGCTGGGGGGACATCTGGGATATAGAGGGCAACCCAGACTGCCCCAATTTAATTTTGGGGCAGCCCGGGCTTAAGGACAAGGTGCTTTGGGGAAAGGGCAGGGGGCCCCCGGGCAGTGCCCAGGTGTGCCCTCTCATTAGGACAGCCCTGCATACAATCTATACAGTAGGACTAATTCCAGAGTGGTACTGTAAAGTTGTGGTGTAAAGTATCTTGGTGATACAAGCTAGAATTTTCAATTCGATTGTAACATGTATACTGACCCTAAAGCTTGGTTCACATATATGTGAATTGGATGCGTTTTTTTTAACCATAGGCAATTTGCATAACATGTGAATCGGATCGACTTTCAATGGAGCCGGTTCACACATGTCCGGGGCAGCCGCGGTGCGTTTCTGAAAAGGGTCCTGTGCGATTTTGGGTCCGGTTTAGGTGAAAAATTTGCACCTGAATCGCACCTGAACCGGTGATCAAAACCGCACCAGACTCCGCACTGCAAACTGTAAGCGGACATGTGCGAACCTAACCTGAGAGTTCCCAAAACAATGTAATATGAGGACAAATCTAAATCAAATAAAATTTAGGAAGGTCCTTCTGTTACATGGCAGGTCCAAGCCCCCGATAACCCCGGTGTGGCTTTGTAATCGCGCTTCTTCAGCGCAATTTCAAAGCCACACATCGGTGAAACAGAAGTCTAGGCAAAATCAGCAAAAAAGTAGTGCAGGAACCTTTTTCTGAGTCGCAGCTATTCAAACTCTTCCATTGCCAACTATGGGGTGCGACTTGGAACTGTCACATCCCATGAGGAATCGCACCGGTGTGAACGGGGGCTACAGGTGATTGCACATCAGATTGTAAGGTGTATGGGCAACTTAAGTTGCAGCTTTAGGCTTAGATTCCTTTCAGCTAGATAGGTCAGGTAAGGTACCGATTACTGACATGGTGCTCTGGTTTAAATCATTTTACAGCAGCACCTGTCCAGATTTTATCACTGTGTAACTATAGCAGATGTTACATGCTAGCATGAGAGGGGAGGGTTCCACCCTGTATATACAGGAAATAATTCTAATGCTATCCATACACAGTGCTATAAAGCATTCAATCGAAATTGCTCAGTCGCATAAATCAAGCTAAAAATGAATGACATGGCAAGCATAATTCATGTGTGCCCCTTGATAGATTTCATACATAAATTGATTGCATCAAGTCGATCAGACAGAACAGGTCTCTTTTTTTTACTCCCAAGCAATCGCAAGACCCTATACAATTGATTTTTTTTCCCACCACAGCTGAACGAATTGGGTTGATCGAACCAAGTCACTTTCTGTCGCCGATTGCTCAGCCATGCCATTGTTGCTTTGCTCAGTCAATGTCCGATTTGAATGGTTTGCTGAATCTGACATCGATCGCTCAGTTTTCGACCAACATAAAGCTCACCACGCACACTGCAATCTGACTGTACAATCAATTTTAGATCTAGAAAAACAATATAATATGCTGACCTTCCTAATCTATCCAGTTTATGTTAATATAAGCAGGTAGGCTCTTTTACTACATAGCTGTTGGTAGATGTAACAGACATTGTACAACCAGATTGTAATGTGTGTGGTGAGCTTTAGACTCCAGGACAGTGATACGCTGCAGTACTCAGCTATGGTAGCTTACATACAGTGTATCTAAACATAAAAACAAACATTGAGAGTATTGCAGCTTACTTGTTCTTAGATGGGTGGCTTCTTAGATTTTCTTTTTTCATACTTTTTTTTTTCCACCTAATAATCCTGATGTTATTATTTTTTTCTGAACTGGATGGATGTGTCTTTTTTCAAGCAGATTAATTATATAACTATGTAACCTCATTACCTATCCTAGAGCGACTACCCTACTGAGCAGCGCTATCACCATAGGCGTGCGCACAGGGTGTGCCAGGTGTGCCTGGGCACACCCTAATCACCCTGTGTGGTGCAGATTGTCCCGAATTATACTGAGTTAAACCTGCACTAACGCACAGAAAAATACAGCATTAAACGACACATAACACACTGAAATATACAAAGTTAAACGTGCACTAATGCACAGAAATATGCTGCATTAAACGTGCAGTAACACACTGGAATATACTGAGCTAAACATGCAGTAATGCACAGAAATATACTGCATTAAGCGTGCAGTAATGCACAGAAATATACTGCGTTAGGGTGCAGTAACGCACAGAAATATACTGCATTAAGCGTGCAGTAATGCACAGAAATATACTGCGTTTAGCGTGCAGTAACGCACAGAAATAGACCCCTGATATTTCACCAAAGCTAAAAATAAAAAACTACTGACACTGTCCACTGCCCTACTGACACCATCAGTATACTGTATATACACATGCAAATATGTTTGAGCTTTGGGGTGCACACCCTAATGCAATAGGCTGCGCACACCTATGGCTATCACCCTAGAACAGGGAGTGTATTAGGGCTACATAACACTGTATTAGCACTACATGACATCTCCCCTCTCTTCTACATAAACAAGGGAGGTGTTTTGTAGTCCTCGGGAATCACAGAGAACAATGCTAACTGATAACAGCAGATTGTACATGAAGTTATCAGCTCATGAGATTAATGTCCAGAGGAACAGATTTTTTTTTCTGCACCTGTAGAACGGATGCAATAAAACACTTCAGTATAGTTAAACAGACGGAGGGAGCAAATAAGAGAAATCTATTGATGGAGTTTACATACACTTTGCGTTGCAGCTTTAGCCTCATTTCAGCTAGATAGGTCAGGTGAGGTACCGCTTACTGACAGGGTGCTCTGGCTTAAATCATTTTACAACAGCACCTGTCCAGATCTGATCACTGTGCAGCTATAGCAGATGTTACAGAGACATGACAGGGGAGTTTCCACTCTAGGACACACAGAGTGATACACTGCAGTATTCAGCTATGGTAAGTTAAAACATATCGAAACCGAAGGACAAAAATGTATAGCATTGCAGCATACCTGTCCTTAGATGTGGTGCTGCGTTAGTTTTCTTATCCACACTTTTCTCTTTTATTTTCACCTGGTAATCCTGCCATTAACTTCTGTCCTAGACTGACAACCGTACTGAGCAACATTGTTGCTATAGGACAGAGAGTTTGTTGGGACTACATAACACCTCCCTTTTGTCTCCATGACAGGGGGAGGTGATTTGTAGTCTGTGAATATAGCAGAGAATAATGCTAACCGGTAACAGTCCAGGGGCAGTGAGCTCAAGAAGTTATCAGCTCACACGATTTCTGTCTAGATATTTATTTATTTTTTACAATTGTTAAACAGACAAGGCTAATGAGAGAAATTTATTGTTAGAGTTTACATACATTTTATGTCTCCATAACCAGTGCAGGGATTACCTGTGTTATATTGTGGCAGTGAAACAGGAGATTTACTAAAACTAGTGCACTCAGGATCTGGTGCATCTGTGCATAGTAACCAATCAGCTTCTAACTTTAGCTTGTTCTATTAAGCTTTGGCAACAAAGAGCTGCACCAGATTTTGCACTATAGCCTCGTACACACGTACGGTTTCCCGGCAGACTTTTTACCGCCGAGAAACCCGAGGGAAAAACCGAAAACCTGCTCGGTAACTTTTTCCCCCTACACACGACCGAGTTTAACGACAGGAAAATTGCCATGAGAGCTTTGGTCGGGAATCCCGGCCGTGTGTATGCTCCATTGCAATGTTCCACATAGGAAAACTGCTGGGTTAAAAACCGCCGGGAATCCCAGCGGGAAAAAGGAGAGCTGGTTCTCTTTTCTTTCCCCGGCAGTTTTCCTGTCAGGAAAGCTGCGATGGAGCATACACACAGCTGGTTTTCCTGGCCAAAAGCTCTCATGGCAGTTTTCCTGACGGGAAAATCGGTCGTGTGTACGAGGCTTTCAAGTTTTAGTAAATAAGTAGAGATACTAAGTAGCCGTTGGCTTTTCTCACAAACACAGCCCTTGTTCTCCTTATGTTGGGTATTGTCTTTCTGGTTAGCAGTCTAAATCACACTTTCTCAACCTTTTCAATACAGAGGAACCCTTGGAAAAACTTTCCAGTTTCAGGGAACCTCTACTAAGTGTTACTATAGCTACAACTCATGATACATTTGTATGATGGTCAGTGGGAAGAATGCTCCTTACACTTGTGGTCATTGGGAAGAATATCCCCTTTGTCAGTGGGAATTTATCTGAGAGGCAGAAATTGGTCATTGCTCAAGGAACCCCCAGCAACCTTTGGAGGAACCCTAGTTGAGAAACCTTGGATTAGTGTGACAGTCAGTGGCAAGCATCCTTGCCACTGACTGTCACTTGTGGACATTGGGAAGAATAGCAAAAAAGATAACTGGTGTCAGTGGGAACTTATCTGAGGGGCAGAAATTTTCCATTGCTCAAGGAACCCCCAGCAACCTTTGGAGGAACCCTAGTTGAGAAACCTTGGATTAGTGTGACAGTCAGTGGCAAGGATGCTCCTTACACTTGTGGACATTGGGAAGAATAGCAAAAAAGATAACTGGTGTCAGTGGGAACTTATCTGAGGGGCAGAAATTTTCCATTGCTCAAGGAACCCCCAGCAACCTTTGGAGGAACCCTAGTTGAGAAACCTTGGATTAGTGCAGTGTTTCTCAATTCCAGTCCTCAGGCCCCCCCAACAGGTCAGGTTTTCAGGATTTCCATTATTTTGCACAGGTGATTTGATCAGTTTCACTGCCTTAGTAATCACCACAGCCTTTTCATCTGAGGGAAATCCTGAAAACCTGACCTGTTGGGGGGGCCTGAGGACTGGAATTGAGAAACACTGGATTAGTGTGACAGTCAGTGGGAAGAATGCTCCTTACACTTGTGGACATTGGGAAGAATAGCAAAAAAGATAACTGGTGTCAGTGGGAACTTATCTGAGAGGCAGAAATTTGCCATTGCTCAAGGAACCCCTAGCAACCTTTGGAGGAACCCTAGTTGAGAAACCTTGGATTAGTGTGACAGTCAGTGGGAAGAATGCTCCTTACACTTGTGGACATTGGGAAGAAAAGCAAAAAAGATAACTGGTGTCAGTGGGAACTTATCTGAGGGGCAGAAATTTTCCATTGCTCAAGGAACCCCTAGCAACCTTTGGAGGAACCCTAGTTGAGAAACCTTGGATTAGTGTGACAGTCAGTGGGAAGGATGCTCCTTACACTTGTGGTCATTGGGAAGAATATCCCCTTTGTCAGTGGGAATTTATCTGAGAGGCAGAAATTGGTCATTGCTCAAGGAACCCCCAGCAACCTTTGGAGGAACCCTAGTTGAGAAACCTTGGATTAGTGTGACAGTCAGTGGCAAGGATGCTCCTTACACTTGTGGACATTGGGAAGAATAGCAAAAAAGATAACTGGTGTCAGTTGGAACTTATCTGAGGGGCAGAAATTTTCCATTGCTCAAGGAACCCCTAGCAACCTTTGGAGGAACCCTAGTTGAGAAACCTTGGATTAGTGTGACAGTCAGTGGGAAGGATGCTCCTTACACTTGTGGACATTGGGAAGAATAGCCAAAAAGATAACTGGTGTCAGTGGGAACTTATCTGAGGGTCAGAAATTTGCCATTGTTCAAGGAACCCCCAGCAGCCTTTCGAGGAACCCTAGTTGAGAAACCTTGGATTAGTGTGACAGTCAGTGGGAAGGATGCTCCTTACACTTGTGGACATTGGCAAGAATAGCTAAAAAGATAACTGGTGTCAGTGGGAACTTATCTGTGGGGCAGAAATTTGCCATTGCTCAAGGAACCCCCAGCAGCCTTTCGAGGAACCCTAGTTGAGAAACCTTGCATTACTGGGACAGTCAGGCCCCGTACACACGGCCGAGAAACTCGACTAGCAAAACACATCGTTTTGCTCGTCGAGATCCTCATGAAGCCGCCGAGGATCTCGGCGAGCCAAGTTTCCTCATTGACTAACGAGGAAATAGAGAACATGTTCTCTATTTGGCCCGACGAGATCCTCGTCGGTTTCCTCGGCCGAAAGTGTACACATGACCGGGTTTCTCGGCAAAATACGGCTCCGATCGAGTTTCTGGCTGAATTCTGCCGAGAAACTCGGTCGTGTGTACGGGGTCTCAGTGGAAAGAATGCTCCTTACACTTGGCTAAAAAGATCAAGGGTGTCAGTGGGAACTCGAAGAACCACTAGCAACCTCTGGAGGAACCATAGGGTTTCCACAGAACCCTGGTCTAAACTGTGACAAACTAGTTCCTAGGGACACGTACTGATGTTATGATAAAACAAGCTATTCATCAGCCTTTCTATAGGGGGAAATGTTACATTTTCATCTTCTGCTTGCTTTGTCATGAATTGCATGCACCAGAAAGCAGCGGGTTAACACATTACTCAGCCCATTATTATTTAAGATTTTTTTTATTTGTAGCTTGCAGAAAGAATTTGTGTCTTTTTTAATGACAAGAGTTACTTGGCTATTGTGTGTAATTTCGAGTTTATTATATTCTCTGTCATCATTATGTAATACAAAAAGAGACATTTGCAGCGTGCTGTAACCCGTGGCAATCAGCTTTTAGCTCTGACCACTTTGATGAAAGGAGAATTCTGATTGGCTACTATGGATTGCTGGAAATCAAACTATTTTTTGAATAAGCCCACACATTGCAAGTCAGCCAGCGCCTGATAAAGCTGGTGGTACACTGTAATAAATCTTTGTCATGTTTTATGTGTTTCCCAGTCTCCCCCGCTGCTCTCATGAAATCACCGATTACCCTGCCTGCTGATGAACATTATATTTATTATGTCAGAGTGTACTGTATTTAAATCCTAGATTTCTCTTTTATTATGCAAATGTTTCAAATCACTAAGAAGCCTAGCTTAGTATATATTTTTTGCATGCTTCTAAATATATTTTTTTGATTTAAAGTCACATTGATTAAAAAGTGTAAAGTCAGAAAAAAATTATTTTAGTTAAAAAAATAAAATAATAAACAACTTAAAATATATCTACAACCATTTTTTTTTATTTGGTTTTGGAGGGAGTTTGGAAGAATCAGAAGATTTGTTGAGGTTTTTTTGCTGTCTGTGTACCCATTATAGAGAGTCATCTCTCAATGTCTAATGTTACTGGGACTTGAAGTAAGGAAAGAAAAAAATGTTTGAGTTGTCACAAGAACAAGGATAGGGGGAAAGATCTTACAATGGGGATATCTCTCCTGGTGACAACTATCTAAGAGGAGATTTACTGACTCTGGCGAGATATTCTCTTCATTTCTGTTGTGTCTACAGAACATGAAGTGAAGGGGAATCTTGTGAAAAAGACTTAAGCCCTGTACACACGCTTGGTTTTCTCGGCGGTAAAAAGTCTGCAGAGAAAACCGAGGGGAAAGCCGAGAACCCGGCAGGAAAAGTGCCATGGAGCTTTGGCCGGTAGTCCCGGATGTGTGTATGCTCCATCGGCACTGCCTCGCAGTGTTTCCCATAGGTAAGTAGTATATCTGGCGGAAAAAAAAAAAAACGTCGGGAGTCCCGAAGGGAAAATAGAGAGAAGGTTCTTTATTTTCCCGCCGGGATTCCCGGCTGTTTTCCTGGCGGGAAAACTGCGAGGAAGCATACACACGTCCGGTTTTCCCGGCCAAAAGCTCTCCTGGCATTTTTCCTGCCGGGAAAACCGGACGCGTGTATGAGGCTTAAGATGGCAAAAAAAAACTAATAAAAAAACAACTCTCTACTCTATTCAAAGAAAAAGAAAATTTTTTAGGCTTAGTTAGACCTTAAACAACTGTAATTGAACATATGCTCTGCTCAATTAACATATACAAATAATTGTGATGTTTTTGGTATGTACACATTTTGACCAGTGAATGACATGGGTAGACCCAGGGGTATGTTCAGGTAATCTTGTTCTAATTCATAACTGTCATCATAGGTGTGGACAGGGGGTGTGCTAGGTGTAACTGGGCACACCTTAATCACTATACGCAGTGCCAATTACCCCTATTGCCCATGTTGATCCCGTCCCACAGTGATGCTGGCTTCCCTACTCGCCCCCCAGCTGCTGAGGGGAATGTTTCAGGATGGAGAGTGGGGGAGGGGGCTAGTAAATATGTAATCTACCAGCGCCTTACTTTTCTAAATAAACACAGTGAACACACTCACTCACTGTGTTCATTCATAACTGAAGCATAGTAAACAGTGTTTGTGAATGAACAGAAAGCCGCTCAGCACAGAGCACTTCCCATTCATTCACTGTTCCATGCAGGTGAGGCTGCAGAGAACAGCACATGTGTTTGAGCTTTGGGGTGCACACCCTAATGCAAAATGCTGCGCACACCTATGACTATCATGTTCTAAATCACATCCATAATGTTTACATCGAATACCCTCTAAAAATGTGTGTATTTGGAATTTTATAAGTTACAAATGATACAAATGTATCCCTGCTAAGCTGTGATTTCCATTGATTCATCATGAGTCATATGGAACCCGGATGTTGGTGGTGGTGACAGTAACTAAAGAAATGCTCAGTATCTATCAATGTGAACAATTGTTAAACACATGCTACAAGCTTTGAGATACTTTGAAGCCATGTACACACACATTGGTGAAAAAAATAGAACCTGTTTTACATTTTTCCTATGGATAAAAAACCGACAGAAAAATCTGATCGTCCGTGTGGAACTCTATCGGAGAAAAATCCACGCATGCTCAGGATCAAGTCGATGCATGCTCGGAAGCATTGAACTTCATTTTTCTTAGCACGTCATAGTGTTTTACGTCACCGCGTTTTGGCACGCTCAGATTTTTGACTGATGGTGTGTAGGCAAGACTGATGAAAGTCAGCTTCATTGGATATCCAACCAAAAAATCCATCAGATTAGATTCCATCAGATATCCGATCGTGTGTACAGGGCTTTAGGCTTCCTGATCTTTAAAGAAGTATGGGCAAAGCTGATTTGACCCTACTTCTATAGATCACAGGAGTGCAGTTAATTCTCCACTTTTGTGGCCCATTTTTAGTTAAAACCCGCTGTCGGCTGACATCACTTAACTTGTCCAGGCTGGAGCAAAATGCCAACTCTACAGTTGGGATCCACCCAGATGCCTGTACCAACAGCTGGATGAGCCTCTCCGCTGTGCCACTGGGAGACTGAACCAGCTGCTCCTCCCCTCCCCAGCCCAGTGCTCCAGTGAGCCCTGGAGGGGCAGAGCAGAGAGTGGTGACTGACAGTGACTGCTCTCTGCTCAGAGCGGAGGGGAGAACTGATCCATCAATGGTGTTTGATCGCTTAGTTCTAAGTGCAGAGGCAGTGGGGGACAGATGCAGCATCGGATCAATGCTGCAATCTCCTAGTTGAGTGTATTTTTTTCTTTTGCAAAATCTTTTAAGATTTTGTAAAAACATATGCTTTATATAGATTGTTCCCATCTAAAAAAGTTGGGAGGTATGCAAAGAGCAATTATAATCCCACTCTTAAGGGACTGGCAGAGTTTCTAATGACTGTTGTTTAACCAGTTCCCGAGCCCCGCATGTACATATACGTCCACAATATGGCACGTACAGGCACATGGGCGTACACGTACGTCCTCGCCTATTAGCGGGTGGGGGGTCCGATCGGGACCCCCCCCCCGCTACATGCGGAGGTCGGGTCCGCTCGGGGAGCGATCCGGGACCACGGCGCGGCTATCTGTTTATAGCCGCTCCGTCGCGATCGCTCCCTGGAGCTGAAGAACGGGGAGAGCCGTGTATAAACACGGCTTCCCCGTCCTTCACTATGGCGGCGCATCGATCGCGTCATTCCCTTTATAGGGAAGACACGATCGATGACGTCATTCCTACAGCCACACCCCCAAACAGTTGTAAACACATACTAGGTGCACCCTAACTCCTACAGCGCCACCTGTGGTTAACTCCCAAACTGCAACTGTCATTTTCACAATAAAGAATGCAATTTAAATGCATTTTTTGCTGTGAAAATGACAATGGTCCCAAAAATGTGTCAAAATTGTCCGAAGTGTCCGCCATAATGTCGCAGTCACGAAAAAAATTGCTGATCGCCGCCATTAGTAGTAAAAAAAAAATAAAAAATAAAAATGCAATAAAACTATCCCCTATTTTGTAAACACTATAAATTTTGCGCAAACCAATCGATAAACGCTTATTGCGATTTTTTTTACTAAAAATAGGTAGAAGAATACGTATCGGCCTAAACTGAGGAAAAAAAATGTTTTTATATATGTTTTTGGGGGATATTTATTACAGCAAAAAGTAAAAAATATTGCTTTTTTTTCAAAATTGTCGCTCTATTTTTGTTTATAGCGCAAAAACTAAAAACCGCAGATGTGATCAAATACCACCAAAAGAAAGCTCTATTTGTGGGGAAAAAAGGACGCCAATTTTGTTTGGGAGCCACGTCGCACGACCGCGCAATTGTCTGTTAAAGCGACGCAGTCCCGAACTGTAAAAACACCTTGGGTCTTTAGGCTGCATATTGGTCCGGGGCTTAAGTGGATAATTAGGCAATACTTTACTTTTCTTATTATGATCTTTTTTATTAATGTAGCACCTGGCTATTTTCAGAGCAGGTGCTATTGTAAATTTAGAGAGAGTTCAGAGAGGTAGTTGGCTCTGAACCTGTTTATTTGGTTAAATTTAAGGCTTTTTGCTGCAGCTTTGGCTGTGCTGTTTGTGCATACTGTCATTGTCTGGGGAGTGAGTCAAGTGAAGTTGAATATTTCCTCCTAGCAGCCTATCAGGAGGGTGGGTCACCTCATTGTGCATGCTGGGGGGGGGGGGTATTTAAAGGGCAGACGCCATTGGTTCGAGGTCCCGGTGTTCCCGACCCTTGAGTGGGTGTGCGTGTGTGTGTCGCAGTGTTCCTGGCTTCGGGACCTCGTTGGTCTGGAGCACATTCATCCATCTGGTGGATCCAGTGAGTCGACTGGGTCCCTAACTTGCCAGATGGTCCTGGGCTTTCCGTCCAATTGGAGGAAGCCGATTAATGAGGAACCTGTCCGGGAGATACCAAGCACAAGGCTGGTGTTTCAGGAGAGGCCTGTCTATTCATTGGAGGACACTTTGGTTCTGAGAGGCTAGACATAGGTCGCCTATCAGTTATTGATTGAACCAAAACTATTTGAAGGAGAACCGGGTGCTGAATCCAGTCAAGAAGGATTTTGGACCGCAACTGTCTCCAATCTTCAGGAGGGTCTGTGGCAGAGACTTCATTCTGTTCATTCGAGTGACATTCTGGCTGCCAGGCTAGTGAGAGAGGCCTGTGCGGATGCACTATACCCACTCCGGCCGGAGTGGCGAAGTAAAGTTGTCGTTGGAAGCAGGACTGTTTCCATATCCAGTTACACCTGAATTTGCTGTCTTCCATTTTGCTATCCCATCATCTTCCACTATATTTCACAATTTTCCCCCGTTGGGTAATAAAAGCACAGAAAAGACATTGGGCCAGATTCACAAAGAGATACGACGGTGTATCTCCTGATACACCGTAGTATCTCTGAGTTCTGCCGGTCGTATCTATGCGACTGATTCATAGAATCAGTTACGCATAGATATCCCTAAGATCCGACAGGTGTAATTGTGTTACACCGTCGGATCTTAGGCTGCAATTCCAGGCCGGCCGCTAGGTGACGCTTCCCTATCTTTTACGCGACGATTATGCAAATGAGGAGTAACGCCGATTCCGAAATAAACGACTGCCCGGCGTTTTTTTTTTTACGTCGTTTGTGTTCGGCTTTTTCCGCCGTATAGTTACCCCTGGGTCTATGAGGCGCAGCCAATGTTAAGTATGGCCGTCGTTCCTGCGTCGAATTTTGAAATTTTACGTCGTTTGCGTAAGTCGATTCACAAAAGCGCTGGACGCAAGTTACGCTCACGCCGAAACCAATGACGTCCTAGCGACGTCATTGAGAGCAATGCACGCCGGGAAAATTCACGGACGGCGCATGCGCAGTTAAATCAGCGCGGGGACGCGCCCGATTTAAATACTACATTCCCCCTTGCCTCAAAAACTTGCGGCGGCAGGTTTTAAATCATATAGATTACGCGGATCTAAAGATCCGCTAATCTATCTGAATCTGGCCCATTGACTTTACTGCAGCTCTCATCCAGTACCCTAGACGGCGGAGATACAGAGGTAACACGCCACCCAAATCAAACCAGCAGCTCCTTCGGGGGAAGTGCTACATTGATAAAGAAAGTTTTAACAGCATCATGTAGACAGGGTTACGGCACTCTTTCTGAATCATCATTGTTGATAATACATGACGCGTGAGAAGTCATCAGGGATGTGTAGCAAAACAATAAAGAATCTGATCAGCTGTTTAAAACGAAACTGGTTCTTAATAATATTTTAGAACATTTCATAGCTTTCATTGTTTTGTTCTCTGACGTATTCAGACTCCACTTTGAGGCCCCGTACACACGACCGAGTTTCTCGGCAGAATTCAGCCAGAAACTCGGTTCAAAGCTGAATTCTGCCGAGAAACCCGGCCGTGCGTACACTTTCGGCCGAGGAAGCCGACGAGGACCTCGGCGAGGAAATAGAGAACATGTTCTCTATTTCCTCGTTGTTCAATGGCTAAAGTCGGCCCGCCGAGTTCCTCGGCGGCTTCCACACTGAACTCGACGAGGAACTCAATGTGTTTGGCACGTCGAGTTCCTCGGTCGTGTGTACGGGGCCTCAGGCATGATTCACACTAGTGCAATTTCACATGTGAGTTCAGTTGCATAGAATGGAACGACAATGAAAGTCATATTATATGTAATGCTGCCTGTTCACATCAATGCAGCACATTTTTGGAAAAGGTACATGTACTATACTACTTTGGTGTGGCTGTAGCATGATTTTGGCCCCATAGACATCAATGGGAATGCACCAGAAATGGGGGTAAAATGCATGTAAAATGAACATAAAATGCATAAAGTATGTAAAATGCATCAAAAACATAAAACAAATTGTCAAAAACACTGTACAAAATTAGTACGGCTGTTCAGAACTTCTTCCTGTTTTATTGCTACATGCATTGCCAGCACCTGGGCTTCTAAACTGGAGGAGAGGTTTTCACCTTTGTTTGACCCTCCTAGAGCGCTGATATCCCCTTCCCTATCAGCTATGACTAAGCACTGTTTGTCAGTGTGAAACGTGTCATCTCTTCTGTCCGTTCTGCTGTGGCATGTATTTTTGATTTTATTTTTTTAATAAAAGGCAAAAACTTTTTTGGAAGTGCAGGTGTCCAGAACTACTTCCTTTTTTACTGTACAAAATCGCACTTAAGATTGGATTGTTGCAAGTGCACTAGTGTGAACCTAGCGTTAGACTGTA
The DNA here is from genome assembly GCF_905171775.1 of Rana temporaria. Classification (NCBI taxonomy): domain Eukaryota; kingdom Metazoa; phylum Chordata; class Amphibia; order Anura; family Ranidae; genus Rana; species Rana temporaria. Next base: position 298,094,921 of record NC_053492.1, read on the forward strand.
TAAAAAGGCTACAGAGACAGCAAAAGTAAAGCAAAAGTGAGGAGGAAAGAGAGAGAATAAGAGAAGATTAGGGAATCTCTGCAGAAAATCAAACAGATCAATGTAATTAAAGGCCCTCATAGGCACGTTCAGTCTACTTTCTCCATGGCAGGGGTTGCTCTCTGCATCAGCATTGTTGGAGAGGAAGTCAGGAGGAACTAGGTTCCTCTATGGCAGGCATGTCCAAAGTCCGGCCCGTGGGCCAAATGCGGCCCCCCTGTGGATTTGGATATATATATATTGTTTGTGGCCCCCAGGGCCACAAAAGATATATACCGTATTTATCGGCGCTGCCTTGGAGGGGACAGGGAGGGGGCAGGACTGTTCTGTCTATCATAGGAGGCGGGACTTTGTATTAAAGAGGCCACAGAGTAAACAAGAAATTCTCCTGTTTGTAATCTGTCGCCACTCGTCCCGCCCCCTCCCTCTGCCCTCCAAGGCTGCAGATTGGCACATGTGAGGCTGCATTCATGGCTGCATTGGTTGCAATGGTAAGGCTGCATTGGTTGCAATGGTAAGGCTGCATTGGTTGCAATGGAAAGGCTGCATTCATGGCAATGGTGAGGCTGCATCCATGGCACATGTGAGGCTGCATCCATGGCACATGTGAGGCTGCATTGGTTGCAATGGTAAGGCTGTGTTAGTTGCAATGGTAAGGCTGCATTGGTTGCAATGGAAAGGCTGCATTGGTTGCAATGGAAAGGCTGCATTCATGGCAATGGTGAGGCTGCATTCATGGCAATGGTGAGGCTGCATTCATGGCAATGGTAAGCCTATGCGTGTTATACGCCGATAAATACAGTATATCCAAATAACACGCCCAAGTTTATCCTTAGTCCTGAGCAGCGCTCTGGGATTTGTTGGGGCCACAAAATAAATATATACAGAATATCCAAATAGCACAACCTAGCTCACCTCTTTACCACACACAGCCACAAAGGCAAGATAATTCTTGTTGGGCAGTGTATTAGTTGCTCGGACAAACACACTTAGACCGAGTTTTAATGGTTCAAAGAATGTCAGGTAAAATGGTCGGCCCTCACGCATGTTCACTTCATCAAATCTGGCCCTCTTTGAAAAAAGTTTGGACACCCTTGCCCTATGGTTTCCGGGGTCACTGGAAAAGCTATCCAATTGGATGCTGCCACTCCATGTGACTCAAGGAGTCATCAAGGGTCAACCAGAGCCTAGTTAAGGCTCTGGCTCCCAGGGTTGGCATGCTTTTTGCAAGTAGACAGAGTAGGAACAGGTCCCCCTGTCTGTTAGGGTCAGTACTAGAGTTAGCGAAAGGTTCCTGAGGAGGAGGGTAAGGGTAGGGTCGCATCTCTTCTCGACACCTTCCGATTTAGGCACTAGACAGCCAGGCCACATTCTGCTCCACCATAACAGATGCTGTCATTCCAACTGGAACCTGCTCCTGTCACACTAATGGAACTGTGAGTGTACCTGGCTTCTTTATGAACAGTCTGTGTGAGTTATTGTCTCTGCAGCACACTGCACCCCACCTACTCCCCTTTATCTGTTGTTGTAATTGTCTGTAATCCCCTCATTTTCATAATGTGATGTCTGTAGCCCCGTACATGAGACCGGTTTTCCTGGCAGGAAAACTGCCAAGAGAGCTTTTGGCCGGGAAAACCAGACGTGTGTATGCTTCCTCGCAGTTCTCCCGACAGCAAAACAGCTGGGAATACCGGCGGGAAAATAGAGAACCTGCTCTCTATTTTCCCGTCTGGATTCACAGCGTTTTTTTTCCCGCCAGATTTACTGATACTTTTCTATGGGAAACACTGCGAGGCTGTCAGGGCAGGACTTAGGGTGGTGGGGGCCCCTGGGCTTGAGTCACTTTCGGGCCCAACCTTTTATACATTACTTTAAATAGAACAAAATAATACATACACAAGCTATGTATTAAAGCTACACAATTCTGGATAAACTGAACATAAAAATAGAGATCACGATTCTGAACAAACAACTAAACAAAACAACAACAGGTAAGATAGAGGTTATGACTTCATGCATCTAATCTCATTTTAAAGATATTAACATAGTACTATTTAGAAGTGGCACACTTTCATCAATTTTACCCCAGTGAGCAGGATCAGTGGATACAGAATCTGTAGTTGGACATTGTTCAGTCGCTGTTTCTGACTGAAGAGATGATGATTCATTGATGGGCTGCCCTGCTCGTGAATTCAAATTGTCTCCAACCGTTTCTTCCAGCGGGCTGGGGTTGTTGTCCTCTGGATTCTCCGCTTGCACATTAGGCTGTGGTGTCATGGGTGTAAAAAATCCAGTAATCCTTTTCATTTTACTGAGAACTTCCTTTTTGCGTTGCTGTCTTTCATTCTTTAATTTTTCTTTTAAGCGTACCACTCTGATACTGTTTGTCCGCCATTAAATCACTGTCTAATGCAGACAGGTTTTTTCAATGGCAGAAAACGAGGCACTATGTAACTGTAAATTCCAATAGGGATGAGCTTCATGTTCGAGTCAAACTCATGTTCAACTCGAACATCGTATGTTCGATCGTTCGTCATTGATGGCTGATGATTGGCCAAGCATGCACTATGACCCGCATGCTTGGTCAATCACAGCTTGCAAAAAACGGAGAGCCATAATTGGCCAAAGCCAGGGTGGCTTTGGCCAATTATGGCTCAGGGGGTTTAGTACACGCCCCACACTATAAAAGGCCGCCTGCAAGTCGGCCTTGTGTAGTGTGTTGCGGTGGTTAAGACAGAGAGAGATAGAGAGAGAAAGTGTCATTTATTGCAGGTAGATAGAGCAGGCAAGCAGGCAGGCTAGTCAGTTAGAGTTACAGTGTGTAGAGGATATACAGTATATATATATACACACTGTATATGCATCCCAGGTGTTGTATATATATTTATACACTGTATTGAGTTTAGCTAGATCCGCTCTTCCTAATTTACTGACAGGCAGGCAGGTGGTGTACTGTCTGTGTCCTCTGCACATTGTGCACCTAACGTAAAGCTGGTGTTTCTCATATTTATTCCTAGAGTCAGGGATCTGCTCATATTAATACTACAGGCAGAGGATATTTCTGCAAGTACTTTCACGTGGTGTACTGTCTGTGTCCTCTGCAGTGTGCACCTAAAGCTACGTGGTGTGTGTACTGTCTGTGTGCTATATTTCTTAATGATTTTCATCCATATTGCAGGGATCAGACATTACATTAAAGCCGCAAGCAGTCTTAAATTACTTTTTTCTTATAGTAATCTCATTTTGTGCAGGTACAGTTCTAAACACGTGCCACTTCACAGGCATTCTATAGACACCCAGCAGGTACGATATTTAAAGGAATTAAAAAAAAAAAAAAATTCACTTTAAGCATCATTAAAATCACTGCTCCAGAAAAAACGACCGCTTTTAAAACTTTTTTTTACATTGATACATGTTCCCTGGGGCAAGACCCGGGTTCTCAAACCCGTTTTACAACAATGACTTGCATATTGGGCTTTAAAATTAGCACTTTGAATTCGAACGTTCGAGTCCCATAAACTTCAATGGGGTTCTAAATGTTTGCGCGAACGTTCGGTCCGTTCGATAACCAATAACCAATCAGCAAACCTCAAGATGACTGACATTTAATTTAGCCAATTAAATTACATTTTTCATTGCAGGGCAGGGCCAGGTAAAAATTCTAGACCAATCAAAAAATTTTAAATGAAAAATTAAAGAGGAAGTAAACCCCGACCGATTTTTGCAGATTTTCAATTATTAAGTTATCATCGCAATGCAATATATATACAAATAAATAGTTAAAAAATCATAAATTGTGATTTCTGGAATTTTTTTTTTGATTATGTCTCTCACAGTGGACATGCACCTACGATGACAATTTCAGACCCCTCCATGATTTCCAAGTGGGAGAACTTGCAAAATAGCAGGGTGTTCAAATACTTATTTTCCTCACTGTATATATATATATATATATATATATATATATATATATATCCCCCAAAAATGAGGCCTGCAAATACCTTTTTTAGGATGGTTTTGTTCTCTGTATTTCTGGGTATTTTAAGCGCCATTCGTACTGTTGTTATGTGATTCAAATTATGACGTCGCTTCCGCCCTTACTGTGTCCCTGTCGGTAATCTCGCGCATACGTCGTCTTTCACTCCCCTTTTGTGACGTCTTCTTTAGTCACACTGGGGAGTATCAGGAAGAGTGGAAGGAGCTAAACAATGCAAGACTTCTCCTCTGTGCTGGACAGAGGGGAAGTTCTCACAAACTGCATTCCGGCAAGCTTTAAATGCCGGTTTAGAGGGGTTAATGTGCGCAAGCGCGGTGACTTCATGTAAATGAAAAATACGTTTTTGAAGGAAAATAAAGCGGTGAGTACACTTACACAGCGATCAGCTGCCGGTGTTATGGGCTATTTTTTAAGACAATGTTGTGTCCGAGGCTTTATATTACAACCACTTTAAATGCCCTATTCGGCGGGGCCCATGGGCTTGAGCCCAGTCAAGCCCAATGGTAAGTTCTGCCCTGGAGGCAGTGCGGATGGAGCATACACACGGCCAAAGCTCTTATGGCAGTTTTCCTGCCGGGTTCTCTGTTTTCCCAGAGGTAAAAAGCTATCACTTCAGTGTCCTGTACTGACTATGGTTTAACCGCTTGCCGGCGGCAGGTCGGCGGCAGGTCGGCTCGGCTGCGCAAAATCACGTAATATAACGTGATTTCGCATTGCGGCCACTAGGGGAGCGCGCGCCCCACGCCCCTGGTGCCGATGCGAGTGCCCCGTGGGCGCGATCACCACCGTGCACCTGCGATCGCTCGTTACAGAGCGAGAACCGGGAGCTGTGTGTGTAAACACACAGCTCCCGGTTCTTTCAGGGGGAGAAATTACAGATTGTATGTTCATACAATGTATGAAAAGCGATCTGTCATTTCCACTAGTCAGTCCCACCCCCCCTTCAGTTAGAACACAATGAGGGAAAATAATTAACCCCTTGATCACCCCCTAGTGTTAACCCCTTCCATGCCATTGACATTTTTACAATAATCAATGCATTTTTATAGCACTGATCGCTATAAAAATGCCAATGGTCCCAAAAATGTGTCAAAAGTGTCCGAAGTGTCTGCCATAAGGTCACAGTACCGTTAAAAATCACAGATCGCCGCCATTATTAGTAAAAAAAAAAATATTAATAAAAATGCCTTAAAACTATCCCCTATTTTGTAGACGCTATAACTTGTGCGCAAACCAATCAATAAACGCTTATTGCAATTTTTTTTACGAAAAATGTGTAGAAGAATACGTATCGGCCTAAACGGAGGAAAAAAAATTATATATATTTTTGGGTGACATTTATTATAGCAAAAAGTAAAAAATATTTATTTTTTTCAAAATTGTCGCTCTATTTTTGTTTATAGCGCAAAAAAAAAAAAAAAACACAGGGGTGATCAAATACCACCAAAAGAAAGCTCTATTTGTGGGAAAAAAGGACGCCAATTTTGTTTGGGAGCCACGTTGCACGACCGCGCAATTGTCAGTTAAAGCAGCACAGTGCCGAATCGCAAAAAGTGGCCCGGTCATTGACCAGCAAAATGGTCCGTGCTGAAGTGGTTAATGGAATTACCCTAACACTCATATCCTGGCTAAAACCTAACAATGGGCAGCACTGTTCTAAAACTGCACCCTTGAGTCATAAAAAAAACCTCTGATTATGGTGCACCAAAGTATACAAGCATACCCCACTTTTAAGTATACAATGGGGTTTATTTATTATCGTTGGAAAGTGCAAAATCAGGGTCACTTCTGCATAGAAACCAATGAGCTTCTAACCCCAGCATGTTCAATTAAGCCTGGTAATAAAACCTGGAAGCTCATTGATTTCTATGCAGAAGTGAGCCTGATTTTGCACTTTCCAGCAATGGTAAATAAACCCCATTGTGTACTTAAAAGTGGGGTATGCCTGTACATTGCGACTTTCAAAAACAAATAAAGAGAGTCAGATTCCTTTTACATGTCAAAGACATATAGGGCCAGATTCACAAAGGAGATACGACGGAGTATCTCAGATACTCCATCGTATCTCTCAGAGTATCTATGCGACTGATTCATAGAATCAGTTACGCATAGATAGCCCTAAGATCCGACAGGTGTAATTGTTTTACACTGTCGGATCTTAGGATGCAGTACCGTGGCCGCCGCTGGCGGGAGTTTGCGTCGTAAACCAGCGTCGGGTATGCAAATTAGGAGTTACGGCGATCCACAGCGGTTTTTCGCGTTCGCTACGTCGCTGCTAGTCTAGTTTCCCGTTGCAAAGTTAGTCATCGTTTTTGGTGCCCTAACTTTACACAGCACACGTATGTGCTGTATAAAGTATGGCCGTCATTCCTGTGTCGAAATTTGAAAATGTTTCCTTCTTGCGTAAGACGTCCGGGAATACGGAAGTACGCTACACACGTTGCCGTTCAAAAAAATGACGTCACTTCCCGCAACGCACGGCGGGAATTTCGAAATGGAGCATGCGCAGTAGGTCCGGTGCGGGAGCGCGCCTAATTTAAATAGCACACGCCCATTTAAATTACCCGGGCTTACGCCGGAGGCCGCCAGCGTAGGTTTTCATTGCAAGTGCTTTGTGAATCAGGCACTTACGATGAAAACTTGCGGCGGTGTAACGTATGTACGATACGTTACGTCGCCACACTTCTACGTGAATCTGGCCCATAGTCTCTGTCAGAGCAGAGTACATAGCTGGCAATGCAAATGTAGCTGAACTAAAAATATTATCCTATATTGGATATACCTACTAAATAACAATGCTGTTCTTCAGTGGCATTTGCAAAGTCACTAAAATATGATTGAGGTTTGTCAGTTATGCCTCCATTATGATGAGCAATGTTGTTGGGAAACATTATTTGTAGCATGGCATTTGTGATGTGTGCCCAGGCGGATTTAGGGCTGAACCTCTAATTTGGCACATGCAGGCAATCCTAGGCAGGGTCCGCAGGGTGCTTTGCACCCAGGTGCCTGCAGAGGTGGGGGCGCGAAAATGACAGAGTTCTCCCCTTCTTCTGGCAGCACTCGGGGGAGGGGCCACTCCTCTTCCTGACACAAAGGGTTATAGTTTTCAGTGGCTGCTGAGTGCTGATGTGCAGGAATGAATTCCTCACACTGGGAGTCTGGGATTCTGCACTGTCTCTCCCAACTCCAGTGGGAAGCCTCCCCCTCCCATCTCTATTTTGGGCTGCAGAGAGAACCAAGGAGAGTCACAGTGTTCAGTGTGCTGGAGGATGGCATCCCCAGCATCCCTTTACACGTGCTCTGGGCTGCCCCTGCTCTAGATGTTTTATGGCATGATAGATTGCATAGGATACACAGCCCCTGTCCCTTCCTGCACCTCATTAGTCCATCTACAGATGTGATGTATAATGAGATGTACTAAGAGCCCTTTCACACTGACAGTGCGGGGGCGTCGGCGGCAAAGCGCTTCTAGTTTTACCATAGTTTTAGAGGTACTTTTAACCCCCACTAGCGGCCAACTAAAGGGTTCAAAGCACCACTGCTGAGGCGCTTTGCAGGCACTGACCATTGATTTCAATGGGCAGAGCCGCTTTAGGAGCAGTGTATACACACACTAAAGCGCCTCAAAGAAGCTACTTGCAGGAAATTTTTGGACGTCCTGAAAGCACTCGGGCTCTTACACTGGTATTGCAGATGAGGCTTTTTTCAGACACTATTTTTAACGCTAAAGCACCTGAAAAATGCCTACAGTGTTAAAGGGGTCTAATGGACCATCTCCTGTACTATTGTCTGCAGTCTCTGACCATCTCCTGTACTATGTCTGCAGTCTCTGACCATCTCCTATATCATGTCTGCAGTCTCTGATCATCTTCTGTACTATGTCTGCAGTCTCTGATCATCTCCTGTACTATGTATGCACTCTCTGATCATCTCCTATACCATGTCTGCAGTCTCTGATCATCTCCTGTACTATGTCTGCAGTCTCTGATCATCTCCTGTACTATGTCTGCAGTCTCTGATCATCTCCTGTACTATGTATGCAGTCTCTGATCATCTCCTTTACCATGTCTGCAGTCTCTGACCGTCTCCTGTATCATGTCTGCAGTCTCTAACCATCTCCTTTATCATGTCTGTAGTATGTCTGGGGGTCTTTTTAACAGATTCTCTAACAGAAGCCCTCTCTGTGTCCATCAGAGAGGCCCCCCTCCAGGTCCCAATAAAGTACTCTGCTCCTCTTTCTGTATTTTGTTTAATGGTAAGAGATCATGTAAGGATCCCGGGGTAATGAAGACTTTGTGGGGGAGCATTTCTGTGGTTGAGTAGTTGCCATAGAAACATTTGTAAAGGGGAGGAGTTTGTAAAATGACCACGCCCATGTGGGGGGCCCCAGAAATATTTCTGCACCCAGATGCCTGTGACCCTAGGATGAGTCCTGCAGGCGCTGATCCTAGAGTGAGGTAAAGCTTTTGTTCTCTGCTTCTTGCTTCTTTTTTTGTATAATCTTTATTTTTCAGATTTTTCAGATAAAGTTTTACACAAGACAGATAAACACATAGACATTCGGCCAACATGGCCCATTAGGTAAATTACTGGAATTATAGGAATCACATTGCACATCAATCGGGATCTCATCTCGGGCAATCACACTGAACCTAGTGGTAAGCCCCCCTCCCCAGGGGCACGCCCAAACCCGGAGGCACAGCAGGGTGAATGGTTAGCAACATAAACAAGGCACAATATAAACCACTTCCATAATGTACCACCCTACCCTCACCACCTGGGCGCTTCCCATCTGGAGGGACGCCCCCCCATAAGATATAACATATAGAACAGGCCTTCGAGTAGTAGATCCTTATGCAATGGAACAATCAGGGAAGAAGGGAAACATGGAATGGGTCACATATAGACAGGGAAGGAATGGGGGAGGGGAAAGGTGGAAAGGGGGAAAGGAAAAAGGGGGGGGTAGGGGTAGCATCCAACACATGTGCATCCGTACAGCAAGACATGAAACAGATTATGACATCTCCAAAATGGCTCTAACAGTCCTAGTCAACGACAGCTTCAAGGCTACCGGTAGTATCCCCATTTCCGATACCTGGTCTCTCACCGGAGGGACCAGCCCTCCGGGTGGGCTCAAGCTCCGGCTGGTCTTCAACATAGTGTATCCAGGTCGCCCATATGAGGTAGAACTTATCATATCTGTCTTTGCACTGCGCCATCCACTTCTCAGCCTCCATGAGTTTATTTACCATAGTTACCCACTCTAAGCGGGTCGGTACCTGGGGCGTCTTCCAATATATCGGGATCAGCCGTCTGGCCGCATTGAGTAGATGAGGCAGTGCAGACTTGCGGTATTGACTGATTGGGATGGTAGGGAAGTGAAGCAAGGACTCCAGTGGGGAGTCCGGTAGCTCCACATCCAAGATCAACCTGATCTGGGCATGGACGTCTTGCCAGAAGGGGCGCAGCCTGGGGCACTCCCACCAAATATGTAGGAAAGTGCCCCGTTGGCCACACTCCCGCCAGCATGCATCTGGGAGAGATGGATATATCTGGGCAAGCCTGGTGGGTACCCTATACCACCTAGTAAGCACCTTATAACTATTTTCCTGCATCCTCGTATCGACCGTGCTCGAATGTGTGAGTCTATACATATGGTCCAATTGGGGTTCAGAAAAGCTGTGTTGCAGGTCAACCTCCCACTCCCTTATGAACCTTGGCTTCCCATCTTTCCGCAGAGAGTATATCAGGGCATATAAGGCTGAGATAGCATGGGGAACAGCCTCCTGGGACATACAGAGACGTTCAAAAGGGGAGGCCTGCGTGGGCGACCTGACCCCGTGGGGTAGGGTATTGAGGAAATGGCTGAGTTGCCGGTACCGCCATTCATCCATAAGGAAGGGACCATATTGCTCCCTCAGCGCATCCAGGGACAGCAAGCCCCGGTCCTGCACGAATCTCCCGCACCTAGACTCCCCGTCCGCCGCCCACGTCCGAAAAAAGGACGGGTGTTCCCCTGGAGTGAACCAGGGGAAGCCCCCTAGGGGCGCCAGCGGGGAGGTCGGCAGCGCAAGCCCCCCCGTCTTATTTAAGGCATCCCAGGTCGCCAGGGCATGGACGGCAAAGGGGGACACCAGTCCCGACAGCCCCCTATGTTCCCTAGGTACCCACGGGGCGTGAGCCAGATTACGCCCCGCCAGGAACTTGTCCAAGGGCACCCATACCTTATGCCGGACATTATGATACCAATCCAGAATGCGCTGGAGAGCTATCGACTCGTAGTACCTTCGCATCACCGGCACCCCCAGCCCACCCGCAGACTTAGGGCGTTGCAATATACGGAGGGCTAGCCGTGGACATTTCCCACTCCAGACATACTGAATGAACAGACTGTTGAGGCTTGAGAAGAAGGCCCGAGGCAGAGCAATTGGGATCATCTGTAAGAAAAACAAGATTCTGGGGAGCACATTCATTTTAAGTACACTGACCCGGCCCATCCACGAGAAGGCCGTCCTATCCCACCTCTTTAAGTCCACCCTGATGGAAGAGAGCAGCGGGGTGTAGTTGCACTCATATAGCTGAGCACAGCTCGCTGGTAACTGGACTCCTAGGTACTTCAGGGATGTCTGGCACCACGTAAACGAAAAGGCGGATTGCAGCTGGGAGCGCAGGCCCTGAGGTATGTTCAGTGACAGGATCTCCGACTTGGCATAATTTATCTTAAAATTAGACAAAAGGTTAAACTCGGCTAGCTCCGCCATAATATTGGGTAAGGACAGCAAGGGTTCAGATACATAGAACAATACGTCGTCCGCATACGCGGACAACTTATGTTCCCTTGGGCCAACGGTGAGTCCCCTGATATTACTATTAAGGCGAATCCTGCTAAGCAGTGGCTCAAGCGTTAAGGCGAACACGAGGGGTGACAGCGGGCACCCCTGCCGTGTTCCGTTGCTGATCGGAAAGGGGTCTGATAGCAAGCCGTTCACCTTGACTCTGGCAGACGGGGAGCTATACAGAGAGGATATCCAGGTTAGCATATTGGGGCCTAGGCCAAGCTCTGTCAAGACTGTTTTCATATACGTCCAGTCCACCCGGTCAAATGCCTTCTCGGCATCAGTAGAGAGCAAAAGACACGGCTGAGGGTCTGCCTGCGACTCCACCCAATGGATCAGCTGGAGTGCCCTGTTTGCATTGTCCCTCGCCTCCCTGCCCATAATGAAGCCAGTTTGGTCCGGGTGGACTACAGACGGGAGCACCGGTTTAAGCCTATTGGCCAAAATCTTGGCCAGGATCTTAATGTCGGTATTCAGTAGCGATATAGGCCTATAGCTACCTGGTAGGGTGTGGTCCTTCCCCTCCTTTGGGAGGACCGAAATGTGGGCCAGTAGAGCCTCAGGTGGCATTGCCGTGCCAGCGGCCAAAGCTGTGAAGTATGCGCACATATGACCTGACAGTTCCTCTACATATTTCTTGTAGTAGGCATTAGTGTAGCCATCAGGGCCAGGGCTCTTCCCATTAGGGAGTTCCTTCACTACCGCCCGAATTTCTGCGACGGTAATAGGGGCATCTAGTTGCTTGCTCACCGCGGCCTCCAGCCGGGGGAGCTGCGCTTCCGATAGGTATTGGAGTATTTTGGCAACCCGTTGCGATTCGGAGACGCCAGGTAGCGTATCCGGTAGGTGGTAGAGCTGGGCATAAAAGTCCCGAAATGCCGCCGCGATCTTGGACGAATGAACGACCGTCGCACCCGCCGTAGATTTTAGTTTGTGGACATGGCCTGTCTCCCGTTGGCCCCTAAGGGCTCTAGCCAGCATCCTTCCGCACTTGTTGCCAAACTCATAGAATTTGTGGGTCAGGTAGCGCAGCCGTGCCCTGATCTTAGAGTCTAGTAGGTCCGCCAGGTCCCGGCAGAGAGTAGACAGTTCTTCCGCCAGTGCCGGGGTAACCTTTTTCTTATGAGCGAGCTCCGCCGAGCGAAGCTTCGCCAGTAAGGATTGCAATTCGCACTCCCTAGCCCTCTTGAGCCTAGCTCCTTGTGAGATCAGCTCTCCCCGCACCACTGCTTTGTGGCCCTCCCAAATGGACCCCATGCCTACCTCTCCAACTGTATTTTCAGCGAAGTACAGGGAGATAGTGTCAGAGACCTGTTTTTGAGCAACCGCATCGTCAAGGATGCCATCATTCAGGCGCCATGTCCAAGTCCGAGCCTCCACTGAAAGGGGACGCAGGGAAATGGACACCGGCGCGTGGTCGGAAATGGTGATGGAGCCAATGGAGGCCCTGGCCAAGGAGTCAAGGGAGTACTGATCCATTAGTAGAAAATCTATGCGAGTGTACACCCCGTGTGTGGCTGAGAAATAGCTGTAGTCCCTGTCGGTTGGGCGGAGCAATCTCCAACAGTCCACCAAGTGGTGGGCCTGCAGAGCCTTCCGGAAACGCCTCAAGAAGGCAAAGGAATGCCCCGAGCGACCGGAGGACGTATCAACCAGGGGATCAGGGCAAACGTTAAAATCCCCTCCCAGGATGAGGTGTCCATCCCGGAAGGTAGACAATGACTCCAAGACAGAGTCCAGAAAAGAAATCTGGCCACTGTTCGGAGCGTAAAGTGTAGCGAGGGTATATTTACGGCCTAAAATGGAGCCCTTAACAAAAACAAAACGACCATTAGGGTCTATCCTCTGGTCCTCTACAATAAAGGGGCAATTTTTGTGTATCGCCACAGCGACTCCCCCCGATTTAGCTCGGGGGGAGTTGCCAAGGAACCACAGGGGGTAAAGATGGGTGGGAAGGCGGGGGACCGAGTCAGTGCGGAAATGCGTCTCCTGCAAAAAAAGAACATGAGCTCCCAAGCGCTTCATCTCAAGCCACAACTTACTGCGTTTCATCGGGGAGCCCAGGCCACGGACGTTGTAGGATACCACTTTTACATCAGCCATACCAGACGATCCAGGAGGGGGTGTGGGAGGGACCCTTCACACAGCTTCTCAAGCGGACAGGAGCACCTAGATCTCACCGAGCCTCGAAGGAGCCTAGGATACAGAGTATAGTTACAACGGATGCACAGTATCGGGAACTCAGGGGGTGGGGGGGGTAAGGAGGGGAACAGGTCATTAAGAAACAGGGAACATATAAACACAAAAAAACACAGAGCCCAGTGGGCCCAACTTAGTGCAGTAACACCACCGGTCGGGGCCCCCCCCATCCCCCAAAGTGGGAGATGCGGCGGAGGCCAGCGAGCGGCGGTAATCCCCAAAAAGGGAGCATGACTCCAAAGGAGTCGGCCTATTGGGGGGTTAGTGACGAGGCACAGAGAGCGAGTCCGTGCGGGGACCCGCAGGCATCCATTAAAGTTGCATCTGCCCCTGAGCCCAGGGGAGACTAGTGCGACGGCGGTCAGGGGGGAAATGTCATCCGGTGTCACCGGCATCAGAACAAAAGGGCAAAAGAAAAAACAAAATAAAATTGAAGAATCAACAGTTCAGATTCCAGAAACCTTAACAGCAACAGTTCTTCCGGCGGTGGTAACGGATGACCAAAAATGAAGAGGAATAAAGCAAAACATTGCAGGAGCCATAAATGACAAGAATCATAGTTCACACTTCCCCCTGTGGGGAGTGGGGTAGTGGAGTATGGCCAGGTGGGCCCCTCCTGGGGCCTCGGCGACGGTTGCGGCGGCGAGCCGGCATCCACTGTCCAGGACGGTTAGGTAGCGGGATATCTGGCGAGGTCCTCCAGTCCGGTATATCCACCTGAGGGAGGCCCAGTGCTTCCAGGAACCGGGGCAGGTCAGTCGTGGTACGCAGTGTATGCGTCTGGCCGTCTCTAGTAGCCGACAGGCTAAATGGAAAGCCCCATCGGTAGGTCAATTGGGCATCTTGGAGAGCCCCCAGAAGGGGTTTGAGGGCCCGGCGTTGCATTAGTGTGCGCCTGGACAGATCTGGGAAGAAGGATAGCTGCGCGCCATCAAAGTCCACGTGCCTGACTCCCCTTACCTGAGTCATAATGCGTTCCTTAAGGGAGTATTTGTGCAACTTACATATGATGTCCCGGGGTTTATCCGGATCATCTGAGGGTGGGCGCAGGGCGCGGTGTGCTCGGTCTATTTCAATATACTCAGGGGCCTGGCGGCCTAGAATCTGTTTAAAGACCCCTTGCAGGGTGGGGCCTGTCGCTTCAGGTAGGCCTCTGATGCGAATATTCACTCTGCGGCTTCTGTTCTCAAAATCGTCCATTTGATCCAATAAGGCCTCCAGCCTGCGATCCTGCATCCGACAGTGTTCTGTGAGTGCATGCAGGCTTGGGACAGTTTCTTCCCATTGTGCTTCCAAGGTCTCCACTCTGCCTCCCAGGTGGGCCGTGTCAGTCTGCAGGTCAGTGATGTCCTGCCTCAGTGCCTTCTCCACCTTCTGGGCAAAGCGCTCCAGATCAGCCTTGGTGGGGAGGGATAAAATATGGGAGCGGATGTCCTTATCCTCCCAGGGATCTCCTCCAGTCCTCGGCTCATCAATGCTTTCAGAGCCAGAGGTGGACGGGGAGCGATGCTGGGTGGAGGCCTGCACGAGCGGGGAGGCAATGGGGGAGGAAGGCCTAGCAGCGTGTGTGTCGGGCGCCATCTTGGCTGTACCTGCCGTCTCGCCGCCGGTCCCAAAAAAGCATCCAAGGAGCCAGAATGTCCCCGTGGTGTCCGCTGAGGCTGCGGGGAAGGCTTGCGCTTCGGTGGCATCGTGTCTGCGCGAAAAATCCCCCCTGGGAACCGCCGTATGTGCCGAGTAATGCGCGGGTCTCACGGAGCTCTGAGAGAGCACGTCCTCACTCGCTCATGCCGCGGCCACGCCCCTGCTTCTTGCTTCTAACACCACAATTGTAGGGAACTTTCACTTGAAAGGGACTATAGACTGTCACCCATGTTGAGGTAAAAATATATTACATTTTATTCCATAAAAAAGAAATGCATAAAATTGAGCAAAGGCTTTTTCAAGATGGCTGCTGGGAAAACCCACAGTTGAGTTCACATTACTGTAAAATGGATGCAGGTTTCCCTGTATCCAAATCGCATGTCAAGAGATTGTGATCGGCTCTCTATGGAGCCAGTTCACACATCTCATGAGTGGCGCCAGTGCGAATTGCACAGAAGCCCTGTGTGTCTTCTGGTCTGTTTCATGTCCGAATTCATCAAAAAATTCGGACTGAAATTGGACTTGAAACGGTGAACAGGGACACACTGGACCCCTGCTGTGAGCCACTCTGTGCTTCAGTATGAACCCAGCCTCAGGCTTTTGGGGTTTCTGCATGATTCTACCCCCTTTTGAAGGTTTAACTGTGAGCAATATCTGTCCATGTTCTGAGTGGCCAAGGCAAAACAGCTTCACAATTAAATGCTGCACTAGTTGTGACTTCTGGTGGCCATGCTCGTGCCACGCACTTAAGAGGTGAAAAGAGCCTACCATGGTACATAACGCCAAGAAACGTGTAACATTTTTGACAAAGTAAGTGGGGACATGGAGAAGGTCTGGGCTACTCAATAATTGTGTGGTGGGCTGGTGGTACCGGTGGTGACTTGTAACAGGAATGACTAATATCTTGTGTGGGAACTGATTGGGGAGGAATCAAATAATGTCCCTAATGCCTCGTACACACGATAGGTTAACCAGAGGACAACGGTCTGAAGGACTGACTGATGGTCCGTCACGCCTACACACCATAGGTTAGGTTAGGCGGTGACGTAAAACACAACGACGTGCTGAAAAAAACGAAGTTCAATGCTTTCAAGCATGCGTCAACTTGATTCTGAGCATGCGTGGATTTTTAACCGATGGTTGTGCCTACTAACGATCGGTTTTGACCTATCGGTTACCAATCCATAGGTTAATTTTAAAGCCTTAAAAGCCTGTCTTTTTTTTAACCTATGGGGCCCACACACGATCGGTTTTGACCGATGAAAACGGTCCTTCAGACCGTTGTCCTCTGGTTAACCTATCGCGTGTACGAGGCCTAAGGCCCCGTACACACGTCCGAGGAACTCGACGGGCAAAACACATCGTTTTGCTCGTCAAGTTCCTTGTGAAGCCGCCGAGGATCTCGGCGAGCCAAGTTTCCTCATTGATTAACGAGGAAATAGAGAACATGTTCTCTATTTGGCCCGACGGTGATCCTATTTGATCCTCGCCGGTTTCCTCGGCCGAAAGTGTACACACGGCCGGGTTTCTCGGCAGAATACGGCTCCGATCGAGTTTCTGGCTGAATTCTGCCGAGAAACTCGTTCGTGTGTACGGGGCCTGAGGCTTAAAAGAGGAAAAATCCAGCCCAGGGCTCTTATGTTCACAACAGAACGAACAAATGTATATTATTTTTAAATGAGATTTAAAATGGGGCTTAGAAATGTGAAAAGTCGAGCAACAGGTTGTTCAGTCAGTATCTGGGAAACATTTTGTTCGGCATGACTGAGTGTGCGGATGCAGTGGGTAATGAGCCTGGAGCATAAATGAGTAATGTGGTGTAGCCAATGAGGTGAACAAGACCTAGAGCAAGATTAGAGCACAGGGAAAGGCATCTCTTTGTTTGTCTCTTTCTCTTTTTTTTCTGGTATAAAAGAGTTAAAGCAAATTTATTCAATGGTTTCTAGTCTTGTGCATTTATAGTATATCCAACCTCTACCTTGTATCTGTTCTTTTTCCTACTTTTACTCCAATTACAGAACAAAAAATCCTCTCCTAATTGTGTGATGCGCAGTAGCTAGACAGGTACAGAATATTAATAAGGAAAGTTAACACACAGGAATGGTGTATGTTAGCTGCAGTGTGCCTTTTGAATGTTCTAAGAATCTCTTTCCAAAAGAGAATAGCCATCAGCAACATATGGTAGCTTTTTTCTATTATTATTGAATATACTTTGTTAGCAGAGATGAGCTTCCAGTGCTGTGGGGGTTTATACAACCCTTTCCACACCCCTCCTTCATTCATAGTATAGCTTCCATGAATGAAAAGCTATCTATGAATGGAAGTCGGGAGGATGAATAAAAGCTCCTCCTCTGACATTCATACTGTGCTTTTATTTTATGGAAGCTGGAGTGATATGTAAGCTCCCCCAAGTCTGACAGTCTAAGCCCCACTTTATTTAATCTCTTTACACTGCAACCCTTCCCATATAATATAGTTGACATTTGTTGGACAGGATTTCTAGAGGGTAGCAGATTCCCAGCCATGATTTATTTTCTTTCCTTTTTTGTTAATATTATTTTTTAAACTTTTAAAATGTTTATTTTCATTTGTTTTAATATTTTTATTTGTATGTATTTTTTTGTTATTGATACTGTGGTTGGACAGGACACAGAAGAGACACATCTGCAAATGATCTGCTTCGCCAGCATATTCTTTCTCATCCCAGGCACGTAGCAATATATGTGTGTATATGTATATATATATATATATATATATATATATATATATACATACACAATATCTCACATAAGTGAGTACACCCTCACATTTTTGTAAATATGTTATTATATGTTGTCAGGTGACAACACTTTGCTACAATGTAAAGTAGTGATTCTACAACTTGTATAACAGTGTAAATTTGCTGTCCCCTCAAAATAACTCAACACGCAGCCATTAATGTCTAAACTGCTGGCAACAAAAGTGAGTACACCCCTAAGTGAAAATGTCCAAATTGGGCCCAAAGTGTCAATATTTTGTGTGGCCACCATTATTTTCCAGCACTGCCTTAAACCTCTTGGGTATGGAGGGCATGGAGTTCACCAGAGCTTCACAGGTTGCCACTGGAGTCCTCTTCCACTCCTCCATGACAACATCATGGAGCTGGTGGATGTTAGAGGATTTGTGCTCCTCCACCTTCCATTAGAGGATGCCCCACAGATGCTCCATAGGGTTTAGGTCTGGAGACATGCTTGGCCAGTCCATCACCTTTACCCCCAGCTTCTTTAGCAAGGCAGTGGTCATCTTGGAGGTGTGTTTGGGATCCTTATCATATTGGAATACTGCCCTGCGGCCCAGTCTCCGAAGGGAGGGAATCATGCTCTGCTTGAGTATGTCACAGTACATGTTGGCATTCATGGTTCCCTCAATGAACTGTAGCTCCCCAGTGTCGGCAGCACACAAGCAGCCCCAGACCCTGACACTCCCACCACCATGCTTGACTGTAGGCAAGACACACTTTGGTTGCCAACACCTGGTTGCCAACACACACGCTTGACACCATCTGAACCAAATAAGTATATTTTGGTCTCATCAGACCACAGGACATGGTTCCAGTAATCCATGCCCTTAGTCTGCCTGTCTTTAGAAAACTGGGCTTTCTTGTGCATCATCTTTAGAAGAGGTTTCCTTCTGGGATGACAGCCATGCAGACCAATTTGATGCAGCATGCAGCGTATGGTCTGAGCACTGACACCCCTTCAACCTCTGCAGCAATGCTGGCAGCACTTATACGTCTATTTCCCAAAGACAACCTCTGGATATGACGCTGAGCATGTGCACTCAACTTCTTTGGTCGACCATGGTGAGACCTGTTCTGAGTTGAACCTGTCCTGTTAAACCGCTGTATGCTTTTGGCCACCATGCTGCAGCTCAGTTTCAGGGTCTTGGTAATCTTCCTATAGCTAGGCCATACAGGTGAAACTCGAAAAATTTGAATATTGTGCAAAAGTTAATTTATTTCACTAATGCAACTTAAAAGGTGAAACTCATGTAGCACTACCCCCGAAGGAGCTTCTGGTTTAGATTTGGGCCTGCTGTTACCTTACTGTTCCATATGCTCGTTTCAGGGGTTCTCCTTGAAGAGTTGTCCACAAAAATGTCTGCACCAAACACAAAGTCTCTTTCAAGGTTTTTATTGAACAAAGTTCTCCAACAGAGGGGTAGAGGGATGGGGAAAGACTCAGGTACCTTTGCTTTGGGGATCAAGGGTACAACTTAGATCCAGAGGATTAATTCAGTTCCACACTGGATTTCAGCAACCACCAGATAGGCCTACTCTCACTGGACTAGCAGCTGGTGCGAAGCTCTTCAAAGTCTCTGCCACAGACTTGATAAGTGTTGTCAGGCCATCCCACGATCTTCTGCCACAAGATAGTGTAACCACTTGCACACTTTGTATAGTTCCAATAAAGTACACAACTCACGGTGCCAAGAATCTTTCAGCCAGGCCGGCAACACAGTGAGGTAAATTTGCCAGGATACATCCTTCCATTGAATCCCACTGGTTCAGCTTCCTCCCATAGGTAAGGTAGGGAAGGACCATCCCTGGATTAGTAGGCCCCAGAAGCTCCTGAGCCTACTCTCAGTTGCAAGGCCTCGGACCAGGCGGCCCCAAGGCTACGAAACAGCTCACACATCCCTGAGGCCAGGAGGGCCATCAGGTCAGGATCAGAAGACCCTGCCAAAACGGCGTCTGTCCCTTAACTACCCCTCCCCAGAATGCACAGCGGGTTGACCACGCCTACTGAGCTGCTTCTGGGAAAGAGATACCCAATGCATCCAGCCTGCTGCCTTTCCAACCTTGACATGTGGTAACAGCGACATCCACCGTCAAGGGGAAAATTGTGCAACCCAGCTGAACTGAAACAGAACCAACAATTTAGTATAATCCTTCTGAGCTAAACTACAGCTCAAGCAACTCGAATTTAACACATAGCGCCTACTCAATGGAAGCATGGTGCTACACTAATATATGAGATAGACTTATTACATGCAAAGCAAGATAGTTCAAGCTGTGATTTGTCATAATTGTGATGATTATGGCTTACAGCTCATGAAAACCCCAAATCCACAATCTCAGAAAATTAGAATATTGTGAAAAAGTGCAATATTCTAGGCTCATTGAGTCCCACTCTAATCAGTTAATTAAGCCTTAACACCTCTGCAAAGGGTTCCGGAGCCTTTAAATGGTCTCTGAGTCTGGTTCAGTAGGAATCACAATAATGGGAAAGACTACTGACCTGACAGTTGTGCAGAAAACCATCATTGACACCCTCCATAAGGAGGGAAAGCCTCAAAAGGTAATTGCTAAATAATTTGGATGTTCCCAAAGTGCTGTATTAAAGCACATTAATAGAAAGTTATGTGGAAGGGAAAAGTGTGGAAGAAAAAGGTGCACAAGCAGCAGGGATGACCGCAGCCTGGAGAGGATTGTCAGGAAAAGGCCATTCAAAAGTGTTGGACTTTCACAAGGAGTGGACTGAGGCTGGAGTCAGTGTATCAAGAGCCACCACACACAGACGGATCCTGGACATGGACTTCAAATGTCGTATTTCTCTTGTCAAGCCACTCCTGAACAACAAACAACGTCAGAAGTGTCTTACCTGGGCTAAAGAAAAACAGACCTGGTCTGTTGCTCAGTGGTCCAAAGTCCTCTTTTCTGATGAGAGCAAATTTTGCATCTCATTTGGAAACCAAGGAGCCAGAGTATGGAGGAAGAATGGAGAGGCACACACTGCAAGATGCTTGAAGTCCAGTGTAAAGTTTCCACAGTCTGTGTTGATTTGGGAAGCCATGTCATCTGCTGGTGTTGGTTCACCGTGCTTCATTAAGTCCAGGGTCAACGCAGCTGTCTACCAGGAGAATTTGGAGCACTTCATGCTTCCTTCCACAGACAAGCTCTATGGGGATGCTGACTTCATTTTCCAGCAGGACTTGGCACCTGCCCACACTGCCAAAAGCACCAAAACCTGGTTCAATGACCGTGGGATTACTGTGCTTGATTGGCCAGCAAACTAGCCTGACCTGAACCCCATAGAGAATCTATGGGGCATTGCCAAGAGAAAGATGAGAGACATGAGACTGAACAATGCAGAAGAGCTGAAGGCCGTTATTGAAGCATTCTGGTCTTCCATAACATCTCAGCAGTGCCACAGGCTAATAGCTTCCATGCCACGCCACATTGAGGCAGTATTTGCTGCAAAAGGGGCGCAAACCAAGTACTGAGTACATATGCATGCTTATACTTTTCAGAGGTCTGAAATTGTACAATCCTTGTTTTATTGATTGCATGTAATATTTTTATTTTCTGAGATTGTGGATTTGGGGTTTTCATGACCTGTAAGCCATAATCATCACAATTATGACAAATCATGGCTTGAACTATCTTGCTTTGCATGTAATGAGTCTATCTCATATATTAGTTTCACCTTTTAAGTTGCATTATGCCGCATACACACGATTGGAAATTCCGACAAGAAAACCGTGGATTTTTTCTGATGGATTGTTGGCTCAAACTTCTTGCATACACAGGGTCACACAAATCTTGTCCGAAATTACGACAGTCAAGAACGCAGTGACATACAAGACGTACGACAAGCCGAGATCAATGAAGTTCAATAGGCAGTTTGGCTCTTCTGCTTGATTCTGAGCATGCGTGTTTTTTGCGCGTCAGAATTGCATATAGACGAGCAGAGTTACCGATAGGAACTTTTTTTGTCGGGAAAATAGAGAACCTGCTCTCAATCTTTTGTTGGCGGAAATTCCGACAGCAAAAGTCCGATGGAGCATACGCACGGTTGGAAAAGATCACATCAGACTTTTCTTGTCGGAATTTCCGAACATGTGTGAAATAAATGAACTTTTGCACAATATTCAAATTTTCTGAGTTTCACCTGCATTTATATAAAGCAACAATTCTTTTATTTAGATCCTCAGAGTGTTCTTTGCCATGAGGTGTCATTTTGAACTTCCAGTGACCAGTATGAGAGAGAGAGTGATAACACCAAATTTAACACACCTGCTCCCCATTCACACCTGAGACCATGTAACACTAACAAGTCACATGACACCGGGTAGGGAAAATAGCTAATTGGGCCCAATTTGGACATTTTCACTTAGGGGTGTACTCTCTTTTGTTGCCAGCGGTTTAGACATTAATGGCTGTGTGTTGAGTTATTTTGAGGAGACAGCAAATTTACACTGTTATACAAGATGTACACTCACTACTTTACATTGTAGCAAAGTTTCATTTCTTCAGTGTTGTCACATGAAAAGATATAATAAAATATTTTACAAAAATGTGAGGGGTGTACTCACTTTCGTGAGACACTGTACTGTTATATATACGGTATATATATATTGGAGGAGGAGGAGGTAATTTTTTTTTTATTTCCTTTTTTCTTATGCCTTGTATGGGACATCAGAGCATACATTTGTTGTTGACATAGGCAAAACTGTTCTTTGTTCACAGCAGTGATATCTCCAGGGTATCGCATGACACATGTCCTGGATACCACTTGCATGGGCATCACACAGGGGCAGCACCAGTGTGCTATAGCACCCAAACAATTCTTTTAGCACCCCCATCAGATTAGCAGATCAATGCATCCTTATTTTATTGTTAAATCCCAGAGTCCTTTATTTAATGACAATATCATGTGTTTTCATGGTGCAGGCAGGCTAGCCCACCAGCACCATGAAAATGCATAATACCGATTCAGGGTGGGTAGCATTTAACAGCCCCCCCTGTATTCAGGGGTGAGACTGTCTGCATCTATTCAGACCTGCTTGGTCTCCCACCCCCTGTCCTGCTGCCACTGCTGTACTGATAATAAGGTAGGACAATGATGTGAGCGGACTCTGAGAACTCTGAAGTTAGGGGAATAAATTATATAGTGAATGGTGCTGCACTGATGCAATATGTGCAAAAGATCACTGTAGATATTGTGCAAAGCAAGATGCCTAAATGTATGCAAGAAATTCTTGCGAAGTATAGTGCAAAATAAGCAATAATAAATTGTGCAACTCTGCAAAAAAATTATTCTGTATATGAACTCTTCAGGTGGGTGTAATAAATGCCAATGAATATTTATTCATAAATTACTGAATATATTAAAACGTGCAAATCATACAAGTGCTACATAATAAAAAATAGACTGCATAAAATGATCAAACTTATGTATATCTCCAATGCTCCAATATGGTTAGTTCATCATGCAGTCCATGTGTCCTCGAAACTGTCTGGACTAGATTCAGGTAGAATTAGGCGGGCATAGCGTATCATAGATACATTACGCCGCCGTAAGTTTGAGCAGCAAGTCCTGTATTCACATAGAACTTGTGCTGAAACTTACGGTGGCGCAGTGTAACTGGGCCGGCGTAAGCCCGCCTAATTCAAAATAGGCTGGTTGGGGGCGTGTTCTATTGATACGCCTGTCGTAAGTCTATGTGAATCTACCCCTAAGTCTCTTATATTGTATATTTCCCATCACCTCAGTGTGAAAAAAAAATTCTATGTCTTCTCTAATAGTTAAGGCATGTAGGAATATTTTCCCAGTGTGGTGGTCCCCTTATCACCCCTTTCCTCTAGGGGCCCTCTAGTTGTCCCCCCCCCCATTGTCCAGGTCTCTTTGGTGGGTAGGATCTCCTCTATAGTGCTCCTCTGTGCCAGCTCCTAATCTCGCCCAGGGTGCAAAAGTGTGGAAAAGACTTCCCACAATTTAATATTGTTTTGTATAAGAATTTATAAAACCAAATATCGTATTTGCCGGTGTATAAGGCGACTGGGCGTATAAGACGACCCCCTAATTTTACAGTTTTTTATGATTTTTTGCCTGTACTCACCGTATAAGACGACCCCCCTTCCGAGGCTTCCGACACTTCATATTTCTTCCTTCTGGAGCCATATTCTTCTTCCTTCTTGCTGGAACTGGAGCCATATTCCTTTTCCTTCTTGCTGAAGCTGGAGCCAATCACGGCGAGCGATGTATTCTATTAATGAATACAAAGCCTGCTTGGATTGGCAGAGGCTGTAACATCATCAGCCCGTGCCTCTTTGACTCTCAAAGCCAATCCGAGCAGGCTACTGTATGTAGCCTGCTCGGATTGGCAGAGGTTGTTACTCCAATCCAAGCAGGCTCTCTATTCATTTGAATACATCGCTCACCGGGATTGGCTCAGCGGTATATACTGTATGTAGCCTGCTCGGATTGGCAGAGGTTGTTACTCCAATCCAAGCAGACTCTCTATTCATTTGAATACATCTCTCACCGGGATTGGCTCAGCGGTATATACTGTATGTAGCCGAAGCTACATACAGTATTACTGCACATCCAGCAGGCATTCAAGCAGCTGACCTGGCGTATAAGACAACCCCTGCTTTTTGGCCATTTTTTTAAAGTGTAAAAGGTAGACTTATACGCCAGCAAATACAGTAGTTTTACTCACATTACAAACACTTTAAAATAGCATGATCTCCACAAGTACGTATATCCGCTTACAGCACTTCCGATATGCCTGCGCTCATGCCAGACACGTGAGTTCTTCAGGAAATCAGTCTGTGACAATTTATTATTGCTTGTTTTGCATTATCCTTCGCATCAATTTCTTGCACACATTTAAGCATCTTGCTTTGCACAATATCTACAGTGATCTCTTTCACATAATGCAGCAGCACAGCACTATTCACTATATAATTTATGCACTTTATTAGCTGTGGGTAAGCTACCAGGTGCCTGCAGCAGCTGGGTCCCTATGCTTAGCATTGCACAATATTGCTTTTTTTTTAACAATATTTACAGATGTACTTTTTAATAATTTTTATATTTTATAATTAGTTTGAACATGCGAACACCGTTAAAGTCTATGGGACACGAACGTGAAAAATCAAAAGTGCAAATTTTAAAGGTTAATATGCAAGTTATTGTCATAAAAGGTGTTTGGGGACCTGGGTCCTACCCCAGGGGATATGTATCAATGCAAAAAAAGTTTTAAAAACGCATTTTTTTTCCGGGAGGAGTGATTTTAATAATGCTTAAAGTGAAACAATAAAAGTGAAATATCCCTTTAAATTTCATACCTGGTAGTGTCTATAGTATGCCTGTAAAATGGCACATTCTCCCCATGTTTAGAACAGTCCCTGCACAAAATGACATTTCTAAAAGAAAAAGTCATTTAAAACTACTCACGGAAAAGAGGGGGGACAAGAGAGCGCCCCCCTCCTGAACCATACCAGGCCACATGCCCTCAACATGGGGAGGATGCTTTGGGGTCTGAACCCCAAAACACCATGTCCCCATGTTGATTGGCACAAGGGCCTCATCCCCACAACCCTAGCCCGGTGGTTGTGGGGGTCTGCAGGCAGGGGGCTTATCGGAATCTGGAAGCTTCAAACAAAGGGGACTCCCAAATCTCGCCCCCCCCCATGTGAATTGGTAACAGATATATTGTACCCCTACCATTTCGCAAAAAAAGTGTCAACATTTTACAGTAGACAGCTTGGGACAAGTCCTTTATTAAAAAAAATTCCAGCAACATAATTCATTCTTGAGCGGAGGATACGGAGAA
Source organism: Rana temporaria (assembly GCF_905171775.1). Classification (NCBI taxonomy): domain Eukaryota; kingdom Metazoa; phylum Chordata; class Amphibia; order Anura; family Ranidae; genus Rana; species Rana temporaria. The sequence goes on from NC_053492.1 coordinate 298,120,241, forward strand.
AAAAAACGCTGACAATATCCGCCTCCATGGGAGGCACCCACCGAATGACGTTGCACCTGCCAAGACAGCTCATAAATAGCCCTGCATCGTTTCCCCATTGCGTCAGAGGGGGCGGGGTCACCCGCACACGTGACAGGTGGCCCCACCCTCAGTTATTAAAGAGCTGTCACGGCGGGTGTAGCGTCCTTCGGCTGCGCCTCCCATGGAGGCAGATTGTGTCGGCGTTTTTTTCTCCGTATCCTCCATTCGAGAATGGGATACATCGCTGGAATTTTTTTCTTTTTTTTTTTAATAAAGGACTTGTCCCAAGCTGTCTACTGTGGTTGTTTAACATGTTTTACACTTTTTTTGTGAAATGGTAGGGGTACAATGTACCCGTTACCAATTCACATGGGGCGGGATCTGGGTGTCCCATTTGTTAAAGGGGGCTTCCAGATTCCGATAAGCCCCCTGCCTGCAGACCCCCACAACCACCAGGCAAGGGTTGTGGGGATGAAGCCCTTGTCCCCATCAACATGGGGACATGGTGCGTTGGGGTCCAGACACCAAAGAATCCTCCCCATGTTGAGGGCATGTGGCCTGGCATGGTTTAGGAGGGGGGGGTTTCTCTCGTGCCCCCCTCTTTTCCTGCGGCCTGCCAAGTTGCGTGCTTGGATAAGGGTCTGGTATGGATTTTTGGGGGGAACCCCACGCCATTTTTTTTTATTTTGGCACGGGGTTCCCCATAAAATCCATACCAGACCTGAAGGGCCTGGTATGGAATTTGGGGGGACCCCCATGCAATTTTTATTTTTTTTGGTTCGGAGTTCCCCTTAATAGTCATACCAGACCCAAAATGCCCTTTTTTTCAATGACTTATCTGTATTGCTGGGACCCGGTAATTCATTATAGCCGCAAGTAGTTTTAAATTACTTTTTTTCCTTTAGAAATGTAATTTTGTGCAGGCACTGTTCCAAACACGGAAAAATGTGTCACTTTACAGGCATACTATAGACACCCCCCAGGTACGAAATTTAAAGAAATATTTCACTTTTATTGTTTCACTTTAACCTCCCTGGCGGTCTTCCCGAGACTGACACGGGGTTAGATTTTCTTGCTACTATCGGTAACCCCGTGTCAGTCTCGGGCTTGCCTCGCTAGATCCACAGGCACTTTTTACTTACCTTGTCCCTGGATCCAGCGATGCCACCGCGCTGTGTGAGCGAGCGGGACCTCGCTCGATTCACATAGTGCCTCCGTGTGACGCCGATCTCCGTTCCCTGCGACGTTACGACGCACGGGGACGGAGAACGGCGCCAAATTCAAAAACGTAAACAAACACTATACACACAGTATACTGTAATCTTATAGATTACAGTACTGTATGTAAAAAAAACACACCCCCCCTGTCCCTAGTGGTCTGCCCAGTGTCCTGCATGTCATTTTATATAATAAAAACCTTTTTTTCTCCCTGCAAACTGTAGATTGTCCATAGCAACCAAAAGTGTCCCTTTATGTCAAAAATAGTTTTAGATCAGCTAAAAAACAGCGATAATAAATTATAATCACTTGCAGAATTGTGCGATAGCGATTTGTGGGGAAATTCGTCATAAAAAAATAAAAGTAATGACAGCGACAATTCTGCAACTGAGCAAATTTCAGTGATTTTGATTTGATTACATTATTGAATAATTTTTATTATAATTATATTATTATTTGTTATAATTATTTATAATTATTTATTATATTATAATTTATCATTTTGTTTTTAAAAAAATGTAATACACGGGATGCCTATTAGAATCTTGTTTGGTCAGATTTAAGTGAGTTATTTCTAAAAATTACAGACCTACAATATAAAACGCCAAATTTCCTTGCAAATAATGGTACCGCTTTTAGCATGTTTTTTCTGAAAGAATCATACCGCCAGGGAGGTTAAGCATTATTAAAATCACTGCTCCCGAAAAAACGTTAGTTTTTAAAACTTTTGTTTGCATTGATACATGTTCCCTGGGGCAGGACCCAGGTCTCCAAACACCTTTTATGACAATACCATGCATATAAGCCTTTAAAATTAGCACTTTTGATTTCTCCCATAGACTTTTAAAGGGTGTTCCGTGGCTTTCAAATTTGCTGCGAACACCCCAAACAGGCGAACACCCAATGTTCGAGTTGAACTTACGCTCGACTTGAACATCGGGCTCATCCCTAGTGCCAGCCTACCCTGCTGCATGTGCCATTTCAAAGAGGGTCTTCAGCGTAGCAAGCAAAAGGGGGTGGCAGGTTGATTTGTGACTGAGAAGCTGACTTGTAATAACCTGGGGTGAGGATGTTTGGGGCTTTGAGGGGTGCACAGTATTTCTACTTTTTTTTTTGTTAAAGGACTTAGTGAGGTGATGCAAAAAAGATACAAAAGCACAGGCTAGGGCTATACTACAAGAATTAAGATATTGTAGAAGATACAGCTATGTAAAACTGGCCAGTAGCAGGACATATTTAATGAGAAGAAATGGTCCAGAATGTACTACAGACACAGGGCCAGATTCTCAAAAGAATTACGCCGGTGTATCTACAGATACACCGGCGTAATTCGAAAATCCCGCCGGCGTATCATTGTTTTGTATTCTGAAAACAAGATACGCCAGAATTAGGCTAGGATCCGACTGGTGTAAGTCACTTACACCGTCGGATCCTAAATGCAATACTACGCTGGGCGCTAGGTGGCTTTTACGTCGATTTCAGCTTCGCATATGCAAATGAGCCGAATACGCTGATTCCCGAACGTTTTTGCGCCGCTTCGCCGTAGTTTACGTAGTTTCTGTAAGCGTAAGGTTACCCCTGCGGGGTAACCTTACGTCGGTCCGCCGTATGCCATGTTAAGTATGGCCGTCCGGACAGCGTCGGGTTTTTCCGTTGTTTACGTAACTCGTCGCGAATAGGGCTGTGCGTTAATTACGTTCACGTCGCAACCAATGTATTTGCGGCGTACTACGGAGCATGCGCAGTGGCCTACGTTTAAGGCCGGCGCATGCGCAGTTCGTTCGGCACGGGGGCACGCTTAATTTAAATACAAGCCGCCCCATTTGATTTACGCGGGGATACGCCGGGCCATTTAGACTACGCCGCCGCAAATTGCGGAGCAAGTGCTTAGAGAATACGGCACTTGCTCCAGTAAGTTGCGGCGGCGTAGTGTTAATGGCATACGCTACGCCCCGCTCGTAGATACGCTGATCTACGAGAATCTGGCCCAAAGAGTATAGGCATGTGTTTTACTACAAGAATTAGGAGTCTACAGATGTCACAGCAGTGTAAAATTGTCCAGCAGCATGATCATTTTATATAGCAAGACAACTTCCAATTTACTACAAAATAGGAGCACAGGCCATGGTTTCACTCCAAGAATAAAAGTGGTTCTAAAGTTAAAATATTTTTCCTGCATTAAGTTAAAAAAACATTTTACCACTTGTGATCCAGGGATGTACCTGCTTGCAGCTCTGCTCCCTCTCTTCACTAAGCCATTGGCTTCCGCTGCTGTCAGTCAAATCCTCTAAAGGGGGCAGGGCCAAGCTACACTTTGTTTTTATTGAAATTTAAATTGTCTTTACATCCACTTTAATATACAGCAGTGTAAAAGTGGCCATTAGCAGGGAAATTTTAGTTAGGGACAATATTATATATATAGGTATAGGGGGTACAATGAATGTATAAAGAGTGGTGGTTTAGGTGCTCAATATTTTTGCACTTCATTTTTTTCCCTTTAGACAATACAAAAAATGGAAAGAACTCACAATTTAACTAGCTATCAATTAGTTGTTGTACTCTTAAAATTATTTTTGAGTGTAGGGACCTGTACACACAGAAAACACCAGGTGGTGATACTGAAATTGAGGTCCTTGTTTGGGCAGTTTGATGTCACAATACACCTGTCTCCCACAGTCTCCTGCCTGTCAATCACCCTGACAAATGCTCTCCCAAAGGAAATTATAAGCTACTGTGCTGTTGTACATTGCACAGGCATATTCCACTTTTGTCATTAGACCAGAATTAAGTCACATGGTATGCTCCCTACCTGTTGGATTAAAGTATATACAGGTGCATCTCATAAAATAGAATATCATCAAAAAGTTAATTTATTTCAGTAATTCTATTCAAAAAGTGAAACTCCTATATTCTTTATAGATGCGTTACACACAGAGTGATATATTTCAAGCGTTTCTTTTTTCAAATTTTGATGATTATAGCTTACGGCTAATTAACCGCTTAACGACCGCCGCATGTATATGTACGTCCACAGAATGGCACGTATGTAAACACAAAAAAAATAATAAAAATGCAATAAAACTATCCCCTATTTTGTAAACGCTATAAATTTTGCGCAAACCAATCTATAAACGCTTATTGCGATTTTTTTACCAAAAATAGGTAGAAGAATACGTATCGGCCTAAACTGAGGGGAAAAAAATGTTATATATGTTTTTGGGGGATATTTATTATAGCAAAAAGTAAAAAATATTGTTTTTTTTTCAAAATTATCGCTTTATTTTTGTTAATAGCGCAAAAAATAAAAACTGCAGAGGTGATCAAATACCACCAAAAGGAAGCTCTATTTGTGGGAAAAAAAGGACGTCAATTTTGTTTGGGAGCCACGTCGCACGACCGCGCAATCGTCTGTTAAAGCGATGCAGTGCTGAATCGCAAAACCTGGCCTGGGCATTTATCTGCCTAAAGGTCCGGGGCTTAAGTGGTTAAAACCCCAAATTCACTATCTCAGAAAATTTGAATATTACATAAGACCATTTTAATACAGAAATCTTGGCTTAGTGTAAAGTATGTCCATGTATAGTAGAGTGCGGTGTAGCATGGAGGCGATCTGTCTGTGACAGTGCTAAGGTGTTGTGGAAGCCCAGGTTGCTTTGATAGTGGCCTTCAGCTTGTCTACATTGTTGGTATCTATCATTTTCTTCTTGACAATACCACACAGATTCTCTATAGGATTTAGATCAGGCGAGTTTGCTGGCCAATCAAGTACAGTGTGAGCAGTTTGCAGTGTTTGCAGGTGCCAAGTCCTGCTGGAAAATGAAATCAGCTTCTCCATAAAGTTGGTCAGCAGAGGGAAGCATAAAGTGCTCTAGAATATCCTAGTAGTGGGCTGTGCTGATTTTGGATAACACACATCGGACTAACTCCAGCAGATGACATGGCTCCCAAAAACAATCACGGTCTGGAAAATGTGGAAAATGTTGCATTTCATTTGGAAATCAAGGTCCCAGAATCCGGAGGAAGAGTGGAGAGGCACAGAATCCAAGTTGCCTGAGGTCCAGTGTGAAGTTTCCACAGTCTGTGATGATTTGAGGAGTCATGTTATCTGCTGGTGTTGGTCCTCTGTGTTTTATCAAGTCCAAAGTCATTGTTGCCGTCTACCAGGAAATTCTAGAGCACTTTATGCTCACGCTTCCCTAATTTTATGAGATGCACCTGTAAACATAATATACTGTAGTATGTAGAAACACCTGTGTATATTTATTTAGGGCTAAATATGAAAATACTTAGATAAACATCAAGCTTTTGGGTAAATGTGTCATACTGCTATACTTATTGTTAAATTAACTTTAATCAAAATACATGCAATCAAATAAATCACGACTAGTCCATCATTGGTTGTTCTATTTTAAATGTATGTTGTTGTTTTGAAATGTATCTTTTCACTAATCAATTCAATCTAACATTATCTTGTGTTTCATACAGGTGCTGGTGACTTGAGTGGCGAACCTGTAGGCTACATAACTGGAGTGCTCGCTGTACTAGTTCATGCCGCTTACCTAGTAATTATACAGAAGACTAGTACAGATAGTGATCATGGACCTCTTACCGCCCAGTACATCATTGCCATTACAGCAACACCTGTGCTCATTATCTGTTCTTTTGCCAGTATGGACATGATCAATGCATGGTCATTCCCTGGTTGGAAAGACCCGACCATGGTCTGCACTTTCGTTGCATGCACCCTGATTGGGTGTGCTATGAATTTTACTACACTGCATTGTACTTATATAAACTCAGCAGTTACTACAAGTTTTGTTGGTGTGGTGAAGAGCATTGCCACCATTACCGTTGGTATGCTTGCATTTAGTGATGTGGAACCCACATCACTGTTCATTGTGGGTGTGGTTGTCAACACTTTTGGATCTATCATCTACTGTGTGGCTAAGTATTTTGAAACAAGGCGGCAGATCAATTATGAAGATTTGGAAAAGGATGCTATGAAGGATGAAAAGGAAGAGCAGGATGGACAGCATCCTCCATTTGCAATGGAAGAAATAATACAGGAAAAAAGCACAGAAGGACAGCCACAAGAAAAGCAACCTGTAGAGACAGAAAATAATCATGTTGAAGAAAAGAACAGCACATTGGCTTCAGTATTGCAATCACATGGCCCAACTGGGCCTCCTGATGGTGACAGTAGAAGTTCATTACGAGATGCATATCTTGGAGTATGGCGGATGGTCAGGGGCACTCGATTTTTTAAAAAAGATTACCTTATAGAAAATGAGGAACTTCCTAGTCCTTGATATTATATTTGAGATAACTTATATAGAAGGAAATTATCTTTTGTATGTGCTAAGGAGGGATACATATAAATGTATATTATAAGGCAACAATTTGTCACAATTTGTTATATTAAGTTAAATTTCATTTGCATCATATCCATGATGCAAATGATATCTATAATGCATATATATAAAATGACATAGTCTTGATCTTTATGATCTATTGTAGAGAATGTGGTCTCATATTAATTTTCAACAAACATGACTGATATCAGCATTCCATTATTACATTTTATAGTCTTCCTGCTAAGACAACATAAGAAACAAAGTATGCATTTTCTGTGTCATATGAAACAGGAAATTGGGGCAGGAAAGGTGGTTATTTAAATTCCTAACTTAATTGTACATGTGCTGCTCCCAGGAGCCAATACTCATTGTAGAGCTCACTCTTGCTGTATGTACATATAACATAGGCAGGTACCCCTTTATTCATTGATAAAAAACTATTTACACAGGTTTTGCAGCTGTTAAAATGATATGCCACTGATTAAATCTAAATAAGGATAGCTGAAACTGCCCATAGACATAATATGATTGTCATTTGACACAGTAAAGGTTGGACTGGGAAATCATTCAACGGGGTCGTACACACGACCGAGAAACTCGATAGAATCCATCAAGAAACTTGGTGGGAGAGCTTTTTTTTGCCGAGAAAAACGGTTGTGTGTACGTTTTTCATCGAGGAAACTGTTGAGGAACTCTATGAGAAAAAAGTTCTCTTTTTCCTCGATGGGAGTCTCAATTTCCTCGTTGTGTTCCTCGTCGGGCTGGTTTTCGTTGAGAAACTCGAGCGTGTGTATGCTAAGAAAACCGCGCATGCTCAGAATAAAGTATGAGATGGGAGCGCACCTTAGGTAAAAGTAGCATTTGTAATGGAGATAACACATTTTTCACGCTGTAACAGAAAAAGTGCAAATCGTCTCTTACCAAACTTTTACTTAACACGCAGTAACATGAGATTAGCAAAAGCAGCCCCAAGGGTTGTGCCAGTGGAATGGAACTTCCCCTGCCATTGTATGTGTTGTACGTCACCACGTTTGAGAACGAGGAGATTTTGTCTTGACCATGTGTACGCAAAGAAAGCTTGTCGAGTTCCTCGACAAGCCTAACAAGGAACTCATCGAGGAAAACGATGTGTCTTTTACGACGAGTTCCTCGGTCGTGTGTACGAGGCCTCAGTCTATGGATGCTCTGCAACATCTGTAGATTTTTCCAGGCCAACTGATCACCCAGCATCGATTTTTACTAAATCATTGCTCATGATGAGCTATATGGCATCTGCACTATGCATACAAAAAAGGAATGCATGCTTAAACTGATCTCCATGTTTCATTGTACTTTAAATGGTTTGTTGGCCTAAACAAAGTATTTACTTTACCAACAGTTTAGCAGCCTCAGCTACTGTACATACAGTATACATCACCGTGTGTCGGGAGCAGGATGAGAACTTCCCACCCTGTGCTTCTGGAACAAATATAAGTCAGCCATTCGAATGAAGCTTTGTATTCATTCATATAAATTGGTATTTCTGCCAGAACACAGCTATGTATGCTGTATGTCGCTGAAGCAACATACAGTTTATACAGTACACACAGCCACTGCAACTGTTGGTGAAGTAAATAGGTTGTTTGGAGCAGCTTGGTCCAAATAAACTATTTAAAGTTAAATGAAACATGAACATCAGCTTTAAAATCATCCAAGAGATGTTGTATCTGCTGCTAAGTATGTAGAATTTTAGTATGTGATGTTCTCTTAACTAGGCATCAAGTACATCAGAGGTTTACAGAAGTAAAAAAAAAATAGTTTTCCACCTTTAACAAATAACACTTTTCTCATATACAGTATGGGTTTCTAGGCGTTTAGTTGTTTGTTTGGAGTTGCAATTTAATTAAATGGTTTTGGCAAGAAAACCTGTGGGGCTAGCAGCTAACCATTATTTTAAAATTACTTTATACCAATTCTAATAGGATGGATTGGACCTTGCATTAAAAAGTAGAAATCAACCGAGTCAAAGAAAGAACCCTGTCCGTATTCCTTGAGGAGCCACATTAGGCAAGATTGATTGGTGTTAATTTACTAAAGGCAAATACACTGTTTACTTTGCAGAATAAGTTGCACTTTACAATGGAATTTTCCCCAGAGATTTGCTGACTTTGATCTTTCAATCACATTATCCTTGTACATGGTTGGGTATTGTTTGCAAAGTGAAAAATGTATTGCATTCACTAAGCCAAGGGAAAATTTGTTTGCAAAGTGAACAGTCCATTTTCCTTTAGTAATCCCCCCCCATGTTTTGAACACCAACTGCCTTGACCACAGTAGAGTACGGAAGTTAAGTAGAGTATGAACCTGATGCGTATAGACAAGTAGCACAAAGGAGAAGAAAGTTAGTGATTACCAGGGAAATAAAAAAAAAAACATATTTGTTTGTGGGAAACATGTATATTGTACATAATTGGTTGTCATAAACAGCTCATGGGGGTTGGTTTACTAAAACTGGAGGGTGCAAAATCTGGTGCAGCTCTGCAGGATAGCCAATCAGCTAACTTCAGCTTGTTCAATTAAGCTTGGACTATAAAACCTGAAAGCTGATTGGTTTCTATGTAGAGCCGCACCAGATTTTGCACTCTTTTGTAAATCATCCCCGGTGTCTATATAGTTTCCATGAAAATACTAATACTTAGGATCCAATCAAATGACATGAGCAACCCTTGAAAATTAGCTAGTTATCCACCTGCCTTTACTGCTATGTTTAAAGAAATATCAAAAAATGTCTGTTTTTTTTTTTTTATAACTTAGTATAGACATTAGACATTGTGATTTTTCAATTGGGAATAAGGTATTTTTGTATTTTGGCCTTAAAATGTATGTAAACCCTAAAAAAATCAACGTCACTTTTCTTTTGACTTGATAAGTGCAATCCTACCAAAACACAATGAGCTTGTAACTTCCTATGGGCTCTGTAGTGTTATTACATACATTGTTATCAGCCCTGCCCAGTTTAACTTTGTGAAACACAAGATACATCTACCCTATATAATGAAAATTAGGAGATCTGCGGTCCTAACGTACTTCCTTCATAGGGTGACAGCTCAGTTCCTTCATGGACACATTACAGTGAGTTTGCGTTGTCACATTAAGACAGAAAGTGTGTTACTGGCAGGATCACCAGATGAAAATAAATGAAAACAAGAATCTGAAAAAAGAAAACTGGAATATTACAACGTATAACATGTTTGTTCTTGGGTTTAGATACGCTTAAAGTTAACATTGTTTAACTGATGCCGTATGAAAATATTACCTGTATCACTAACTGTCTATAACTAAGGCCCCGTACACACGACCAGTTTCCTCGGCAGAATTCAGCTTCCGACCGAGTTTCTGGCTGAATTCTGCCGAGGAAACTGGTCGTGTGTACACTTTCGGCCGAGGAAGCCGACGAGGAGCTCGACGAGGAAATAGAGAACATGTTCTCTATTTCCTCGTTGTTCTATGGGAGCTCTCGGCCCGCCGAGGTCCTCGGTGGCTTCAGGGCTGAACTGGCCGAGGAACTCGACGTGTTTGGCACGTCGAGTTCCTCGGCCGTGTGTACGGGGCCTGAGTGTACCCTTATTATTTGATAATTACCAATTATAGATCATTTGGATTGAAGTGTGACATCACCCTTTTCCATTTCTCTGACAAATATGATATTGTTAGGTAGGGCAATTTTAAATAATATTTATTTCATATTTCCTTCTATTTTGTTGGAGCAAAGTATCTATTCTGCACAATCGAATGTATTGAAATTTTGGTCACCTTTTATAGCATTGTCCAAATATGGCCATTGCCATATTTGGGAAAAGACATTAGGAGCAACCCTACTGCTTTGTTTACATTCAACTGTCTGCTGACCGGCAGCTGAACGGGACCAGGAATAAGTCACTGGTCACTAGGACACTGGCAGCTTCATAGCAAACAAAGAGCCCTATATGGGAATCTGTCATTTATGACTAGTTCCCAGCACATACATGCCATACTCTAAACACTGGTGTATGCCAGCCCAGAGTTGGCCTTAATTACCTCCAGTTCTCTTTTCTGGGGACTGGCAGTCATTCTTTTTCAATATGTTGCAGCCATAGGGAGAGGAAATAAGAACTACCAGAATCTGGAGCACATATTGGATCCCCTAACAAAGGTATTAAATGGGTCATACCTTCAGAAAAGTGTTGAAACTGCTGTTTCCCCCTTTTGTTCCTCATCGTCTCTCTATCTTGCTAAATACACATACATGAGCTAAATTGATGAAATGAGATGAATTAATTGATTTAATATCATGTAATTTATTTTATTGTCTTACTTTGGATCACCTTATTTACTAGAACGGTACTAAAAAATTGTGAACTTGACAGAATTGACAACTGAACAGCAAATGCCATACAACAATGTAAAATTGTATTGGACCAAAGAAAATAATCATCATGGTAAAATAAACTAAACCTCTATGTGCTATTAGAGGGACTTTGCCTCTGTGAATAAGCTCTAATATAAGCAGTCATTCCCTGACCCATGTGCTAAATACTACCTGTAGGGCATTGCAACTAAAACTGTTCATTGAATCAGTGACTTGGAATAAGTATGCAGCTCATGAGTCAGGGAAAAGCTGCTTGCATTGGAGCCTAATTACATGGTTGCTTTGCTCTGTGACTCTTTAACAGTAAAGTATACAAGTACATTTTGCCATGTTGACTTAATACTTGGATCCAACACAAATCTGCTTCTTTGTACAACATTCATATATAACCCAATTTGATTGCTCAAACCTGCCTATGAAAATGAGTATAGTCAAGTCAAAATTTAACTAAAATAATGGTAAATGTTTCAGCAAACATCCCCTCTAACCCTCTCCTATATTTTTTTTGTAATTAAAGCGGAGCTCCGCCGTAAAAAAAAAATTAAAAGCCAACAGCTACAAATACTGCACCTGCTGACTTTTAATATATGGACACCTACCTGTCCTGGAGTCCAGCGACGTCAGAAGCCAAGCAATCGCTCGTATCTCTGCTGCCCCCACCGACATCCTCAGTTAGGGAACCAGGAAGTGAAGCATTGCGGCTTCACGGCCTGGTTCCCTACGTTCCCCACTGTGTTTTGGGAGCCGTGTGTTTCCCAGAACACAACGGGGGGAGTGACTCACTACCCGCAGGTCCCTGCAGAGTGGACTCCCGGAAGTGGGTGCAAATACCTATGCCAAATGTGAAACCAAAGGGGGGGAGGGTTCCAATGAGCAGAAGTTCCACTTTAGGATGGAGCTCGGCTTTAAAAAAAAATAAAAAAAAGCAGACCTTTGATCAGACATGTATTCTGGCAGATGGCAGACAGTGCTCTGGCTTTGTTTACATGACGTTTCCAGAGCCAGCTGTGTGCGGTACTGCACAGGTACTAGGAAGCACGTAGACTTCCATGGATTTCCCATTATGCATCTATGAGTTAAAGTCTGTCAGCCTGTAAAAGTCTTTCTATATGCAGTTAGCTAGCATTTGTGCAGTAATGCATCCAACCAGCTTTGGGAAGCCTTGTAAACAAAGCTGCAGCATTGTATGTCTGCTAGTGCTGACTGCTAGTAAACAAATGTCTGATCAAAGGTCTGATTTTAAATGCATTAAGTACTGGGGTTGTCTTTGTTAAAATGTTAATAGCTTTCAGTTTTACTTCAATAACCTAGTTTGTAAAACATGAAAGTGCATATAACAGGAAACTTGAATTAGAGTGTATATATTGCCCGTAGCAATCTGATTCTAGCTCTCTCTTTTCAAGTGTTGGTTACAAAATAAAAGACACAATCCAACTGGTTGCATTAGGCAACACTAATGTTTTTATAGCAGTTTTTTCCCAAGATGAACACTACATTGATAATAAGTTTCACATTGACATACAGTATACAGTACTTGGTGGACCAAATACGTTGGCTTAAGGCCAGCTGGGGACTGTCAGATGTCTCACAAGCTAGAGCAGTAATACATCTATCCATCTTTGTATTTATTACCAGAGCACCAATTAGACTACAAATGGTTAAGCCTTTGTTCCGTTTTTCATTCACGAAGACCAGAACAATTGAAATACTGTCACACAGACATTTTAAATTGCAATAAATAATATCCGTGTGTAGCAACAAGCACTATCGATGCTTACAAGTGCTCATTATCATCCCCTGGGTTTTCTTCTCTTCGATAGCTGCCCAGTCATCACAAGCAAAGCTTGAATACATTGCAGCGCAATTGTTGGACTGTGCATGATCATTCAAAGGCTCCTAAGATTTTTTTAATGAAATCCGGGGACATATTTTTTTTTTACTAGTAATGGCGACAATCAGCAACTCTGCCCATCACCGCCGCTGCCCGCCTCACAGCCTCTCAAGTCTTACTCTCCGGGCCCCTGGTACTACTGGTTTCCCCAGCGGAGGAAGATCACTCCACTGGGGAAAGCAAGTACATAGGCAGGCAGGTGGCTGGCCAGGACTTAAACCAAGCCAGAAGAACATGCGAGCGGAGCTGAATGGTCATGCGCCCGAAACTGAAGAAATATTCCCTCTGCTCTGACCAGCACATGATTATCAGAAAGGGGCACAGATAATGGAAAACAATACACCCCCCTAAGCTAGTAGGAGCGGAGGAGCGGGGGGGTTTGTAATTCAGACTTTTTTTTTTATTCTGCACTGACTGTCTTTGAAATTGCCCCAGCCCCTGTTCAAATCCAATCCGGGGACAAAACCAGGGACAGACTTAGTCCGGGGACAGTGTCCTCAATCCGGGGACTGTCCCCTGAAACCAGGGATGTCTGGTCACCCTATCCTAAGACACCATTTCATTTTTGAAAGTTAAAACGGTGTTCCGGACAAAAAATTATAATTAAAGGTCAGCAGCTACACATACTGCAGCTACTGGCTTTTAATATTAGGACACTTACCTGTCCTGGAGTTCCTCAATGTCGGCACTGCAGCTGATGTTTTCATCAGCTGTCGGGTGGTGCCACCGCCATTGCAGGTAAGTGAACCCGGCAGTGTAGCCTTTCAGCTTCACGCCGAAAACCCTACTGCGCATGCGCGAGGCCCCACTTCTCTCTCCTATTGGCCCGGCGGCTGGAAGAGGAGGAGGGAGCCCCGCGGTGACGTCACGGGCCGTGGCCCGGACAGCCGGAAGTAGGAAATAATATCTGTCAATAACAGGTGCCAATTGTGGCACCGGAGGGGGGGAAGAATCAGATGAGCGGAAGTTCCACTTTAGGGTGGAACTCCGCTTTAAATGCATGATAAGATCCATGCATTTTTGGTGCTATGGGATCTGTATCATTATAGTCATGAATACTGTTCACACCAATTCATGTTCTTAACTATAATTGCACAGATCTTACCATGCATTGTACCTGAGTTTTTACTGGCATCTGTAGTTATTAGGGATGAGCCCAATGTTCAAGTCGAACGTAAGTTCGGCCTCGAACATCGGGTGTTCGCCCGTTCGCTGAACAACGAACAATACGCTGCGTTCGCAGCAAATTCAAAAGCAGCTGAACGCTGTTAAAATCTATGGGACACTAATATGAAAAATCAAAAGTGCTAATTTTAAAGGCTTATATGCAAGTAATTGCCATAAAAAGTGTTTGGGGACTCGTCCTGACCCAGGGGACTTGTATCAATGCAAAAAAAAAGTTTTACATTTTTTTTTCTGGAGAAGTGATTTTATTAATGTTTAAAGTGAAACAATAAAAATAACATATTCCTTTAAATATCGTGCCTGGGGGTGTCCTTAGTATGCCTGCAAAGTAGCGCATCTTTCCTGTGTTTATAACAGTACCACAGCAAAATTACATTTCTAAAGGAAAAAATGGTATTTAAAACTACTTGCGGCTGTAATATATTGTCGGGTCCCGGCAATATAAATGAAAATCAAAAAATGCCATGGGTTCCCCCCATTAGGTCTGGCATTGATATTAAGGAGAACCCTGCACCAAAATTTTAAAAATAAACGGCGTAGGGGTCCCCCTCGAAATCCATACCAGACCCTTATCCGAGCACTCAACCTGGCAGGCCGCAGGAAAAGATGGGGGGGAGTGAGCACCCCCTTCTGTACCGTACCAGGGCATGGATTTTGGGGGACCCCTACATAATATTTTAAAATATTTTGGCGCAGGGTTCCCCTTAATATCCATACCAGACCTGAAGGGCCTAGTATGGATTTTGGGGGGGTCCCCCACAGAATTTTGGGTGCAGGGTTTCCCTAATATTCATTCCAGATCCAAAGGGCCTGGTAATGGACTGGGGGGGACCCATGCCGTTTTTTGCAATGATTTTTATCTATATTGCTGGGACCCGATAATACATTATAGCTGCAAATTTTAAATTACATTTTTTCCTGTAGAAATGTAATTTTGCTGTGGTACTGTTATAATCGCAGGAAAGATGAGCTACAGGCATACTAAGGACACCCCCAAGGCATGATATTTAAAGGAATATTTCATTTTTATTGTTTCACTTAAAGTGGTTGTAAACCCTCTCTGAGAACTTTCACCTACAGGTAAGCCTAGATTAAGGCTTACCTGTAGGTGCTTGCAATATCTCCTAGACCTACACCGTTTAGGAGATATTTGGAATAAATAATGCACCGATGTCTACGGTGCATGCGCGCCGTAGACAACGGCGCAGGCGCACTGAGCATGCCATTACTGAATGGCATCATACCATAAGTGTTGGCTCCCGCGCGCATGCGCTACAGGCATACTAAGGACACCCCCCAGGCATGATATTTAAAGGAATATTTTGTTTTTATTGTTTCACTTAAAGTGGTTGTAAACCCTCTCTGAGAACTTTCACCTACAGGTAAGCCTAGATTAAGGCTTACCTGTAGGTGCTAGTAATTTCTCCTAGACCTACACGGTTTAGGAGATATTTGCAATAAATAATGCACCGATGTCTACGGCGCATGCACGCCGTAGACAACGGCGCAGGCGCACTGATGAAGTCACGTGACAGTGACATAACGACGTAGGGAGCACGTGACACCGTCATATCCGGACTGAACTAGGTCCAAGTAAGACGGCGCTTGTATACGCCGCGTCCTGTATCCTATATGCCTGCAATTTTATACATTGATGTAAGAGTCCAATTTTAAAACGATTAAAGGACCCCCCCTGATTTTACTTACTTCACCATTGGAAGCATCCGCCTCTTTTTGCTTTCTCCCCCTTTGCATGTTTGAGAGATTATAGATCCGCGGAAGATACTTACATCTTTTGGGAATTGGAATCCTCACTCACATCAAGGAACTAGTAGAGAAGGCACCAAAGAGGAACATCTAGATGTGAACCCATATCCATACTGCATGCCCATTTGTTACTTCATTGAGGTGAGAGTCCTGTGAGACCAGTTATGGATATAGTATACACTACATTATTGTTTACAGACCTCCTTTGAAGGCATTCCTCATCACTCCGTCATTTTTGCTCCGTTGCTAATTTCTTATTTAGGACTTATTTTCTTTATTGGTCATTTATTCTGTATACATATACACATTTGTTGTATGGACTTTATATAGTTTTTCACAGATTTTTTTCACTGGTATACTTTTTCACCGGTATATTGATTGATTTAATATTGATTCATTTAATATTGTGTTACTTATAATAACTTTCACGTTATTGTGTTACTCACCCATACACTTCACTTCTAGTTTTGGTATTTATTATGTTGGTTTAGTGGTTAGCACTTATCATTTTATTATTCCAAGTGACACATAATGGGCTACTATGTGATGCATAGTAGTCCCTTATGCTTTACGTTTGCAGGGAAACAAAGAGCAAGTAAATCCATCAGGGTTTACTTCCTCTTTAAAGCATTATTAAAATCACTACTCCTGAATAAATGG
Organism: Rana temporaria; assembly: GCF_905171775.1. Lineage (NCBI taxonomy): Eukaryota > Metazoa > Chordata > Amphibia > Anura > Ranidae > Rana > Rana temporaria. Next base: position 298,136,724 of record NC_053492.1, read on the forward strand.
CCATTTTTAAAACTTTTTTTTGCATTGATACATGTCCCATTGGACAGGACCCGGGTCCCCAATTACTTGTTATAGCAATAACATGCATATAACCCTTTAAAATTAGCACTTTTGATTTTTCATGTTTGTGTCCCATAGACTTTCATGGTGTTCACAAGTTCATACATTTTTTTTTGCATTAGCTCCTTGTTTATTTTGTGGTGTTTTCTATTTTTACCAGAGGCAGCCGGTCCATACAGGACGCAGGGTCACCGCCCCAACCCCCCCCCCCCCCATTCCATGCGCCCGGCCTCTAATTTACATGCAGGTCACCAGACACATGGATTCCAATGGGAGTTTTTTCTTAGAAGCATATGATTAGAGCAGGAGGCAGTACCTTCAGGAATCACTCACATTTCTTAAATGAGCAACTCTCCACTTTATTGTGGTTTATCTGCATTTTTCTAGGATATAGCTTATACTGATAGAATGTTAATTAGGGCAATTCATAGATCTACCTCTGCTCCCTTAATGAGAACTTGGTCATCTACCGAGGAGCATGGTTTTAGTTACACTTACTGTATGCTATTTCTGCCACAGCAGGAATCAGGTATTATCGGAAGTAACTTTAACGTCTAATGATCCTGGTGAAGGAGGTTGCAAGAGGCAGACGTGTTCCAGGGCATTTCCAAGACTGCTTATAATAATAACAAAAAGGTCCCAAATGGGTGAATTTTTTTGATCTTATTATACCTTAATTTAGGTAACAACATATGCTTTACAGAGAGGTACTTTTACAGTTTTATATCGTTTGAAAATAACATGGGAACTTTCTGCACCACTGTATTAGTAACAATTACACAGTAATAAAAAAATGTTTTATATACTTCATTTGTATTAAAAATGATACAAACCACACATGGTGTTGAGAATAAAAGGTCAATCAGAGGACTCTCTACAGACAACATGTCTCACTTTTAGTATTTTTTTTCTACAGTTATTTTGACCTACCATATTCAGTGCCATTAAATGATTAATGTATATTTTAAGAGGTATTTAAAATAACTACTGTTACAAACTACTTAAGTAAAAGCTGTGCACTGGACTTATGATTGACGTATGACTGCAATATGATGACTCAAGCTTTGTAAAAATGTGTACTTTTCTTAAAATTGTACAAAATATAAATAATATTTATTGTTTGTACCATAGAGTTCTTGTACCTGTACTGATCTATGTGGAGATAAACAACCCGTGCAAACATATTTCTTGGAACAAACAAGCTAAAACATGTTTTTGTATGCGGTTTTATGAGACCAGATAAACGATATACCATATATTAATGTTGGGTTTTAAAGGGCATATTGAGAACATATGTTATGCAGAGAGAAAAATTGAATATTTTAGATCAAAATGCTATAGAAGACACTTTTTGGCACATTTATATATATTTGCATTATGTCAACATTAAATATTTGCAAAACATTATTGTATAGATTGCATCTGATATTTCTTTGTATCAACAGAATCTGTAATTAATATCACTACGTGCATATATTCAGACATTTGTGATACACTTTATTACCATCTGAAAGATCATGAATGTATAATCATAAATATCAAGGGATTTAAAAGAAACCTATACCAACAGCAATGAAGGCTATTACTAGAAATTCTAGATGCTTGACTGTCACTGGCTCAGAAAAACAATGTGATATGTATAGTGGGAATCCACATTGAGCAAACTTTTCTGGTTTGGATGGTCATGAAGTTCTGACGCCATTGGTTCATCATGACAGCCAGGTGACAAAGACTGTGGAGGAAGTTCTAATGCATAAAGTACATAATATATGTTTCACTCATCCTGACAAGGGTTGAATTACTTAAGGCAAAAAGGTTGTTCACTTTGCAAGGGAATTTTCTCTTAGTTTAGGGAAGAAACCCCAATTCCACGCAAAGAGAATAAAAAAAGCTCATCCACTAAGCTCAAAGTGAAAATCCCACTGCAAAGTAAACATCTTAATTGTCTTTAGTAAATCAACCCCAAAATGTCAGCAGTACCAACATTTTAAACCCATTGGAAGTCTTATGGAAAAATTCAACCAAGATTTGAGGGTGCTGCAAAATTGCAGCTTTTTAATTGTAGCTGTAACCTTTATAGAGATGTTGCACTGCCACTAATGCTGTCAGCCCATGGCCAGTAACCTGCAGCTAAGCTCAAAGGAGAAAGAAGCTGACATGGTTACTAAAGTCTTACCAGCTTCTCCTTCTCACTGGGGATACTCCTGCTTAAAGTGGAGGTTCCCCCTAAAAAAAAATTCTAACAATACATTGAGAAGACTGATTACACTGCGGGTATGCTGGATTATTTTTTTTCGTACATACCTCGATATCGCCGTTTCATCCCTCGGCTTCCGGGTATGATTCTTGCTGGACCTAGTTGATTGACGTTCCTCCGACCGGCGCATACTGCGCATCACGACTTTGCGACAGAAGCCGAACGTCATTGCGCAGGCGCCGTATAGAGTCAGCTCTATACGGCGCCTGCGCAGCGACGTTCGGCTTCTTTCGGAAAGTCGTGACGTCAAGTATGCGTCGGTCGGAGGAACGTCAATCAACTAGGAACGCCCAGCCCCACAAGAATCATACCCGGAAGCCGAGGGATGAAACGGCGATATCGAGGTATGTACGAAAAAAAAACAAAAAAAAAACAGCATACCCGCAGTGTAATCAGTCTTCTCAATGTATTGTTAGAATTTTTTTTTAGGGGGAACCTCCACTTTAAGGACCTTGTTCCTCTAAAAAAAAAAAAAAAAAAAAAGAAAGGACCGCAGCACTTCAAGATGTCTCAAAGCACAAGTAGATGTTTTCCTAAAAGTGCCCAACATACTCCTACCCCTTTAACGTATTTCACTAACAGTGGGCTTAATCACAGCGATCTATACAATTAAGAACTATTCTGGGTGAAACATGCTAGAGGAGGTAGAGTCTTGGTAGAAAGTGTGTTGTGTGCTTTCAGGAATAAATCTACTTGTGCTTCGGAACATTTTGGATTTTGTCGCTGTTTTTCTGAACCTGCAGAATGAAACAAATGTTCATTTAGGGCATTCATCTCTATTCAGTTTTTTCCTCCATATTTTGATGGAGTTAGAAATGGAGCTTAGCGAACCGATTTTAGATCTTTCACCAGGTGGATGTGTAGCCACTTGCATCCTTTTGCCACTGGTCTAACAGGATACGATCAGAATGGATGTGGGAAAGGGGCCTAACACAGGGGCGGACTGACAACTCATTGGGCCCCCGGGCAATAGAAGATTATTGGGCCCCTGGGCTTACAGATGGCCACCACACCAGGAGGCAGTGCAGAGGCAGGGCAACTAAAATCTCTGGATTTTCACATCAAAAGCATGTCGGTTTCGGACATATCAGGGACAGATGTAAAAAAAACATTGATTTTTACATACTGTCCCTGGTTTTAGTGGCATGGGGCCCTCAGGCAGTGCCCGAGTGACTCAATGGTTAGTCCGCCCCTGGCCTAACACTGACATGCCCCCCTGCTGAGTGAGACCAATGGAGATATTGCAGAGACATTGGTCTAGATAGTGTCGGTGGGCTTGTTATTTCTTAGCTGCAGGTTGCTAGGTTGGAGCTGACAGTATTAGTGACAGTGAGTTGTCAGGGACAAAGGTATAACAGCTAAGACATAGAAAGCTGTCATTTTACTGCACTCCTAATTTATGGGTGCACTTTACTGTAAGACTTCAGTTGGGCTTTAAGGGTGGTCTTAACCATTGTGAACATGGTACTATTAGTGTTGGTTTACTAAAGGCAAATAGACTGCTTATCTTAGTGAATGAGGTGAAGCTCTGCTAACTTATGTCATCAAAACATGTGCAAGCAAAAATATATATTTTTAAAATGTTTCTTGAGATTGGAAATTAGTTTTAATTGTTTTAAATACACCAACCCAATTGTGTCTGCACAGCTGCCCAGGATGGGTCCCTTGTCATTTGTAGTTATTATATGTACCTTGTTTTTCTAGGCAACAGCAAAGCTCTGCAGTCTACAATCAATTTGCCAAATGTACCAACTCACAATGGCAATACCAATACTTATAGCAATATAGTATATAGTTATTACCAATCAGTGAAACGATGTATTCAGGTTTTCAAAACTGTTTTTGTTAACCCTACAAATCAGTGGCATATCATCCAAGGGTGCATGCGGGGTGTTTGCTGCACATGGGCCTCTGGGGGGGGGGGGGGGGCGCCCACTGTGACCTGACTCACCCTGCATACATGGATGGGTTATCTGGGATGATCGGTGCAGTGGTGGGGGCCCATCATTTTATTTAGAGGGTGCCGTTTTGAAGGAGGAAGGGGCACAGCCGCTGACAGGAGAACTGACAACTGTATCACCGCTCCTGTGGCCAGGCGAAAACTACTGGAGGGATACTGGGGATGCCCATGATGATCATCAGTCAAAGCCTGGTGTTCTGCCAGTATCAGCAAGGGAGCAGTTGAAGTTTTCTTTTGCTTTGGTGACATCAACTGCACTTGCATCCATGGCATCCCTTTAGATGGGAGACAAGTGAGAAGGGAGGATTTTAAGTATACAGGATTCCAGATGGATCAAGTAACCAGGTAAGGAGAACTGTTGCCCCCTCCTCCACTGACTGGCAGTGCCCCCCAATCTGCCCCCACTAAGCACCAGAACCCCATCTCCCCCACTAAGCACCAATACCCCTTACCTCCCCCACCAAGCACCAAGACCTACCATCTCCCTCACTAATCACCAGGACCGAATCTCCCCCACTAAGAACCAAGATCCCACATCTCCCCACTAAGCACTAAGATCCCCCACCTCCCCCACTAAGCACCAAGACCCCCCATCTCCCCCACTAAACACCAAGATCCCCCACCTCCCCCACTAAGCACCAAGACCCCATCTCCCCCACTAAGCACCAGGAACCCCCATCTCCCCTACTAAGCACCAGGAACCCCCATCTCCCCCACTAAGCACCAGGAATCCCCATATCCCCCACTAAGCACCAGAACCCTCCATATCCCCCACTAAGCACCAAGACCCCCTACCTCCCCCACTAGGCACCAGGAACCCCATCTTCCCACTAAGCACCAGGACCCCATCTCCCTACTAAGCACCAGGGCCCTCATTTACCCCCACTAAGCACCAAGACCCCCTACCTCCCCCACTAAGCACCAGGACCCCATCTCCCCACTAAGCACCAGGACCCCATCTCCCCACTAAGCACCAGGACCCTCCATTTCCCTCACTAAGCGCCAATACCCCCTACCTCCCCCACTGAGTACATGGACCCCCATCTCCCCCACTAAGCACCAGGACCCTCCATCTCCCCACTAAGCAACAAGACCCATATCTCCCCCACTAATTTCAATAACTAAAGCTGAGTGAAGAATTCCATATATTTTTTTTTTACCCTGTTTAGTTTGAATCATAAGTCTCATACTATAGGTTAAAGATCTGCTGATTTTCACTTAACACAGCTCAAATTGGTAATCATCAAAAAAAGGAAGGAACCATATGAACACCACTTTGTTTTACTGCTATTTGTTTTGCTACTATTAGGCTGGGTTCACACTGCTGTAAGGAGCGGCTTATAGCAGGGGTCCTGTGCGTCCCCGTTCACCATTTCAGGTTACAGTTCTGTCCGAATTTTTGGCAGAATTCGGACCTGAAATGGACCAGAAGACGCACATGACCTCTGTACAATTTGCTCCATAGCCACTCCATAGATGTGTGAACCAGCCCCATTGAGAACTGGTTACAATCTCCTGCTATGTGAATTAGAAGTGGTGAAACCCGCATCCAATTCGCAATAGTGTGATCTCAGCCTTACATTCTGTAAAATCCTTGAAATCATAATCACTAGGTTTTGTATATGTTTTGTTCAGAGGCTGAACGCAGCTCAGATTTGATAGACAGAAATAATTTCATCCTTAGTGGAAGAATTTTAATAACCACATATACATAGCGAAACTAAATAATAGTAGTAAGAGCTAGGGGCTTTTAATATCATGCTTCTAAGCAATTTAAAGTATAACTAAAGACACAACACTTCTTTTTAGGTTTGGATAGAGCGGGGAGGAATTAGAATACCTGTTCATTTTGGCACGTTTGTATTGCTGTCTGTGACCCCATTAAGGAGATTCACTCTCTCTAATTGTTCCGCTTACCATTATCATCATAAGGGAAAGTAAACGAAAATCTAAAATGTTGGGTTGACACAAGAACAGGAATATAGTGGACATTTTCCATTGGGGACATTAGTTCTGGAGACCTTAGTAACACCCCAGGATCCATTTACTTTGGAGGGATTTCATCTCACTTCCTGTTTTAGCTGTGGGACAGAAAGTGAAGGGAAATCTCCCCAATGGCATACAGATGGCAAACAAACTGACAGGGGTTATAACTCTCCCTTACTCTATCCAAAATAAAAAATAAAAAAACATTTAGTTCTACTTTAACTCCTTTTTGAAGGCCGCCTCGTCTGCATTATGTTAAAATCAGGGTGCTGCAAATGAGCTAATGGCCAGCAAGTGGTTAAATCACTCACTAATATCAGATTCAATTTGTCTTTGTAGATTAGCTCTAAGGCATGACATGTAGCCTAATTTTCATACCTCTAAATGTTCATGCTGGTGCAGTTGTAGCTGTAGTTTAACCAAGGATTATCGTTTGTCAATGAAGAAGCCATAAAGGGCCAGATTCACATATAATTACGTTGCTCCTGGGCAGCGTAACGTATGTGATTTACGTTACACCGCCGCAGGTTTACAGCGTAAGTGCCTGATTCTCAGAACACTTACTTGTAAACTTGCGGCGGTGTATCGTAAATGCGCTCGGCGGGCACCATTTAAATTAGGCGCGTTCCCGTGCCGAGCGTACTGCGCATGCTCCATCGGGTAAATTTCCCCGACGTGCATTGCGCTAAATGACGTCGCACCGACGTCATTTGCTTAGACGTTAACGTAAATGGCATCCAGAGCCATTCACGGACGTCTTACGCAAACGATGTTGATTTTTAAATTTCGACGCGGGAACGACGGCCATACTTAACATGGCTTAGGACACCTAAGAGGTAGTCCTAATTTTACGCGGCGTAACTCGACGGAAATGACGTACAGTTAGATCGACGGGCCGTTCAGACGTTCGGGGATCGCCGTAAGTATTCATTTGCATATTCTACGCCAGCAGCAATGGCCTCGCCACCTAGCGGCCGGCCTAGAATTGCATCCTTAAGATCCGACAGTGTAATTCAATTACACCTGTCGGATCTTAGGGCTAGCTATGCGTAACTGATTCTATGAATCAGTCGCATAGTTAGGACGGCCCTAACACAGAGATACGACGGCGTATCAGGAGATACGCCGTCGTATCTCGTTTGTGAATCTGGGCCAAAGTTCATAAGAGCACTGCTATTACATTTTTAGGTTCCACCAGCACATGAAAAGTTATAGATGTAGTAGGTGCTTTCGAGCCTGCACAAGATATTCACTGGCAGACACTCTTAAGAAAGAAATGACTGAAAATGCTCTATGTAGGGTAACCCAGCAGCATGTGATATCGCTCCAGAACAGTATGTTATAATACCTAGAAACAGAATACTATATCACTGAGCAGTAGCACAGTATACAGAAACAGCATAATATTACATACAGCACACACATTATATCACTTAGTGACAACATGTTACATTATCCAATGACAGCATATGTCACTGCATGCAGCAACATAATATATTACATCACCTAGCCAAAGAATGTTGTTGTGTCGGCCATGTTATGTCACCGAGTACAGGCATAATACTACAGTCCTGATCAAAAGTTTAAGACCACTTGAAAAATGGCAAAAAATCATATTTTACATTGTTGGATCTTAACAAGGTTCCAAGTAGAGCTTCAACATGCAACAAGAAGAAATGAGAGTGAGACAAAACATTTTTTGAGCATTCAATTAATTGAAAATAACGATTAAACTGAAACAGGCGGTTTTTCAGCTGATCAAAAGTTTAGGACCACATGCCTTTAAAAGGCCAAATCTGTGCAAAGATGTGGAGTCATTGTCATTGTCTGTCAGGTAGTCACACGTTGTGATGGCAAAGGCAAAAAAAATCTCCCTTTTTGAAAGTGGTCGGGTTGCTGAACTGCATAAGCAGGGTCTCTCATCAAGACACTGGACCATCCTCGACCCAAATTAGGGCCTTACTGGTGCTGACTGCAACCTCATAACCATCAGACGGCATCTGAGACTGAAGGGCTTCAAAAACAAAAAACGTCTTCAAAAACATCGTCTCCTTGAACGCCACAGAACTGCTCGTTTGGACTTTGCAAGAGAGCACCAAACATGGAACAAAATGTTATTCTCTGATGAGAAAAAATTTAACCTTGATGGTCCTGATGGTTTCCAACGTTACTGGCATGACAAGCAGATCCCACCTGAGATGTTTTCTTTTTTTTTTCATTCAAATTTAAGTTTATTTTCAATAAAATAAATACATACATTTGTATTAAAATAGCAGGATATAAGTCAATAGTTTACAGAAATATAATAATTAAAATACATTTCAATTCATATCAATCATTTCTGTCTTACAAACTGCCATTTATAACTAACTATCCCATATGCTCATCACCACATGGTGAAAGTAAGGCAGTTCACATAAGCAAAAAGGATATAGTATTTCAAAGTAATAATTTATATTTGAAAGAGAAAAAGAATAGTTCTATACATCAAGGAATTCCTAGGTCCATTGTTACCACACAATTAGTTATATAAAGGATAAAACTAAATGAGTGTACCAGACCAAATTACACAGAACAATTAAAGGATAAGATTACCGGAGTACATCAACCTCTCCGACACCCCTAACGGGAACTTTCTGTGTAGAGGCTGAGCAAAACCTCCAATCCACCCTCTCTCCCTCCAATAACTATAACTGGAACCCACCGGTATCCGAAAATATATTTTCAGAATCCCCATCAAACCCAATACCTCCAAAGGTTTGGTCTGAGATGTTTTCTACGCGCCGCAGTGGAGGGGGCGCCATAATGGTTTGGGGTGCTTTTTCCTTCAGTCGAACAATGGAGCTTCAGGAAGTGCAGGGGCATCAAACGCCCGCTGGCTATGTCCAGATGTTGCAGAGAGCATTCCTCATGACTGAGGGCCCTCGTCTGTGTGGTAACGACTGGGTTTTTCAACAGGACAATGCTACAGTACACAATGCCCGCAGGACAAGGGACTTCTTCCAGGAGAATAACATCACTCTTTTGGCCCATCCTGCGTGTTCCCCTGATATAAATCCAATTGAGAACCTTTGGGGATGGATGGCAAGGGAAGTTTACAAAAATGGACAACAGTATCAGACAGTAGATGGCCTTCGTGCGGCTGTCTTCACCACTTGGAGAAATGTTCCCACTCACCTCATGGAAACGCTTGCATCAAGAATGCAGAAACAAATTTTTGAAGTGATTAACAATCACGTGATCAACGGCGGAGCTACTCATTACTGAGTTCATGTTTGGAAGTTGGATTTCTGTTTTGGGGGGGTTTAGTTTTTTTTGGAGGTGTGGTCCTAAACTTTTGATCAGCTGAAAAACAGCCTGTTTCAGTTTATTCGTTGTTTTCATTAAATTGAATGTTCAAAAAATGTTTTGTCTCACTCTCGTTTCTTCTTGTTGCATGTTGAAGCTCTACTTGCAACCTTGTTAAGATCCAACAATGTAAAATATGATTTTTTGCCATTTTTCAAGTGGCCTTAAACTTTTGATCAGGACTGTATATTATGTTACTGCTAATATGTCATCTAATGCAAGTATTCTATCCAGTAGGGCTTTGCAACCAGTAATGGAATATCACAAAGCATATTATAGTATCTTGGTATACATCACCTCTCCCCTCCTGGGCTGAAACTATGGTGTCACTGCTGCCCCAATCAAGTGTAATGGACAGGCAATGCCCACTGCATAGTTTGCCAAAAAACAGAGAACCAAATATGAGGGAGATTGGACAGGTGCACTGGCACTGATTCACTCTGCTCCTCCCTCCCAACAGGACTATAGAAAGGCATTCCAGAGTGATGCTTCAGCATGGGAGAGCCTTCCTGGAACTGGAAGGCATTTATTAGGACAAGGAGAGGGGTTTGTGTGCAGAAAGCCCTGGACTAGGAAGTCAGGGTTGGTATGGAAAAGGTTTGGGGGGCCTTGAGGGTTGCAGAGAAGGCTCTGGACTGGGGGGGATGTGGAGGAGGCCCTGGGCTGGGGGGTGCATAGGAGGCCCTGGACTGAGGGGTGCAGTGGAGGTCTAGGCTGAGAGGGGAGGTTGTGGAGGAGGCCCTGGACTGGGCGGGTCAGAGGAGGCCCTGGACTGGGGAGTGCAGTGGGGGCCTCGAGCTGATGGGGGGTGCAGAGGAGGCCCTGGACTGAGAGGAGTGCAGAGAAGGCCCTGACCTGGGGAGACGCAGATGAGACCCTGGGATGGGGGTGCAGAGGAGGTGCTGGAGTGGGGGGGGTGGTTAGTGTGGTAAAGACTCTGGATTAGGAGAGGAGGTCCTGGACTAGGAGTACACATGAGGCCCTGGACTGGGAGGTGCAGAGGAGGTCCTGGACTAGCAGGGGAGTGCAGAGGAGGCCCTGGACTAGGAGGGAAGTACACCGGAAGCTCTGGACTTGGGGTGTGTACAGAAGGCCCTGGATTTGGGGTTGGTGTGGCAAAGAACCTGAATTCGGAGGGCAGGGTGCAGAGGAGGCTCTGAAACTGGGGGGGGGGGGCTGTAGAGGAGGTCTTGAACTAGAATGGGAGTGGAGAGGAAGCCCTAGACTTGGGGTGCAGAAGAGGCCCTGGACTAGGAATTGGTGTTTGGTGTGACAAAGGTGCCTTGATGGGGGGGCTACAAGGGAGATACTGGACTAGATGAGGGGGTGCCTGGAGGTTCCAGATAAGGATAAGGGGTGCCTGGAGGCCCTGGACTAGAACAGCAGGTGTCTGGAGGCCCTTGACTATGAGAGGGGAATAGTGGAGGTTCTCTGGACTAGGATGTCTTAAGGACCTGCCAGCTTCAGGGAGAAAGAGCCAGGGTGAGTTCACAACATAAATGGGGACATTTATCAATTGTGGCAAGTAATGCCAAACAGGAGCAGAGAGACAAGTCCCGTGATAGATGTATTGGTTGTTTTGCTGTACTTCTCCTGTTGATGACAGCAGTACAGAATGTTTTACACTCTTGTGACCCATTTTCAGCTGACAGTGGGCTATCGGCTGACGTCACAGAGCTGGTCCAGGCTGGGGGAAAGATTGCAACCATATGGTCAGGATCCACCCACATGCCTGGAACTGCACCCAGCTCAGCCTCTAAGCCAGCCACTGAGAGCCTCAGCCTGCCACTCCCGCCGTCGAAGAAAATGACCAGCCCCGGGTGCCAGATGTACTAGCTACGCCACTGCTCCCCTCCCTGGGGCATTAAACCTGCCAGAACATTTTATTCCACTCACAACAACACTTATTTCCCCTTAGAATTTAAAAACCAATACAACGCTTGATGGTAGAATACTTGCCTGAGAGCCGGTTCACACTGGGGCGACTTGCCATCCGACTTCATGTCGCCTCAAGTCGTCCCAAGTCGCGCTGTAGAGAAAAACAATGGAAGTGAATGGGAGCAGTGTTAATACACACGACTCAAGGCGATCCGACTTCAGAAAAGGTTCCTGTACTACTTCAATCTGACTTGTAGGCGATTTGTACCCATTGATTTCAATGGAAGTCGCCTCAGAAGTCGGATCATTGTCTTAACTGAAGCTACTTTCAAGGAAGATAACATACATTTCTCAGGCAAACCCCTCCCTCCCCCTCCCTCTCCCAGAGCTGATTGTTGTTTTATTGGCCACTGGAAAGTCTCCTGTCCTGGAGACGACTTCAAGTCGTGTTGTAAATCTCCCCAGATCGCCCTGTGGTTCATGTTCAAGTCGTGTTGGAGTTGCTTCTGAAAGTCGTGCTGGAAGTCGTGTCGCCCTAGTGTGAACCGACTCTTAGTATCAAAGGTATCCAACAGGCACATTTGTGCAGAAAGCATCTCATTGTGCTCATTATCACCACTACAGCTCTTCTTTTATGCCAAAAGATAGGCAGGTCAGAAGCTGGCTAAACACCTGCAGAATTTAATTAAAAAATTCTAAGAATGTTTGCAAAATTATCCAAGAGTTAAGGGGAGAATTTGACAATGGGTTTCAACCAGAGGAAGCAAAAAAAAATAAAACTTAAAGGACAAAGATGGAAATTTTTTGTCAAATCTAATGGGAACAAACAAATTTCTAATCACTAAATTTAGTCCAAGCTGATAAAAATCGTAACTACTCTTATGCGCCTGCACTTTCGTGCACATCAAACTCTTTCTTCAAAAACTGAGACATTGACATGGTACTTGAATGAAAAGTAATTTGAAATTAGTTGAGTCCATGAAGGCACCAATAAAATGGTTGGACAAAAAACATTTATACTTTGTAATCCAAATCTCTGAATGAAAACCCCACAAGTGTAAGCCAGCATAGGTATGAGTAGTGGAGAAATAGATGAAGACCCTTTAGCCTACAGAGGGATAGTGCATTATGAGGTAATGATGCCAGCCTCAGTGGGCGTATTGCTTTTGTCAACAACACTTACCTCTCTCTTTCTCTCCTAACTGGTAAATTTGTGACATCAATTGCCTGTCCTAAGCTTCTTACCTTCGTTCAATAGTGCATCTTTGTATTTCTGCCTATATTGTGCACTACAATGGTTTTTCTATATGGTTGCTTCTTGAAATTGGTATATTAACTATTGTATATACAGTACTAATACAGACCCACACGCAAATGTTAATTTAAAGCATAACTTTAGTGTGTTTTTTTAAATTAGAGACACCCTATCCTGTATTATACTTACACTCGCTAAACCCCAGCGCTGTCCCTAGCTTCTTCCTCCATCTTTTGCTGATGGTCAGTATCATTCAGCTTACTTAATGTGAGCCCAGACTATCACTACACCTCCAAAAAAACTTTCATCAAAACGCACAGGGCATGTGTGATACGTCATGTTATTCTGCCCTGCTCCCCTTCCTGTATTTGACAGCAAAAGTTTTTTTCAGTTTCTGCATACATTTTGACACTTATAAACACTCTTCAGACAAGAGGTCGAGAGACCCCATACACACTATTAGATTTTCTGCAGATGTTTGTCTTCAGGTTTACCAAAACGGTTTAAAAAACGATTGTGTGTGGGCCCCATCGGACGTTTTTACATCGGTGTAAGAAAATAGAACACGTTTTAAATTTTTCCGATGAAAAAAAAAACGATACAAAATTCCGATCGTCTGTGTGGAACTCCATTGGAGAAAAATCCATGCATGCTCAGAATCAAGTCGACGCATGCTCGGAAGCATTGAACTTCATTTTTCTCGGCTTGTAGTAGTGTTTTATATCACCGCGTTTTGGACGGTCGGAATTTAGTCTGATAGGGCCAGATTCACAAAGAGATACGATGGTGTATCTCCTGATACACCGTCGTATCTCTGATTTCCGTTGGTCGTATCTATGTGACTGATTCATAGAATCAGTTACGTATAGATATGCCTAAGATCCGACAGGTGTAAGTGACTTACACCGTCGGATCTTAGGCTGCAATTCCAGGCCGGCCACTAGGTGGCGCTTCCGTGTCTTTTACGCGTCAAATATGCTAATGAGTATTTACGCCGATTCTGAAACGAACGACCGCCCGGCACTTTTTTTTTACGTCGTTTGCGTTCGGCTTTTTCTGGCGTTACCCCTGGGTCTATGAGAATTAACCACTAATTCTCTGGGTCTATGTGAATTAACCACTTGCCTCAAAAACTTGCGGCGGCGGATCTTAAATCAGATAGGTTACGCGGATCTAAAGATCCGCTAACCTATGTGAATCTGGCCCATAGTGTGTAGGTAAGACTGATGAAAGTCAGCTTCATCGGAATTCCGACGAAAAATTCCATCGGATTTTATTCCATCAGAAATCTGATCGTGTGTTCGCGGCATTAGGGCCCTTTCACACCAGCGGATTTCAGATGAAATACGGACATACATGTATCCCTATGGAATTGCGGGCGTCAGCGGATGAATATCCGCTGACACCCGATCTCATCGGTGTCCGCTATGCTCCGATTCTGCAGACGGAGGAAAATCCTATTTTTCCATCCATCTGCAGAGCGGATTGGATGAACACAGGCAGACGGTCCGTGTTCATCCGATCCCCCCCATAGGGGAGAGTGGAGATCTGACAGGGTGGTCCCTGCACAGTGTGCATGGACCGCCCTGTCTTCTGCCGGCTCAGTGGGGATCAACGGAGCAATCCCCGCTGAGCAAGCGGATGAGACATGTATGGATCCTCACGGGATCCGTACATGTGAAAGGGGCCTTAAGGTTTGCCCTCATATTATATGGTTTGCTAAATCTGAAGACAAAAATCTGCAGAAAATCTAATAGTATGTATTAGGCCATCGAATTTGAGTAATCGGACATGTTGGACATTTTTTGAAAAACTAACGACTTTCTAATCAATGACGGCAAAATCGTGCGAGAAATGTAAACAAAAAAGAAATGGGCATGTGCAAGAAAAGAAAATTCCCTGAAAGAAGATTCCCAACCAAGAAAACTCTTTTCTGTAGCAACAGGAGGTAAAATTTAAGGCTTGGTTGGTCGAATTTTGAAATCAATGGTGGCACCATCGGAACACAAAAACGCACACATTTTCTGATTTCCAAGAGAAAATCCTTTCGAAATTCGACCATGTATGGCCAGCCTTAGTTTGCCAATTTTGTATTTACTTTGTTTCATTCATCTGCCAATTAAAGGGATGAGAAATCTTCACATGATGTCAGTTGGGCCTCATGCACACTAAACATAATAAAAAAGGCAGTAGCATTAGCTGCAGAAAGCTGTAGCTGTAGAATGTAGACATGTGCAATTTGTTTTGTAACTATTCAAAATTCAGCTAAATTTTGCATCTTTATCATTATTTTTTTCTTTGGATATTCAGAAGTCCGAAGAAAAAACTAACGAATTTCAACTAATACGAAAATAATGATAGCGAAAATAACGAATGAATTTGACATGATTCTATCATTCATTAAAAGTCTAATGAAACAAAAGATCAAACCAGAGTAAATCTTAGTGCTGGTTCCCACAGGGGTGACCTGTCAGACGACCTAGTCGCCTGACAAGTCGCGCTTCATGCATTGCAATGGAACTGTTCTAATAGGAGTGACTCACGTCGCTCCAATTTAGAAAAAGGTTCCTGTACTACTTTGGGGTGACTTTGAGCAACTTGCATTGAAGTCGTTTTTGCAAGCCGCGTTGAAGTCGCGATGTGCGGGGTGGCTTCAGAGTCAGACGCTTTGGAGCCGCCCCTGTACAGTACAATCAGCTGATTAATTTTGTGCTGGAGGTTGGATTACTGGAAAAGTGCATTCCTGAGAACCAAGTGAGAAGGGTGTTGTATTGTATTTGAGCAGAGAAGAAAAGATATTGTCATTTTGTGTGTTAATGGATTCAATAAACAAACAACTTTCCAAACTATGAATCGTTATCACAAATACATATACATACATAAATATTGAATCAAATCAATAAACCAACATAACAAATCGATTCAGTATAATGAATTATCCGAAAACAAATTAACATAACATAACGAATATAACAGAATGAAATCATATATTTTACGAATGAAAATGAAACGAAACTAAAGGAAATTTTCCGTTGTGCACAAGTCTAGTATAATGAGTTTTTCGGTGTTTTTTAGCTGTAGCATTTTTTAGCAAAACTATACTCCCAAGCTTATGGCTCAAAAACGCTGCAAAATAGTTGTGTTTTCAGCGTTTTTTTTTTGCATTTTCAAGTGTTTTTCAGCTTTTATTAGAGTTAGAGCATTTTACAGCTGAAAAACTCCTCTTAAAACCCACTAGTTCTGGGGTTTTATTTTTTACAGCCACAAAATGCCCCTGACAAAAAACTCTGATAAAAGCTTATGTGTGATTGGACACATAGGATAACATGCTGGGGAGTTTACTGGGAAAAAAACAGCAGCTGTAAAAACGTCCAGTGTGCATGAGGCCTTAAAGTTGCATTCTGAACACCAAAAATATGGGTGAAATGTATCAGGTCGGTTCCCCTGCACACATAGAAAGAGCAGTCACCCTGCATGAGTAGAGAGAGAAGCAGGATGTAACAGGAAGATCATGGACAAAGCCAAAGTTTTATACTGGATTGCTGCAGAGATCTGGAAGAAATAAGCAAATCACACCAAGGTTTAAGTAAGAAAACATATGACTATTGCATTTAGACAATATTTGCTTATCCTAGAGTTCAGCTTTAAAAAACATGTAAAAAAGATTTTTGAATAAAATGTGTTATCTCCTCATTAAACCATGGTTTACCCAAATCAGCCTTAATTTACAACTTCCCCTTCTTGCCACAACTGTTATTTCCCTGCAAATTAAAACAAATATATATTTCTATTTTTCTAACCAATATTAGTAAAACTTTTTTCATTTTTACATGTTTTGTTGGCTAGTGTTGCAATAAAAAACATGAAATGAAAAAAGCTTTTATTTCATTTTTAAATAACTTTGTTAATACTTCTGAACCAGATTCATAATTTTAGCATTATTTTCACCAGGATAAATGCAATTAGATGTATACTTGTTCTCTATAGTAACACATTTTCTTTTTAACTAACACTGACCAAATTAGAAAAAAAAGGATTTTTGTAGTTTTGTTACATTCTTTCTGTATAGATCACATAAAATAAAATAAAAAACAATTTAAACACAATTATATAAAAAACAAGTAAATTTATAATGAAATTCATTTCAAAACAATAAAGTCTTGTTTGTCTTAAAAAAAAAAAAACTTTATGTGTTGCTGTATTATCTTAAATGATTACAAAGCGGTTGCAGAATAAACAGTGAGAGCTGAAGGGGTTAATATTATGTTAACAGTCTTCTTGGGTGGATAATAAAGAAGGGCTGAAAATGATGCACCAGGTTCCCTGGGTACAGTACGGCTTAGGCCTTTGGCTTCATGTCTGAACTTCAACCATATCCCCAAATGACTTTCCAAATGTCAAGGTTTTCAGTTATGTGAGTAACACTTTAACTTCAGCTCTGATGCATTGGGAGTAGGTTTAGGTGGGTACAATACACAGAATTACTTAAATTAGTGTATGCTGATAAAAGAGCTGGGACTACATGCACCAATTCAATAAAACATGTAGTATTAAAGACTATTAATAGTAATAGTCCATGAATAATTGGTGACTCATAAAAGCAAAAACAAAGTTTAGCTATATATATATATATTGTTTTTCGGAAAAAAAAACGAACAACAAAAATTAACCAAAAATGGGTGCTGTCAGCTTTGCAGTGGTAAAAGTATAGAAATCCAAATGTGTGTTAGGTAAATCTGTCGTTTTTTTTACAGCGAATGTGATCAGCGGTGTCTGAATATACTGTGATGCAGTATGCTTTGATGTCAAAGTATGCTTTTAATTAAAAGGCCAAAAGTAAGATAAAATGCACAGTAACTACTTAAGGCGGCCATACACAGTTCGAATTTCGAAATCATTTTCTTTCGAAAATCGCATCAAAGAATTTTCGTACGAATTTTGCATCGTTAGTGGGCTGCAGCAACAGCCGATTTTCGTGCGCAAACAAATTTGAGAAATACGACATGTTGGAAATTTTTTGAAAAACAAACGATTTTCTGATCAATGATGGGAGAATCGTGCGAGAAATGTAATAGAAAAAAAACCGCGCATGTGAAAGAAAAGAATATTCCCAGAGAGAAACGAATATTCCCGGAGAGAAACGAATATTCCCGGCAACACGAAGGTTTGGTTGGGCGAATTTTGAAAATCAATGGTGGCATCATAGGATCAAAAAAAAAAAAAAAACTTTCTGATTTTGAAAAGAAAATTTGTTCGAAATTTGACCATGTATGGCCTGCTTTGGTCATCATCATATGTTATTTCACTATACTAACCTACATCTGACTAGTTGCTAGGGGTAAAAGCATGTTCATTTATTTGCTTAGTTTTTAGTTCTAAGTCTATTTTCTTAATTTTACATTGCAGCTTATTGCAAGTGAATTAAAACTGTAATGTCTGCATTCATTCTTTTTTTAATAAATTTTTTCGGGTTTCTGCAAAATGACCAAGTAAAGGGACAGACAACAGATTAGAAACAGAATGTATACTGAATAAAAACAAAGTCACTATGAGAAAACCCTCATTGTCAGAAGCCTTTGATGGGTGAAAGAGCCCTCCTTCTAAAAAACACAATTTTAAAAAATTTTTGTTTTAAAAGCAAATAGTCAGGTTAGTTATCCAGGATAGTGTTGTGCTGGTCTTGAGAGCGGATTTCTTTGTAGCCAACACGTTTCGTGGGCTGACCCACTTCATCAGGGCCTCAGATCTTGTTAAATACTGTATAATATTGCATTGTAGCTGGTAATAAATAGCCTGGTTGGCCCGTGGGGAATATCTCCAAACCCTCAGAGAGAGACTTGCCCACATCCGATAAAGGACAATGCCGCTGATCTAAAGATTCTGCAAGTATGGATTTTCAAGCCAAGTGTCCAGAAGATGACAGATGGACAAGGAATATACAGCCTTAGTTGGTACAGTTATTGTAGACGCAAAAGGATTTGAAGGTAGAGATTAAATCAAAATACTCGAAATCCTTCACTTTAAGTTTTACCTGTGTCTTATGCGGCTTGGCTTGTGTCCAGTATCACGTATGTTTCGGCATGAAAAAAAGTCTGCCATTCCGAATTAATTAAGGTAAAATTTGTCATTGAAGGCTTACGTTGTCTGTCGAATGTTCTAAGAAGATTCGACGGAGCAGCTAAACTGTACGATGCCGTAATCATACATTTTTGGTTGAATGTTCCGCCTACAAGCTATAGAAGAATTCTAATGTTGTATGACACTTGTAATAGTTATATTTATAAATTATTATTACTAGTCAACAGTGGCGTAACCAGAGTTATGGACGCCCGGGGCGGAATTTTTTTTTCGCCCCCCCCCCCTTATATAAACATCCACGTTTATATGTGCGTAAACGTGGGGGACTTAAACATTTTGGAGATTTTTTTAAAACTGTTTATATAGTTACAAATTTTTGCCCTCTTTTTATGTTTTTTTACACTTGATGTCATTGCTATTACATAGGGGGATACAAATCCCCCTATATAATAGCACAGGTACACTGACAGGTCCTCTTTATGGAGACATTAGGGGTCTCTAGGACCCCTAATGTCACCTGGGGACCCCAAAAGAAGCTGATGAAGCACAGATCTGCTTCTTCTCTCTGGCTATAGCAGCCAGATGACTGACAGGTGAATGCGGATGTAATACACATCACTTCTGCATTCACAGCCTGGAGGGAGATCAGCAAGGAGGAAGATGCTGATCTCCCTCCCATCTTACCTCCTGACACCCTCCCGAGCCGGTCCCGGGCCGCAGATGGGGCAGCGGATCCCGGGATTAAAGGTGAGGGGTCAGGAGGGGGGGTGGCGGCAGTACTGGAGGGGGGTAGGGGGGCACGCAGCTAGCACATATACACAATTGGCAGGCTATAGAGCCGCCGATCGTGTATATGTGAAAGTTTAACCGGTAATGGCACTGACCCCTGACCCCTACACTGACCCGACACTGACTCCTACACAAACCTGACCCCTACACAAACCTGACCCCTACACAAACCTGACCCCTACACAAACCTGACCCGACACCTACACACTGACACCTACCCCTACACTGACACCTACCCCTACACTGACACCTACCCCTACACTGACCTGACCTGACACATACACTGACCTGACACTTACACTAACACTGACACCTACAATGACCCCTGCACTGACACTGACCCCTGCACTGACCTGACACATACACCGACACTTACACTGACCCCTGCACTGACACTGACACCTGCACTGACACTGACACCTGCACTGACCTGACACATACACCGACACTTACACCGACACCTGCACTGACACCTGCACTGACCTGACACATACACTGACACTTACACCGACACTGACACTGACCCCTGCACTGACCCCTGCACTGACCCCTGCACTGACCCCTGCACTGACACCTGCACTGACACCTGCACCGACACCTGCACCGACACCTGCACCGACACTGACACCTACACTGACACCTACACTGACACCTGCACCTACACTGACACATACACTGACACTGACACCTACACTGACACCTGCACCTACACTGACACCTAAACTGACACCTGCACCTACACTGACACATACACTGACACCTACACTGACACCTGCACCTACACTGACACATACACTGACACCTACACTGACACCTACACTGACACCTGCACCTACACTGACAATTACACCTGCACTGACCTGACACATACACTGACACTGATACCTACACTGACCTGACACATACACCGACACTGATACCTACACTGACCTGACACATACACCGACACTGATACCTACACTGACACTGACACTGACACCTACAGTAGAAGTCCTACTTCCTGCAATACTCGCACCCCCCTCCCCCAGCTTGGTGAAAATCGATCCTCAGAGTCCTCCTTAACTCTGTCTGACTCTGCTCTTCTCCAGAGACTCCTCCAGGACTCTCCTCAGGACGGACAGGACCCCAGAACTGCTTCGGAGTCCCGACTCTCTTCCCCGCCGGCCGCCAGCGCCATCCACACCCAGCATGCCCGCTCCATGCTGCAACTCCCTCCACACAGCGCCGTACCGCAGGGGAAGATGGCGGCTTACACTTGCAGTGCCTGACGTCTCCCGCCGGCCGCCGCCATGTTCAGACTTTCCCGGCGCTCTGTGATTGGGCGTATGGCGGTCATGTGCGGAGGCGGGACTTCCAGCCCCACTCCTCACTTGACCCCCATATGCCCAATCACAGGGCGCTGGAGGACATTAAACATGGTGGCCGCTGGCCGGTCCGGAGTCCGGACATCCGTGTCGGTGACACAGGGATTTAAAATGAGGTGGAGGCACCCAAAGTCGCCCCCCTAAATTTCGCGCCCGGGGCCCCAGCACCCCCTGCCCCCCCTTGCTACGCCAGTGCTAGTCAACTAACATACAAATTCTATAGCCTATGGGCAGAGCATTTGACCGAAAATGTATAATTGTGGCTTTGTACAGTTTAGTTGCTTGTCGAATCTTCTTAGAACTTTTGACAGACAACATAAGCCTTCGATGACAGATTAGACATTTGTATGTTTTTCTCTGCTTCGTCTCTATAATGTCGAATCTTTTCTCTCTATGTCAAATCTTTCCTCTCTATGTAGAATAATCTTAAACTAATAGAGTTAAGGTTAGGCACATTCGACCACAGGTTCGATAGACACAGATCGCTATTGTCAGCTTCATGTCGAATCTCCTATCTATATGGAACGGTTGTACCAACGAAAATGAAAATAAAGCATTTTTTTATGTCGGATATTTTGGATTTCGGATTTTGCGCGTTTGTTTTCGCTCGTTAAAACGAAAACGAAAATACTCAGAAATTCAGACAAAAATGCATTTGGATGAAAACGAATGCACATGTCTACGTGATACTGGACGCAAGCCAAGCCACATAAGACACAGGTAAAAAGTGAAGGATTACCCAGTATTTTGATTTAATCTCTACCTTGAAATCCCTTCAGATCTACAATAACTGTACCAACTAAGGCTTTCTATTCCTTGTCCATCTGTCATCTTCTGGACACTTGGCTTGATGCAGCATAAAGGGGTTAATTAACGCTGCCACTGCCACTAATGCAGCACAAAGGGGTTAATTAATTGCAACTGGTCACTAATGAATCAGTGACCAATGGCAATATAAAAGAGGGTGGGTTTGGGACTTTGAATGAGGCATTTGGTCAAACGAGCATACGCCTCCATCCCTATTGATTAATAAGAAGAGGGGGGTTGGGACTTTAAATGAGATGTGTGTTTGCACAAATGAGAATTAATACACAATATTACAAAAGTTTATTCATAAATTGCACATGAGACATGGTACATTACAAATATGACGAGCTGAAGTGCATATAATTGACAACAATAAATCAATAAATAATTAAAATTGTATTATTGCACATGATGGATGAAATCCATATAAAGGGTAAGATGGAAATGCATAATTGGTAAAAAAAACTGCATTTAAAAGCTTGCCGTGTTTCGTGGATACAGTTCCAATTTTTCAGAAGCAAATGCAGAATGCACATCTTCAAAAAATATGAAAGATATTCTAAATTACTTAAATAAATAAACTAAGGATAAGGGGGAGGAAAAAAGCCAGACACCCCAAAAATTACTTACATATCAGCTCTAAAATTGGTCATGGAATGCTGATAACTGGAAGTTGAGAAAAGCTGGGAAATGACCCTGTCAGGAATGTAAATCACACCATACACATGGCATGGGGAAGAATGGAGAAAGGAAAGGTGTCCATGTTAGGCATGTGCAAAAGGGAAAAATTTGTTTTGTTTAGTTTTAATTTGTTATTTAATTAATTTAGTTAAGTTAGATTCGTTACATGTGTTAAACTCGTTTTCGGAATTCGTTCGTTTTCGACCGAATTTCGAAACATCCGCTCGAAATCGAAAATATTTCGACCGGATTAGAAAACAAATAGTCTCTTTTCGAATAGAATTTTTTTTCGAATTCAATTCGAATAGAATTTTTTTTTCGAATTCCGATCGAATTTCGTCCGCGAGTTTTCGATTCGGAATCGAAAACGTTCGTTCGGATTCAGTAAATTCGTTAATATTGCAATTCGGGAATTCGTATGCATCTGAATGTCTGCATAATGAAAAATTAGTCCGAATTTCGATTCCGAACGAAACAAAATGCACATGCCTAGTCCATGGTGAGATGCCTGATGGTGTTTGAGAGCAGCTCCAATGTCTTTGACTCTGACACCTGATTTTTTTATCCAGCGGTACTAGGCATGCAATGATTGGTGGAATTAGCAGACTAGGTTATTTTTGAAATAAATAAAGTTAAAGTCCTCACCTTCATACAAATTAGCCAGTGGCAAAACAGATTAATAGTCAAATTTTTGAGCTCCATTCTTTCAATGGAAAAAATTCAGGCTATGCGTTTGGTAGAAATTGGCTAACATTAGGACAGCACACAAGCACATGAAAAGGCAGTACAGGCGGTCCCTGGGTTACAAACATCTGACTTACAAGGGACTCCTACTTACAAAGGTAAACAACAAGAAGTGAGAGGAAATCTACCCCTAGGAAGGGAAATTCACTCCTGTAAGGCCCCGTACACACGACCAAACATGTCTGCTGAAACTGGTCTGCGGGCCAGTTTCAGCAGACATGTTCGGTCGTGTGTAGGACCGAGCGGACAGAATTCCAGCAAACATTTGCCCGCCGGGCCTTTTCCCAGCGGACAAATATTCCTGGACTTGTTTTAAAACAGCCCGCTGGAATCCTGCGCGCTCGGACATGTTCGGTCGTCTGTACAGACCTACCGTACATGTCCGAGCGCCCGCCATCCTTCGCATGCGTCAAATGACTTCGACGCATGCGTGGAAGCATTTAACTGGCAGGCCCGCCCACGTCGCCGCGTCATCGTCGCGGCGACACCGCGGACACGCCCCGCGTATTGTTTACGCGCGGATTTCTGTACGATGGTTAGTACAGCCATCATACAGAAATCCCCGGGCAGACATGTACGGTGAAAACGGTCCGGCGGACCGGTTTCATCGTACATGTTTGCCCGCGTGTACACGGCCTAAGAGTTATCATGGAAAAAGGTGTCTCCACTGAAGCTTTATCACGATCCTTGTTTCCACAACAATCCAAAATATTCAAAATCCAAATGTCACAGGGACAGAAAGTGAGGTGAAATCTTCTGAACAGGGGCACAGACAGCAAAACAAACAATACATGGGTGTTAACCCTTCCATAATCTACCAAAAAAGCCAAACAATAATTGTTTTGGCTGGAGCTACACTTAAAAAATTTACCTGTTCCGACTTACAAAATAATTCAACTTAAGACCAAACCTACAGACTCTATCTTGTTTGTAACCTGGGGACTGCCTGTAAATAGAAAAAGATTATCCGATTTTATCTTGTACTAAAAATGTAAGTGAATTTTTGGTAGACATCAGCCACTAATATTGTTCAGTGGCTGGATAGTATGTACTGTATGCTGTTTGGTTAGGCAGCAATATAAAAGGGAGAGAAAATGCATATTTTTTCTTAAAAAAAAAAAAAATTGAGTGTATTATCTGAGACACCATTACCGCAACTATTGTTCAGTGGTTGGACAATATATAAGCAGCTTGGTAAAAATTCAACGTGAGAGGGAGAAACAAGGCAGATTTTATCTTGAAATAAACATTAGAGTGTATAATTTGCATAATTGTATAATAGCCATACATATTTTACATTTGCTGGACAGTTGTGTCAGCTTGGTAAGAAAGTGATATAAGAGGCAGAGACAAAGGTGGTTTTATTCTGAAAAAACTAACAAACATTAGATTTACCTTTCATTAAACTTAACAAATGTTACAGCTGACTTCCAACTGCAGAAACATTATGTGTGGCACCTTTACAGTGCCTCTAAATAATGGCCAATGTTGAATTCCAGTGTGTGGGGTGTCACACATCATATGTTTAGCAGGCAGATTGTCATAGCACCTCAGTTCTGCCAGAAAAAATATTTGCAATGTATGACCACCTAAAGTGGCTAGGCACTCCTCTGGACCTGGGACAGTACCTCCTGGAAGCCAGTGAACTTCACCAGGAACTGCTTCACCACCATACTGGGGACATGTACCAGGCAAGGTATGTATGGGAACTTTCCCTGCTGAGGAGCAGCCAGCGTGACCTTGACTGGTACAAGATGGTACAAGATGACATAGAGTTAGCCACCTCTTTACCTGGTCCTGGAAAGCTGCAAGGATCTCTGGCCCAGTTTGGCCGCTGTCCTCCAGGCATATAAGCTGCAAAAGAGTATGGCAGAATTTTGACTGGGCTGTTGCATAGGCTCTGGGGGGCTTGGAGGGGCTGGTGGTTTTTAGGGAGTCAGAGGATGAGGTGAGTGAGGGACAGGGGGCACAAATAATGGTGCTGTCACCAAGGTAAAAGACGCAGGTCATGACCACCAGTTCCAATGGAGTGTTTTGTCCTGCACCCCTCCAGCCACTAGTAAATTGTCCAAATGTGCTGAACCCATTAACTTACACATGCTAATGAAGGCCTAAGTTGATGTTCTGGGCAAAATAATGGCAGCTGGTTACCTGCCACTGTGGTGTAGCAGAGGTCATGAACTCGAGGAAGGGGGCTGATTTCAAGATCTGGAATTGGAGTAGATGTAAAGCCAGGCTTTCTTCCTTATCCCCAACAGCCTCTCTTGTATCTCCAGCCCAGATACCCAGATACAAATGGAACACAGGGTACTGAGGGACAGGAGGAACATGAGTGTCAGCAGATTTTGATTTTGATACGTGAACTTGTAGCAGGGCAGTGTATAGGAGTAGTTAGGCCAGTTTCCAGGGGATCAGTAGGGCAGAGGATGGGGTCATCAGTTTGTAGGAAGTGTACAGAGGACATTAGTTTGTAGTTTAGTGTACAGTGGGTTATCAGGGAAGTGTACCGGGGGTTAGAAGAGAAGTATACAGGGGGCAGCAGGGCAGAGGACAGGGAGTCAGCAGGGCAGTGTGCAAGCGGTCAGCAGGACAGAGAACAGTGGTCAGCTGGGTAGAGAGCAGTGGTTATCAGGGTTGAGGACAAAGGTCAGTAGGGAAGAGAAGAGGGGGTCAGCAGGGCAGTGTACAGGGGTCACAAGGGCAGAGGACAGGGATCAAGAGGGCAGAAGATAAGGGTCTGCAGGGTAATGTACAGAGGTCAGCAGGGCAGAGGACAGGGGTCAGTATGGCAGAGGAAATGGGTCCTGCAGGGCAGTGTATTGGAGCCAGCAGGATGGATGACAGGGGGTAAGCAGGGCAGAGGAAATGGGGTCAGAAGGGCATTCTACAGTGGTCAAAAGGGCAGTGTACAAGGATCAGCAGGATGGAGACAGGAGTCAGCAGGGTGGAGGACAGGGGTCAGCAGGAAAAGGACAGGGATGGAGGACAAGGGTCAACAGGACAGAGGACAGGGATTGAAGACATGGGCCAGCAGGACAAATGACAGGGGTAAGCAGGTGGGGGACAGGAGTCCGCAGGATGGAGGATGTGGGGTCAGCAGGGCAGTGTACAGGAGTCAGCAGGGCAGTGTTTAGGAGGTCGGCAGGACAAAGGACAGGGGCCCTTCTAGGCCACCAGTCCTGCAAAGGCCAGTAAGTGCGTTATATTAAAATTTACTTTTGCATATACCCTTTTAACAGCTTGCAGTCAATTTGAGGCAACAACACAAAGCAATATACTCAGTAATATTGAAATTGATTAGAGAGGTCCACTGAGCTGATCCATAATGATGCCTGTGCACAGCCAGATTGTAGCCCCGCTTCCTAGGGCCATGTGCTCCTTACTTTTGCATATTTCCTCTTCTCCAAAGAAGCAAAAGAGCTGCACTTCTAATTTTGTGAGGTCTGTTCAGCAAAAGGCAGAAAGACACCATCAGGAGTGTGTGGTGGTAGTTGCCTTTAGAACTATCTGTTCCAAATTTGGGCAAGGATTTGCACCAGTTTCAGTAACATTGCTGAAACAGGTGCCACATTTAGCTAGCTCTACCCACTTTAGGAAGCTGTCGCTATGGAAGTGCCAGATTCTAAAACAAATATGGAACCGTCAGTAATTAAGACCAACTTTGAGCTGACGTACAGAGAGACACTAGTGTTTAGAGTAGGGCATGGGTGTGCTGGGAAGGTGTCCTGAATGTGACAGCTTCCCACACAGTGCTCTATACCCAGCCTCATTCAGTTGTCTCCAGTTAAAAACTAAATGTAAACAAAGATAGAATGGATACTGGTGATGTCATTGCCCAGATAGGGCAAGGCTCAGATTTGAGAAATTACTATGTCACTGGGAGGACAGAGCCTGATGGGGAACTAAGGGACAAGTTCTCCATTAGGTCCGCCTTACTTTTGATTGACAGCACACAGCAGTAGGCAGAATCAAAAGCTGCTATTGGACAGAATATCAGCAATGGAACAGCCAAGCAGACCTGCTCTTTCAGGTTTCCATCATAATCTGCACATCCCTACTCAGCCATGTGTCTGTCAGTGAGATGGGTGCAGTGGACAGTGAGGGAGGAGTATGTATGCTTTGACCTCAGTGCCAGGCACCAAAAGATTCATGTAGCTGTCTGACAGGTATCAACAATTTTGGTCCTGTGGCTGATAGAATTCTAAATGGTGTCTATGACACCCTTTTTCATTCCCCCATGCCTCTGTCTCCAATAACTTGCTGATAGTTGTTAACCAACCAATCTCCCCCTTCAAACTGCTGCATACAGTAAAGGAAACCTTTAAATTGTATGTCACCCCAACAAAGAACTTCTCTTTTTTCAAATACCTGTTGATCCTGCTAGAAGTCAAGTGAACTTCAAAATTCCTGCCCAAATGTTGTATAAAACCTGATTAGAAAAAAAACAAAGGATATTACACATAATATAAAATATATATGTTATACTTATGTAATTAGTTTATATGTTCCTACTTCAAACATTAGCCACTCATATTGGTCATTCAAGGGGGTTATAAAATCTATTTATAATAAAATAAATGCATGTAATGATCATATGTATTTTCTTTTGTTTCTCACATGGATCAGAACTTTGCCACAGTGGCTAATAAAATAGATTTTTTAGATGTGGCTATATCATGTATAGGCAAATCTCTTACACAGAGTTGAATTAGATAGGTATATCTTTGTATTGTTAGCTAGGTTTTAAAATGCAATGAGTACATACACTACATTCTCAAGGATTGTAGCAGGTTATTTCTTTCAGCTTCCAATTTCCAGGTTGTCTAATGAAGAGCCCTCTTTATGTGGACAGCACAGTGTACAAAGGAAATCTGTGAGATCTGACCACATGGATGAATTATTACAATCATTTATTAACGACATTTCATTTTAGATTCCAAGCAGGACCTACTAATGCATGGCAATCTTCATCACGATAGATAACACTCCGCATAATTGTTGGTCTTTGTTTCAGAACATTGGGTCTTGGCTATTACTGAGTGTAAATTACCTATTTGACTTTCCAACACTGTTTCATTTTATTCTGGCTCATGATTTACACAGTAAACTGACTAGGGGAATAGAAGTCCTTCAAAACATTGCTTCTTTGTGAGAGCTATTTAGGGTTGTATTATTTGAAGCAAATGAAGACTATGAGCCAATCAAATCTCTTGGCTTTACCATTCAGTTGCCTCTTTAAGGAAAATGCTATGTTAAATCTGGCACCGAGCTCTGTATCATTCCATTGTGGTGATATAATAACAATCTGTTGCAATTTACAAAGTTAAAAAATAGAACGTAAGAGCCCGCTTGTTAAACATTATAATCTGTTGTATTTCTGATGCGTTCGTCTTCATAATGTTCCTGTCTATTTTCAAAGTTTTATTTGAAGTAATGTTATTGCACTCATCATTTTGTTCAGACTTTATTTCTATTTTCATAATTCCTACTCACAGCTAAATATGATCTGGAATATTTCAGAGGTAACAAACAGATAGTTAATATCTAAAATTTCACTGCATTCTGACTATCCTGAAACAAAAAAACTTGATCTCTTAAAGTAATGTTGTGACATTAACCTGAGAAAGTGCAAAGTCAGTTGTTACCGTTAATAGCAGACTTGTGCAATGTATCTCTTTAAAATGCAGATTTTCAGGGTGCTGCTTAGGTACAATTAAAATTTCTAGATGTTTCCTATACCATAGCAAATCTTCACTTTTTGAGTTTTTTTCTTTTATTGACTCAGTTAACCCTGTTTTACAATATGCCCATTATGTAAAGCACCTTACTTTGGTTACCTCCCCTTTATTGTCCAGATTTTGTGGGCTCCGTTGTGACCTTCCCTCCTTTTTTATTTATTCATCCCACTGCTCCCCCCCCCCCCATTTCCCTCCCTTTTTTACTTTCTTTCTTTGATAACGTTTTATTCCGTCTTTCTTTTTCCAGTTCCCCCTTTTTTTGTTCTGGTGTAAAGTGTAATGCCAATTCCTACCATCTCTTTTCACTTTTGTGTAGTATCCCCAAAATTTTCCTTCTATTTTTCTACTTTTGTAAAAATGTTGATAGCTTGATGAAGCAACTTCAACAGCAACTTTTCATTACACCCTGTTGTGAAGTACTGTACGGTAATAGACCATGCACATTCATCGTATCCAATCGCATGGTGCAATATTTGTAAGCTCGCCAAGTCTCATTGCCTGCTCAAAGTCTGTGATCTGTGATCTTCTCAGAAGCCTAAATTGTTACTTATGTTGTGAGTACTATATGGTATTTCTCTGCAATCATGTTCAAGTCTATAAATAAAAAATAAAAAATAAATGCTGTGAAATATGTTGATGCTGTAAAATATTTAGAGTAATAATAATAGAATTATTTTAATAAAAACAGGCGTTCTTGGTTAACATACAGTATATTGCAAATGTACATATATGAGTGAATTTCTGAAAAGCTGGATCAGTTGTGGTTCAATCAATCTTTTTACAAACTCACAAGCCTACAAAATTAAAAAATGTCTATATTAAAGTCCTATTATTGTGGATGAGAAATCCAAATCAGGCTCCATAAGTGTGTATTAACAAATAATGCAAAAGTACAGAATGGTTTAAAAACACCCACATCAGCCATGCCTATTGAGATGATTGGGCCAAAAATGGAAAGCCTGGAATACAGGCTGGGGAAATCAGGCAAATCCATCAGCAGCTCTGGAAGCTTTTAACTGGTAACATTTGTGGAAAAAAAAATACATTGGGCCAGATCCACATAGCGAGTACGCCGGCGTATCTACTGATAAGCCGGCTTACTTTCAAATTACCCGCGTCGTATCTTTAGTTTGAATCCTCAAACCAAGATACGACGGCTTCTGGGTTCGATCCGACAGGCGTACGGCTTCGTACGCCTTCGATTCGTAGGTGCAATACTTCGGCGCCCGCTGGGTGGAGTTTGCGTCGTTTTCCGTGTTGGGTATGCAAATTAGCGATTTACGACGATCCACGAACGTACATGCGGCCGTCGCATTTTCTAACGTCGTCTGTAGTCGGCTTTTTCCGGCGTATAGTTAAAGCTGGTATTTTGCGGCGTATAGATAGACTTGCCATGTTAAATATTGCCGTGGTTCCCGCATCGAAATTAGAATTTTTTTTTTTTGCGTAAGTCGTCCGTGAATAGGGATGGACGTAACTCACGTCTAAGTTAAAAAAAATGACGTCCTAGCGACGTCATTTAGCGCAATGCACGGCGGGAAATTTCAGGACGACGCATGCGCAGTTCATTCGGCGCGGGGACGCGCTTCATTTAAATGAATCGCGCCCCCTAATCGCCGATTTGAATTCCACCGCCAGAAATACACTACGCCGCCGTAACTTACGGCGCAAAATC
This sequence comes from Rana temporaria, assembly GCF_905171775.1. Taxonomy (NCBI): domain Eukaryota; kingdom Metazoa; phylum Chordata; class Amphibia; order Anura; family Ranidae; genus Rana; species Rana temporaria. Next base: position 298,167,344 of record NC_053492.1, read on the forward strand.
GTTGAGGATTCAAAATTCCACCAGGTAAGGTACGGCGGCGTAGCGTATCTCTGATATGCTGCGCGGATGTAATTCTCTCTGGATCCGGCCCATTGATTTTAGAGGGAGTGTGCAGCTTTGGCATGCTCAGCCAGCACTAGTATGAATACAGAAAGTTTGGGTCTTGCAGATGGGAGAGGACTTGGGACAGCAAACTAACTAAAGCAGTAGACAAAGATGCACTTTTAAATTAGTCTCAGTGGTTATGGTCAGCAGGAAAAATTAAGAGGGTGACTCCCCCTATTGGGGACACAGATAGCAATAAAAACCCAACAGGGGTTTAAATCCAAAACCATAAAAAAAAGTGTTCCCTTTAAAGATGCAACCCCCTGTAATTGTTTTTTTTTTTTTGCATGTAAGAAAACTGCACTGTCTGGTCTGTAAATAAACACAAGGAATTGTAACTTTGTGTATATGCAGTATGATAAATAGTAAAGGTTTCACATACCTTGTCATACTTTAACAGTGCCCTTTAGAGAATAGTACAATTGCGCACATGATAAGGGAAAACAATTGTACTGTTACATAATCCAGCTTTTAATATACACTTGGCATTGGATCTTGACAGCGCAGTAATTTATGTTGTGCTATGTTCAAACAGAAAGGGATAAACTGTAAGTTGTGCTCTCCACACAGCATGAAGATTGTAAAGTAGAAGCCCTGTATTGTTTCTGTTCTTACAAATCACATACAGAAATTATATGTCTTGTGTGTAAGTAATAATGCTGTTTCATGCATCAGTCATTATCATATGAGTCCTTTTTATATTGGAATATCTGAAATAAATATTGCTCCCTAGCAACCCATACAATCCAAACACGCAGATTGCAGTTGCCATTATTCTGTATGTCTGGTCAGAATAACAAAAGTATATTCCCTACATTTCTACAATGCTCTCACTTTCCTCTATGTTAAGGTACTACTGCCTCTGACTGCTATTGTCCAGAAATGTTTAATGAGATTTGGTGAGGTCACCACTGTACTGTACTGCTTGCTGTAGACTTTGACACAAAGAAAGAAAGCCTTCAACTACCAAGATGGGTGCCTTCACACAGAGACTCAGTGCAGAACAAGAGTTCTAGGTCTTATTAAGTGTTTTTATGAGGTCTCTTCATATGTTAAAATATATTTTTCCTGTTTTCATTTGGGTACTAAAGACGGACAGGAAGCTATTATTCTTTGAATGAGGTCAGCAATGGAAGCCCCCAAGGTTCTTTCGGTAAAGGCTTCTGCTGTTTTCAGATTTACTGTTGATGCTGAATTCATAATTTTTTGACAAGTGGTCAAATTAGAATGAGGATTAGCTATTGATGTTTTATATAAATAATTAAATATACAGCGGGTAAAATAACTATTGAACACGTCCCCATTTTTCTAGGTAAACATATTTCTAAAGGTGCTATTGACATGAAATGTTCACCACATGTTGGTAACAACTCACGCAATCCATACTTACAAAGAAACCAAAACAAATACATTCAGAAATTAAGTTGTGTTTAATAAAATGGGATGACACAGGGAAAAAGACTTGAACACATAAAGAAAGGGAGGTTTAAAAAAACACCAGCTGAAATCTATCTGTAATTAGAACGCAATCCTGCCCCTTGTCAGTACAAACTAATTTCAGCTGGTTCAGTCTCAACTGATGGCCTAAAAAAGGTGTCACACAAGAAACATATCATGATGGGTAAAGGCAAAGAGCTCTCTCAAGACCTTTACAACCTTATTGTTGCAAAACATACTGATGGCATTGGTTACAGAGGGATTTCTAAACTTCTAAATGTTCCAGTGAGCACTGTCATAATCCATAAGTGGAAAGAACATAATTTCACCATAAATCAGCCACAACCAAGTGCTCATCGGAAGATTTCTGACAGAGAAGTGAAAAGAATTATCAGAACAGTTGTCCAAGAGCAAAGGACCACTTGTGGAGAGCTTCAGAAAGACCTGGAATTAGCAGGTACAATTGTTTCAAAGAAAACAAAAAGTAATGTACCTGCCATGGCCTGTATGCACGCTCACCACGCAAGACTCCATTGCTGAAGAAAAAGCATGTTGAAGCTCATTTAATATTTGCTACACAACATTTAGACAAGCATGTGAAATACTGGGAGAATATAGTCTGGTCAGATGAACTCTTTGGATGTCATAATACACAACGGCCCGGATACACATACCTCGGGGCATATTTATGCAGGCGTAGCGTATCTAATATACGCTACGCCGATGCAGCGCACAGATGCAAGCACTGGATTCACAAAGCACTTGCCCCCAAATCTACGCTGGGTTTCCTCGGCGTAAGCCAGCGTAGGTGGAAGTGGGCGTGAGCCATGCTAATGAGGCGTGACCCCATGTAAATGATGGACTGAGCGTCATAAAGATACGAATAACGTACGGCGCATGAGCCGTCCCGTGGACGCAACCCAGTGCGCATGCGCAGAATCACGTCAGAACTACTCCCTAAGATACGACAGATCACTGCCTATGACGTGAACGTAACCTATGCCCAGCCCTTTTCATGTACTACTACGTAAACAACGTAAAATACGACGGCTGTTCTCTGGTCCATACCTTTGCTTGAGTTGCGCCTCATAGATGGGGAATAACTATACGCCAGACGTAAGCCTTACGCAAACCGCGTATATTATGCGCCGGGCGCAACTACGTTTGTGAATCGACGTATCTCCCTCATTTGCATATTTTCAATGAGGCGGCCAGCGTAAATATGCGCCCATGATACGCCAGCGTAGGAAAGATACGTCGGTCGGATGAAGCCCATTTTCAGGCGTATCTAGTTCTGTGGGCACGGTGCACAGATACGACGGCGCATAGTTACACTTACGCGGCGTATATCGAGATACGTCCGCGTAAGTGCTTTGTGAATCCGGGCCAACATGTTTGGAAAATCAAATGGCACTGCACATCACCCCAAAAACACCACACTAACAGTGAAGTTTGGAGGTGGGAACATCATGGTGTGGGGCTATTTTTTAGCATACGGTACTGGCAAGCTTTATGTCGTTGAAGGAAAGATTAATGGAAAAATGTACCCAGACATTCTTGATAAAAATCTGCTGCCATGAAGATGAAACAAGGGTGGACATTTCAATAAGACAATGATCCCAAATACAAAGCCAAAGAAACTCTCAATTGATATAAAAGAAGGAACATAAAGCTGCTAGAATGGCCCAACCAATCACCTGACTTAAACCCAATAGATAATCTATGGAAAGAACTAAAGATCAGAGCTAGAGAAGAGGCCCATGGAACCGTCAAGATTTGAAGATTGTTTGTGTGGAAGAATGGGCCAAAATCACACCTGAACTATGCACGCGACTAGTTTCTCCATACAGGAGGTGTCTTGAAGCTGTCATTACCAACAAAGGATTTTGTACCAAGTATTAAAGTGGAAGTAAAGTTCCACACATTACTTTTACCTATCGGTAAGTCTATAATAAGACATACATTTCCTAAACAGGCACCGTATAGGAGATATTTACATTACATGCAGCCAGTGATGTCACTGGCACATGCACTCTGAAGGAACAGCCATCCGTGCCGTTCCTTCTGAGCCCTGTGCCGTAATCAAAAGGACAAATAGAGAGAGGGAGTGCTTAGCAGGAATTCAGACAGCAATGAAAACCTAAGAGGGATTCTATTCTATTCCCTGCTTTAAGGTAAAAAAATATTTAGTTAACAGTATTGCCCCCATCCATCCCTCTTACATTTACCTGAGCCCTCACTCGAGTCAGCGCTGTGCCCATCTGTAGCAACTCTCCCCACTTTGATTAGCTTTGTTGAGGCAGTGGGAACCATTCACTCCAACTGCTGTCAGTCAAATCCTGTGACAAGAAAGGGAGGATCAGGCTGAGCCTGGCTGTCTGTGCCTATGGATGCAGGCAGCGTGACTTGAGAGCGAACCCAGAGTTAGCAAGAATATGAATCTACTCTGACCATTGGAATAAATGAACACTCAAGGGTTAGATGTGTCTAGTGTTTAGTTTAGGCACATTTACACATGTTTTAGCATGTTCAGCAGTTTTGATGCCCAAATACTCTCTTGAATGCACAAGTGATATATTCATTTTTTGCCTCATAACACTCCTGTCTCTAAATGCCTGCAAACAACGATGTGTGCATGGGCACATAGGGGGTTATTTACAAAAGGCAAATCCACTTTGCAGTACAAGTGCAAAGTGCAATTGAAATTACACTGAAAGTGCACTTGGAAGTGCAGTCACTGTAGATCCGAGGGGGACATGCAAGAAAAAAAAACAGCATTTTTAGCTTGCACATGATTGGATTTTAAAATCAGCAGAACTTCCCCTCATTTCTGATCTACCCCTGAGATTTATAGAGACTGCACTTCCAAGTGCACTTTCAGTGCAATTTCAAGTGCACTTTGCACTTGTAGTGCAAAGTGTATTTGCCTTTCATAAATAACCCCCATAGACTAACATAGAGGGTTGTTTTGAGGCAGAAAAAAAATGCCAAACACTTGTAAAAGCTGTATTTTCAATGTCCAGTGTGCATGAGTCCTAAAAATGTTGAATAGTATCAGAAGCAAAGCTAATAATATGGAATACATTTTTTTTCTTTGAGGTGCTATGCAGTGTTAATCAGCAGTTAATATTGGCACAGTAGGCAAAGCCATTTTCATTTTTGTGAAACATTAATTTGCAGCAGCAGGTGTGATGGTAAACTGACAAGAACAGAAAAAAATATATGTGTGTAGGAGTTGGCGGTGGGCATGTGTGGCAGTGTTTGGGTATTATTAGTCATGGATGATAGAGGTAGAACCTGCAGAGGTTGCTGAAAATTATTATTTTAACAAAAGTAATTCTTTTAACACTTTTGGGAAATAATACGGAATGTCTTGGCCTGACAATGCAACTTGCTGTGCTGAATACCCTTTTAGATGTAACACTGGAGGTTGGGCAGGAGATGGCAAACTGTACCAGTTCAGGCCACTGGAACACCAGTTTAGGCCATTGGAACAACTGAAATGGCAAAGACTTATTGGGGCAGGTTCACTATTTTCAGGATACTTAAGAGGTCTAAATAGATTCTCATTGTCTTGAAGTAGTGGGAAATATTTAGCATCATGATAATTAACCTCTACTGGCTGGTGCTGCTACTGTTGTTGGTTTTTCCAGCTTTGTCAGAGGATATAAAATGTAAAACGTGGAGATGAGTCTTATTCTCAGTCCCCAAAAAGAGGGGAATGGAGAAGTCATGACAGTATTCAGTCTGGTTTTCCCTCTCTGATGGGATAGTTTATACATGTTCTTGTCTTCTTCTGTTATAACCTCTGTCATCTTTTATTACATGTAAAGGTGAAGTAGTGACTAATGCCGCGTACACGCGATCGGAATTTCCGACAACAAATGTTCGATGTGAGCTTTTGGTTGGATATTCCGACTGTGTGTAGGCTCTATCGGACATTTGCTGTCGGAATTTTTGAGAGCTGGTTCTCAATTTTTCCGACAACAAATGTTTTTGTCGGAAATTCCAATAGTCTGTATTCAATTTCGACACACAAAAATCCTACGCATGCTCAGGATCAATTTAACGCATGCTCGGAATCATTGAACTTAATTTTTCTTGGCTCGCCGTAGTGTTGTAGGTGACTGCGTTCTTGACATTCGGAAATTCCGACAACATTTGTGTGACCGTGTGTATGCAACACAAGTTTGAGCCAACATTCCGTCGGAAAAAAATCCACGGTTTTGTTGTCGGAATGTCCGATCGTCTGTACGCGGCGTAAGAACTAGCATAGGGAAATGTTAACATAAACTTAGACTCAAAGAACATGTGCTTGCAAGGGAATAAGAAGAATATGATTAAACAGTACCTTGGCTAAAGGTCGGTTTCAGATCAATCATATGTTTCAGCTTTAACTAATCCAGTCAAGTTATCCAAACAAATACTAATTACTTGGTGTCACAAACTACGGTAAACGAGAGTGATTGAGAGGGGTTCACTACATCATCTCTTTCACATACAAGAATGCGTTGAGCTACTAAGGGTGGAGGTATTACCACATACATTCAACGTTAGTCAAAAAAAAGGTACAATGAACATGTTCAGTATTTTAGGGCGGAAGCCCGTATACAAGTAACAACGAATGTAAAGCATGTAGCATATGAAAATACTGTATGCAAGTAGCATTAACTTGAGAGAGGCAATTGAAGTTTAAATGGCTTAAGGGGGTATATCCCTTTAAGATATTCCACAACTGTACATAAAGGCACCATTAGTAATCCCAAGCAGCATAGTAGTAATTACTAGAGCCAGATTCAAATGCAGTACTTAATAAAGCTATATATGAACTATGTATTTGTACAGCAATAAATGTAAGGTAGTAATGGTACTTTTTCGTTTGCAGAGCATGAAAGTTCTTCAATAAGCAGAGTACTGTAGCAGCAATGAGATTCTTTCATGGAGGGGGATATCTTGGGGTGTCCACAGCAACTGTAGTAAGCTTGGCAGCGCAGATCCAGGCGTGGGATGGTTTCCAGTTTAGGGATAGATAGTACCTGTGGTTTATTTGTAGCCAGGCCGGCTACGGCCGACAATAATAGAACAGCGTGTAGCAGACACGCCGTTCTAGGGTTGTCCCGATACCACTTTTTTAGGACCGAGTACAAGTACCGATACTTTTTTTCAAGTAGTTGCCGATACCGAATACCGATACTTTTTTTAAATGTGTCCCCAAATGCAGCCATGTCCCCCCCCATATGCAGCCATGTCCCCCACATATGCAGCCATGTACCTCTAGCCATGTCCCTCACATATGCAGCCATGTCCCTCTAGCCATGTCCCTCACATATGCAGCAATGTCCCTCTAGCCATGTCCCTCACATATGCAGCCATGTCCCTCTAGCCATGTCCCTCACATATGCAGCCATGTCCCTCACATATGCAGCAATGTCCCTCACATATGCAGCAATGTCCCTCTAGCCATGTCCCTTACATATGCAGCAATGTCCCTCTAGCCATGTCCCTCGATGCGGCGGCACGATGCGGCAGGAGCGGCGGGGGGGGAAAGGGGGGGAAGTATTCTATTTAGGTATCGGGGGTATTTGCGCAAGTACGAGTACTCCCGCAAATACTCGGTATCGGTCCCGATACCGATACTGGTATCGGTATCTGGACAACCCTAGAAGATACAGCATATGTGCCGAATTGAGCGTTAATTACGCTCGGCACTTCTGCCTTCCACGCTGGAACGCACGCGGCGCCGGGAGATGACGTCAGTGCGTGGCAACCGTATGTGTTCCAACGTGGAACGCAATACGGCGACGAGCGCCGTTTATACTTGGTTGCTATGAATAAGCCAGATAATACTTTAATATGATCGATCAGTTTAGGAACAGTGGTATTTTCCTTTCTGCCTCTATCTATATGTCTATATCATTTTTTATATTGCTTTCTGTCCCTGCTGGGGAGATTTACTTTATTTGTGACCATTGTGAAATCTTGAGCATTAAAGGAACAAGAAGTACATCTTCTAAAGGAGAAACCAACTTCACTGACAACTGCCTAGTCTGGCAGTTTCCCTCCTTCAGTTTGTAGAGACTTCCTCTTACTTCTTGTTGCACCCCTGGTATAGGAAGCAAAGAGAAATCTCCCCATCAGGATGCATGCTGCAAAAAACTGACAAACAAGGGTTTTAACACTTCATTACTCTATCCATAACAAGAAAAAAAGTTTGGGCTTTACATATACATAATTATGATATTTTTTTACATTATCTGATGCTACCAAAATGTCAGATGTATTAATTTATAATGCAAAATGAGATATCACATGAACAGCTTTTGGTTCTAAAGCAGTCAATACATGTGGAATAGAACCCATGTACCACACGTCTAGAGAAAAAAAGATGTAATCTCCATATAAGGAAAGGTTTCTACTTACCCTAAATAGCTGTTGCTATGCGGAAGTCCCGAATCTGCCTCTTCATCCTCCGCGGTGGATTCTCTTCCTCCTCCTACACCGGACCTCCGCTCAGGGCCGGCCCTATGATGGGACCGGGTGGTACCATGGGTACCAGGCAGCACTTTTAGGGGGGCAGCATACTGATGCCCACCAGCCCGTTCCGCCAGCTCCGCTACCCAAATAAAATTGATGTCCTTTTTTTCCCCACAAATAGAGCTTTCTTTTGGTGATATTTGATATTTTTTGTGCTATAAATATATATATATTTTAACTTTTTGCTATAATAAATATCCCCAAAATTTAGAAAAATAAACAATTTTCTTCAGTTTAGGCCAACATGTATTCTTCTACATATTTTTGGTACCAAAAAAAACACCACAATTAGCGTACATTGATTAGTTTGCGCAAAAGACATTGTGGCTGCCGGCAATTCACAGATCCCTTTATACTCCTGGATACATGTATAGAGCCATGGCAGGTCCTTTTATACGCCTATATGCATGTACAGAGCCATGACAGGCCCTCTTTATACATCTATAGAGCCATGACAGGCCCTCGTTATACTTCTTTATACATGTATAGAGCCATGACAGGTCCTCTTTATACTCCTATATACATTTATAGAGCCATGACAGGTCCTCTATATACTATGTATAGAGCCATGACAGGTCCTCTTTATACTTCTTTATACATGTATAGAGCCATGACAGGTTCTCTTTATACATCTATAGAGCCATGACAGACCCTCGTTATACTCCTTTATACATGTATAGAGCCATGTCAAGTACTCTTTATAGTCCTATATACATTTATAGAGCCATGACAGGTCCTCTTGATATTCCTTTACATGTAAAGAGTAAATGACAGGTCCTCTATATACATGTATAGAGCCATGACGGGTCCCCTTTAGTTATCATGATATAAAATAATGAATGTGGGGGCCTTTTGGTTGGCGTGATTTTTTTTCTGGGGGGGGGGGGGCAGCATTTCATTCTTGGTCCCAGACAGCACAATGTCTTGGGCCGGCACTGCCTCCGCTTTAAAATATTATTCAGATAAGCCTAAGCATCAGTAGTAAAATACAAAGGTATAACCACTAAAAGTCCTTGGACCACCTAAACACCTTGACCTTTTTTTCTTATAGAACTTGCTGTACCTGTTAAAATTGCCATTTTGGGGTACTCCCAAAAATGTAATCTAGATGCCTTGAAAGCATCTCAAGTCTAATGCCACGTACACATGGTCAGAATTTCCGATGGAAAAAGTCAGATGGGAGTTTATCATCGGATATTCCGACCGTGTGTATGCCCTATCTGACTTTTTCTGTCGGAATTTGCGACGTACTTAGATAGAGAGCAGGTTCTGTATGGAATTCCAACGGGAAAAAACATGCATGCTCGGAAACAATTCAACGCATGCTCGAAAGCATTGAACGTCTTTTTCTCGCCTCGTCGTAGTGTCACTGCGTTCTTAACACTCGAAAGTTCAGAAAACTTTAGTGTGACCGTGTGTATGCAAGCCAAGCTTGAGCGGAATTCCGTAGGAAAACCATCCAACTTTTTTCCAACGGAAATTCCACTCGTGTGTACAGGGCATTAGGATTTTCTTCCCTTCTGAGCTTGCAGTATCTGTAGAAAAATACCATTCCTTGCATTAAGGTAAAAAATGTTTATGTAAAAGTATCACTTTAATGTTGTAGCAAGTGGCAAACTAGTAAACCCAACCTGCATGTCAGTGACACAGTTCTAAAAGATAAAAATGCTGATTGTAACCATTGTCCTATGGATGTGATTACAAAAACTATGCCAAGTAACCAATAGGAAGGTACAGAAAATTGATATTAAAAACATTAACCACTTAAGGACCACCTAACGCCGATATACGTTGGCAGAATGGCACCGCTGGGCACAATCACGTATGGGTACATCCTCTTTAAGTGCCCAGCCGTGGATCGCACGCGCGCCGCCAGCACGATCGGTCACAGGAGCCCGTTCTTCACTGTGGTGATCGTCTGTTCCCTGATATAGGGAAAGACGATCACTGACATCACACGTCCAGCCCTGCCCCCCTACAGTTAGAAACACATATGAGGTCACACTTAACCCCTACAGCGCCCCCTAGTGGTTAACTCATAAACTGCAATTGGCATTTTCACAGTAATCAATGCATTTGTATAGCACTTTTTGCTGTGACAATGACAATGGTCCCAAAAATGTGTCAAAATTGGCCGATGTGTCCACCATAATGTCGCAGTCACGAAAAAAATCGCTGATTGCCCCATTAGTAGTAAAAAAAAAATTATTAATAAAAATGCCAAAAAACTATCCCCTATTTTGTAAACGCTATAAATTTTGCGCAAACCAATCGATAAACGATTATTTTTACCAAAAATAGGTAGAAGAATGCGTATCGGCCTAAACTGAGGGAAATTTTTTTTTATATATATATCTTTTTGGGGGATATTTATTATAGAAAAAAGTTAAAAATATTGCATTTTTTTCAAAATTGTCGCTCTATTTTTGTTTATAGCGCAAAAAATAAAAACCGCAGAGGTGATCAAATACCACAAAAAGAAAGCTCTATTTGTGGGGAAAAAAAGGACGCCAATTTTGTTTGGGAGCCACGTCGCACGACCGCGCAATTGTCAGTTAAAGCGACGCAGTGCCAAATCGCAAAAAGGGGCCAGGTTCTGCATGACTCTACTTCAGGCCCATCAACAAACTGGTGCTTTTTCTATCCAAAGTAAGAGCATGAGTCTTCAAGGTCAGTGACTTGATTCAGACTTTATCCTGTAACTTTCAATCTCTGGCATGGCCCCAGCGATTCTTCTCTTTCGCTAACATGACTTTTCTTTAAAGGAGGTAAAGCACATTGCTACCTTCCCCTCTTGAAATGCACTCACAAACTGTCTTTTGTTCTTACTGCAGTCAATGGCTTCAAAGACATGCCAACTGAAAATAATGTTGACATTTACATTGTCTTCCCATGTTCTTCACTTTTCTCTTGTTTTTAAGATGTTCTAGAAGAAAAGTCATCGTAGTTCAGTTTTCCTCTGTTGTTAACCATTCCATTCACCTTTCTGGATGTTCACTGTTGCCAAGATCTTTACAATTTGGAAATAAAATTCTCAGTGATCTTCAAGATATCATTCTGATCTAGTCAACTGTTTGCCAACACTACTGAATTTGTAAGTTATTAATATCTTGCTACAACTTCATACATTACAGAAATCACACTTTCTTTGGTTAGGCTGGGAAGGCAGAACAGAAAAACAAAAAAAGGGCCGAAAATTGCCATTATTGCGTGCCCAGCAACAACAAGACATTAATACAAACAGCTGGAATTCAATTCAGCTATTGGCAACCCAGATTCTCAGAATATGCCTTCTTGAAATAGATTTGTTAATGGTTTCTAACAACAATTTTTCAGCCAACAGAGCGCGAGAATAAAGATTTAGTTAACCAGGAATTATTCATGGGGACAAGGAAATCTTTCCTCAGTTGACCTTCTGGACAGTTATGCATATAGTAACTGACCACTTTCATAGTGTAGATACAGCTAGACATTAGGTGCTATATATCAGACATGTTTAATGCCATTAAATATCATATGTGCCAGGAAAAAAACAAATTATATCTTTGTCACAGTAATGCAGACAGAGGAAGAAACAACTAGTGAAATTAAAATGGAGTACAGCAGGTCTAAAGTAAAATAAATGACATCTTTAATGACAGACTTTAGTATCTAGAAGAAATCCTTTTGATGGCCATACATATGGCATTTTGCAATTACAAAACTCAAACAAACTCAAAACCAAAAATGTAATGCTGTATATTGCAGTTTACTAATCATTAGATGTGGTGGCTGCATTAATTTTATTTTTTTCTGTATTTTACCTTTTTTTTTCACTTGGTGATCTGGCCAGTAACACACTTGATGTATTAAATTGCCACCACTCTGGATTAAGGAGCACAGTGGCACCTTTGGACGGCAGCATTGTCAGTCTGAGAGCAGTTGATGTACTACCAGATTTACATACACTAAAACAAAGAAGCCAAACTCAGCAGTTTCACCAACAGTTGTTTCCTATTGGGATAAAGGCTTTACAATGTACATGAATAATTAAAAGTTTGTGGCGGTGTCCAAAGTTCTGCAATAGAAACTATCAAACATTAATATTGCAAAATTCAAGAGCTGTTTAAAATCGTAGGTAACTAATTATTAAATAATTGGTAAATGTAAAAAGGGGTATTACCGCGCTACCACAGGACTTGTGGGAGGGAAACTAAAGGGAAGGGGGGGGATGGGAGAGTGGGGAAGGACAGTGAACAAACAAAGGGAGAAAAGGTAAAACTGCTGCGGCACTGCAAGTGTATCAAAACCCAAAATATATGAATAAAAAAATAGCGCTGCGCTGTAGGGATAGGAAATAATAGTATAAATCTCATAAATACAGTGCTAGATCCAAAAATGAAATAAGTGCATCTAAACAGGGTAACAGTACACGACTTCAGTGATGCATAGTGTAACGGTCACCACCGTTTACGACCTTCCATCAACCCATGGCAGCTTCTCCGACACACAGACAAACCAGCAGGCACGATCCATATCAATTCCCCAGAAAATGAGACTGACAGCTCTATTCTCTGCTTCAAAATGTATGAACACTTTTAATAGTTAGCTCTCAAGTTTATATACAGTTCAAGCATGAAAAGAACAATCAAACTCTCCTCCCACACATCACACCCTGGGGGGGCTTAAATACACCTTCAGATGGCTAATTGCTAAACATTCCAGACATTTTGGCGCAGGTCTATAATTATCATGACCTAATCACTGCACCTGAGAAGTCACATTCCTTCATTAACAGAATTCAAACAAAACACCATCACACAATGAATTCCCCTCAATCCACATCTTTAGACAGACGGTCTGTCTCCGACAGAAAGGTATTCACACCTGAGCATCAATAGGCTTTAAACAGTGTTATCACACAATGAAAGGCCTTTCAAGAGCCAACCTCTTTTAACAACTCACTAGCCAGGGCTAAGCATTAAATGAGTCATTATTGACCGGTAGGATCAGAATATTCTTTGCAGACATTAAGGAATGTATGGTGGATTACTGTCCATGTTAAAACAATCCAACATATGTCCCTTATCTCCTGGCTCAATGTGTGCCCAAAAGTGACTCCTGTTACACATAGTAACAAATTCAAGGTGAACACAATAGTGCTAGGTGAATAAGACAGCAGGCGCTGCTAAAGCCAGAAGGCTACAAAACTATATAAATAGGTGATAGCAAACATATAAACAGTGAAAACAGCATAAGTGTTCATGCAGGAACGCATGTAATAAAGTGCTGGTGCTGGTGCCAAGTGTCCAAACATATAGTGCTTGCCGGGGAAGGGTTCCAATTTCCTTAAAAGTAGTGCAGATGTCCCCTTACCTTACTGCTGTAAGGTAACAGCATAAAACAACTCTATATGGATAAGTGCAGCAACGAAATTTCAGGTCGTTGGAGGTGGCAATGATCCTCACACGGAAAGATAAAGGAAAGCACCAATAGCGTAATAACGTAGGAGCAATTTAATAGTATAAAAACAGCTTATACACTAGTAGCGCTTCTTTAGGTTGGCGTAGCGCATCCCATTTGCACTACACCGACGTAACATAGTAAAGGAAAGTACTGTATTCACAAAGCACTTGCCTCCTAAGTTATGTTGGCGTAGCGCACATGGCCCGGCGTAACCCCGCCTAATTCAAATTAGGCAGGTAGGGGGCGTGCTCCATGTAAATTACCCGTGACCCCATGTAAATGAGGGCTGTTGGTACGGCGCATACGCGCGCATGCTCAGAATCACGTCGCAAAGACTCCTTGCTTTCGACGTGAACATAACCTACGCCCAGCCCCATTCACGTACGCTTACGCAAACGACGTAAAATACAACGGCTGTTCCGTCGTCTATACCTTGCATGGGCTGCGCCATCTTTTTGGTGGTTTATCTTTATGCCGGAAAAACGCCTTACGTAAAACAGCGTATCGGGCGCAAGTACGTTCGTGAATCGGCGTATCTAGGTCATTTGCATATTCTAGGCGTAAATCAACGTACATGCCCCTAGCGTCCAGCATAAATATGCAGCTAAGATACGACGGCGTAGGAGACTTACGCCGGTCATATCTTAGCCTGTAAAGTTGCGGCGGCGTAGCGTAAATCCCCCGGCGCAAGCCCGCCTAATTCAAATTAGGCGGGTAGGGGGCGTATAGCATTTAAATTAGTAAGAGCCTTACGCCTGTCGGATCTAATGGATATCTATGCGTAACTGATTCTAAGAATCAGTCGCATAGATACGACGGCCCAGATTAGGACTTACATTGCGTTGCGCCGTCGTAAGCCCTTTGAGAATCTGGGCCTTAGAACTTTACCTTTTATATGAAAGTAGTGTGAACGCCTTACTGATGAAAGTGCCACATGTGAAGAACACATGCAGAAAACTCTTAAAAGAGTTGCATCACCCTCCTAGTTAGGTTACTAAGGAAATTTAGTTTTTGGCCTACTCTGTGGTCACAGGATTTGGGTTGCCTGTGTAGCACTACCCCCGGAGGAGCTGCTGGATTTTTGGGCGGCTTATTACCTCTTGCCTCCTCCGAATTCCTAGGGGTGAATGATGCGTATTGCATATATTGGAAGTAAAGGAATGTCCACGACAGATGCTCTTTGCTGTGCTCTTTATTACTGCATTTTATTATTGCATTTAAGATCCGACAGCGTAAGAGCCTTACGCCTGTCGGATCTAATGGTTATCTATGCGTAACTGATTCTAAGAATCAGTCGCATAGATACGACGGGCCCAGATTAGGACTTACGACGGCGCACATTGCGTTGCGCCGTCGTAAGCCCTTTCAGAATCTGGGCCTCAGAGTCTGGTTGCAGTATCAGAACTGTATTGAAGTTAAAGTTCAATAAAGCTCAACTTTCCTGTGGTAGGATAACCCAACTGGGCACACTCATAGAATGTGGCAGCAAAGAGTATAACAGTAGGTCTTGGGTGCACCACCAGCTTTTTTCTTGAGGGGCAGAATGAAGCCTGGCCAATCCGTGCTCAAACGGGAGGCTTCCAGAAGGGATGGCATCTCCCTGCTCTTTCCCTACTCATCTGGAACTTCTCCCTGCCTCTAACTATCCCTGACAGAGGGGTGTCCTGTCACTACACTACCCAATGTAAAATGTGTGCCAAGCCTGGGAGCCAGGGCAATAAAAAGACTCTGCCTGTCCCATGATGGCTATCAGAGTCACATGGGGCAGTAGCATCCAATCAGATAGCTCCCTCAGTGACCCAGGAAAACATAGAGGAACCATGTCCCTCTTGACTTCCTCAACCGCTGCAATGCCACTGTGGTAGAGTGCCACCTGCAGTGGAGAAAGAAGACTGCACCTGCCTACAGGCTGGATGCCACAGAAGTGGTAGCAGAGCCAGAGTCATTGTGTTTGGACCCTAACTGTATGTCAGGAAACGTGCTGGAATCCTGTTGTAACTCATTTAATTAGACTTGTACCTGTAGCTAAGAGGAACTCAGACTCTATATATGTGTAATGTTCTTGCTTTGACAGGTATTAAAAGCTTTTTACAACTTCAATTTAATAGAAACAAACAATACATGTAAGATATAAAGATCTTACTAGATTTTACCTATCGTTAGAAAACCTGTGACCCATTTTTTGGGTTGATTTAATTTAAAATCTCCTATCTTTCATATCATCTCCTGTTTAGGGTACTTGTACTGAATACATACCAGTGTTAAAATATCACCTTCAGTATATTGGTCATTTAGTCCCATGCTATTGTTATTATCACCCTTCTTTTTAATGTGTCATGTCCTGCGAAATATTAATTCATCTGAGAATGATTAGTTATAAAACAGATCTCTCATATAGGAACATTAGAAAAATTGGTGGTTTGGGATATTTTACATTAGACTACAGAATTGTGCATGTCTCCTTTTCCATCTAGGGATACAAATGAGCATTCCCATACCTGAAAACATCAGTTTGATACCATCTAACACTGCTATATATATATTTTTAAGACCTATTTTTTTTTTTCAGAAGGTCTTAGCAAGGTGTGCAAGTAAGTGTGAATTCTGTGTTGTGGAAAAAAATGGAAACCTTTTTTGGTTACACTGTATTTTCAAGACAAGACCAAAACACACTCAGGCCCCGTACACACGACCAGTTTCCTCGGCAGAATTCAGCTTCCGACCGAGTTTCTGGCTGAATTCTGCCGAGGAAACTGGTCGTGTGTACACTTTCAGCCGAGGAAGCCGACGAGGAGCTCGACGAGGAAATAGAGAACATGTTCTCTATTTCCTCGTTGTTCTATGGGAGCTCTCGCCCCGCCGAGCTCCTCGGCGGCTTCAGTGCTGAACTGGCCGAGGAACTCGATGTGTTTGGCACGTCGAGTTCCTCGGCCGTGTGTACGAGGCTTCACAGATGCAGTTTAGGTAGCTTTATTTAATCTAAAGACAAAACCACATATTCACATTTTTATGAAGCTGTGTATTTTTCCAAATTTAATACAAAAAAAAATAATGTCAAGTAAAAGTGAACACAAATAGATAAATACTATAGTATTGGTCAATGCTTTAGGCTTTAATAACCTAAATATTATTCATATCTTGAGTAGTGATGAGGTAATATATTTTCAAAACCATCATATAGCAAAACAAACTCTAGACTTTATATTTAATTTATCATTTGGGTTACTTGCATTAATTAGAGTGTGGGTTATAAATGTAAGTAATGCTAGCTGGACAGCTTGGTTAGCAACTGACTGATGGTCCAATTTACCCTATATGTATAGTCATAAAAAGGTTATTAATCATTTTCCTCTTAAACTATTCATTATGTTGTTTTGTTGCACCAAAACTAAGCAATGATTGCTAACTATTTGAATATACCACACATTTAATGATCAAAAACAATGATTTGCTAAAGGGTAAAATAAATAATGGATAAACATTATTTTTTTTTCAAAATGTCCTTTATAACCAACATGAATTTATTGCCTGTGTGGCCTTAAAATGATGACAGTCCCCCCCAGTCCCAGAACTGAACTACGGAACTTCCAGAATTTAATGGTAAAGTGAATGTAATTCAGTAGTTCATTTAGATTCAATTAGTCTTGGATTGGAACAAACAGAAAAGCCATGTGGTGGTCCAACATAATTGGTTGTAATCAAACTCCCTTAAATTTTGCACATCATTTCTTCTTTTCCTGCATTCTTCTTGCGGAAGCACTGTGCCACTGTTTCTAAAAAGATAACTTGTTTTTGGGTCTCATGCTTGGAGAATTTCTTGCTATGAACTTACTAACATGTATGAGTGGTGTAGTGGACTGGTGTTGTAGGGGGGTGCTATTTTTTTTTTTTACTTGAGCTATAAGTAAAAAAAAGGGTATCTGGGACCTACAACAAAGCTTGTGATACACAGTGGTACAATAAACCCAGAATTCCTTGAATCTTTAGTAGCAATAATTCCTCTTACTGATAGTGTACATTTTTCCTTTTTTTTCTTTTACATGTTGTCTGTTTACTTCTAATATATGGTTAAACTTGATAAGTGTATGCATATTGTTATCTCATAGACATTGAATCACCATCTGTTTTCAGCACTTGTATGTTCTTGAAATCCAAATGAAAACCACAAGAGGAACCCATCTCCCCCATATTGGTCTACAGACCCTAACAAGGAGATATATCAATCCTTAGATCCAATTCTGATATTGTGAGCCCAGCCTTGAGAGATTATGAGAGGGCTCAATTCCTCTCTTGAGTCGTAACAGGCCGCATGCCCTCAACATGGGGGGGTTGGGTGCTCTGGGGCCACCCCAAAGTACCCTGTCCCCATGTTGATAAGGACAGGGCCTCTTCCCGACAACCCTGGCCGTTGGTTGTCGGGGTCTGCGGGCGTGGAGCTTATCGAAATCTGGGAGCCCCCTGTAATAAGGGGGCCCCCAGATACCGGCCCCCACCCTAGGTGAATGAATATGGGGTACATCGTACCCCTACCCATTCACCTGGAGGAAAAGTGTAAAAGAAAAGCAACACACAACACAGGGTTTTAAAATAATTTATTAGTCAGTTCCGGGGGTCTTCTCTGCTCTCCGGGGGGGTCTTCTCCACCCTCCGTGGGGTCTTCTTCCGTCTTCTCCGCTCTCCGCTGTCCCCTGTCCCGGTCCCGGAGCATGATGGGACTGTGACGTCATAAGAGGCCTATATAAATCATCACGGCATTACAGCGGGAAGAAGCGTCGCATCAACATAAGAAGAAAAGAAGAAGGCAGAAAACGGCAAAGAAGAGCGGGCTGCGCCGCTGCTAGTAATAGAGCTAAAAAGAAGATAGCGGCGGCCAGCCCCGAAAAAGGCACCGGAGAGCGAGCGGGACAAGAACCAGGGAGCGCAGAGACGACAGCGGAGAGCGGAGAAGACGGAAGAAGACCCCCCGGAGAGTGGAGAAGACCCCCCCGGAGAGCGGAGAAGACCCCCCTGGAGCTGACTAATAAATTATTTTAAAACCCTGTGTTGTGTTGGGCGCCCCCCCTGCCCCAGAGCACCCAACCCCCCCATGTTGAGGGCATGCGGCCTGGTATGGCTCAGGAGGGGGGGACGCTCGCTCGTCCCCACTCCTTTCCTGACCGGCTGGGCGGCGTGCTTGGATACGGGTCTGGTATGGATTGTGGGGGGACCCCCACGCCATTTTTTCAGGGTAGGGGGTTCTCCTTGCAATCTATACCAGACCTAAGGAACTGGTATGCCCCTGGGGGGGAACCCATGCCGTTTTTTTATTTAAAATTTGGCGTGGATTTCCCCCTCATACCAAACGCCGCGGCTAGAATTGGCGGGAATCCAAGTCGGATCCCCGTCGCTTCTATGACGCGCTCGCTGGAATGTGCTTCTTCTATTCCAGCGAGTGCGAGATGTCGACACCATGTCACCGAGAATCAGCGCGATGCCGTTGTGCTGGAAACACATTCTCGGCGACAGGTATTGTATGTTAATATTTTAATTGCACCCATATAACATCAATATCTGAAGTAGAGATTGGAGGATTAACCAGAACTAAAAACATGAATCATTTCCACTGGGGGGATAGCTTCTAGTTTCCACCAGGGGGATAGCCAGGGCCAGTCGGTCAGACCCAGAGCAGAAAAGCAGTCTCAAAGCACTATTCAGACAGTACAAACTTTCATACAAAAGTTACCCATAAACACAAATTGATCAATTAATTGATTCTATGAGTTGAAAATGAAGAGCAGACTTTACAGCCAAAGGATACACTTTTTTTATTCTGAATAATTTTGATTGGGGATTTCATAGAAAGAAATAACAGAACAAGACATTGCATGTTCATTAGACACATGATAATAACTGTGGTAAAGGTTCTCTACATAATTCCAGTTGTGTGTAAACAACGGACACATTTATGATTTTGTTATGGTGCAAAAATTGATATGAACTATACAACTTGCAAGAGAACTAATACATTTTTCAGTTATTGGGGCAGAGGAATATTGAGTTCTACTGAACAGCCACAAGTTCTTTGACTCTCAGGAATAACTATAATTATCTAAGAATAGAGGAGGTGGATTATATTAAAGTTCACCTCTATTTAACCATTGTTATTACATGTTTGAGATGTTAATAGTTTTAGAGTCACAGGTACTTTCAGAAATAAAGCTCAGATACCACAGGCAGCACAGGAAAATATGCAGATATCATTTTTCATAACTAAAATTTTAAAGATACCAAGATACTGTATTTTCTATTATGTAACAGAGAATAAAGCAATATTAACCACTTCCGGACCGCCGCACTGCGATATACATCGGCTGTTTGAAGAAGAAGAATTCTGTTATGGCAGCAGCTAGCTTTCTTCTTCAGCAGGCGGTCCGGTTTCCGATAATAGTGGTCTCTGCGGCGGATTCACTGCAAGATCACTTTTATCGATGGCGAGAAAAGGCCCCCCGTCGCTCTCTGGTGCCCTCCGCCGCTTACCGGAGCCGACGGCAGTGGTGGAGGTGATCGGGTCCTTCTCGTGGCTGGGTATGGAGACGAGTGAGGGAAAGATGGCCCCTACCCATCTCCATACCATAGCAGGGCAGAAGCGTCATCAAAACGTCACATCCGCCATAGCTCTTTTTTTCAAATGCCAACATTTTTATTTTGTCTTATTGCATTTTAGTGTAAATATGAGATCTGAGGTCTTTTTGACCCCAGATCTCATATTTAAGAGGACCTGTCATGCTATTTTCTATTACAAGGAATGTTTACATTCCTTGTAATAGGAATATAAGTGACACCATTTTTTTTTTATAGAACAGTGTTTAAAAAAAAAAGGTAAAAAAAAATATTATTTTTTTAAACGCGCCCCGTCCAGCCGAGCTCGCGTGCAAAAGTGAACACATACGTAAGCAGCGCCCGCATTGGAAAACTGTATTCAAACCACACATGTGAGGTATCACCACGTTCGGTAGAGTGATGCCGCGTACACACGATCGGTTAAACCGATGAGAATGGTATGATGGACCGTTTTCATCGGTCAAAACCGATCGTGTGTGGGCGCCATCGGTTAGTTAACCATCCGTTAAAAAAAAGGCAACTTGTTTTAAAATTAACCGATGGATTCCTAACCGATAGGACAAAACCGATCGTTAAAAATCCACGCATGCTCAGAATCAAGTCGACGCATGCTTGGAAGCATTGAACTTCATTTTTTTCAGCACGTCGTCGTGTTTTACGTCACCGTGTTCTGACATGATCGTTTTTTTAACCGATGGTGTGTAGGCGCGACGGACCATCAGTCAGCTTCATCGGTTAACCGATGAAAACGGTCCATCGGTCCGTTCTCATCGGATGGACTGATTGTGTGTACGTGGCATTAGAGAAATCATTCTAGCCCTAGACCTCCTCTGTAACTCAAAACATGCAACCTGTTGAATTTTTTAAACATTGCCTATGGAGATTTTTAAGGGTAAAAGTTTGTCATCAATCCACGAGCGGGCTCAATTTTGAAGCGTGACATGTTGGGTATCAATTTACTCGGCGTAACATTATCTTTCACAATATAAAAAAAAATTGGGCTAAGTTTACTGATGTCTTATTTTTTAGCTCAAAAAACCGTCAAGATCCATTCAAAACAGTGCTGATACATTCGCCATCCGTCCAGCAGATGGGATCGGACGAAAAAGGACACGCTGTCTGTTTTCTTACGATCTTCCCATAGAGATCAACGGGACTCTGACAGGTTCGTCCCTGCACAGTGAACAGAGACGGACCTGTCATCCGCCTGCTCAGCGGGGATCAGCGATCCCCCCACTGAGCTAGCAGAGTCCAACCAGCGATTCCGCCCAGTTCCTTTTTTCTATTTTAATCTGGCGATCCAGCCATGAACTCTTTTGTTTTTCAAAAGAAAAAGCTCTCTTCCAGACTAAAATGTATCAGTTTGCAAGGATGAGACAAACTATTTACCACTGGCAGGGGTGCTGACAATGATCAGCTTTTATTTAGTCATGCAAAACCTTTATCTCAAAAGATTTTTTTTTTCTGTAACTGATTATAAAGTTATAGCTGGAGTTTGGATTCAATTTGTTTGTGTATTTAAATCTGCTGGTACATTTAACACTTCCCTCCAACTCAGACTGACACGGCTGCTGTGCCCCCTCTGCTCATTTATTCAGAGTGGGGGCACTCTAATACAGGAAGTGTGTTACTGGCCATACCACCAGGTGAAAACAGAAAGAAAAAGTAGTTTTTTGTAGTTTTTTGATTAATCTAATTTTAATGTTCTGTGGACTTGAGTGAAGTGAATGAATGAATGAAAAAATTTATATAGCGCGGCACATGCGAACTGAATCGCTTCTGGGCGCTAGTTGTTTGTGTCTCATGCCCTCAGAAAAGCAGGGTTTTGATCTGCTTTCTGAAAGACAGGTGGTTTTGCTCCAACCGAATGCTGGTTGGTAAAGCACTCCAAAGCCTGGGGCCCTGGAAAGCAAACCTTCTTTCTCCTTTGGACTTGTATTTGGTTTTAGGAACCTTGACCAGATTTTGGTCGGTGGATCGCAGAATGCGGTTGCAATTGTGCGGTTTGATCTTGTCGCATAGATATCTAGGAGCCTTCCCATGGATGCACTTATGTGTCAGGCAGAGTGCTTTGAATGCAATTCTGTCTTTCACTGGCAACCAGTGAAGGGATCTCAGTGAAGGTGAGATTGATTCCCAAGATTTTTTCCCAGTCACCAGTCTAGCGGCCGTATTCTGTACGACTTGAAGACGAGCGATTTGGTACTTGGGGAGCCCGAGGTAAAGGGCATTTGCATAGTCCAGTCTGGAATTCACGATTGTTCCCACCACGACTGCTACGTCTTCTTTGGGGATAAATGGAATAAGTCTGCGTAGTAGGCGCATCAAATGGTGCGATCCGCTGACTACTGACCCTATTTGTGCGTCCATTGTCATGAAGGTGTCAAACGTGACTCCTAGACTTTTGACTTTGGAGCTAGGGGAGATGATTTGTCCCAGAATGGGCGATGGTGTCCAGTTTGTTGCCGGTTGTCTCTTCCGACTGGCATCGAACATAAAGAGTTCTGTTTTAGCGCTATTGAGTTTGAGATAACTCTTAGTCATCCAGTTTTCTATTGAAGAGAGACATTTCTCTAATCTGAGATGATGATCCTTTTTGTGGCAGATGCGAAAATACAACTGCGTGTCGTCTGCATAAGAGTGATAGAGTAGTTCTTGGCTACTGATAATATCAAAGAGAGGACGAAGATAGATATTAAACAGCACCGGTGATAGGGGGGATCCTTGGGGGACCCCACATGGCACCGTGCGTTTTTCTGACGTAAAAGATCCCAGTTTCACTGTTTGTGATCGGTTTCCGAGAAAAGAGGAGAACCATGGTAAGGCATCTTCTGAGACTCCGGCGACTTCTGTTAGTCGTCTCAGTAGCAATTTATGGTCTACTGTGTCGAAGGCTGCGCTTAGGTCCAGCAGAACCAGGAGACACGATTCTCCTTCGTCTGCGGCCTCGAGCGCATCGTCCCATATTTTCAGTAAGGCCGTTTCTGTCCCGTGTCCGGGACGGAACCCGGATTGAAATGGATCAAGTAGGTTGTGGGTATCCAGATGCTGTTGCAGCTGATTTACCACCACTTTCTCCATTATCTTGGACAGAGCATTTAGACCTGTTATGGGACGGCGGTGAGTTGGGTCCATAGGATCCAAATTAGGTTTTTTCAAGATCGGCAGGATTGTGCCCTCTTTCAGCAGGGAAGGCACTATGCCTTCCTTAAATGACTGATTTATCAGCTGTGTGATTGGAGGCGCCAGGATGTCGGCACATTCCTTCAGTAGCTTGGTGGGAATGATGTCATTGGGTGCTGTGCTGTTGCGCAACGCTCCAATGAATTTTTCGGTGGTATCGATGGAGATGGGTTCCAGAGTGAACTTAGTTGATTGTAGAGGCTTTCTGTCAGTGTTTTGTAGTTGATTGAAGAGGGGGCTGAGTGGAGTATTGTTTTGCCGAATACTTACCCGAATTTTTTCAATTTTGTTGATGAAGAAATCCGATAGTTCATTGCAGAACTCTTGGGTGTCTGAAGTGGGGACTTCAAGACATCCCGGATTCATGGTCTGGGTGACCATCCTGAAGAGTTCGCGTGGGCGATTCATTGCGCTGTTAATCACCATGGAAAAGTGAAGTTTTTTGGCTTTGAAAATTTCCTTGTGATATCGTGTTGTTACTGCTTTGTAGAAGTTGAGGCGGTTTTCTGAAGGACTTCTTTTCCAGGCGGCTTCCGCCCTTCTGCGCTCTTGCTTCAATAGCGACAGCTGGTTATTGAACCAGCTGGACTTTTTTGCCCGGCTGCGGACTTTGCGCTTTGGTGCTGCTAAGTCGGCTGACTGTAGCAGAGCTGCATTTATGGCATCCAATGTATCTGAGGCTGCTAGCTGAGGAGGAATAACCCCAATTCGGTTTCCCAGGGTAGATCTGAAGAGTTCCGAGTGGAGCTTCTTCTGAGATCTAGCCCAGTGTATTGTCACCGGCTTGGGTACTTTCATAACTAGTGGAATTCTGGGAATTATGAAGCTAATTGCATGGTGGTCTGTCCATGGCAAAGGTTCATTACCCAAAATGTTTATTTTCAGATTTTGTCTGAAAATTAGGTCGAGTGTGTGACCTGAAGCATGCGTGGGTCCGCATATAAGTTGCTGAAGTCCTAACCCTTCCAGGTGGTCGATGCAGGCCTCCGCGATGGGATCCTGTGAGGAGTTGGCCCACAGATTGAAATCCCCGAGCAGCAAAAGATGATTGCTGTTAAGGGAGTAAGTGGATATGAACTCCGTTAATGCTGGAAGCAACTGCGATTTGGGCCCAGGGGGCCTATAGCAGAGGAGAATATGAACGGTCTCCTGGGAGTGAGCTTGAAGTTGAAGCGTAAGGGTTTCCATAAAAGGTAGAGGATTTTGAAGGACCGGTTTAGTGATTGCAATATGAGACTTATGAATCACCGCCAGGCCTCCTCCTCTTTGCCCTATTCTATTTTCCGTTAAGATGCGATAATTTGCTGGTACCAGTTCTCCGAGAATGGTGTTGCAGTCGTCTGACAGCCAACTTTCTGTAATAAAGAGGCAGTCTAGATCGTTTTGTAGTAAGAAATCATGGATTTCTGAACGGTGTTTAACTGCCGATCTAGTGTTAAGCAACGCACATGATATGTGCTTGAGCTGTGTTGAATGGTTGAAATTTTTGATGATCGATCGTCGATCGACTCTCAAAAGTTGATCTGATTTTAAGGCTTTTGTGGTGACGGTAGGTAATATTGTTGCGAATTGTCTCAGACCCCAAATGGTTTCTGCAGAGTATCGCAATTTAACCATTGTTGCCAGTCACCGTGGGCGGGGGTGCGGGTGTTCGGTGAGAGAGGATTCGCAGAATCCTCGCTCTCAGCAATTTCTGGTCCAGAGGAAGGCAAAAAAAACCCTGGGCAAGCTTGCCAATGTGCTGCGGCAGGGAAAAAAAATTCCTTTCTGATCCCTAAAGGCGATCGGCTCAAGCCCTGGATCAAAGACTGTTGACTTAATGAGGGGAAAAAGGGGGGGGGATGCTGGGTGTCACTGTTGCTGGGGTGCACCAAGATGGCCGCCAGGCAAAAACACAGGACCCAGGCTGGGGGGGCAATTTTATTTATTTATGTTCCTTTGCCCAGTAAGGTGGGTGTAATATCCCAGTGTGTGGTATGCAAGTCTGGCCTACTGTAAAAGGAGCCCACCACATAATGGTTCTGGGGTGGAGATTTCACTGGCAATGGTGCTGAAAACATACAGCTTCACTTCCTTAAAACCAGCATGCAACCAAGTTGTACTGATGGTGGGGGCATTTGCATTTTGGGAGTTTACAGCTCTCCTTCTATGCATATGGGGAAAAGCAGGATGCGCTTTACTAGAATACATAATATCCTAGGCCAGTGATGGCAAACCTTGGCACTCCAGATGTTTTGGAACTACATTTCCCATAATGCTCAGCTACTCTGAAGAGTGCATGAGCATCATGGGAAATGTAGTTCCAAAACATCTGGGGTGCCAAGGTTCGCCATCACTGTCCTAGGCTTTGTCTGCTTTCATTTAGAAATGCGTTTCACTTGTATTACACACTAGGCTTTAACTGATTTTGTTAAGTGGTAGCCAAAAATTCTCTTTAAAATACTTTTCAGGCACACTTTACCGTTCATATCATATGACTAATTTTAATCTAAATGGATCATGATACACTATGTTCCTGTACTATTTTTAAATGTTTTTGCATATTAAAGCTGAAAGATATAAAAGATTCAAATAATGTAACCCTGTATTCATTAATACAATTTAAAATACGTTTTTATTTTCAAGCAGTGCAAGCACCTGGATATGAACTGGTGTCATGTCAGCCTTTTATAATCCCCTGTACAACTGACTTTAACCACTTCAATACAGGGCATTTTCACCCCCTTCCTGCCCAGACCAATTTTTAGTTTTCAGCGCTGTCGCACTTTGAATGACAATTGCGCGGTCATGCAACACTGTACCCAAATGAAATCTTAATGTTTTTTCCCCCACAAATAGAGCTTTCGTTTGGTGGTATTTAATCACCTCTGCGGTTTTTATTTTTTTGCGCTATAAACAAAAGAAGAGCCACAATTTTGAAAAAAACACACAATATTTTTTACTTTTTGATTTAATAAATATCACAATTAAAAAATAAAATAAAATGTTTTCCTCAGTTTAGGCCGATACGTATTCTTCTACATATTTTGGCTTAAAAAAAAAAAAACAATTGCAATAAGCGTATATTGATTGGTTTGCACAAAAGTTATAGCGTCTACAAAATAGGGGATAGATTTATGACGTTTTCATTTATTACATTTTTTTTACTAGTAATGGAGGCGATCTGCGTTTTTTTATTTTGACCATGACATTGCGACGACATATTGGACACTTTTAACACGTTTTTGGGACCATTCACATTTATACAGCGATTAGTGCTGTAAAACTGCACTGATTACTGTGTAAATGTGACTGGTAGGGAAGGGGTTAACACTAGGGGGCGATCAAGGGGTTAAATATGTTCCCTAGGGAATGATTTTAACTGTAGGGGGAGGGGACTCCCAAGGGGAAGAGACCGATCTGTGTTCCTCTGTACTGGGAACACACAACGGTCTCCTCTCTTTTGACAGGATGTGGATCTGTGTGTTTACACAGACACAGATCCACGGTCCTGCAGTGATCATGGGCAATCGCGGGTGCCCGGCGGACATCGTGCCCGCCGGGCAAGCACTCCGGTTCCCAAGCGATGTGTCGGGCGTGAGCCGCCGGTGGCGCGTGCACTCCCCCTAGATGGCCGGGAAGCCCAGGACGTCATATGACGTCCACCAGGAGGGAGAGAATGTTCCTGCCGAATGCTACCAAATAATACTAGGGTTGTCCTGATACCGATACTAGTATCGGTACCGGTACCGATACTGAGCATTTGCCCGAGTACTTGTACCGATGCTTCACCCAATACCTACAGTCAGGGATGATCGGTGCAGCCAGGGGAGTTACAAACACTGATCTCCCTGTAAAGATTTCTATAAAGCCTTACAGCTTCTCCCAGGACCCCCCCTTTCAGCTGCTTTAGTGAAATCTATACAGTGGTGATCGGTGCTTGTAACTCCCCCCCAAAGCCACACTGATCACCGCTGACTGTATCCTCCTCCAGTCCCCCCTCCCCCTGTCCCGTGTCCCCCTCCGTTCTGCTGCTCTCCCCTCCACTCTCTGTGTCCCCCTCTGTTGTGCTGCTCTCCCCCTCCGCACTCTGTGCCCCCGTCCATGTCCTCCTCCGCCCCCCCCCCCGTCCTCAATCTGTCAGAATGGAGAACGGAGGTAGGAGCCGGTAAACCCAACTCCTTCTTTTTCCGAATGATCACTGACTGTCCATTCACATAACTGAAACATCGTAACCTGTATTTACGATGCTTCAGTTTATGAATAGAGTGGAGCCTCTGTCTCCTGTCCATTCATTTTCAGTGCAGCTGAGGCTGCTGAGAAAGGTATTGGGGAATCTGTGTCCTTAGTCCCTTAGTCCCTTTCTCTGTCTCAAAGGTGAGATGTCAGGGGTCTCCCCTGATATCTCACCAAAGCCCCCCAACAGGGCTGAATTTTTTTTTGCAATAAATGATAAAAAATAAACGAATTGTAAAAAAATTATGAAAAATAAAATAAAAAACACACTAACACCAACCCCCCCCCCCCCCCCCCCCCAAAAAAAAATACTGACATATGTGCCACTGTCACATGACATAAAAAAAGTATCGTTAATCGGTATTGGGGAGTACTTGAAAAAAAGAATCTGTACTTGTACTCAGTCTTAAAAAAGTGGTATCGGGACAACCCTAAATAATGTCTTTCCTTTTCAATCTGCAGCTCTGTAATTTTCTGTAAAACGCAATGCAATATGGCTACCTGGAGGTGTTCTGTATTTAGAATGTGTACAGAACACCCCCCACCCCCCAGAAACATAATTTCCTGCTTGTGTGATTGGCTCACTGATTTTCCCAGAAGTCTGCCCTAAGATACAAGTCAGATTCCAGGCATCCCCTGCAACACAAATTACATTTTTGGTGAGATACTCCCAATCGGAAATCACGTTTAAAGGGATGCAGGCCCAGCAGATTTCCTCATTGGTGCCCTGCAGGTGCGACAGCTGATTGTTATTTATGAAACCACTCCTATTAGATTCCCTTTGCAACATGGACACAGACAAACACACAGGAATTTCCTCAGAATAACAAAAGGTAGGACTCTGCAACACAGTTTGATAACATTCTTGCAATGTGCATAGATCACCCAGAGGGGAATGTTTTTTTCTCAACAAAAATGGAGTTACTCTTTAAATTGGGAGAGGGAGAAGCAGCACAAGGAACCAATCACTTGCGTATAGGAGGAGACAAAGAGGTGAGCTTGGTGTGCTGTTGTTTCTCTTTTCACTGTCCAGTGACTGGCTGGAGTATGGACAAGACCTGTGTTAATGAAGTGCAACAGAGAAATTGCAGTTCTCCCGGCTTGCCAGATTGTACTGTGCTGTGTGACAGAGGTGTAAATCTCCAAAGTGGGTGGACAAAAATACAAATTAAAAAGCAGGTAAAACATCTCCCAAATATGTACAATCATGTGAAAAAGTACGTACACCCCCATTGAAAATAAAGTGCCCAAAGGGTGGCGCTAAAGAGCTGAAAAACCATGTAGTACTTAAATATGTTCGTGTTTGTTGGCCGATAATTGTGTGCCGTTTGTATGCAAGACAAGTTCCTGGCCAACGCCCTTCGGACAAAAGTCCATCCAACGCTTTGTCTGTGGAAAATTCGATCGTGTTTATTTGAGGCTTTACCTTGTGTCTTGACAGTGAAAAGAGAAAGCACACTGATGAGCTCATCTTTCTGTCACTCTACTCTATTTTCATACACCAGCCCAACTAATTGCCTCTCCAGTATGATCTCTGCACATTGGTTTCTCTGGTTTATTTCACATTATCACACGTACAACATTGATGCATTAGCTCTATATAGAACAAAGGGGACTGTCAGTAGTATGAATATGAATGTTTATTGCCAACTGGAACAACGTGTACCTTAAAGTTATCTGCTAAGTCCGCTGTTTGCCCTGACCTGGGCATGTTTTCCACTTCCGATTTTTACTAATTGTCCTGTCTGTCTGTCCCCCTGGGGGACTGTAATTGTCAATGATGGCATAAACCTTGAAACTGTAATTATTATTCAGATAAAAATCAATAGAATATCATAAAGAAAAAATTGACCTGCCTCTGGCTGATTTTCTGACATTCACTGAAGCTTGCTTGTTTATTGGAGGCTAACTGAATATACTGGCCTTTCTTTGTGACTCCTTTGATTGCCTTTTCTTTTTACTAAAAAGTGCAGTATTATTCTTATACACCTAGGAGTCTATTTATAAAAGTTTTCACATAAGAGTCCCACAGCTTTCTTCCAAGATTAACGCTGCGTACACACGGCCGTTTTTCATGACGAGAAAAATGCAATTTTTTAAATCGGTCGTGAAAAACAGGTGTGTGTATGCTCCAGGGCATTTTTCTCCACGAGAAAAATGCCCACATTTTTTTTAGAACCTGCTCTATTTTTTCTCGTCGTTTTTCACGTCGTGAAAAATAGTCGTGTACGCTTTAACAGGGGGGGGGGGGACGTGCATGCTCAGAAGCAAGTTATGAGATGGGGAAAGTAGCAAAATCAACCCATAGGGTGGCGCCATTCGAATGGAACTTCCCCTTTATAGTGCCGTCGTACGTGTTGTAAGTCACCAAGCTTTGCTCGAGCATTTTTTGCACGAACGTGTGTATGCAAGGCAGGCTTGAGAGGAATCACGGCAAATCACGTTGAGAAAAACTTCAATTTTTTCATGACATGAATAACGGTCGTGTGTACACGGCATCAGACTTTTTCCTATTGGAGTCAATTGGAAAACATGGGAGAATCCTAGGAGAAAGTTTTGTGGAAACATTTATAAATAGACTTCTTTTTATGACATGCATAAAACAGAAATGTAATTAACAACAACGTGAAAATTATTGCTTTATAGGCTCTCGTGAGTTAAGCCTCGTACACACGGTCGGACATACTTTCCCTTGGATTTTTGTCCGAAGTGAGTTGTCCGGTCACACCCATAGCATACACACGCTCTGACTTTTCTGCAAACTTTTCTAAAACTTTCCCAACATCACGTGTTTTTTCTGCTCTTTACCGCCACCCTTTGGTTAACTTCTGCTATTGTTGGTTGATTTTAACATTGGTTCTTTTTTTTTGTGCGTGTACTTGAGAAAGGAGCCGGACTGCAGGAGTTGGGAGTAGGCAGGCCTCCCCCAGAGGCAATCTGCCACCTTTCTCCATGCCCTGGGTGGCAATGGCGGGTGAGGGGGTCCTCCCACACAGCCTGCCCTACCTGCTCCGCTTTGAAGCCCAACGGGGCAGAGGGACTCCCTATAAGGGAGTGAGAGGATTTGCCCGCTCAACCAGCCCTGTTAGTCCTTCGCCTCTCTTTTTTTAGAGACCGTGTGGTCAAAGTGCGTGCATGTTAACCCAATTTCGAGTGCGTGTAAGTGTGGTGGTTTTTGTGGGAGGGGGTGGGCGTACTAAGCGCAGGCTTACCTCGCATAGCACACCCACCGGGAGCCGGGCTGAGATCACCAAACTCAATTCACATGTAGCCGAGACCGGGATCCGAACCCCTAGCTGCAGAGGTGAATGGCTTATCAGCGCAGTGCCAATCGCGTTGAGCCACACACGGTCGGACTAGGCATTGGACTTTTTGTCGTCGAAAAGTTTGTCCGTTTGCAGACCGAACTTTTGGTCCGATGAAACCCGAAAAAGTTGGTCCGATGGAGCGTACACACAATCGGACAAATTTGAAAACTTGTTGATTTTGAAGTTTGTTGGCCGAAAGTCCGACCGTGTACGGGCCTTAAAACTGACACATTTTTACAAGCAGGGAATTATTTATTGAAAATGATGTTGTTTTATATTCACTACATGACTGGCATAGTAAATAGACCAAGTTGACCAAATCTTCAATCGTGTGGCCACTAAAAAATATAATAAAAAATTATCTATACAAAATATAGTAAAGAACCAGGTTGAACAGTGGAACCTTGAAAACTCCTTTGTGCCACTGAGCTGTGTTCTGCACTGACACTAAAAATCATCTTTTACAAATAAGGGCCAATAACATGTCTTTTTGTGTAAGTGGATTTGGTTATGCCCGATAGAGTAATGCTGCAGGTCTATAAGGCCCCCATCCAGGGGAGTCCACCTCAGCCAAAGTATGCTGGAAGTCTTTGGCAAAGAACTGCAATTCACTGATGTGTTTCACTCTTACGCATCTTTTTTTTACAGATGGGGGTGGTCAGGACAGGGGGATTCTTATATACAGCGTGTAATTAAAATCAGTGAGGAGATTAACAATGGAAAGCTGATGCTATCTTAAAGTGGTATTAAAGCAAACATTTATCATATTGCAGCTTTCCCATAAGGCCCCGTACACACGAGAGGATCGATCCGCTGGAATTTATCCGCGGACCGGTTTCAGCGGATAGATCCGCTGGTGTGTACGATCCAGCGGATATTTATCCGCGGATATTTTTCCGGGCGATGGATTTCCAGCGGATCAAAATTTCTTAGCATGCTAAGAAATCTATCCGCTGGAATCCAGTCCAGCGGATTGATCCGCTGGTCTGTACAGACTCAGCGGATCAATCCGTCCGATTCCCTCCCTCGCATGCGTCGTAATTAATTTGACGCATGCGTGGAAGTCCTTATATTACAGCGTCCCCGCGGAGGGAATTCCGCAGGGACTTTGATCTGATGGTTAGTACAACCATCAGATCAAAATCTGCCAGAGGATTTATCCGCGGAAACGGATAAATCCTCTTGTGTGTACTAGGCCTTAGACGTGTTTTCTTTTTTAGGCTTCCCTTTATTTTCACCAGGTGATCACGCATGTCCGTTGTTTTTCAACAGAACAGGCTATCCTGCAGATGTAGCAGTTATAGGATTGAGACAAAGGGGCAGATCCACGTAGCGGATCAAAATTTTCGGCAGGCGTAGGGTATCATATTAACGCTACGCCGCTGCAACTTTAAGAGGCAAGTGCTGTATTCACAAAGCACTTGCCTCTAAAGTTACAGCGGCGTAAATCTCCCGGCGTAAGGGCGCGCAATTCAAATGTATGTGATGGGGGCGTGTTTTATGTTAATACGTCTTGACCCGGCGTAAATTACGTTTTTTTGGAACGGCGCATGCGCCATCCGTGGGGGTATCCCAGTGCTCGAAATTAACCTGCAACAAGCCAATGCTTACGACATGAACGTCATTCTACGCAAAGCCCTATTCGCGAACGACTTACGCAAACGACGTAAAATTTTCAAAATTCTACGCTGGCCCGACGTCCATACTCAACATTGCGTACGCCTCATATTGCAGGGGTAACTATACGCCGAAAAAAGCCTTATGGAAACGACGTAAAAAAATGCGCCGGCCAGACGTACGTTCGTGGATCGCCGTATCTAGCTCATTTGCATACTCGACACGGAATTCGACGGAAACGCCACCTAGCGGCCATCGTAAATATGCACCTTAGATGCGACGGCGTACTAAGACTTACGCCAGTCGGATCTAGCACAGCCTCAGGCGTATCTTGTTTTGTGGAAACTAGAAGTTACGCGGCGTATCAATAGATACGCCAGCGTAACTTCTTTGTGGATCTGGCCCAAACTATTTAACATTAACAAACGTGGTTACAGTAATCAGCTTTTATTTATTTATGTAAAACCAAAAAGGAAAAAAAAAATGTTTCTGTAGCTGCTTAATAAGTATTAGTTGGAGTTTGGTTTATCTAAACCTGGTAGTACATCTACCACTCTCCGCCCCCCAGACTGGCAATGTCGCTGTTCAAAGCTGTCTTTGTTGCTCCTTTAACCAGAGTGTAGGCACCTTTAATATAAGATGTGAGTTACTGGCCAGATCACCAGGTGAAAACAGAAGGGAAAAAAGCCTACAAAAAAACTTAAGGAGCCAATACTTCTCAGGATTAGTTACCTGCAATATATTACGTTTCTAGTTTTGGGTTAAAAAAACAATTTAAAGAGACACATACCAGGAAAACACTTGCCACCCCTAATACGTATTTTACCAAAGTCTCTCTTAACCACTTGCGGACTTCCCCCCTACAATGTACTGCGGACGGGCGGCCCCATACAGAGACATACCCGTACGTTGCTACCTACTTCTGGATTTAGGGAGCGTGCATGCCCCCTGCTTACACCCACTGTGATTGTACACAGAGGGAATTTGTCATTAAGTCCAGGCCAATGATTCATGGTCAGGACCTGCTGATAGGCTGTGTCCAATCACAGCCCAGAGCCCTGTGTTGACAAACATGGGGCTCTGTACAGAGGCAAAGAATGAATAAGAAACAAAGAGGTCTTTTAGTAAAAATCAATACATAAAACACATATTACACATTGTTAGGCACACATTTAACCCCTTGATCGCCCCAGATGTTAACCCCTTGCCAGCCAGTGTCATTAGTACAGTGACAGTGTATAGTATTAGCGCTGATCACTGTATTAGTGTTACTGGTGATGTCAGTAGTAGTTAAAAAAGGGGTAGAGAAAGGAAGCGCCACCTAAGTGCAGTATTAAAGAGGTTCTTTTAATGACACATTGTAAAAAACACACTTACAAGAAGGTAAGGAAAGAAGGCTCATCTGTAACATCCTGTAGTCCTCATCCCGGATCCATGGGCTGCTTTAGAAGTGAAGAAAGCAGATTGTGTGGAGTCTTCAGGCCTGTCCTGTGGCCTCCAGGATGTAGTCTGTTCCAGCCTCACAGGTCACGTGACAGGTCACGTGATTACTTCCCAGGAACACTTCCGGGAGGAGGGTCAAACAGGGAGAACAAAGGCTGATTGGGCTACGCGCTCGGAGCCACTGCTCCTTCTATTGGCCTGAGTAGTAGTTAGCTAGTTCCCCCTAGCATCAGATTTCCCACCGAACTATTGCAGTTCCATTATAAGTCACTGTTCACCGCCATTACTTGTATAAAAAAAAGCATTCCAACATACATATATATATATATATATATATATATATATATATATATATATATATATATATATATATATATTAGGGCTGTTACTGATTAAAATTTTCATGTTCGATTGATCGATATTTTTTTAATCGATTAATTGACTAATTTCGATTAATTATAACGCACTTACAGATCCAACTACTTTTAGCTGATCTCCTTGCATTGCAACTCTGCATTAGTCAGTGGTAAATGTGGTATACACTATATACAATCGCCCGGCACTAGTTAGTTTCCACAATCCATGACTTAACTTCACAGTTCACACAAATACATTTTAAATTCAAACTGTAGCACTGACATAAGTATTTTTTTCTTATTAAACATGGAAAGTTAGTTTAACTTTAATTATAAAACTTATCTAGTAAATTCACTGTCAGTCACTTTATAGTAGGCAAGAAGGCATCACTGTAGCCAGTCACGCAGACATACCAGAGTGTTTACATTTTCTGGAAGCAGACATGATCGCATTTTATTGACAATATACCCTGAAGAACTGAACAGTCTTTCGCACGGAACAGATGTTGTCGATACACAAGAATTGTCTGCACAAAACTGCTTAGGACAGGAAAACAATGGTTATTTATGCCCCCTTCCCCTGATGGAGCCTGATGCATCCTCCTGCTCCATAGATGCAAAGGTACCTCAATCCAATGGGTGCAGTTTGCTTGCATCCAGCAGGGTAAGTCTCACTGTCCAGGCTGTCCTGTGACGTCAAGAATTTTGATCGATCAAAAAAATTAAAGATTAATCTAGGAATTAATCTTAAATTTCCCCAGCCCTAACATATATATATATATATATATATATATATATATATATATATACACATACACCATAGTTTGTAGGCGCTATTACTTATACGCAAACCAATCAATATTCACTTATTGGGTTTTTTGTTTTATTTTATTAAATAAATGTAGCAGTATACATTTTGGCCAAAATGTATTAAGCAATTATATTTAAGAAAAAAAAAATATTGGGTATATTTTATAGCAAAAAGTAAAAAATTGTTTGGTCTTTTTTCGTTTATATCGCAGGAAAATACAAAAAAATACCTAAAAAATTGGTGATCAAATACCACCAAAAGAAAGCTCTATTTGTGTGAGAAAAATTATACAAATTTTGTTTGCATACAGCGTTGCATGACCTAAAAAAATACCAGTTAAAGTAGCACAGTGCTAAATAGCTAAAAATGGCTTGATCATGAAAGTAGCAAAACCTGCTGGCGCTGAGGAGGTAAAATCAAAACCAGTTTTTTATTGAGCAGAAGAAAACCGGATTAAGATATCAACACTGGCAAGGGAGGAAGGGATGGCAAGTTTAGATCAACTTTATAATTTATTTTTTCATGCTCACATGCCATGGATCTGACTTTCTTCTTGGTTTTACACTACTCTCCAAGTGTTTGTCTTTGAGCATGTACAGGGCCTTGCAAAAGTATTCACCCCCTTGGCTTTTTACATATTTTGTTACATTACAGCCTTAAATTCAATGTTTTTTTCAATCTGAATTATATGTGATGGATCAGAACACAATAGTCTAAGTTGGTGAAGTAAAATTAGAAAAATACATAAATACAACTATTTTTCAGAAATAAAAAAATTATAATTGGCATGTGTGTATGTATTCACCCCTTTTGTTATGAAGCCCATAAAAAGCTCTGGTGCAACCAATTACCTTCAGAAGTCACATAATTAGTGAAATGATGTCCACCTGTGTGCAATCTAAGTGTCACATGATCTGTCATTACATATACACACCTTTTTGAAAGGCCCCAGAGGCTACAACACCTAGGCAAGAGGGACCACTGCCATGAAGATCAAGGAACTCTCCAAACAAGTAAGGGAGAATGTTGTTGAGAAGTACAAGTCAGGGTTAGGTTATAAAAAAAATATCCAAATGTTTGATGATCCCTAGGAGCACCATCAAATCTATCATAACCAAATGGAAAGAACATGGCACAACAGCAAACCTGCCAAGAGACGGCCGCACACCAAGATTCACGGACCGGGCAAGGAGGGCATTAATCAGAGAGGCAGCACAGAGACCTAAGGTAACCCTGGAGGAGCTGCAGAGTTCCACAGCAGAGACTGGAGTATCTGTACATAGGGCGACAATAAGCCGTATGCTCCATAGAGTTGGGCTTTATGGCAGAGTGGCCAGAAGAAAGCCATTACTTTCTGCAAAAAACAAAATAGCATGTTTTGAGTTTGCGAAAAGGCATGTGGGAGACTCCCAAAATGTATGGAGGAAGGTGCTCTTGTCTGACTAAAATTTAACTTTTTGTCCATCAAAGAAAACGATATGTCTATGTCAGGGCACAGACCTTTCACGGTCACATTCCCCAGTTGGTTCTGGGTAGAATCGAACCTGGGACCTCTCCATTTACAAGTGCAGCTCTTTGCCTCTGAGCCACTGCTCAAGTGTTAGTTTGCTTGCTGTCCGTTGGAGCCTGGTGCTGAACCTATGTTACTTTGGACCAATCAGTGGCCTGAGCGGCCTATTTAAGCCAGCCCCTTCCTCCTTGCTAATTGCTGGTTCGTTGTCAGCTTTACCCTGTGAGAGAACCTTGAAACCTGAATACCCTGACCTGTTTGACCCGGATTGGACCTTGACTATTCTCTGCTGTCTCCTACACTTGACCCCTGCCTGCTTATCGGATTTGCTGTTGTCTCCTGCCCCTTGACCTTGGCTTGCTCTCACGGACTTCCTCTGATCTCTCCAACTCCTGACCCACGGCCTGTGACCCGGATTTGCCTTTGTTTCCTGTTGGTCCCTTCTGGACTTACCTGCCTGTTCCTGCCTGATCAACGACTGTCTCCAGTCCTCTGCACCTGCCCTGTTTTCGTCAGCTGCACCAAGTCTGCCTACCAGTTCCCGGCACCGGTGCCTCCTTGTGCCGTCCCTCCTCTGTTCTAACTCCAGGGAGTGGTCTGCACAGGGTCGCAAAGGTGAGCCGCCCTCAGCATCTCGGTCTCGGTGAGTACTTACCTTAACGGTCCTGACAGTCTAGTGCAAACCCAACACATCACATCACCCTAAGAACACCATCCAGCAGTCGGGACTGGGAAACTGGTCAGAGTTGAGGGAAAGATGGATGGTGCTAAATACAGGGATATTCTTGAGCAAAACCTGTACCACTCTGTGTGTGATTTGAGGTTAAGACGGAGGTTCACCTTCCAGCAGGACAATGACCCCAAACATTCTGCTAAAGCAACGCTTGAGTGGTTTAAGGGGAAATGTGTAAATGTGTTGGAATGGCCTAGTCAAAGCCCAGACCTCAATCCAATAGAAAATCTGTGGTCAGACTTAAATATTGCTGCTCACAAGCGCAAACCATCCAGCTTGAAGGAGCAGTTTTGCAAGGAGGAATTGACAAAAATCCCAGTGGTATGATGTGGCAAGCTCATAGAGACTTATCCAAAGCGACTTGGAGATGTGATAGCCGCAAAAGGTGGCTCTACAAAGTTTTGACTGGGGGGTGAATAGTTATGCACATTGACTTTTTCTGTTATTTTGTCCTATTTGTTTGCTTCACAATAAAAAAAAAAAACATCTTCAAAGTTGTGGGCATGTTCTGTAAATTAAATTATGCAAATCCTCAAACAATCCAGGTTGTGAGGCAACAAAACATCCCAAGGGGGGTGAATACTTTTGCAAGGCGCTGTATGTGTGATACCACAGAAAGTAATGGGGCCCATGACTCGATCTTTACACATGCGTCAAGTGCGTCCATTACTCACAAAGAGTCATATACAGGTACTGTGAGAGGAGTATAGGGAGCAGTTTACTGTGCTGGATAATTACCTAAACAAGCCAGGCAGTATGAGGCAGGATTTTGGTACTTTAGCAATGGTTAGGACCTTGGGGATGTGTCCGCTGAGAGAATTTGCATTTAAACTAGTTTTGAAACCTAGCAATATAACAGTCCGCTAATGGAACTTTGTTTTAATATAACTTTGAATGCAAAATTTGTTAAAATATCTGCACAATCACAGCTAAATAAATTTTGGACACTGACTCATTCTAATTATATCCACATATCCTATCACACAAGCTATGCCTATTCTAGGGATTACCTGCTCACAGACTACTGTAGCTTGTAAATTGATTTCTGTTATTATTTACCTTTCTCTAATTTGTAATAATTTTGGCTCTTCTATTGTGTAGATTGATTTGGTATTACTTGACAAATAATCCATCCACGTCTTCCTGCATTGAGTTTTAGTTGGAAGCTGAGAAACAGCACAAAGTTTTCTTGTCCCTCCCTTATGTTTATTCATCATCCAGTCTTGATTTTGCCTTTTCTGTTTTTAGCATTGAGCTTTCACAAATGCATAGCAGGCTATCAGCTGTTCATAAATTAATTTATATGTTCATGCTTGACAAGTTGGCCGCAAGATATTGGAAAGCTGTTCAATTAAAGCACACTAATTTCTGCAATTGCCTGAAATATATGCCATCGTTATATCATTTATGCAACTAAAGAGACAAACATTGAACACTGTGGAGTCTACATCTGGGAAATAAGTTATCTTTGTAAATACTGCAATTTACTTTTGCTTGATAAGAGAAAACGAAATTTGTGATTTCAAACACACTTTTCTTTTGTTTTTAAAGTACAAAATCATCTGTTTAAGTGGTCCCCATTAATATTAAATGAACAATTAAAGAATATGCTTTAACAGACTTACATAAAGCAAGCACCTGAAATTGCTTTTGGTTTAATAGATTTACTTGTTTTGATGCGTGATTTATAAAAGGAGCCCTTTCATTTTACTAGGAAAAGGTAACAATCTTTAGAACCAAACTCAACCTAGCCAAAACTTTGTTTTACCTTTTTAGATGTATTTGGGAAAAGTAAATACTTTTGTCAAGTTTTTATTGCTTTCCATGTCCCTGTTGGAGAGATTTTGGGGTAGATCCACAAAAGGATTACATTTTAGGATGTAAATTTTAAATTTCCCGCGTCGTATCTTTGTTTTGTATCCACAAAACAAGATACAACGGCATCTGGGTTAGATCCGACAGGTGTACGCCGTCGTATCTTAAATGCAATTTTTCGGCGTCCACTAGGTGGCGTTTCCATGTTGAGTATGCAAATTAGCTATTTCCGACGATCCACGAACGTAGGAGCGGCCGTCGCATTTTTTTACATCGTTTCCGTTTGGCTTTTTCCGGCGTATAGTTAAGGCTGCTATATGGTGGCGTACTCAATGTTAAGTATGGCCGTCGTTCCCGCGTCTAATTTTAAATTTTTTGCGTCGCTTGCGTAAGTCGTTCGTGAATAGGAATGTGACGTCATTTACTTTCACATCGAAACCAATACGTCCTTGCGGCGTACTTTTTCGCAATGCACCCTGGGATATTTTAAGGACGGCGCATGCGCCGTTAAAAAAAAACATTGTTTACGTCGGGTCACGACGTATTTGCATAGAACACGCCCCATCACTCCCATTTGAAATTGCGTGCCCTTACGCCGCAATAGATACACTACGCCGCCGTAACTTACCGCGCGGATTCTTTTAGGATTCACAAGAAGAAAAAGTAAGTTACAGCGGCGTAGTGTATCTTAGATACGCTACGCCTGCCTAAAGATAGGCAGATCTTTGTGGATCTGCCCCTTTACCTCACTTTCTGTTCCTGTGGCAATAGGACATGAGACATAGGAATTGGTTGACAATAGAACAGAAAGTCACAGGGGCCCAAAAGAGGTTCTAACCCTTCCCAATTTTACTCCAAAAAGTGTTTTGTTGCAGACTGTGTCCTTCTTGCAGAGATTTTCCACCGCGTACACGCAATCATTTTTCAGCATTTAAAAAACAACGTTTTTAAAAAAAAATTATTTAAAATTATCGTGTATGGGCTTCACATCATTTTTCGGGTTCTGAAAAACGGCAAAAAAAAAAACATGCTGCATTTTTTAACAACGTTTTAAACAATGTCGTTTTTCGGCTTGTAAAAAATGATCGTGTGTGGGCTTAGAGCCCATTCACACCTTGGCGTTTTGTCGCCTGTAGCGCGACGCGCACAAATGCCAGAGGGACCAAAATACATGTAAGGCTATGGGCATGGTTCACATCTGAACGCCGATGCGCCTGACGCGCATCGCATGTAGTCAATAAAAGTTCCGGACCCTTTTTTGTCGCGCATATCGTGCGATATGCGCGTATTTGAGCGTTTCCATTTCCCATAGAAAGTAATGGAAACGCTCGATTCAAGCGACTTGCGCGACAACGGGCGTTTGCTACGGGCGTTTCGTCAATAGAACTTGTCGCCCATGCAGAAGATTAAAAAAATCTACCAACATAGCAACAAGTGATGAAAAGATGATAGTTTTTCCTATTGGCTAAAAAAAAACGTCAAAGTACAAAAACGTCGGACAACGCTGTATGCAAACGCGCATATTAGCATGAATACGCGCGACAAAACGCCGGAAAAAAACAGCAAGTTATGAGACGGGAGCGCTCGTTCTGGTAAAACTACCGTTCGTAATGGAGTAAGCACATTCATCACGCTGTAACAGACAGAAAAGCGCGAATCATCTTTTACTAACACAAAATCAGCTAAAGACGCCCAAAGGGTGGCGCTGTTTGAATGGATCTTCCCCTTTATAGTGCCGTTGTACGTGTTGTACGTCACCGCGCTTTGCTAGAGCATTTTTTTTAAACGATCACGTGGGGGCAATGTCGTTTTAATGATGAAGTTGGAAAAAACTTTGTTTTTTTCAAGAGGCTGAAAAACGTTGTTTTTTACAAGGCGAAAAATGATCGTGTGTACGCGGCATTACTGTTTTGACAATAAGAAAAATCCCCCAGTGGAGACACAGGCTGCCAATTA
This sequence comes from Rana temporaria, assembly GCF_905171775.1. Classification (NCBI taxonomy): domain Eukaryota; kingdom Metazoa; phylum Chordata; class Amphibia; order Anura; family Ranidae; genus Rana; species Rana temporaria. The sequence continues at coordinate 298,208,412 of NC_053492.1, forward strand.
GGCCTCGTACACACGACCGACATGTCCGCTGAAACTGGTCCGCGACCAATTTCCTCGGACATGTCCGACCGTGTGTACGGCCTAGCAGACAGGTTTCCTGGCCTAGCGGACAGGTTTCCAGCGGACAAAAGTTTCTTAGCATGCTAAGAAACTTGTCCGCTGCTGGAAACCTGTCCGTCGGACATGTCCGATGGTTAGTACGACTCATCGGACATGTCCGCTGGTTATGACGTATAACCAGCGCCCCGAAATCTTGCGCATGTGTCGAATTGAATTGAACTTCCGTGTTAGAGAACGTCGGTGTCTTCTACGTCACCGCGTTCTCTGTCCGCGGGGATTTTGGTCTGATCAGACCAAAAGCTCCCAGCAGACATGTCCGATGAAAACGGTCCGCGGACTGTTTTCAAGGCCTTAGACTTGATAGACTTGATAGAGGTTCTATCCCTTTTCTTATTCTTTGTCAACAACCAAAAAAAAAGGTTGAAATGTCGCTTTAAGATATAACTATGGGCAAAACATTTTTTTTTTCATTTCAGATAGAGCAACGGAGGGTAATAACCCCTGTCAGATTTTTTTTCGCCATCTCTGTCCCATTGTAAAGATTTCCATTCACTTCCTGTCCCATAGCCATACAGGAAGTGAGAGGATATCTCTGCAAATGAAAGGATTTTTTTGGGGGAGCCCCCGTTCACCAGAACTAGTGTGCCATTGGAAAATTTCCCCTCTATTACTTTTCTAAAGCCGGAACAAAACTGGGGTTTCCTTTTTACTTTCACTTATAATGATAATGGTAAACAGGAAAAATAGAGAGGATGAATCTCCCTAACTGGGGCATAGGCAGCAATAAAATCTGACAGGTGTTCTAATCCCTCTCCACTCTGTTCAAAACTAAAAAAAACTAAAAAAAAAGTTTGTGCTTTAGCTATACTTTAAGTATATTTTTCTACACTTTAATACAAGTATTTCTTTTGTAATGCTGCTGTGAAAAAAACAACATATTAGTCTAGATTGTCTTGGCAAAGGAAACTAAGTAGTCTGTCTTATTCAATCAGGCAGGATACAAATTACTGTTACCTAGTAGTGCTAGAGTTAATTTATCTTTTACTGATATGAAATCCTAATGCTGGCACATGAGATCTGGTTGTTGCATTTTGTGCAGCATCATCTCTGCATCTTGGCTTCACTTCCAAGGCAGTCACCCTATTATGTTGTTCCAGCTCTCTCAAGCTTTAAGCTGCCAATTTTTAGAAAGTCAAAATGTCCTTTGGCTAGACCTCCAGACAGTTTATTTGTGACTCTGGTACGAAGAGGTGGTGGCATTTCTTGTTTACAATACTTCAGTTACCACTTTACCACCAGGTTAATATAACAGTGTCCAAGAAGCAGTTAAGAGCAGCTTTTTTTTTTTACTAAACATCCATTGACACTGGTGTTGCAATTTTTGCATTAATACCACAATTATTTCTGTGATGATAATCTCATGATCTTAAAGCGGGAGTTCACCCGAAAAAATTTTTTAACATTAGATTGAGGCTCATTTTGTCAAGGGGAATCGGGTGTTTTATTTTTAAATCGAAGCAGTACTTACCGTTTTAGAGATAGATCTTCTCCGCCGCTTCCGGGTATGGTCTTCGGGACTGGGCATTCCTATTTGATTGACAGGCTTCCGACGGTCGCATACATCGCGTCATGAGTAGCCGAAAGAAGCCGAACGTCGGTGCAGCTCTATACGGCACCTGCGCACCGACGTTCGGCTACTTTCGGAAAATCGTGACGCAATGTATGCAACCTGTATGCAACCGTCGGAAGCCTGTCGGAAGCCTGTCAATCAAATAGGAATGCCCAGTCCCGCAGCCCATACCCGGAAGCGGCGGAGAAGATCTATCTCTAAAACGGTAAGTACTGCTTCGATTTAAAAAAAAAAACACCCGATTCCCCTTGACAAAATGAGCCTCAATCTAATGTTAAAAATTAAGGGCCAGATCCAGAGAGAATTGTATCAGAGATACGCTACGCCGCCGTACCTTACCTGGCGGAATTTCGAATCCTCAACGATTTCGCGCCGTAAGTTACGGCGGCGTAGTGTATTTCTGGCGGCGGTATTCAAATCAGCGATCAGGGGGCGGGTTTCATTTAAATGAAGCGCGTCCCCGCTCCGAATGAACTGCGCATGCGTCGTCCAGAAATTTCCCGCCGTGCTTTGCGCGAAATGACGTCACAACAACGTCATTTTTTGAACGTAGACGTGAGTTACGTCCATCCCTATTCACGGACGACTTACGCAAAAAATTTTTTTTCAAATTTCGCCGCAGGAACGACGGCCATACTTAACATGGCAAGTCTATCTATACGCCGGCAAAATACCAGCTTTGACTATACGCCGGAAAAAGCCGGCTACAGACGACGTTAGAAAATGCGACGGCCACGCGTACGTTCGTGGATCGTCGTAAATCACTAATTTGCATACCCAATGCAGAGAACGACGCGAACTCCACCCAGCGGGCGCCGAAGTATTGCACGGCGGAAGCCGCTGTGATGGAGATGAGGACACAGGAGCCACTGCCCACCGCCCGCCACCCACCACCTAGATGGGGTTAGTGCCAGACCAACCGTCAGACAATGCGTGACTCGGGGGGGAGGTACTGCCGGCCGCTCTAGGGGGGGGGGGCTTACCACCAATCTGGTCTGTGTGCTTTATTTTCATAAAGGAAATCTGGGGCCCCTCTGGCAGAGGGCCCTGAGGCAATTGCCTCAATCTGCCCCCCCCCCCCAAAAAAGGTGCTCCATACAGTATAAGTGTTACACTGACATCAGTGGGTAAATGTGTGGCTAAATTATTGTTAGTACTGGTTGTCAGTATGAAATATAGTGTACTTTCTGTAATAATGTAATGTGTAATGCACAGAGTGCAGGAGTTAGGGGCACATAAAGCACAAAGTGCATGGGTTGAGTACCTAACATATGGCGTATATGGGTCATATTAGGGATACACCGATATATCACACTAGTCAGCCACTAGTCATATCGGCAATTTTACAGCTGTTTTGGGGACATGCCAAAACAGCTTTAAAATTGCCGATATGACTAGTGGCTGCAGAGCGGTAAAACACACTGAAACTGTCTCCGCTCTGCCAGTGTCATCTTAAGAGCATTATAGGCCCCCGGCAATACAGTGCACTGGGGCCCTGTCTACACAATCACGCACGAGAATTTACTGACAAAAATCGTAAAATTTACTGGCAGAACCACATTTTTTACTGCCACTGCAAAAAAAAGTACCTAAAATTACAGTTTTCAGTGCCGAACAATGCAAATGTCAGTATTTAAACTATAAACATATAACTAATGCTATTAGCAATGTGTTTAAGTAAAACAAAAGTACAAAAAAAAAATGTCTTCATTGACATGAAGGTCAGGTTACTATAACCCAGCCAGCACAGAGATTCCTCTTACATCAGAGTCTGCAGGATTGCCCCTTACAGTGAAAGAGGACTCTTATGTAAAGGGGAACACTGCAGATCATGATCTAAGGGGGGGAACTCTAATGTGGAGGGGGGCTCTGGTGACCAGAGACCACCTTATATCAGAGTCCACTGCTTTCTCTTTCCCACTTACATCAGGGTCCGCAGACTGAATTCCCCCTTGCATTGTAAGGGGGAATCCTGCAGACTCTGATGTAAAGGGGAACTCTGATGTGGGGGGCACTCTGGTGACCAGAGACCACCTTCCGTAGAGTAAATATACTAAGGTAAGGGGGGTCATTAATATAGGAGGGGGAACCTTTATATCAGTGCCCCCTTAAATTTTTGCATTCACTCCCCCCTTACATCAGCAACCCCTCGCACTCATGGAGGACCGGATCTTCTCTGTGATTTCCGCAAACTGGGCATGGGCAGTTCTAACCCGTCACTCTCCACAATTTTTTACTGGGGTTGCTGGGCAGCCGGTGGGGCCCCCCAGGCAAGCGGGGCCCCCGGGCAACTGCCCAGCGTGCCCAATGGAAAAGATGGCCCTGCGCTCTGCTCGCACACAGCCCCGCCTGCTCCTAACCACGCTGTGATAAACGGAATGCCGTTCTAATGCTGAGATGTTTTCTGTCTATAACAGCGTGGGGATAGGAGGAGGCAGGGCTGTGTAGCAGAGCGGAGACAGTTTCAGCATACGGGCGGCGGTGAGTAGCTTTCGTTTCTAGCCGGCGGGTCTCTGTTGCTGGCCGGACATCTGGGACAGTGGAATTACTGGACTGCAGGCCAGCGTGTGGAGGAGGAGAGGAGCAGAGCACAGCCCGGCATCCAGGAGCAGTCCATCCGCCTATCGGGAGCTCATCCCCAGCTCGGCACCGTGCACCCGGCTCCCCTGATCGCACCCCTCTGTCCCCATCCCCCCACCCGAGCCGGGGCCGCACTGTGTGAAGTAATGTTGGCTGCGGGCCACTCCAGCTCCTGCACGGGGCTCTCTGCACTCCGCTCTCCACACACACACACACATGTACCAGGCAAGGCTGAGAGAGAGAGAGAGACAGCCCATACACAGCAGCACTGTACCCAGTCCTAGTGCCATCCCTGTGCACTGCTAGAAGGATGGCGGTGGCAGCAGGACAGGCCTGCTGGATGAACCTCTTACTGCTGTTACAGGATAGTGAATGGGCAGCAGGCTGTGCTCATTGTCTCCGCACCATACTCATACAGCATGTTTTTGGAGGTGACAGGGTTAAAAAAGAGAACCTGTCACCTTCAATTGCTATCACAATTGCTATCACAATTGCTAAATTAATAAAATAAGTAATTAAAATGTAAAGAATGAGAAAAATATAAAAAATAAGAAAATTATACAAAAATAAAAAAAATAAAACGACAAGCTACAAAAAAAAGTGATCAAGTAATAAAAAAAAAAAGAAAAGAAACAAGAGGCGGCAATTGGGGGCACAGTGAGTGTATGTTTTAACATACAATTATAAAAATAATTAGTTTTGGTTCTGAAATTTCCATTTCGGTGCACCACTAGGTCATATGTATGTAATGCAGGGTCTGCAGGGTTTAGAGTACCGAACACACAGAGTGCAGGGTTTAGGAGTATGTAATACACAGAGCGCTCCCCCACCCAGCAAAAAGTTCCTCTCCCAGACCAAATCCTCCTTAAAAGACAAGTCTTATGCCCCGTACACACGATCGGATTTCCTGTTGGAAAAAGTCAGATGAGAGCTTTTGGTCGGGAATCCCAACCGTGTGTATGCTCCATCAGACTTTTTCCAACAGAAAAAGTGCTGGAAAAAGATAGAGAGCAGGTTCTCTTTTTTCCCGTCAGGAAAAAATCGGAATTTCTTATCGTGTGTACAAATTCTGACGCGCAATATTCCGATGCATGCTCGAAAACAAATTGACGCATTCTCAGAAGCATAGAACTTAATTTTCTCGGCTCATCGTAGTCTTTTATGTCACCACGTTCTTGGCAGTGAAAAGTTCACCGAACTTTTGTGTGACCGTGCGTATGCAAAGCAGGCTTGAGCGGAATTCCATCGGAAAAAACATCCATTTTTTTTCCGACAGGAATTCTGCTCATGTGTACAGGGCATTAGGGTTTTTAAAAAAAAAAAGATTTATACCCACCTAGGTCACCCTGTCCCAGAGGTGTATTTAGGTTTTGTGCTGCCCTAGGCCTGACTAAACTCATGCGCCCCCTAATTTAAATATGACCCACCCCTTCCGGTTTAAGACACGCCCTATCATCTGTAACCACACCCCTTCCACTTTAGGCTCCACCTTTTCCTGTTAGAGCTCAGCCTCTTCCTCTCTGTACATTAGCACACTCACGCACCATTCACTCCATACTTACATCAATCAATCCAGTTGGCTCCTGTCTAAATTGTTGCCCTTACCATGTGTATGTATGAATGCGAGTTAGGGACTTTAGATTGTAAGCTCCTTGAGGGCAGGGACTGATGTGACCTCTGTACCCTCCCTGCACCTCTGTACCCTCCCCGTACCTCTGTACCCTCCCCGCACCTCTGTACCCTCCCCGTACCTCTGTACCCTCCCCGCACCTCTGTACCCTCCCCGCACCTCTGTATCCTCCCCATACCTCTGTACCCTCCCCGCACCTCTGTACCCTCCCTGTACCTCTGTACCCTCCCCGCACCTCTGTTTATGTCTGTACCCTCCCCGTACCGCTGTACCCTCCCCGTACCTCAGTTTATCTCTGTACCCCCCCACACCTCCGCCCCCACGCCTCTGGTATGACATGCACCCGGTCTGGCCAATCACCGGCCGTTTAATGCGGGCGTCAGTCGCTCCCTCCCCCTGGCCAAGTACGCCCCATGTACAGTATGTTGCCAGCCAGCGCAAGTACCACGCTACAGGCCGCCGCGCCAGGGGCTAAATTTATGAGGGAGCCGGAAGGCGGCCGCGGGAGCCGATTAAATAAAAGGACGGATCGAGGGTCTTTTTTTTCGTGCGAGGGGGGCGTCTTTGGTGCCCGTGCCGCCCCCCGCAAAGTGCCGCCCTAGGCCTAGGCCTTGTCGGCCTAGGCAAAGATACATCCCTGCCCTGTCCCCCGCCGCCTTAAGTACTATCATTAATAGGGAAAATGTAAAATGTATAAAACGGACCAATATTCAATGCTGTGTTTACCTTTCTTGAAGTGAACATTGGTATTTCTACTTTTTTTGACTGCTTTAAGATATATGCAACAAGCTTAGCAAATAAGTGCAGAGAATCAATAACAAATTAATGAGCGTATTAAAGCATGTCCACACTCTATATTTAGACCAATGTATTTACCTAATCTAGGAACAAGGTTGACAAATCAAGCGTGCTTGCAGGCATAATTAGTATTTGCACGCTTGTAGACAATTTTTACATATCTTCCAAACCATCAGTCCTTAAAAAGAAAAACTTTGGTATTAAATCAGCCTGCGACCCACTCATCATTACGTTTGTATAACCAGGTTTAACACATGAAAGTTATATTGAGATTCAACTAGCTATGTAAAAGATTTCAAACATGGTGAAGACGCTCAGAGATATACGTGTATAAAGTACATTTTCATTAGTCACTCAACAGATAAACTCTGCTGCATTGCAACAAAAATTCAATATTGTACAATTCAGCTTTTTGTAAGTCATATGTTATTTTGTGCGAGGCACTCAGCCAGCTCACTGCTATTGATATACTGGCACATCACTTTAAATACTGCAGCTAATTTAGGTAAGTGCACTGTTATAGTCTTGGCAAACCACCACTATGGTCAGTTGCCAAAACACTCATTATTAGATCAAATTGTAACTTTAAAGAGACAATTTGTTCTTCTTCAAATATAGAGATAGCCATAACATTCTGTATACTGGGCTGTAGGGGCTAAAAAATAAAATGGGAATGTTAAAGGGTTTGTAAAGGATTTTTTTTTTATCTTAATAGCTTCCTTTACCTTAATGCAGTGCTGTTTTCATGTCCTCATTGTTCGTTTTTGCTCTCAAGTTGCTGTAATTCTTCTCCTGGTTGTCTGTTTCCTGATGACCACAGTACTGGTAGCTTTTTCTTTGTGGTCACTAATCAAGGAGGTGTGATTACTGTGTGTCTAAAACCCCACAGCACCAATCAGTTTCGTTTTCCAAACCATCACTGCCCTGTATTGGCTCTGTGGCTCTGTACATCACACAAGCAGGAAACAACATGCAAAAACGAAACTAGAAACTGCAGGTACATTATATGATTGATTTTTATCTATTTTTAATCATTTTTAAAAGGAATCGGTTAACTATTATGTCTCTATACCCTGTAAACAGTCATTTCAGCAAAAAAAATAAAAAATTCCTTTACAACTCCTTTAAGTTTAGACTTAGGGCCCTTTCACACGGAGCGGATCAGTAATGATCCGCTCCGTGTGTCCGCTTTGTTCAGTGGGGATCCTCCGTAAAATCCCTGCTGAGCTGGCAGCTGACAGTGCGGTCCCCACACACTGTGCAGGGACCGCCCTGTGTTTCCTCCGCTCTCCCCTATGGGGGATCGGACGAACACGGACCGTATGTCCGTGTTCATTCGATCCGGCAGACGGAAGAAAAATAGGATTTCTTCCGTCTGCAAATGCGGATCTTTGCGGAGGCGGACAAATTACAGGTGTCAGCAGATGTTCATCTGCTGACACCCGTAATCACATAGGGACCCACGTATGTCCCGTTTTTATCCGCAAACGGACGGATGAAAATGCGGACATACGGTCCGCTAGTGTGAAAGGGCCCTTAGGTGGAAAGGTGGGATTTTGTTTGCAAATATGTTGGTCAATTATATAAACATACACACTATTTGGACAATCTTTTTAGAATAAGATGTTTACCAATGGCAAACTTAAAGGGGTTGTAAAGGTACAATTTTTTCCCCCTAAATAGCTTCCTTTACCTTAGTGCAGTCCTCCTTCACTTACCTCATCCTTCCATTTTGCTTTTAAATGTCCTTATTTCTTCTGAGAAATCCTCACTTCCTGTTCTTCAGCTGTAACTACACACAGTAATGCAAGACTTTCTCCCTGGTGTGGAGTGTCATGCTCGCCCCTCCCTTGGACTACAGGAGAGTCAGGACGCCCACTTACACACAGCTCCTTTCTCTATATGCAACGTAGAGGAGGGGGTGAGCACGGAGGGGGTGAGCACGACACGCCACACCAGGGAGACAGCCTCGCATTACTGTGTGTAGTTACAGACAGAAGAACAGGAAGTGAGGATTTCTCAGAAGAAATATGGACATTTAAAAGCAAAATGGAAGGATGAGGTAAGTGAAGGAGGACTGCACTAAGGTAAAGGAAGCTATTTAGGAAAAAAATTGTACCTTTACAACTCCTTTAAAGCAGAGTTTCACCCATATAAAAGTCAGCAGCTACAAAAAGTGTAGCTGCTGACTTTTATTAATCGGACACTCACCTGTCCCATTATCCAGCGATGTGGGCATATAAAGCCCCGCTCGTCTCCCCCTCAATTTTGTTTGGGTACAAGGTCGCATGACTGCGCAATTGTCATTAAAATGACGCAATGCCGTATAGCAAAAAATGGCCTGGTCATTAAGGGGGTAAATCCTTCTGGGGCTGAAGTGGTTAAAGTGGTTGTTAAGCTGTGACTGTTTTCTAATGGCAAGTGTCCCAGTGTGTGTGCTTTATAAATAAAGTGCCACTCTATACCTGATTTCAGAGCATGGCTCGGCGCTCACGTGACTCTCCCCTCTCCTGATCTGACAGCTAGAGCGTGAGGGGCCAAGAGTCCCCCACTGATGTCAGTCAGGAGGGGAGAGGGAGAGAGGTGGCCGATCACGTGAGCTGATATCAGGTATAGAGTGGCACTTTTTTTAAAAAGTAGTAAAGTATTTTTAGCAGCAGGAGAAAAGGGGTGGGCACTTGTAAGAGATGACAAGCAGGGATGGAGTGGGGAGATGACGGAGGAGAGCAGAGAGGAGAGCTGCGAATGACAGAGACACATAAACTGACCACGGTGTCAGGGCTCAGCAACCATGATAAACCGTGGTCAGTTTACAGGGGGGGGGACCAGGTAGGATCAACCAGGTATTTCAGGTGATACAAAGGGCCAAATGATACAGCACAAGCACTGTGCTGTATAACATGCTTTAACCCCTTAAGGACCGCCTCATGCTAATTTACGTCGGCAGAATGGCACGGCTGGTACAGGTTTACTTTAAGAGCCCAGCCGTGGGTCCCGCGTGCGCCACTGGCGACGCACTCGCGACCCTGCCCTGAGCTCTGTGACTACGCCCGCGGGAATCGCGGACCCGATCGCCGCCGGTGTTCCGCGATCGGGTTACAGAGCTAAAGAACGGGGAGAGGTAAGTGTAAACAAACCTTTCCCCGTTCTTCCTAGTGTGAGTGTCACTGATAGTCTGTTCCCTGTCAAAGGCCATGGCCGCCAGGCACGCGCATCGGCATCTGAGTGGCCAGGAGGCCCGATGCCATCCTCCCGACATTGTAGAGCCACCTTGTGGCCATCATTCTACAATAGCCGCAATGGGAAGTGGTTAAACTAAGCATGGAAAACCCTATGGTCATTTTTTAGAAGAAGTAGATGCCCTGTAAGCAGTAGCCACAGAAGCTGAACTTACAGAAAAAGGCAGTGGTATATTTATATATGTTTCCAAGCCGCAAGGTAGCTGATCTTGATGAAAAGATGATCTGGGATATTTTCTCACTTAATATTCTGTACTTAGGCCCAGATTCTGAAAGGGCTTACGACGGCGCAATGCCATGTGCGCCGTCGTAAGTCCTAATCTGGGCCGCCGTATCTATGCTTTTGATTCTTAGAATCAGTTACGCATAGATAACCATTAGATCCGACAGGCGTAAGGCTCTTACGCTGTCGGATCTTAAATGCAATTTTTTTTTTCGCCGCTAGGTGTCGCCTCCGTCGTTTTCCCGATCGAGTATGCAAATTAGCAAAATACGTGAATTCCCAAACGTACGCGCGGTCGACGCAGTGAAGATACGACGTTTACGTTAGATTTGCGACGCGTAAAGTTGCCCCTGCTATATGAGGGGCAACCAATGTTAAGTATGGCCGTCGTTCCCGCGTCAAAATTTAAAAATTTACGTTGTTTGCGTAAGTCGTCTGTGAATGGGGCTGGACGCCATTTACGTTCACGTCGAAACCAATGACGTTCTTTGCGACGTCATTTAGCGCAATGCACGTCGGGAAATTTTAGGGACGGCGCATGCGCAGTACGTTTGGCGCTGGAACGCGCCTTATTTAAATGATCCACGTCCCCTACCCGGATCATTTGAATTAGGAGGGCTTGCGCCGGGGGATTTACACTACGCCGCCGCAACTTTACAGGCAAGTGCTTTGTGAATCAAGCACTTGCCCGTAAAACTTGCGGCGGCCTAACGTAAATGAGATATGTTACGTCTACGAGAATCTGCCCCTTAATTTTCTTCCTATACCAGTTTTTTTTTTTAACACTGTCAGGCAGTGGTTTCTCATAGGGAATGAACCCTGATGTATACAGTAGACCGTGTGTCAAAAAAGAACCCCATATAGCAGCAAAATAATAATAAAAAAAAAAACATAGTAGGTAATTCAAAAGACATAAATGAGCGGTGCCCCAATGATGTCTCTTGCACCCTTAGCAGGAAAAATGTTTAACTGGCACAGCATTTTTTCAGACCCTTTAAGGAAAGGATTTACAAGAAAATTGGCAAGCTGATATTAAAATTGGTCTTAATTAGTCTCACACTACTTCTGTATGCTAGATGTCTTAACACCTGTCATATGAAATTCCTTCTACAGTTTAAGCACTGACATTTTCTATTACCAAAGTGCATAAGAACATAGTTTTAGCTATCATGCAATCATTTCACAGTCACATTAACAGATATACACATATAAAAGATTTTCAAGTGGCTCACAGTATAATCAATATGGATGCTATCTTCCTTAACAATTGATACCTCCTGAATTGAAACTACTAAGACAAGAATATGATTAAAGTTTTTGCTGCCCAACGGCACTTTCTTCTGACCCCCCTGGCATATGAAATGCAACTTTGCTCATTATATCATTTTAGCTTTTGGTATAATGATGCAGGGTTCAATCCTCATTGGGTATTTCCTGTTGCCGGGGACCCTAGTGGGAAGGTCTTTTAACACATATTGCAAGGCTGCAACAGGCTGTGAGCTTGGCTTTTTAACCACTTAAGCCCCAGACCATTTTGTTGCTAAATGCCCAGGCCAGGTTTTGCGATCCGGCACTGCGTCGCTTTAACAGACAATTGCGCGGTCGTGCGATGTGGCTCCCAAACAAAATTGGCGTCCTTTTTTCCCCACAAATAGAGCTTTCTTTTGGTGGTATTTGATCACCTCTGCGTTTTTTTTTTGCGCTATAAACAAAAATAGAGCGACAATTTTGAAAAAAATTCAATATTTTTTACTTTTTGCTATAATAAATATCCCCCAAAAACATATATAAAATTATTTTTTTTGCCTCAGTTTAGGCCGATACGTATTCTTCTACCTATTTTTGGTAAAAAAAATCGCAATAAGTGTTTATCGATTGGTTTGCGCAAAATTTATAGCGTTTACAAAATAGGGGATAGTTTTATTGCATTTTTATTCATTATTTTTTTTTTACTACTAATGGCGGCGATCAGCGTTTTTTTCGTGACTGCGACATTATGGCGGACTCTTCGGACAATTTTGACACATTTTTGGGACCATTGTCATTTTAACAGCAAAACATGCATTTAAATTGCATTGTTTATTGTGAAAATGACAGTTGCAGTTTGGGAGTTAACCACAGGGGGTGCTGTAGGAGTTAGGGTTCACCTAGTGTGTGTTTACAACTGTAGGGGGGTGTGGCTGTAGGACTGACGTCATCGATCGAGTCTCCCTATAAAAGGGATCACTCGATCAATGCAGCCGCCACAGTGAAGCACGGGGAAGCCGTGTTTACATACGGCTCTCCCCGTTCTTCAGCTCCGGGGAGCGATCGCGACAGGGCGGCTATAAACGATGTGCCGTCGTCCCGGATCGCTCCCCGAGGTAAGCCGCACGCAGCGGGGGGGGGGTCCTGATCGGACCCCCGACCCGCTAGAAGGCAGGGACGTATATATACGCCCATCTGCCTGTACGTGCCCTTCTGTGGACGTAAATAGGTGTGTGGCGGGCGTTAAGTGGTTAATCAAACTGATGATTATCACCCCCATGTGATTCCCTAAAACCCTGAGAATAATCCATTGGAGTGCAAAGCTGTACATATATAAAGCTAATGTAGGTACTTAAAGAAGACGACCTTCAGTCATTTTTTCAACTTTCCATCTATTAAATTTTCTGCCCTTGTTGAACCTGGAAATGGTGGTATCAGATGAGCAGGAATATAACTGGTGGTACACCGTGTATTCACCAATTTCAGTCTTAACCACTTGCTGCCCGTCACCTCATCAAATGACAGCTGGGCAGTGCGGCTCTTGTTCTGGGTGGGCGTCATATGATGTCCTCGCCTTCCTGGGCCACTAGGGCACCCGCAATTGCTCAGTAATGGAGCAGGACCTTGGATCTGTGTGTGTAAACACAAAGATCCATGTCTTGTCATGTGAGAGAAGACCGATGGTGTGTTTCTTGTATATAGGAAAACCGATCGGTCTCCTCCCCTTGTGAGTCCCCCCCTACAGTTAGAATCACTCCATAGGGAACACATTTAACCCCTTGATCACCCCCTAGTGTTAACCTCTTTCCTGCCAGTTACATGTATACAGTAATCAATGCATTTTTATAGCAAGGATCGCTGTATAAATGTGAATGGTCCCAAAAATTTGTCAAAAGTGTCCAATATGTCTGCCGCAATATCGCAGTCACAATAAAAAACGTAGATCGCCGCCATTGCTAGTAAAAAAATAAAATAATAAAAATGCAATAAATCTATCTCCTATTTTGTAGACACTATAACTTTTGCGCAAACCAATCTATATATACGGTTATTGAATTTTTTTTTTACCAAAAATATGTAGAAGAATACATATTGGCCTTAAAAAATATATATTTATTATAGCAACAAGTAAAAAATATTGTGTTTTTTTTCAAACTTGCCACTCTTCTTTTGTTTATAGTGCAAGAAATAAAAACTGCAGAGGAGATCAAATACCACCAAAAAAAGCTCTATCTGTGGGTGACAAAATATAAAAATTTCATTTGGGTAAAGTGTTGCATGACCGTGCAATTGTCATTCAAAATGCGACAGCGCTAAAAGCTGAAAAATGGCTTGGACAGGAAGGGGGTGAAAGTGCCCTGTATTCAGGGGGTTAAGCAGGGTAGAGTCACAAGCTGAGTCCAGTAAAATTTGAGCAAGATGGCACCAAATCATAGGCACGATCAGAATCGGGAATAAGCAGAGTTCGGCAACATGCAGACAGTGAGGTACAAAGTCAATGGACAGAATCTTTGTCAGAAGTCTGAGGCCCCGTACACACGTCCGAGGAACTCGACGTGCCAAACACATCGAGTTCCTCGTCGAGTTCTGTGTTGAAGCCGCCGAGGATCTTGGCGGGCCAACTTTCCTCATTGAACAACGAGGAAATAGAGAACATGTTCTATATTTGGCCCAACGAGTTCCTCGTCGGCTTCCTCTGTGAAAAGTGTACACACGACCGAGTTTCTCGGCAGAATCCAGCTCCGATCGAGTTTCTGGCTGAATTCTGCCGAGAAACTCGGTCGTGTGTACGGGGCCTGAGAAGGCTGAGGTCAATAATGGAGCTGGGCAACAAACATAAGCAGACGTGTAATCCAAAAGAAGGTCAGGCGGAAGCTGGATCAATAACAGGTTAAGTATCAGGATCTGGAACACAGAAGTAAGACTGAAAGGGGTTGTAAAGGTTCGGCTTTTATTTTCTAAATAGGTTCCTTTAAGCTAGTGCATTGTTGGTTCACTTACCTTTTCCTTCAATTTCTCTTCTAAATGTTTTTTTCTTTGTTTTCTTTGTCTGAATTTCTCACTTCCTGTTCCTCCTCAGTAAGCTGTTCTGGCTGACTAATGCCCTGTACACACGATCGGTCAATCAGATGAAAACGGTCTGATGGATTTTCCCATCAGTTATCCGATGAAGCTGACTGATGGTCAGTCGTGCCTACACACCATCAGTTAAAAAAACGATGGCAGTGACGTAAAACACAATGACGTGCTGAAAAAAATGAAGTTCAATGCTTCCAAGCATGTGTCGACTTGATTCTGAGCATGCGTGGATTTTTAACCGATGGACGTGCCTACAGACGATCGGTTTTTATCTATCGGTTAGGTATCCATCAGATAATTTTAAAGCAAGTTCCATTTTTTTAACCGATGGATAAATAACCGATGGGCCCACACACGATCGGTTTGGTCTGATGAAAACGGTCCATCAGACCGGTTTCATCAGAACTACCGATCGTGTGTAAGCGGCATAAGTTCTTGGTAACATTTGCAACTGTAAAACAAGTTTTTTAGTGCAGCTGAACTGTTTATTATGTTTAGATTTAAAAAAATGTATAATGACAGAATTTTTTTTATTTTTTTGGATCACTAATGTACTTTAATTTTCCTAACCTGTTGTTCATTTGTATTTTCATTGCCTCTGAAGAAAGTAAAGGAATTAATTTATTGAAAAAGATGAGCCTTGCTCCATGTTTCTATAATTATATTAGCTGCTCTTCCCTCAGGATAATGTCAAGTGAGAAATATGGAGGGGCGAAGAAATCTGACATTTAAACATGGTGTGGGTGATAGTTTTAAACTAACCTATAGTAATACAACTGTGGGGAATTTTTATGTTTGTGCACAGAAGAACATTAAGGTTAAGCCAAAGCAATAAGAAATACATATTACCATTGGGAAGTTCTCAACAAAGGATACTGGTATTTTTAATCATCATGCATTCAAGTTAAAAAAGAAAAAGCAAATCAGTCTCAGTTTCTAATATTCGATATTAAAAATAGAACACCAAACGTATTTGATGTATCAATCACTTTAGTTCAGGACAAATGATAAAATCTCAAGAACCTGTACATATTTACCCAGGTTTAGAAATTATACACAGGCAATTTAAATAGTGCATTAACTGAACCAAGTCCAAATTTAACCATGCCAAATATCAGATTAGATCTTATGCCTGGCATTAGAAATAATGAATTCTGGTGGCCATTTTGTAAAAATTGCACAATGCACAGAAATAAAAATATAGGCCCGGATTCACGTAGAAGCGCGCATCTTTGTGCAGGCGTAACGTATCCTATTTACGTTACGCCTCCGCAACTTTGACAGGCAAGTGCCGTATTCTCAAACCAAATTTGCGGCGGCGTAGCGTAAATAGGCCAGCGTAAGCCCGCCTAATTCAAATGTGGAAGATGTGGGCGTGTGTTATGTAAATTTTATGTGACCCCACGTAAATGACGCTTTTTGCGAACGGCGAATGCGCCGTCCGTGAAAGTATCCCAGTGTGCATGCTCCAAATTAACCCGCAAGAAGCCAATGCTTTCGACGTGAACGTAAATGACGCACAGCCCTATTCGCGAACGACTTACGCAAATGACGTAAAACATGAAAAATTTGACGCTGTTCCGATGTCCATACTTAACATCAGGATGCCTCATCTACGCCTCATATAGCAGGGGTAACTTTACGCCGGGAAAAGCCTAACGTAAACAGCGCCTCTGTACTGCGTCGGCCGGGCGTACGTTCGTGAATTGGCGTATCTAGCTGATTTACAAATTTCTAGGCGTAAATCAGCGTACACTCCCCTATCGGCCAGCGTAAATATGCAGTTAAGATACGACGGCGTAAGAGACTTACGCTGGTCGTATCTTAGTGAAATTTTGGCGTATCCGATTCTTTGAATCAGGCGCCAAGATACGACGGCTCGGACTCAGAGTTACGACGGCGTATCTGGAGATACGCCGGCGTAACTCGTACGAGAATCCGGGCCATATAGCCAGATTCAGGTAGGGCAGCGTAACTTTGTGCGGGCGTAGCGTATGGTATTTACGCTATGCCGCCTCAAGTTAGAGAGGCAAGTGCTGTATTCACAAAGCACTTGCGTCCTAAGTTACGGCGGCGTAGCGTAAATGGGCCGGCGTAAATGGGCCGGCGTAAGCACGCCTAATTCAAATGAGGAAGAGGTGGGCGTGTTTTAGGGAAATTAAGCATGACCCCACGTAAATGACGTTATCAACGAATGCGTCAGATAGAATGCCTAAGATACGTCGAACACTGCCTACAACGTGAACGTAACTTACGCACAGCCCTATTCGCGTACGACTTACGCAAACGACGTAAAAAGAAAGGCTTGTTCCGATGTCTATACCTTGCATGGGCTGTGCCACCTAGCAGCTTTATCTTTACGCCGGCGTAAACGGCGGAACTAATTGCGACGGGCGCACGTGCGTTCGTGAATCGGCGTATCTTGCTCATTTGCATATTTGACACGGAAAACAACGGAAGCGCCACCTAGCGGCCAGCGTAAATATGCACCCTAGGATACGACGGCATAGGAGACTTACGCCGCTCGTATCTTAGCCTAATTTAAGCGTATCTGGTTTCCGGAATACGCTTAAATTTACGACGGTGTCGATTCAGTTACGACGGTAACTCTCTCTGAATCTAGCTAATAGTGTCAAACAAATATACCATCAAACTAAATAAAAAAATAATTAAACATACTGGAAGTTGCAATTAGATAAAGACTGCCAGTTTTGATCATTATTAGTTGAGTAATCATCCAACCTAAAGTATATGTAAAACAATTTTTTTTTTTCGATTTGGATACATTTATTTTTTAAATATTCTCTCTTTTATTATATAATCAAGTATTGACAGAAAAACATGATAACATCATATTCCTATATCTAGCTTCCTTAATCCATCAAATCTGTGCATTTTTCTCTCCCTCTGGATTGAGACACACTATAGAGGAATATGCTTTGTTCATATTTAATGTCTGAGGTTTACAACCACTTTAGCATGAATGGCTGCGCACTTGTATAGAGCGTTGCTATCAAGTGACCCATGTGCAAGAGCCCTAAAGGGGAAATCTTCCAATAGGGACAATTGTTTCATGTTTCAAAGACAATTTCTTGCTTGCTGTTGTGTCTACAGGACAGGAAGTGAGTTGAAATCACAAAAACCAAAGTTTAGTCTCATATATACTGTATGTCAATAATCCATGTAATTTGCTATGGTTGCCTTGGTGCCATAGATAGAAATCTATTGTACTTTCACCAAGAGAAAACAATGTGTATGTACAGTATGACTGGTGAATCTAATAAACTGGGTCATACCAGTTGGGTGCTGTACAAACTGCAGGGAGAATTTACTAAGACTGGAGCAAATGTGCGCGGCAACCAATTAGCTTCTAGCTTTCATTTTTCAACTGAACAAGCTGAAGTTAGAGGCCGATTGGTTACTATGTACAGCTGCTCAAGATTCTGTTTGATCCATTTTTAGAAAATCCCCCTTATGTTTATAACAAAAAACTTTTCCTTTGCCTCACAAAGTCAGTTTTTTAAAAATGACCTGTAGGCCAGGTGGCCATAGCTGTACAGTATAACAGAATGGATCATCGGCCATAGCGCCACCCCACTAAAAACTGAAATACTTTGGTAGCAGTGCTCCCCACACTATCTGTGTGTTTTGAAGAAGTTGCACGAAATTATGCTTGGGCCTGGCTGTCTGTGCGCCTGTTCTGACAATAGAAATACTCTTACCTGGCAGAAGATTATTGCTCAGCTTCCTCTGCCTCATCAGGTGTGGCCTCTATGAGCTCCTGAGGAAGTCACCATAGCAATTACACAGGTTGTGGCAGAAGCCAGCGTCTAGAAGTCCCAGTCACACAGAGGGAGCCGACTGTTATTTCCTACCTGTACACCGTTGTCCAAATTCCCAAAAACGTAGCCTATTTTAAATTTCAGCAGTTAAGTTACACGGCCTTAAAATTTCTACCTAAGTGCCCGATCCACAAAGCACTTACCTAGAAATTACACGCCGTGTAACTTAAGTGCCTCCGTCGCAAGGCGGTCCTCCTCTCCGGGGGGCGATTACTATTTAAATGAGGCGCGCTCCCGCGCCGGCCGTACTGCGCATGCGTGTGACGTAATTTTCCCGACGTGCAGCGCGCGAACGTAATTTACGCCGGGCTTTGTGGATTGCGACGGGACAATAAAGTTGCGACGGGTGAAAAAAAAAATACGCGCCGGGAAAACAAAAATAAAAAAATAAAAATTGACAGCGTCGCTCGGCATGCATTCCTGAGAGGGAGAACTCCATGCCAATTTTCAAAGAAAAAAACCGGCATGGGTTCCGACCCCAGGAGCATACCAGGCCCTTAGGTCTGGTATGGGTTGTAAGGAGACCCCCCCTACGCCGAAAAAATCGACGTAGGGGGTCCCCCTACAATCCATACCAGACCCGTATCCAAAGCACGCTAACCCGGCCGGTCAGGAAAGGGAGTGGGGACGAGCGAGCGCCCCCCCCCCCTCCTGAGCCGTGCCAGGCCGCATGCCTCAACATGGGGGGGGTTGGGTGCTCTGGGGCAGGGGGGCGCACTGCGGGCCCCCCCACCCCAGAGCACCCTGTCCCCATGTTGATGAGGACAGGACCTCTTCCCGACAACCCTTGCCGTTGCTTGTCGGGGTCTGCGGGCGGGGGGCTTGTCGGAATCTGGGAGTCCCTCAAATAAGGGGGCCCCCAGATACTGGCCCCCCACCCTAAGTGAATGGATATGGGGTACATCGTACCCCTACCCATTCACCTGGAGGCAAAGTGATAGTTAAATAAACACACAACACAAGGTTTTTAAAATCATTTATTAGTCTGCTCCGGAGGCCCCCCTGTCTTCTTTAGCTCTAATACCAGGGGGGCTTCTTCTTCCACTCTCCGGGGGGGGTCTTCGCTCTCCGGGGGTCTTCTCCGCTCTCCGGGGGTCTTCTCCGCTCTCCGGGGGTCTTCTTCTATCTTCGCCGCTCTCCGCTGTTGACTCGGCGCACCCCGGTTCTTCTGCAGCTGTCCGGTGCCTTCTCCTTCAGCGCTGGCTGCCTGCTATCTTCGTGTGTTAGCTCAATTACTAGCAGGCCGCCAGCGCGGTCTTCTGTGACGTCATGTTCTTCTCCCTTCTTCCGATGTTGACACGTCGCCTCTTGTCACTGCAATGATGGAAAGCGCGCTTGCATCCCATTTATATAGGCATCACCGTCCCATCATGCTCCGGTAGGTACCCACGTGAGAAGGCACCGGACAGCTGCAGAAGACCGGGGTGCGCCGAGTCAACAGCGGAGAGCGGCGAAGATAGAAGAAGACCCCGGAGAGCGGAGAAGACCCCCGGAGAGTGGAAGAAGAAGCCCCCCCTGGTATTAGAGCTAAGGAAGACAGGGGGGGCCTCCCGGAGCAGACTAATAAATGATTTAAAAAACCCTTGTGTTGTGTGTTTAATAACTATCACTTTGCCTCCAGGGGAATGGGGTAGGGGTAGGGCATGTAACCCCATATCCATTCACTTAGGGTGGGGGGCCGGTATCTGGGGGCCCCCTATTTGAGGGGACTCCCAGATTCCGATAAGCCCCGCCCGCAGACACCCCGACAACCAACGGCAAGGGTTGTCGGGAAGAGGTCCTGTCCTCATCAACATGGGGACAGGGTGCTCTGGGGTGGGGGGGCCCGCAGTGCGCCCCCCTGCCCCAGAGCACCCAACCCCCCCATGTTGAGGGGCATGCGCCTGGCACAGCTCAGGAGGGGGGGGGGGCGCTCCGCACGTCCCCACTCCCTTTCCTGACCGCCGGGTAGCGTGCTTTGGATACGGGTCTGGTATGGATTGTAGGGGGACAAATCGACGTAGGGGGGGTCTCCTTACAACCCATACCAGACCTAAGGGCCTGGTATGCTCCTGGGGGGGGGGAACCCATGCCGGTTTTGATTTTACAAATTGCCGTGGAGTTCTCCCTCAGGAATGCATACCAAATGCCGTCGCTTGAATGGGCTTTTACATGGTGTGACTAACTTTCCACATTGTAAAACCAGCCCTAGTTTTGCGCAAGCAAATCGGAACTTACGCAGAAATCACAATGCTGAAATGCTTTGTGGATCTGCTTAAGTCCTCATTTGCATACTCAAAGCGGCATTTCAATGAGAAATGCCCCCAGCGGCGGATGCGGTACTGCATCCTAAGATCTGACCGTGTAAGTGTCTTACACATGTCAGATCTTCTGCCTAACTTTGGAAAAAGCCTTTTGAGGATCGTTTCCAAAGTTAGGCACAGAGATAGGCAGGCTGAACAGCAGTTCCGCCTGCGTATCTCTTTTGAGAATTTGGCCCAGTGTTTTTAGTTTACTAGCAGCCAGACTGGATTTTTGTCTTGATGCCTGCTTTTATTCACTTTGTACTTGATATAATAGTTGTTTTAATAAATAACTTTATAATAATTTAATACAGTACGTAAGAATTTTCCTGTGGGCGAATCATCCTTTGAAGTCTGGAACAGCCATCCACAAACGCAGAGAATGATTGCTTGAGAGACCGCGTGAGCCTCCTTTCAGTCTATTGAGGAGGGGAGACACTGCAGTCATCCATGCTGACAACTTGAGCTTGTGTTCATTTTCTTGAGAAAGAAACTACAATCAGTGCATATTTTTAGCACTGATTACTGTATTAGTGTCATTGGTCCCAAAAAGTGTCAAAAGTGTCAGTTAGTGAGTCCCGACTGTCCTAGCAATATCGCAGTCCTGCCATAAGTCGCTGATCACTACCATTACTACTAGTAAAAAAAGAAATAAATAGAAATATCCCACAGTTTGTAGACGCTACAACTTTTGCGCAAACCAATCAATATCCGATGCTTATTGGGATTTATTTTCCAAAAATATGTAGCAGAATACATATTGGCCTAAATTGATGAAAAAATTAGATTTAGATTTTTTTTTTATTGCATATGTTTTATAACAGAAAGTTAAAAATATTGGGCCAGATCCACATACATTTGGATCGGCGCAGCGTATCAGAGATACACTACGCTGCCGTACCTTACCTGGCGTATATTCGAATCCTCAGCGAGTTTGCGCCGTAAGTTACGGCGGCGTAGTGTATTTCTGGCGGCGGATTTCAAATTCGGCGGGTTTCATTTAAATGAAGCGCGTCCCCGCGCCAAATGAACTGCGCATGCGTTGTTCCGAAATTTCCCACCGTGCATTGCACTAAATGACGTCGCTAGGACGTAATTTTTTTAACTTAGACGTGAGTTACGTCCATCCCTATTCACGGGCGACTTATGCAAAAAAAAAAAAAATTCAAATTTCGACGCGGGAACGACGGCCATACTTAACATGGCAAGTCTATCTATACGCCGCAAATTACCAGCTTTAACTATGCGCGGGAAAAAGCCGACTACAGACGGCGTTAGAAAATGCGACGGCCGCGCGTAGGTTCGTGGATCGTCGTAAATCGCTAATTTGCATACCCGACGCGGAAAATTACGCGAACTCCACCCAGCGGGCGCCGAAGTATTGCATCTAAGATCCGAAGGCGTACGAAGCCGTACGCCTGTCGGATCTTACCAAGATGCCGTCGTATCTTGGTTTGAGGATTCAAACTAAAGATACGACGCGGGAAATTTGAAAGTACGGCCGGCGTATCAGTAGATACGCCGGCGTACTTCGTCTGTGGATCTGGCCCATTGTGTTTATTTCAAAATTGTCAGTCTTTTTTTTGTTTATTGTGCAAAAAAATACCACCAAAAGCTCTATTTGTGGGAAAAAAGTACATAAATATTGTTTGGGTGCAGCATCACACGACCGCGCAATTGTCAGTTAAAATAATGCAGTGCCGTATCACAAAAAATGGCCAGTTATGAACGGGGGTAAATCTTCTGGCGGGCAAGTGGTTATACTATTCCTACCTTAAAGCGGAGTTCCACTCTTTTTTTAAAGTTTCTATGTTTCCAATGTCCTCCAGGGGTACAGTGCTTAATGGATACTTTTTTTTCAAAATACCTTTTATCTTTTATGTTCGGGAGGCACTTCCTGACGCCTAGGCAAGGACACAATTAAAGTGAAGCTTTCAGTAGCTTTACAATAAATTCCTGACCTGTCTCCATATACAGGAACAGTATAGTAATACAAAATAAAAAAAATTCTACTTTTTATCATTAAAAAGTAGTGCTTGAGCTTCAGCAAAGAGACTTTTAGTAGGCTTAGATGGCCATCAGTCTGCCATCAGTCTGCTGCAGACAGCAGGAAGCATTTCTTAATCTCCTCTCCTGCATTGATCAGATGCAATAGTAAGTTTGTAGCAAGTCATGAGATAAAAGGCTGCATCTATGTCTTCGTACAGCCAAGCTTTAGGCCCCATTCAGTGTTTTTAGCTCAAATCTCAACATCCAAAATTCCATGTATTTCAGTGCTGGCTGTTCACATACACTGCACTCAGACACCTGTAGCTCAATGCCTGATGCTCCAAAAGCTATATAAATTATTTTCGGTTTGTCTATAAACATGCAAATCTAGTGTTTTGCATGTTTTTTTTTCAGACTTTTTTTTAGCCTGTAAGAACTGGTCTTCTAGTGCGTTTTACTGGCTAAAACAAAATTGCCTGAAGCTTGAATTCACATATAAAATGTTTCAAATATGCTCTAAAATGCTTGTATACACATACAAAAATGCATAAAAAATACAACTGTGCATGTGTAAATCTAGCCTTCAATGCTACATTCACCTTTAAGAAAAAATGATAAATGCTAATTTGTTTGCCGGAAAAAGTGCAACTCAGAATGTAAAATTGCGTTTCATGTTCGTTAAAATGCAACTGCAAATAAACTGATATTAGTGGCAAAAAATTATTCCTATGTAGACTAGACCTTAGTAAAGTATTCCAACTCATTTCACCTTACTTTATACCACTTTACACTTTAGTAAATAAGGCCCCCCGTTTTGTTATGTTGTTTTCCAACGAAAGAGTGACACGTACAAGGTACGGTTGTGTTAAAAAAAAGTGTACTATCACAAAGTGTTAAGAATATTTTTTTCTGTACAGATTCACATGGACTTTTTAGGGTAATGATTCAGAAACACTCCACCATCAAAGCATTACCATTAAAAAAAAGGGGGGATAGGGTTGGGACTTTACATGCAGCATATGATAGAACTACCACAGGCCTCCATCCCTGTAAATGGATAGAAGGGGGGGGGGGGTTTGGAACTTTAAATGAGAGGCGTTATTAGCAGTATGTGATTAACCTCCCTGGCGGTATGATTATTTCAGAAAAAAGGTGCTGAAAGCGGTACCATTATTTGTAAGGAAATTTGGCGTTTTATACTGTAGGCCTGTAATTCTTAGGAATAACTCACTTAAATCTGACCAAACAAGAGTCTAGTAGGCTTCCTGGGTATGACATTTTTTTAAAACAAAATTATAAATTATAATATAATAAATAATTATAAATAATTATAACAAATAATAATTCTAATAAAATTATTCAATAATGTAATCAACTCAAAATCACTGAAAATTTGCTCAGTTGCAGAATTGTTGCTGGCCATTATTATTTTTTTATGACGAATTTCCCCACAAATCGCTATCGCACAATTCTGCAAGTGATTATAATTTATTATCGCTGTTTTCTAGCTGATCTAAAACCATTTTTGACATAAAGGGACACTTTTGGTTGCTATGGACAATCTCAGTTTGCAGGAGAAAAAAACAGTTTTTATTATATAAAAGAACATGTAGGGCCTGGACAGACCACTAGGGACAAGGGAGTGTGTATTTTTTACATACAGTACTGTAATCTATAAGATTACAGTATACTGTATGTAATGTGTTTGTTTACCTTTTTGAATTTGGCGCAGATCTCCGCCCCCGTGCGTCGTAACGTCGCAGGGAACGGAGATCGACGGCACACGGGGACACTGTGTGAATCGAGCGAGGTCCCGCTCGCTCACACAGCGCGGTGGCATCGCTGGATCCAGGAACAAGGTAAGCCAGCGCGCGCTGCAGCTCTGCATAGCTACCCCGAGTGTGACTCGGGGATACCGATTTCAGCACAAAAAATCCACCCCGAGTCACGCTCGGGAATACCGCCAGGAGGGTTAAATATATATATGGAATATAAAACATGTATAGCCAGGCTCAAAGTTACCAACCAAAAAAGCACTAAACCAAATTAATCTGTCTAGCTGTATGCATTAAAAACAGAGGTTTAGTTGCATGTATTTGCAAATAGGCATGTTTGGTTCCACTCCTGCATTTCTTTTATTTTTCCAGTTTTTGCCAGACCAAATATAGGTAGGGGCATGGTTAGGTGATCACCTGCCCCCTATCTTTTGATTAGCACTCCTGTGCTCCTATTTAGGAGACTTCATAGTTAGGACTGCAGTACATGGAGTGCCTGGATGGGGCCTGCAGCTCACACAAGTATTTGCAAATACATGCAACCAAACCTCTGTTTTTTAATGCATACAGCTAGACAGAATAATGTGGTTTTGTGCTTTTTTGGTTGGTAACTTTGAGCTGGCTATAATGGGAAACATTTTTTTTTTTTTTTTCATCAATTTTTTTTTTTTTTTGTTTTTTGTGCGTGTACTCGAGAGAGGGAGCCGACTGCAGGAGTTGGGAGTAGGCAGGCCTCCCCCAGAGGCAATCTGCCACCTTCTCCATGCCCCGGGTGGCAATGGCGGGTGTGTGAGGGGTCCTCCACACAGCCCGCCCTACCTGCTCCGCTTTGAAGCCCAACGGGGCAGAGGGACTCCCTATAAGGGAGTGAGAGGATTTGCCCGCTCAATCAGCCCTGTTAGTCCTTCGCCTCTCTTTTTAGAGACCGCGTGGTCAAAGTGCGTGCATGTTAACCCAATTTCGAGTGCGTGTAAGTGTGGTGGTTTTTGTGGGAGGGCATACTAAGCGCAGGCTTACCTCGCATAGAACACCCACCGGGAGCCGGGCTGAGACCCCCAAACTCAATTCACATGTAGCTGAGACCGGGATCCGAACCCCTAGCTGCAGAGGTGAATGGCTTGTCAGCGCAGTGCCAATCGCGTTGAGCCACCACAGCTCCCAATGAAACATTTTTTTTTTTTTATATTGAATATATATATATTTAATCGCATACTGCTAAAAACACATCTCATCTCATCTCAAGTCCAAAAACCTCCCCCCCCCCCCCCTTCTATCAAAGCATTACCGTATCATTTCCCTTATGCATGACTTTTAGGGGCTTGCTTTTTCTTCTTTTTTTTCTTTTTGATAATATTTAATTATCAGCCAAAAATGTATTCTGACTACAGCAAAGTCTTAATAGTAACTCATTTATAGCCCTATTTAAACTCATTATTGTGTTTCTTCAAGGCATTTTACTGTATTGTGTGCTGAGGGGAAACGAAAAACACAGAAAGGATACCAAATATAGAACACAAGAAAATTGCAGACTTTAACTTTTTCTTGAAATAAAAATAGCTATGCCAAGTCTTTTAAATGTTTAACCAGGGATAAAGAAACCCTATAGCGGCCTGTGAAAAGTCACCTTCCTGAATTTAAAGCTGGTGGATATCAGGCATATGTTGTAAAAATGATTAAACTTAGTCATGATCATCATCACATACACAACCAAGAAGATTACATTTTGTTTCTGTGCTTGCACAGGTTTTCCGGCTGGGTGAGCATAATCCACCGAAGAGTGGTGTGCTGAATCCAATTAACTACATTAAGCAGCTGTTATTGTGAGCAGTAGAATAGCCTGGAGATATGCACTTAAACTCATACATCACAAAATTAAATGTGCCCACTGCACTGCCCAGAAGCCTACACTAATAAAATAATTGATAATCATTTAAAGATATATGAACCCTGACTTTGGGGAGGGGGTAACTTTAGAGAAGGACTTTGGATTCTCACTATACATTTTGCATTTTCTTGCTTTTATTATATTAAAATATATATTAAATAGCAGCAGCAAAGTAATGATATAAATCAATAATGTTCTGGCTATGGGTCAGTGCCTAAATAATATAGAAGAATTTTGCTTCGATGTGTCCTTATATCAATCAGTAAAAGGCAGACCTTGAAATCATATTTTCATTGTCATTAAAGTAGGATTTATTGAGTGTTGAAAATTGAAATTATATTACACCTTTTATTACATGGAATACACACCAGACTCTTCCAGCTCAACATTTGTAATCTGTTGACTCTGTTCTTGATTTGCAGAACATTTTCTGTTAAAAAAAAAAAAAAAAAATGCCTTAGATGTTATATTTTTATTGTGCATTAAAGGACTGTGTTTTCTCTATATTTTTTCCTTACTATGTTTTGGCCCAAAAAAAATAAAACATTTAAATATTGTTGGTCAGCTAAAAAGGATAGTTAATATGTATTTCCCCCAAAAAGCAGGTGCAGTTTTCTTTCTTTAAAGTGGAGTTCAACCCAAATGTGGAACTTCTGCTTATACGCCCCCCCCCCCTCCGGTGCCACATTTGGCACCTTTTAGGGGAGAAGGGGTATGGGGATCTGTTTTTGACAGGTCTCTTTCCCTACTTCTGGAGGCGGGGCCACGGCCCGATCTCCTGGAAGTTCGGCCTCCTTTCCCCGCCACCGGGCAAATTAGAAAACATGCGCAGGCTTCAATGCTAGGTTCCCTTACCAGGAATGGCAGTGGCAGCACCCGGGGGTCGATCTGAAGATTGGCTGGGGGGTGCTGACATCGCCAGTGTCAGGGCTCCCTGGACAGGTAAGTGCCCTAATATTAAAAGTCAGCAGCTATAATAATTCTCCTAGCACAAATACAATTTTCACCCCCACTTAAAATGTCCCCCCTCTAGCACAAGTGCCTGCCCCAAAATCACCCCTCCTACCACAAATCTTCTTCCCCCTACCCCCCCCCCTCCAATTACAACTTGTCCTAAATCACCACTCTTGGCACCCCCTCCCAAATTTACCCTCCTAGAAAAATACTTACCCCCTACCACCTCCCAAATACCCCTTTCCAACATAAATCCCGCCAATCTACTTGTGGCACCCCCCACCCCACATTATACCACAGTGCCCAAGGCAGCTTGTCCCGGCCCTGCCTGGGGAAGTCAGTAAGATCACGTGTGGGTATCTAGTGGTAAAATAATTTAGTTACAGAAAACTGGCGAGGACAGAAATATGGAAGCTACTATATTTCCAGGCACACAGGTTTTCTTTTAACTGGTAAATAGGTGATGGTTGGGAAATTATCTATTTTGACTTTTTTCCAAGGGTACTTAAAGGGGTTGTAAAGGTTCATGTTTTTTTCACCTTAATGCATTCTATGCATTAAAGCGGATGTGCGCTGAAAAAAATATTAAAAGCCAGCAGCTATAAATACTGCAGCTGCTGACTTTTAATAGTAGGACACTTACCTGTCCTGGAGTCCAGCACCATCCGCAGCAGAGGACCAGCGATCGCTCGTCACTCTGCTGCTCCCCCCGCCATCCACGGTGAGGGAACCAGGAAGTAAAGCGTTCCGGCTTCACTGCCCGGTTCCCTACGGCACATGCACGAGTCACGCTGCGCCTGCCGATTGGCTCCCGCTGTGTACTGGGAGCCGAGTTTTCCCAGCACACAACGGGGGGGGGGGGCGGTGACGTCATGCCCGCAGTCTGCCCGAGACTGTTGTGGCCGGAAGTGGGTGCAAATATCTTTAGACAGGTATCTGCACCCCCCTCCCCCCTGGAAGGTGTCAAATGTGACACCGGAGGGGGGGAGGGTTCCGATCAGCGTGAGTTCCACTTTAGGGTGGAGCTCCGCTTTAAGGTGAAAAAACATCGGATGTTTTCCGGGCCCCCAGCCCCCGGTTTACTTACCTGAGCCCTCAAAAGTCCTGCGTCGTGAACGAGCAGGCTATAGCCACCGGCTCTATCATGGGAGTGTGCCCGCAAGCTAACCCCCTTGGGAGAGAGCTTCCCATGAAGGGGGTTAGCTGATGCAGGGAGGAGCCGAGACAGCCGTCAAGGGACCCCAGAAGACCAGGATCAGGGCCACTCTGTGCAAAACAAGCTGCACAGTGGAGGTAAGTATGACATGTTTTTTTTAAAACATTTAAACCTTTACAACCCCTTTAAAGCAGAACTCCAGGCTCAGACACATCTTAATTGGTGTGTCGGAATGTAAATAGAAGTGATTTTCACAGGTAATTCGTACATTTGCATATGCCACAAAGAACAGCTATTTCTATATTTCTGGTATATAGCGCTGTTGTGTATGAGACTTTTGGTTCTCATGCAAGGTTCTGCACCTTTCATTTATCCGCCCCTCCTCTCCCACTGTCCAATCACAGAATTCCTTGGATTTTGAGAACCATTCAAGATGTCCTGTGATTGGACAAGATAAAGATAAATTACTTGATTGCCTCTTTGTAAGGGGGATGCATACTGTCAACTGTACACCCCAGTTGAAGTCTGTTTTAGACGAAACGTGTAGGATAATACGCCGACTCCAGCCACCCCAACACTGTGCTTTTTACCATTTCAAATTTGCCTTTTTTGGAATTTTTTTATTTACTCTGAGTTTTTTTGTGTCCTATTGATCATTTTGGATTGACTTGCATGTGGCTGTAGAAAAGTTTTTATTTGGAATACATTTTTACTGTTTTACGCTACGCTCCTTTCTTTTTCTCCCCATTTTTACCACATATCGTTATTGTTGGTGAGGTGAGCAAGCTTTAGAATTTTCCCTTCACATTGGATGACGATTGGAGATTACACACATTCGATAGTGTGTATATTATGCTGTTGTCACACTAAGGAGGAAGCGGAAACATCTACGAGGACTCCTGTTGTTTAATTCAACTTTCCATGCTCGTAAGATCCACCATCGTAAGGTGAGTCGGATCCACAGTGTCCAGTAAGAGTATCCATCCTTATCCCTTACTCTGATGGTGGAGGCACTCCCGGGTGTATTTGTCATCTTACAAGATCTCGGGTCTATGTCCAAAGACAATTGGATAATTGTTGGCTTATTACTAGCCTACTGACGGAGCTGTGATGATATTTATTGTAACACCAATACAACATTGTGGACTTATCACTTAATGCAATTTTGCGTTGTTTTATTATATTTATTTCTTCCGTTTTTTACTTTGTTTATTTTCATCAAGGTTTATGTACATAAGTTCTTACATATATTTATATGCACTTTGGAGATTCACATTGGTGTGTTGCACTTTTATTTCATATATATCCTTCAAGGGATATATCCTAGGAGGTTTCTAACACTGGGGTAGATTCAGGTAGCAATTACGCCTGCGTATCCATAGATACGCAGCGTAATTGCTAAGTAGCGCCTGCGTATCGACTTTCTGTATTCAGAAAGCTCGATACGCCGACTGCAGCCTAAGATATGACTGGCATAAGGCTCTTTGCATTCTTACGCTGGCCGCTAGGTGGCGTTCCCGTAGTGGTCAGCGTAGAGTATGCAAATTTCCGATTCACAACTGTACGCGTGCCCTGCGTTCAAATTTTACGTCGTTTGCGTTCGTCGGTTTCTGCGTAAGGCTGCTCATGCTATTAGCAGGCGCAGCCAATGCTAAGTATACCCGTCGTTCCCGCGTCGCGATTTTTGAAAATTACGTTGTTTGCGTAAGTGAATCGTGAATGGCGCTGGACGCCATTTACGTTCACGTTGAAGCAAATGACATCCATTTACCGCAATGCACGTCGGGAAAGTTTCCCGACGGAGCATGCGCACTACTTTCGGTGCGGCAACGCGCCTAATTTAAATGATCCACGCCCCCTACGGGATCATTTAAATTACGCGCGCTTACGACGGCCACTTTTACGGAACGCCCCCGCAAATTACGGAGCTACTGCTTCGTGAATGAAGCGCATCGCAAGTAATTTACGGAGGCGTAGCGTAAAAACGGAACGCTGCGTCTCCGTAAGAGTGCGCAGCCCTACCTGAATCTACCCCACTGGCACTAAGTGAGAGTATTACTACGTCTCTCTTGGTCACGGTAATAGTGCCACACATTTTACTTTTTCGATGCAACTGTCATAGCTACAGTGGGTCAGAAGTATGGAGATACACAAATGTATTCTATTGACAGACACACAACACCCCAGAGGTAACTTGATTTTTACAATAAAGATTTTAAACATTTCAAATGTATAAAATATGTGTTTGTGCCTGTAGTTCCGCTTTAATTAATTCAGCTGTCCATTGCTTCCATTATTTAACCAAAATTACGTTTTATTTTGTATATCTGTTGGAACTAGGAATGTTTTGTACCTTTTGGAGCATTTGAGCACAATTCACCTGGTAGCTTTAGGTGAAATAAGCAAGAGTTTTATCAGGTGTATTACTTTGCCTGAATACAAACTGTGTAACTGTAATTGTAATGGAATTGCATTCCTTTAAGTAACAAAGCAGCAAAGTGAAAGATAATGTCAACTTATTTTCGTACAGGACAGGAGCAAAATTCGATTGATTTTATTTTATATGGTGGTTTGAAGGGAAAACATGAAAGAAAATAAGTCTTTTTTTTCTGCGCTCTGGTTTAGTTGGCCTTTGAAAATGCACTGAACTTCCTTATTCTGAATACAATTTCACCCTTATACAATAAAGGAGCTTACCTAAAAGCAATTCAGGCTTTTGAAAACAGCAGAGTACTGTACATGCCCAAGTAGTCTCCCATACCCTTGCTAATGCAAAAGGATAGATAAGAAGAGTATAGTCTGATTATTAAAAATGGACTGAATTTACCAGTAGTCAGTAATGACGAAATGACTTGAAAGCTCTCTAAGCAGCAATTCCATCAATGTATGAATAACATTGTATTGCTGGTATTATCTGATCATTGTGGTGTAAAAATATGAGTATAAAGCATAGACTGCGTTTGTATTTTTGGCAGATAAATATGAATTTCCAAAGGCTGATTAATATGTCGGTAGTAATCTTTATTTTTATTTTCATACATGTGAGAAAGCTAACAGGTTTCCCGTTCTAGTGTGCATAAATTATGAGATATTTCAGTTTTCGGAACACACCGAGCCTAAAAAAGAAACCATTTTTTATTTTTATTTTTTAAGGCTTGCAATTTACTTGGCTATTAAAAGCTAACTGAATAGACAAGGTGAGAAAAAGAATAAAGCAATACCAGAAAACACCACAAGGTGGCAAAGAAAGTCCTTTGAATGAACATTATAAATAAATTTGACTGAAAATAAAATAAATATAGTATCGCATAAATATTGTCAATCTCTGTAGAAATATATCAAAAAATTAAACTCCAGGAACATATCTTAACGTATAACCAAAGGCAAAACTTTTTTTTCAGATTTATATAGGGGATAACAACACCTGTCTGATTTTTTTCTTTTTTTTGTCTGTGCCCCTGTTCACACTTAGAACTTTACCTTTTATATGAAAGTAGTGTGAACGCCTTACTGATGAAAGTGCCACATGTGAAGAACACATGCAGAAAACTCTTAAAAGAGTTGCATCACCCTCCTAGTTAGGTTACTAAGAAAATTTAGTTTTTGGCCTACTCTGTGGTCACAGGATTTGGGTTGCCTGCGTAACACTAGCCCCGGAGGAGCTGCTGGATTTTTGGGCGGCTTATTACCTCTTGGCTCCTTCGAATCCCTAGGGGTGAATGATGCGTATTGCATATAGTGGAAGTAAAGGAATGTCCACCACAAATGCTCTTTGCTGTGCTCTTTATTACCCAGCTGGGTAAAAACAATAACTTGAGGTGAGGAAAGTAAAGTTGAAGAAGAGAGAGAACTGTAGAGTCAGGCTTTATGATAAGGAAACAGTCCTGTTCCCAAATGTAACACTTCTCTGCGCCACTCCCGCCGGAGTGGGCTTAGCGTACCCGGACAGGCCTCTCTCACTGACCTGGCATCCGGAGTATTGCTCGGACAATTTCAGGATAATGTCTCTGCCACAGACCCTCCTTGGTAAACTTGAACTTGAGGAGAAAGTCTCTGCCACAGACTCTCCTCGGTGAGCCTCAGAAAGGTACTTCTGACACAAGCCCCCTTCTGGATTGAATTCTCGGAGGTATCCCTCCTTGGATGAGTTACATCTGGATCTCCTTCAACTTGTCGCCCAGGTACCGACTGACAGGTGATCAATCCCTCAGTGTCTGGCCTCGACCCCCAGTGGTTTGTCGAGGCCCTTTTGGACCGCCAGCCTCTCAATGGCGCTCCTCAGACTGACTCCCCACCGAACAGCAGTACAGCTTGGGATCTTCAAAGGTGGGAACCCAGTCACTCACTGGGTCCCCGTCGCTGTTCAGATGCTCCGGGCCAGCATGGCTCTGGAACCAGGAACACCGCGTGGCACACACGCCCCGGCCAGGTAGGCCATAATGCTGGGGCGCCGTGGTGCAACTAACAATTTTTTATCAGAGTTTAACTACACTCTGATCTACCTTTAAATTGAACTAGCACCAGTACCATAAAGTACATAGGCGCTACGCCTGCTTTGATCTGCTGTCGCTCCACACGCTAGTGTAATGATTGCTTCCTCCTAGTTCTGTTGAGAAACTTCCAGAGTTAGGGGTGGTAAGATTTAAATCCTCAGCTTGAAAATGTACTACCCTGTGACCAATCCCTGGGAAGGTGTGTCCAGTAAGTGGACAGACATGGGTATAAATAGACAAGAGCCTGGGAGACAGAGTTAGTTGGTGCCTGGTCCTACCTACCTGAGGATGGACTGTTGATGCTTAAGGGGGCTTCTTGCCTCTGTAGCCATTCAGAACTGGCTATTCACCACTCAGTGTTATAGACAGAATATGCACATTTCTCTAAATGGGTCTGTTAGTAGAGCATGATAACTGAGCTGCAGTCCCCATGGTCCCCAGCTATGGATAGAGACTGTTCCAGTTAGCCATTTGCTTGTTCAAGATTGTTTGTGGTTCTCAGCTGCGAGGGTTTTAGACTGCTCCATTCTACTATAAACTGTGCTAAAGCCCCTTTGTTCATGGTCTTCAGCTGTGAACGTAGTGACTGTGCTGTTGTAATAGACAGAAATGTCCATAGCCTGCATTTTCTCTCAAGCATTTTTGGGGTATGCTATTCCCCACTATTCTCCTTATGTTCAAGTTCTACAGCAATAAACCTCAAAAAGACATCCCCTTGATTGATTACTGAGCAGGAATGAGTGAACTGTTCACTGTGTTCCTGGATGCCTCTGCACTGTATAGGAAAGAACTTTAACAAATCCAGCAGCCCCTTAGGAGGTTAGCGCTACATAGTTGCAGATGCACCTTGGACGCTGCCATGGTAGTATCCTCAGGCAAGGTGAAGGTGAGGGGTCCAAGCTGTCTGTCATCACTGACATTCCCCAGATCCTCAAACACTCAGGCTTTCAATGTGTTTTCCTTAGTAAAGTGTTCCCATGTCCACAGATGGGAGAGGGAGGAATGGTGGAAGAAATTCTGAAAACTGTATTTTAAGTCACTATTCAGTCCTTCATCCCTAGCAGTAAGTGTTGTAATCCCCCTCAGTTCAGTATGAAGACGTGAATCGTCATACTATTTACATAAGATACTATAGTTAAGATGAACACCATAAATGGATTGAGTCGAAACTGCATGTCTTGTACTGATGAGCAATTTAAAAAATTGGATGCATTAAGGTGAAAAAACATGAACCTTTACAACACGTTTAAGTGTGTTTAAGCAGCTACTGACGACTAATGCCACGTACACACGATCATAATTTCCGACAAGAACCACCGTGGATTTTTTTTCCGAGGGAATGTTGGCTCAAACTTGTGTTGCATACACACGATTTTTTTTTCGGTACTGCGACACTTATGGCGGACACTTCGGACACTTTTGACACATTTTGGGACCATTGGCATTTTATAGCGATCAGCGCTATAAAAATGCATTGATTACTATAAAAATGCCACTGGCAGGGAAGGGGTTAACACTAGGGGGTGGGGAAGGGCTTAAGTATGTTCCCTGGGTGTGTTCTAACTGTAGGGGGTGGACTCACTAGGGAAATGACTGATCGCTGTTCATACATGTATTTCATCTGGTTTTGTTAAGTTGTACTGACTCTTTTTATCATGTTTTAAAACATGTATTTAACATTTAATAAATGTTTTAAAACATAAAACACTACAAGGCTCTCCTCTTCTCTCCATACATACGGGGGGGGGGGGGGGAAACTGCTACCAGATT
This sequence comes from Rana temporaria, assembly GCF_905171775.1. Lineage (NCBI taxonomy): Eukaryota > Metazoa > Chordata > Amphibia > Anura > Ranidae > Rana > Rana temporaria. Next base: position 298,243,044 of record NC_053492.1, read on the forward strand.
TCCAAGTATTGGCTACTTTGGAGTCACTACCATCATCGCCTGTGAATCAGATCTCTTCCCCCAGCCTGACCGCTGAGTTCCTTGGAATTTAAACAAGCACATGTGATCTCTATTATCTGAGATCCACCTATTTCTGGTTATAGGTTCGTTATGTGGTGAGGAGATTGTCTGACACTGTTTATCTGGATCACATTAGAAGAATTCCTTTATCACAGACATGGGTGTTAATCTTGCTAACTTATTTCATAAGAGTTTGTTTTTTGGACTTATGTATGGACACATTTTCTTTTGAAAGACACTTTTATCTTATTTCCACGGGGTGTTTGTGTTTATCAATCATCTACACTCATATATTTTTATGAAATATTATGTATTAGTTTATTTTTGTGTAGTTTTAAGCATTTTTTAGTACAATTTGTAGTTTGTTATTAGATTAGCACACCTATTTTTAATTATTATTTAATTATTACTCCTTCAGTGTCAACTACAACTCTACCTCCTTCTTTCCTCTTCCTATTTGCATAGGAGCCCTGAAGGCTCTGTCATTTTACAGTTGATAACTTCCCATGAATTCCAATACTATCTGTATGCTGATGATATGCAAATCTATCTCGCTACTCCTCAGCTCTTCCTTTCAGTCCCCTTGCTAATTTACCAATAGGTATATTGGTATGAATGTCACTTCACTTTCCAAAACAAAATCTTTCTAAAATTGAGCTCATAATATTCCAAAATATCAAATAAACCATCCTTCTTTTTTTTTTTTCTACACTAAGACTACCCCAAGACCTTTATTTTCTAGCTTCCTCATCACCTCCTCCTATGCTCGCCTCCAAATTCTCTCTTTCCTCTGGAACTCCCTACCTCAGCTGTCAGCCTTTAGGTAAACCTTGAAAACTCATATCTTCAGGGAAGCCTATCCCGCCTCTACCTAACTGTATTTTGTTTTCTCAAACAACCCATTCCCCCAAAGTTATTGCCTTTTGTATCACTTGCCCTTCCCTTAGGATTGTAAGCAGGGCTGGACTGGGACAAAAATTTGGCCCTGGACTTCATCCAGACTGGCCCACTTTGACAGGTCTCTCCCATGGCAGCCAGACAACTCCCGCACCCCCCCCCCAGCCACCCAAGCCCCCTCTCCCCCTTCACTAGCCACTAGCCGTTCTATTTTATTAGATACTGGTACTCTTATAGGCAGTACCAGTGGGGAAGCTAGACATTATTTCACCTGGGACAAAGAATCAGTTTGGTGCTCCCCCTTATGGGACAAGATTAGGCAGAAGTGAGAAACTCCCAGGCCATAGCTGTTGAGTCAGCTGTCTGTCCCCTCCCCCTGCTCCTCTGGTCCTCCCCCTGCTTCTCTGTTCCCCCCAGGTGAGCGCTGCAGGGAGGGAGAGACAGAGGAGCGGAGGGGGCGGCGGTCCGCTGTCACTGAAGCCGGCCCACTGAGCCATCGGCCCACAGGGAAACTCCCTGTAGTCCCAATGGCCAGTCCATCCCTGATTGTAAGCTCTTGTGATTTTAGCCCTCATAACCCTCATGTATTGAATTATATTGCAACTACACTGTTTCCCTTTATTTTATATAAGTGCTGTTCAAGCTGATGGCACTATGAAAATCCTGTATAATAACAATTAAAATGTTTACTTATTTTACTCACAAACAGGAATAGATTAGAAAAAAAAACATGTCAACTAACTGCCAATCAGCCTTACAGAAATGAACAGCCTATCATCACCCATATGGAAATGTCAGGGTGAAATAATTTCAGAGTGCAGAACGTCAACAATTATTGCACTTTTAACCACTTACCCCCCGGACCATATTGCTGCCCAAAGACCAGAGACCTTTTTGCGATTCGGGACTGCAACGCTTTAACAGACAATTGCGCGGTCGTGCGACGTGGCTCCCAAACAAAATTGGCGTCCTTTTTTTCCCACAAATAGAGCTTTCTTTTGGTGGTATTTGATCACCTCTGCGGTTTTTATTTTTTGCGCTATAAACAAAAATATAGCAACAATTTTGAAAAAAATGAATATTTTTTACTTTTTGCCATAATAAATATCCCCCAAAAATATATAAAAAAACATTTTTTTTCCTCAGTTTAGGCCGATACGTATTCTTCTATATATTTTTCGTAAAAAAAAATCGCAATAAGCGTTAATTGATTGGTTTGCGCAAAAGTTATAGCGTTTACAAAATAGGGGGTATTTTTATGGCATTTTTATTAATATTTTTTTTTACTAGTAATGGCAGCGATCAGCGATTTTTTTTTCGGTACTGCGACATTATGGCGGACACTTCGGACACTTTTGACACATTTTTGGGACCATTGGCATTTTTATAGCGATCAGTGCTATAAAAATGCATTGGATTACTACAAAAATGCCACTGGCAGTGAAGGGGTTAACACTAGGGAGCGGGGAAGGGGTTAAGTATGCCTGGGTGTGTTCTTACTGTGGGGGGGGTGGACTCACTAGGGGAAACACTGATCCTCTGTTCATACATTGTATGAACAGAAGATCAGCATTTCCCCCGCTGACAGGACCGAGAGCTGTGTGTTTACACACACAGCTCCCGGTCCCCGCTCTGTAACGAGCGATCGCGTGTGCCCGGCGGCGATCGCGCCCGCCGGGCACACGCACGGGAGTCGGGGGCGAGCGGGGGGCGCGTGCAGTAGATTCTCCACGGGATCACTTTTAGGGGCGGAGGGAGAGGTGCTGCTAAAAGTGACCCCAGCAGTAGATTTGCCACGGGATCACTTTTAGGGGCGGAGGGAGAGGTGCACCCCCTCCCACCACATTCCAGTAGTTTCCGTGATTACCGGAGCCATCGGTAAACCCCAAAACAATGCGATCTGTTTGCTAGATAGGCAGGCATTCGAGTGAGGGCAAGATGGACCCCACTCGGCTCTATGCCCTTGGAGGACCAGAGCGACCTATGTCACTTCAAGTTCTCTGGCTTAAAGAATTATTATTATTATTTTTAAGTCAAAGTGTACATTTTTTTTATTTTGCTTTTAAAGGTAAATGAGAGATCTGGGGTCTTTTTGACCCCATATTTCTCAATAAAGAAGACCTGTCAGTGCTTATTTTCTATTACAAGGGATGTTTACATTCCTTGTAATAGGAATAAAAGTGAAAAAAATAAAAATAAAGAGACAATGTAAAACTAAAAAGTTAAAGAAATAAGAAAACACATGTGAGGTATCGCAGCGATCGTAGAGTGCAATAATTCAAATGCAAGACCTTCTTTTTAACTCTAAACAGGTAACCTGTAAAAAAAAATTAAAGCATCGCCTATAGAGATTTTTAAGTACAGTATTTTGTCGCAATTCCATGAGTGTGCATAATTTTAAAGCATGACATGTTAGGTATGTATTTACTCAGCATAACATCATCTTACGACCACTATTGTATTCTCTAGGGCCTCTACTAAAATATATATATATATATATATATATATATATATATATATATATATATAATCTCTCTGGAACGCTCTCTAGGTTGTCTCTGGTAGTGTTGGGTTTGCAATTTCTCTGAGGTGTATTCTGAGAGGACCTAACAGTGGCCCTAGGTGGTGACAAAGCATTGACCCTCTGTGCCCGCGTCCCTGACCCTGGTGACGGGTTACTTGGATGCGAGAGTGATGAAAGCGTTGATGCCAGGCCTTTCTTCTGAGGCCTTCTCCTGACCCTTCTCCTTCCTCCAGTCTTGGAGCTCGGTTTCTTATCGGGGTTCCCAGCTGGCTTCTTCACTGAGACCCCTGAAAGTTTCCCACCTTCTAATCTTTGAACAGTTTTTGTAATATCTTCACAACAACTCAACACTCACTTACTTCTATGGACACTGTGCCTTGAAATGCCCTTGTTCCCCATACTTGAAACACTTCTGGATACCCGTTCTTTCGGCCTGGGCTTCGACCTGAGCCTCCATAACATGTAGCAAAGCTTGTTCCACATTCTCTTGAACTTGTGCCGCAAGCCAGGCCTCTTGATTTTTCTCATCCAGCAAGGCTTTTTCTTCCCTCACCAACTTCATCAACTCTGGGTAAGTAGGAGCCTCTCGTATTCCTTTCAATAGCAGATGAAGCATAATTGGTTGATTGGTCCTAGCCCCTTGCAGAATTCTTTCCACTCTGGTTCTGTCCCCTTCCCAAGAATCAATTTACTTTTTTGAATTATTTGATGCAGGATTCGATCTACTCCGACAACATAGTCTGATAGCCTCTCTCCTCACCACTGGTGGGTTTGTTCAAACTTGTACATTAAGTCTGGTAATTTCTCCACTCTTCCATAAACAGCACACAAGGCCTGAATGTAGTCCATAGCAGTGGCGGTGCGTCCATAGAGGGCGCAGGAGCACTGCCCCCTCTAGCTCCTGTACTGCCACTGATATACAATACACAGATTCATGCATTGCATGAATCTATGTATTGTTGCTGCCACCCACTATTCAGATGGCCGGCCCCCTGCTGAGTGCCGGCCATCTGAATAACGGCAGCTGGTTGGCTTTGGAAGTGCCTATCAGAGCCAGTAGCTCTGATAGGCTTTCCAATTACAGCCTGAGGGCTGTAATCGGCTTTCAAATAGTTAACCAGGGGACGCACGGGGGGGTGCATTCCCTGACTAACACTGACAGGCGTCTCAGCCAATCAGGTTTACCGGTTCTGGTTACCGGTAACCTGATTGGCTGAAGCGTCATCGAGGGCGGGAGAAGACATTGAGGGACCGTGGAAGGAGGGTGGCTGACCCCAGAAAGGTAAGTGCCAGGTGGGGAGGCAATATGGCAGCATTCTATGGACACTGTGCCTTAAAAATTCCCTTGTTCCCCACACTTGAAACACTTCTGGATACCCGTTCTTTCGGCCTGGGCTTCGACCTGAGCCTCATATACATGTAGCAAAGCTTGTTCCACATTCTCTTGAACATTCTCTGGTGATTTTACTGGTGTAACTTTGGGTGTGGATTGCTCCACAGGAGCTTTGTGGCACTCCCCCCACTCAGATTCCTCATCACTTTCTGCACACTGGCGTCCACTTGAGCTGACTGGGCTGTCACCTTCTCTGCCTTTTTGGGGTTTTTTTGCCGCAAGCCAGGCCTCTTGATTTTTCTCATACTTATGTGCTAAGTCTAAAGGGTAAGACCCTTGTTCTGGGACAGCCTTTCTCATCTACTGTTGCACCTCTTTGTCAAACCACCGTACTCCTGGCAGTTTAAAAACCATGGTTAACTCCATGGAAAGCAGTAAAGTTACTTGGAGGACAGGGAGGCGTGACAGAATGTGCGCCCCTGTGGAAGAACAGGAACTTCCAGGAGCTGGAGACAGTTGGGGAAATTAAAGAATGGGCAGTAAAAGGAATAGTTAGATTGGCTCAGCTATATGAAAGAAGGACCCTAAAAACGTTTGCTGCTCTAAGAGAGGAATACGAAGTACCCAATTATACGTTTTATAGATATCTTCAAATTAGACATGCGTTAAATGCCCAGTTTGATAGAGCGGGACCAATGTGGGATAGGACCCAAGTCTCTCAAAAACTGGGGGAGGGGAGTGAGATGAAGGGGTTTATTTCTGAAATGTATCCATACATATGTGAGAGGAGTATTGGGGGTCCAGAACAGCTTAAAAGTAGAGAAAAATGGGAGGAAGATCTGGGAACCATAACAGATGGACAATGAAGGAAGATATTGGAGAGAGGACATATGGTGACAGTCTCGCCTGCACAGAAGTTTTCATTTTTGAAGATGATACATATGACGTACTACACACTAAAAAGATTATTTAATTTAGGGTGGAGAGCAGATGCGAGATGCCCAAGGTGCCAGGATACGGGGGACTTGATACACATGCTATGGAGGTGCCCGAAATTGTTTAGGTATTGGCTAGGGATCCTTAATGTTATAAATAAAACATATAAAACGAAGTTGGAGATGGACCCTAGAGTGGAGTTGCCAGTACAATAAAAGCAGTATTAAGGTGCCTCTTTTAGGCAAGAAAATTAATTGCTCAAAGATGGCAAGCAGAGAACCCTCCATTAGTAAGAGACTGGGTCAATACAGTTACAGAAATAATATGGAAGGAGAAGGTAGTATACATAAAGAGAAGAAATATCAGGGAATTTGATAAAATGTGGAAACCTTGGTTGGAAAAAATGGGAAACCCCATGTGAAATGGAAAATTTATTAATTTAGATGGTGAAGGGAGGGTGGAGGTGGAAAGCTGGTGTAGTAGAAAATAGAATCAATAGGGGAAAGTGAAAAGGTTATGACATATGTGAAATAAGAAATTTTATTGTGTGGAATAATATGAATGTAACCTGTTTTTTGTAAGATGAAGAAAATTAAAAATGAGAATTAAATATGGTTAACTCCAATCGGCCCCGTGTTCTCGGCCCCAGTCAGTGAAGGTGACTGGGTCCATGTTTTCTTCTACCTTGGACACATCACCTGACTTGCTTGAGCGTCCCAGATGGGGTATCTCGGTGGGACCTCCAAATGTAGTGGAACCCCGTAAGAGCTGCTAATAGACTCTGTACCCCACTGATTACCTTGACTCTGCAAGTCCTTCCTTACCTCTGACACCAGGGGTTCCATCATGTATCCAGCTGTGGTAGTAAATAGAGACTCACACAATAATAAAGTAACAATTCAGATATGTTTACTGTAATATCAAAATACAAGATACATGTATATATCAACTTGGTACTTAATGGAAACACAGTGTATTAATGTAAAGGCCCCTTAATTGTGAATGTACACAAATATTAACTCAATACAAGAACCTATGTGAACAGATTGACAGGAGAGTAAACATCTGGCACAGATGTCTCTCTTCTATCTCAACACACAGGCCAGCAATCCTGCACAATATAAACAGTATAAACAATATTGTATTCAAAAGGATGGCTCCCTTCTGCAGTTCAATGCAAATAAGTGGGAGGAGAGGATTATAAAAAGGGTAAGGAAAGGTATTCCTTGAATTCCAGATATCTTCAACTAGCCTCTTTATGTTGTAAAAGAAGAAATCAAAAATGGCAAATTGTAGTAATTAGCAAAGCTGTAATTTATCCTGGTATTAGTGCAACTTCCTTATTTTAAGAACCTAAAGATGTAAAAAATGTGACTACTGAAATCAGCAATGTGTACTGAGCATAGGCATCTGCTTGCTCGGTCCGTTATAAAAGAGGATGCAACTCCTGTGGAACTACAAGTACCACCAGCTAAACTGTGTGGGTGATGTCTAACAGCAGTGTCCTTAATTATAACATGGGCTATGCGCGCTCACCAATCTGGATCTCAGATAGATTAAATGAATGGTTAAATGATGAGAAGACTCCAGTCAAAAAGCTTTCTCTGTGTCTTGTCTTTGCTTTGTATAATGGAAGCCACCGCGCCACGCTGAGCTCACTGGATCCTGAATTGCAGGCGCCTCTGGATGAAACGGAACACCCTCCGGTCCACTGCACTGAAGAAGCAATGCTGCCTGCAGAGATCCCTCTAGACATGGCTATCTGGCTCCCCGCTGTGTAGGCCTCAAATGGTCGGAAAACTCCCTGTTACACAGACCTCCTGCTGCCAGAGTCAATACTGTGTCCAGAGAGAGTGATCTAGGCAGTGCCAGCCCTTTTTATATCCTCTCCCAGCAGTCTGTTTGGTTTACTCAGCATTCTGTTCCCTGTAGTTCAGATCAGTGCTGCTGGCAGAGTCACTTCAGCATTCTAAACTACACATCCCATGATGCTTTTTTTTATATCCTTACACAGGAAGAAAGAAAATTCACACATAGAGTCCAGTAAACACTAGAGGGAGCCAACCCTGCAGTAACAACACAGAAAATGTTTCTAACTTGTAAGCATAATAGCTAACCTTGGCTATATTGGGTTTACATAGAACCATTTTGTTAGGTAGTATCAAAGTGGGCTCTGTATTAATTAGAGGTATTCACTTTGGTATTGAAGTGGAAATGTTAGCGACTTTATAAATTTGCAAAAAAAAAGAAATTCCTAACCTGCGACAATATACAACAATAGTATAATATAAAAAAAAATAAACTTTTTAAAACTATGGCCAATAAAAGGTTGTCACTGAGCTCCAGGAAAGTGACTATACCTGGACTGAGAGGGAAGTCCAGGGAGAGTGATGTCATCAGGGTCTAAATTATTTATCACAGCAGCTGAATCAGCTGGTTGAGACAGATCTGGAACACGATCAGCAGTCATGGTATTTATTGAATTAAAGGGGGCAAGTCTAGCTCCTTAGCAAGCTGTGTATTTACTTTGCAATACACAGGTTTAATCTAGTAAAAAAGGAAAATGTGTCCCTTCTATTACTCATTCCCCTTGTGCGTATGTTATAAATAGACCTCCATAGCAGGAGATCAAATTACACAGTCTATTTAAGCTGTTCACAACATAGTAGTAAATCACTGCAGAAAAAAACTAGCTTTTGACTGCAGACAGTAAGTATGAAACCTTGACATGCAATATTTCATATTTACCAGGTTAAATTTTTACTAAAAATAATTTAAAAAAATAACAAAACATAATAAAAAAAACTTCCATCTGGTGTTTTTCCAGCTAGTGCTGTGATGTATGCTTGTTCTAGTGACAGAATAAAGTTTTGGATAGATCAATATCCTACCTTTGTCTTGGGCAAAGGTTTCGTAGCCATTGTTTGGATAAGCAAATCAAAGAACAAACTCTTTCACTAACTAGGATAACAGGATAAAGCTAATTGACAGTTATAGCTGTGGTCCTGTATCAAGGAAATTCTTATACCATGCTATACCCTTTGGTTAGGTGCAGGAATGTCAAATGTCCAATGTGGCATATCATATGGTGAAATATTTGGTCTTGCAGTTTGTACGTTGTCTTGAAATGTGTCATAACTGTAATAATTGTCTTCATCAGTAATAACTGACTCATGAATAAGATCATCTTTGGGAAGACTTAAATTCATAAAGCTCTTATTCAGCGATTCATCCTTTTCAGATATTACGGAGCCTTGTAGATTTATAATGTCTCTATCTATGATTAGAATGTTTATAGGTACTGAATAAGCCTCCAAGAAAAGTAAATTAGCATTGCTTCTTCTCATGGTGTTCTGATAAAAAAAAAAGCATATTGTTAAAAACATTTTTGAATATCTAATGCATCCTATGCATTAAGGTAAAAAAACATCTGACAGCGCCGCCCCCCCCCCCCCGAGTACCCGTTTTACTTACCTCACCCCTCGAAAGTCCAGGGCGCGTCCTCGTCATCCTGTTCGGTTCCCAGCCTGGCCGTTGATTGGCTAGGTTGGACGGATTCATAGCAGTGCTGCTGTCAATCACAGCGGATAACGCGGTGCGCTGGGGGGCGGGGCCGAGTGATACAGTCGGCGGCTATGGCTGCCGATGTATCACGGGAGCGCGCTCGCAAAAGCTTTCCACCATGCGAGGGAGCTTGCATGAAGGTGGAAAGCTTTTGCGTGGAGGAGCAGAGACAGCTGCAGAGGGACCCCAGAAGACACGGATCGGGGCCACTCTGTGCAAAACGAGCTGCACAGTGGAGGTAAGTATAACATATTTGTTATTTTACCCCCAAAAAAATCTTGCCTTTAGTGTTCCTTTAAGGGTGTTAGATATGCTCTAAAAATGTCAACACTACTGTCAATTCCCAGTCATAAATATAGGCAATTTCTACCTGTCAAAATGACAGCCAGGACTTGCTATATATCATAGCAGGAACAGCTGTCAGAAATGTAGCCATTTTTTTTTTGTAAAATAAAGTAGCAGAAAGTCCAATAAGGTAATAACTATTGCTATTTCATTCATATGTAGATCAAAAAGGTGACATTTAATCTGCATAAGACAACAGTTAAAGCAACCTTACAAGTAAAAAAAAGATTTTGTTTTTTTAAATAAAATGTATTCCTGTATAACCTCAAATTAACCATTAGTTAACTATAATTAGCCCCTTCCTCCTCCTTTCTCTTTAGTTATTTTTTTGTCTGCTAATCTTTTTATGTATCAGTAGCAAACATTTTTTTAAATTTGGTTAGAGTGGGCAAGGGGTTAGAACTTTTGTCAGATTTGTATTGCTGTCAGTGTTCTGATTTAAATATTTCCCTTTACTTCCTCTCCTGGATACACAACACGATGCAAGTGAGAATTCACAGAACTCAGTTAGGCAACACTCCACTTTTGCTAGCTGTCCCCACTGTAAGTAATGTTTGGTCTTGCACCATGCAAAACTATTACATTTTGAATTTATTCTCTCTTCCTCTTACTAGGAGAACAACTGGGGGAGTAAATAGTAGAGAAGGATCTGGGTGTTCTAGTATATCAAGAGCTTAATAATAGCATGCCATGCCAAGCTGCGGTTTCCAAAGCAAGCAAAATCCTTTCTTTTTTTAAGAGAGATATGGACTCCAGAGAGAGAGAGAGAGAGCGAGAGAGAGCGAGAGAGAGAGAGAGAGAGAGACATGATTTTGCCTCCTTTTGAAAAAAATGCTATGGGCCAGATCCACAGTGAGAGTACGCCGGCGTATCTACTGATACGCCGGCGTACTTTCAAATTACCTGCGTCGTGTCTTTAGTTTGAATCCTCAAACCAAGATACGACGGCATCTGGGTTCGATCCGACAGGCGTACTGCTTCGTACGCCTTCGGATCGTAGATACAATACTTTGGTGTCCGCTGGGTGGAGTTCTTGTCGTTTTCCGCGTCGGGTATGCAAATTAGCTATTTCCGTCGATCCACTTACGTACGCGCGGCCATCGCATTCTCTTACGTCGTCTCTAGTCGGCTTTTTCCGCCGTATAGTTAAAGCTGGTATTTTGCGGCGTATAGTTAGATTTGCCATGTTAAGTATGGCCATCGTTCCCGCGTCGAAATTTGAATTATTATTTTTTTTTTGCTTAAGTTGTCCGTGAATCGGGATGGACGTAACTCACGTCTAAGTTAAAAAAATTGCGCCCTAGCAACGTCATTTAGCGCAATGCGCAGTTCATTCGGCGCGGGGACGCGCTTCATTTAAATGAAACACGCCCCCTACCCGCCCAATTTGAAATCCGCCGCCAGAAATACACTACGCCGCCGTAACTTAAGGCGCAAATTCTTTGAGGATTCGAAGATCCACCAGGTAAGGTATGGCGGCGTAGCGTATCTCTGATACGCTGCGCCCATCTAATTCTCTGTGGATCTGGCCCTATATTTTTTACTTTTTCCTATAATAAATATACCCAAACAATAGATAAAAAAAACATTTTTTTCCCTCAGTTTAGACCAATACGTATGCTTCTACTTATTTTTGGTAAAAAAAAAACGCAATAAGCGTTTATTGATTAGTTTGCGCAAAAGTTATAGCGTCTACAAAGTAGGGGATCGTTTTATGGCATTTTTTATCATTTTTTTTTACTAGTAATGGCGGCGATCATCGATTTTTTACGTGACTGCGACATTATGGCGGACACATCGGACACTTTTGACACATTTTTGGGACCATTGTCATTTTCACAGCGAAAAGTGCTATAAAAATGCACTGATAACTGCGAAAATGACAATGGCATTGAAGGGGTTAACCAGTAGGGGGCGCTAAGGGGTTAAGTGTGCTCTTAAGGGAGTGATTCTTACTGTAGGGGGGCGTGGCTGGACTTGTGACGTCACTGATCGTCGTTCCCTATAACAGGGAACAGACGATCAATGACACTGCCACAGTGTTTACACTCACCTCTCCCCGTTTTTCAGCTCCTGTGACCGATCATGGGACACCGGCGGTGATTGGGTCCATGGGTTCCCAGCGGGCGCGGTCACAGAGATTTGAACCGGGTCGTGAGCGAGCGCGACTCACGGCTAGGCTCTTAAAGGCGACGTACCTGTACGTGCCAAGCCGTGCCATTCTGCCGACGTATATCGGCGTTAGTAGCAATAGGAGGAAGGAGATGGACAGCCGCACTCCGAAATAACTTTTCAAAAAAGTTGTCTTTTATTTTCAAGCAGGAACATGTATAATCACCACAACCATAAACCAGGACAGCTGACTAGTTTCGCACTCTTGCTAGTGCTTAATCATGGCTGTCGGCGTTAGGCGATCTTTAAGTGGTTAAAAAAAGGACCAAATTATTTCCTAAATGTACATAATATAACTGGATACCAAAATTTTATGGGTAAAGTTGATCCAGGATATATCCAATTGCCTCCTGAGGATTCAGGGAAGTTTTTTTCTCCCTGCTGGGCCAAATTGGATCATGCTTTGCTGTTTTTTTTTTTGCCTTCCTCTGGGTCAACTGTGGGTATAGGATTGTACAATATATTATTTTCCCTTTTATTGGCTGAACTGGATGGACTTGTGTCTTTTTTAACCAGACTATGTAACTACACTTACCGGCCACTTTATTAGGTACACCTTGCCAGTACAAGGTTGGCCCCCTTTTGCCTTCAAAACTGCCTTAATTTCATGTGGCATAGATTCAACAAGGTGAGATCTGGTGACTGTGGAGGCCATTGGAGTACAGTGAACTCATTGTCATGTCAAGAAACCAGTATGAGATGATTGAGCTTTGTGACATGGTGCATTTTCCTGCTGGTAGCCATCAGAAGATAAGTACACTTGTCATAAAGGGATGGACATGATTGGTCAGCAAAAATACTCAGGTTGGCCATGGCATTTAAATTATGCTCAATTAGTACTAAGGGGCCCCACACCATCACCACCTGCCTGAACGTTGATACAAGGCTGGATGGATCCATGCTTTCATGGTTATGCCAAATTCTGACCCTACCATCTGAATGTCGCAGCTGAAATCAAGACTCGTCAGACCAGGCAATGTTTTTCCAATCTTCTAGTATACAGATTTGGTGAGCCTGTGCAAATTGTAGCCTCAGTTTCCTTTTCTCCATCTGGTGTGGTCTTCTGTGGTCTTCTGCTGCTGTAGGTTTGATGTGTTGTGCGGTCAGAGATTGTATTCTGTATACTTTGGTGGTTATTTGAGGTACTGTTAAGGCCTTTCTATCATACTGAACCACTCTGCCCATTCTCCTCTGACCTCAACAAGACATTTTCGTCCACACAACCTCCGCTCACTGGATATTTTAGGACCATTCTGTGTAAACCCTAGAGATGGTTGTGCGTGAAAATCACAGTAGATCAGCAGTTTTTGAAATACTCAGACCAGCTTGTCTGGCACCAACAGCCATACCACGCTCAAAGTCAATTAAATACCCTTTCTTCTCCATTCTGATGCTCGGTGTGAACTTTAGCAAGTCATTTCCACCATGCCTAGATGGCTAAATGCATTAAGTTGCTGCCATGAAATGAGCTGATTAGCAATTTGTGTTACCAAGCAATTGAACAGGTGTACCCAGGGGCGGACTGACCATTGAGACATTCGGGCACTGCCTGGGGGCCCCATGTCACTAGGGGGCCCCATCGGGGTTGCCAGGCTCAGTAAAACCAGGGACAGTATGTAAAAATCTATGTTTTTTTTACATCTGTCCCTGATATGTCTGAAACCAACATGCTTCTGATGTGAAAATCCCGAGATTTTAGCTGCCCCGCCTCTGCACTGCCTCCTGGCGTGGTGGCCATCTGTAAGCCCAGGGGCCCCATAGTCTTCTATTGCCCGGGGGCCCCATGAGTTGTCAGTTCACCCCTGGGTGTACCTAATAAAGTGGTCGGCTCCGGTTCTCATGATAATAGTTACTAGGATAAAAAGTAAACGTGACTTTTAATAAAAACTGGGCAGAGATTTTTTTTACTCAATCAAAGTTTTAATTGAAAGTAAACATGGCATACAGAGATTCTAACTCTTCCTTACTCTATTATAAATGTAAGAAATGTTAAAATTTACAGAATCCTCTAGAAGATTGAACACACCACCTACCAGAAGTATATTAACCTTCTTTTACATGGTGGCTTCAGTTTCATCACTTGGAACTACAGTAGTGACAGGGTCACTTTAACCCCCACCAACAATAAACTTTTATTTAATTTATTTTTTTCATATTTAAAAAAACACGGCTGGATGCAGATTAAACTAGAATGGTAATTTTAGTACTAAATTAAAAAATATATATTTATATTGCTTTTTTATGCTTAAAAAACACATTTGTATATATTTTTTTATTTACAAATATAAAGTTATCACTTCCCCTAAACCAGTACTCTAAATGTAATATTATAGCACATTCTCAACAGCAATATTGTTGAATTCCCTTTCCTAAACAGTGAAAAACCTGTCTAACTGCATAGAGCACTCATGCTTTTGCACTGAAAATACAAAATTTTTTAAATGCTTGTACAATTATGTTACTTACCAGAATATGTGGTTGGCTGGAATTGCTGACGTAAATATACTTATGCACAGCATAAGCTACTAAAATGAATGTTAATGTAGCCAACATCACTGGCAAACTATATTGTAACACTTTAACAATTTCTTCACTGTAATCTGCATAAGAAAAGAAACATCTGTGTACATATTCATTGCTCATTAATATTTTTTATTAATTAGTATTAGCCAACATTTAATTACATGTAAAATGATGTTCACAGAATATGGTTTCTACAATATATTTCCCACCAAACCAGCAGTCAGGAAGGGTGACAACAAACTATTATATATTTTGTTCAATTATGCTGGTGCTGGTTCTTCATCCTTTACACCAGGAGTATGTAACCTTAAGGTTAACCTTAAAGTTGCAAACCCCCTTCATGGGAAGCTCTCTCCCAAGGGGGTTAGCTTGCGGGCACGCTCCCGTGATCACACCTGTGGACCGTATGTCCGCTTTTTCATCCATCCGTTTGCGGATGAAAAAGGGACATACATTGGTCCCTATGAGATTGGGGGTGTCAGCGGATGAACATCTGCTGACACCCAATCTCGTCCGCCTCCGCAATGATCCGATTCTGCCGATGGAAGAAAACACTATTTTTCCTTCCGTCTGCGGATCGGATCTGATGAACACGGATATACAGTCCGTGTTCATCCGATCCCCCCATAGGGGAGAGCGGAGAAAAGACAGGGCGGTCCCTGCACAGTGTCATCCGCCGGCTCAGCGGGCATCAACGGAGCGATCCCCGCTAAGCATACGGAGGCGGATCATTACTGATCCGCCCCGTGTGAAAGGGGCCTAAAGAGATGGAGATCTACCTGAACAAAATTGGAGAAGTCAAAGATCACTGGGCGCATTGTTTCCCAGTTTCGCCCCCTCAAACCTGATTTAAACCTCCAGCTGCCATACTTCTGTGTCGCAATCGCATGCATTGCATGGCAATCATGGATTTAAATCAGGTGGTAAGGAGGCAACATATCGCCTTCTCACCATCTGTCAAACAGACTGGTATCGCTTTTTTGAGTTTGCTTTCAGAAAGTTCACCAAACTGGCTAAATGCAGCAAAACTTGCTGGAAAGCTGCAGGTACACTGCACCAGTGGTGTGGGGAAATTGCAGCACATCAGTGTGAAAGCAGTATTATACTATTATGACCAGTGTATTGCTTCACACTGATTTGAAGAATTCTTCTTTCCTGCTGCTGGAACGACTCCGAAGAACGCTAGTAGGAAAAGAGATGGAGTGCAGTAGGTATCACTCTGCATGAGACAGGAGCCGGCACTACAGAGGGGTTGTCAACTGATGAAGCTCTTGCTTCCTACTAGAGCTTCAACCCTACAAGTAGTCCCTCTGCATTGCACTCTGTTTGATGCTCTGGGATGGAGGGTCAGCAAGCCCAGACAGAGATCTACCAGTCACCTGATTTACAGGTTGCTGACCCCCACTTTATACCAACCTATGTTATGCTACGGTTATGCATTGTGGCAAGACAGAAGTGTCACTTCCTCACTGCCAACATCAACCCACCATCTAATTGGATTATGGAAAGGGAAATTAAAGCGGGGGTTCACCCTTAGAGGGCACTTTTCCCCCTTAGATTCCTGCTCATTATTACTAGGGGAATCGGCTATTTATTTTAAAATAGGTGCAGTACTTACCCGTTTACGAGACGCATCCTCTCCGTCGCTTCCGGGTATGGGCTTCGGGAATGGGCGTTCCTTCTTGATTGACAGGTTTCCGAGAGGCTTCCGACGGTCGCATCCATCGCGTCACGATTTTCCGAAAGAAGCCGAACGTCGGTGCGCAGGCGCAGTATAGAGCCGCGCCGACGTTCGGCTTCTTTCGGCTACGAGTGACGCGATGGATGCGACCGTCGGAAGCCTCTCGGAAGGCTGTCACTCAAGAAGGAACGCCGGCTCCCGAAGACCCATACCCGGAAGCGACGGAAGAAGATGCAGCTCGAAAACGGGTAAGTACTGCACATATTTTAATATAAATAGCCGATTCCCCTAGACCGAACGAGCAGGAAGCTAAGGGGAGATTTTTTTTTTTTTTTTAAATGGGTGAACTCCCGCTTTAAGGGAAATAAGCCTGCATGAAATATCTACTGTATGTTAAACACAACTAAATCAAAACCAATGGCTATGTTTTCTTAGAAGCCCATTGCCCTTATTTACTGTACTCATTACAATATATTGACTCCTCAAAATTAAGTACAGTCTTGGTTTTGACAAAAAAAAAAGAACTTTAAGCAAGCCTTTTATTTTTGGGGTTTTTACTAGAAAATAACTTTTGTGCCTTTATTGAAGGGAAAAATGGCAGAATAAAATGTACCATTTTGTAAGAGAAAAAGCAAGGAGTTAAAAGTGTATTTAGCATGTTAATGAAACCCTCCCTGTATTACCATGCTCATATTGAATAAACACTTTATTTAGCCAAACATATTAAGCCATGCTCATGGTGGATAAACCATAGTGTTCTAGGGTTCTGCAACTGCCTCTATCCCATGGACCTGAAGGTAGCAACCTTTTAATTGCTCCCTGAGATTTGGGAGTTTGTGGCTGTATCACGGGAGTGCGCCCGCAAGCTAACCCCCTTGGGAGAGAGCTTCCCATGAAGGGGGTTAGCTGATGCAGGGAGGAGCCGAGACAGCCGCAGAGGGACCCCAGAAGACCAGGGTCGGGGCCACTGTGTGCAAAACGAGCTGCACAGTGGAGGTAAGCATGAAATGTTTGTTATTAAAAAAAAAAAAATGGGAACCTTTATGCCGCGTACACACGATCGGTCCATCCGATGAGAACGGACCGATGGACCGTTTTCATCGGTTAACCGATGAAGCTGACTGATGGTCCGTCACGCCTACACATCATCGGTTAGAAAAACGATCATGTCAGAACGCAGTGACGTAAAACACAAAAAATGAAGTTCAATGCTTCCAAGCATGCGTCGACTTGATTCTGAGCATGCGTGGATTTTTAACCGATGGTTGTGCCTACTAACGATCGTTTTTTTTCCCATCGGTTAGGAATCCATCGGTTAAATTTAAAACAAGTTGGCTTTTTTTTAACCAATGGTTAAATAACCTATGGGGCCCACACACGATCGGTTTTGACCGATGAAAAGTGTCCATCAGACCGTTGTCCTCTGTTTAACCTATCGTGTGTATGAGGCCTTTGTTTCCATTTAAGGCCTCAGGCCTTGTACTCACGACCGGATCTGTGCGCTGAAAACTGTCTGCCGGACAGTTTCCGGCATACAAGGCTGATTTTTGTTTGGTTCCGCTGGCTTGTACACACCAGCGGACCAAATTACCGTCGTACCGGAACGCGTGCACGTAAACTACGTACGACGTCACTATAAAGGGGAAGACCAAACTTAATGGCGCCGCCCTCTGTTCCTCTTTTGCTAGTTACGGGTTTGCTCGTGTTAGTGAAGGTTTGGTTAGAGCTGATTCGCGCTTCTCGGTCTCCAGGCTTTGACAGCGTGTATTCACGGGTTCAGTGCGTGTGCTTGCGGTAACGTAGTTGTCATTCGGCTATAGGCTAGCAGGTTGTTTCTGCTTTTGCAGTTGCATCCTGTGCGCTCGTATCTGTTTGTCACGCGTTCGTCGCAGGTAGTGCTGGATTTGCGAGTGCTTTCTGTTTGAGTGTGTTCTTGACTGCCCAACCGGCCGGTTTGAAGCCATGATGGAGCAGCAGCGTCAATTTTCGCGAGTTGGTGCTGTTTATGGGATGGCTGCTGGATATGTTCATTTTTCCAGTACTTTGGCCAGAAACAGGGGGCGGAGGCGTTTCTGGACCAAGAATTGGTTGCGCCAGCGTGACCAGTTCTCACATATGCCTCTGCTTAGGGAAATCCAGGAGAATAATCCTAATGACTTTAGGAATTTTCTCCGCATGACGGACCCCGTATTCCACAGTCTGCTGGATCTTCTGTCCCCCTATATCACGAGGCAGGACACTGTGATGCGCCAAGCCATCACGGCCGAGCAGAGGCTTATTGCCACGTTGCGGTACCTGGCGACTGGGAGGAGCCTGCAGGACCTCAAGTTCTCGACAGGCATCTCTCCGCAGGCGCTTGGGGTCATCATACCGGACACGTGTGCTGCCATCATCAAAGTTCTGCATGAGGAGTATATTAAGGTAAGTTTCCTGGCTGTAATAATGTGGCCAACTAACTTTATTTTTAATTTCCCAGATATGCTGTGTGTTTAACTAACGTTCCCTTTTCTCCCTATGCATGTTGATATAAGCTTTACATGTTTTATTCTTGACCTACCTGCATATTTGTCCCTTACCCAATATTAACCTGTCCAGCATGCTATCCTAGGGACAAACCCACCTTGCCATTTATTAAAACACGACTTTTTTGTTTTTGTGTCCCCCCCCTTCAAACTTTTTTAGTCCCCATCAGAGGGCTGTGGAGTCTCTTAATTAAGTGGCCCTATATATTTCATTCCCCAAATTCTATATGCAAATTTTTCAAATGCAATTTTAATACTGTGAAGTTTCACAAGGATGCTTGTAGGATGTTTATGTGCCAAAGTACTAAATCTCTTTTTTTGTTTGTCCCCACAGCTACCCTCCACACCACAGGAATGGCAGTCTGTGGCTTCCCAATTTGCCCAGCGGTGGGATTTTCCAAACTGCGGTGGAGCAATAGATGGGAAACACGTCCGCATTGTGCCCCCACCCCACTCGGGGTCCTACTATTATAATTACAAGGGTTATCATAGTATTGTGTTGATGGCGGTGGTGTCGGCACAGTATGAGTTTCTATATGTGGACGTGGGGAAGAATGGCCGGATGTCTGATGGGGGAGTGTTCGCACGGACTGATTTCTATGATCGTCTCCAAGCTGGTGGTCTGGCATTGCCACCAGATGAAGATAATGTAGAAGGACTTCCGTTTGTGTTCCTAGCGGACGAGGCTTTCGGGCTTGGTCCTCACCTCATGCGGCCTTTTCCCCAGAGGACCCTCACCTCAGAGAGGAGTGTGTTTAATTTTCGGTTGGCCAGGGCTCGGAGGGTAGTCGAGAATGCCTTTGGGATACTCACCAACCGCTTCCGCCTGTTCAGGACATCGATACATCTGGCGGAATATAAATTGGACACCGTTGTATTTGCCTGCTGCATTTTGCACAACTTTTTACGCAGGCACTCCCAGACGTACCTACCCGACATCGGTTCTGAGGCAAGACTACCCTCAGATCCCCTTCCCGGGCTGGACACTGGTCGCGCTGGCTTGGCCCCCCAATCAGCTCGTGAGGTACGCGACAAATATGTTGAGTACTTCATGGGTCGGGGGGCCATTGCTATGCCAGATCATATTTCTTTCTAATTCGGCCCCCAAAGAAAGGAATATTCTCACAACTAATAAATAATTAGACCATTGGACTTTATACAGTTGTTTGTCATTAATGCTTTTTCTCTTTTTATCTGTCTTCCTGGTTCTCTAACTAACTTCTGCAATTTTAGTGCATAATTGATTTCTCCACTTTTAGTAAATAACCACATTTGCACAGTATTCACTCATCTACAAACAGGGTATTGAGTCTAGAAATAAGAAGCAACTCCATTTGAAAATTTTGAGGTCAAGTGTTTTAATTTTTGCTTGTTCATGACCACAAAAATTATTTTATATTTTTTTCATTACTCCCTGCTTTTGTACTTAGGAGTCTACAATATTTTTTGGACTTTGTGTATAATTTTTTCAGGTAATTAAACAAAAAATATTATCAAGAATATACATTTTTGAACAAGTTCACAGTTTTGTTTATCAAATATAGTTCGATTTATTGTTTACATATATATATATATATATAGAATATTTTTGGTGGGGTGTTTACCGCCTTTGTATTTTTTCTTCTCGGCATATTTTTTCGGCCCAAAAACATATATTTTTTTTTTTTAATTTTTGTTAATGAAAATCCAAAAAATTTCGTCAAAATATTTTTACATTTTGAAATCTGAAAATTATATTTTTAGATTGTTTTCCAAATATATAATAATTTTTTTTTTTTTTTTTTTAGTTTTATTTTTTTTTCCCATTTTTTTTCTGTGTTTTTAAATACGAATATTTGTTGGGGAGATTTAGGAGTCAAATCTCGACTTCACTAAATTCAGTGATTATAGAGATTTATAATTCTATATATATATTCTTTTTTTTGGGTGTTTATTCTTTATGGTCTAAACTTTATAGTATCCAAAAATGTACAACATGGACAAAAAAAAGAACTTAAAACTTATAAAAATATAAGAATTCACAACAGCAGTCAGTCATGGTGTGCTTTCACACTGGAACACGCCAAAATTTGAAGATACACACATTCAGTGCAAACTCGCCAAATGTCATTGGTTCAACAGACAAATGGCCACATGTGCTATCTGACATCATGGGTGATCAATGTCTGTGTTTTGTGGGAGCAAACCCTTCCTCTCAACTACTTGAGGATGGAGGAGGGGGTTGGACCCACAAAGCACAGACACTAGATATTCTGTGATGGCAGATAGCACATGTTGGCACACTGTGTGTGTATCTTCAAATTTTGGCGTATTCATTATTAAAACAGTAAAAATGGTTGTGGGGGCGGGGGGTGTTTCAGTCTTTGACACGGCCCATCATGTCAATAATATTTTTAAAATTAGATTCGATGACCATCATTCTTTGCCGCATATTGTCCATTTCCGTGCTGCATTCCAAAAGGACATTTGTTACATTCTGTTCCATGACAACCATCCTTTCACGCATATTGTGCATTTCAGTGCTGCACTCCATTACCTGTTGAATAATTATAGCAGCACTTGCACGTGAAAATATTGCCACACCATCCTCCTCCCCTAAAAAAGAAAAAAATGTGCATTCAAAAATTTTTGATTTGATGAGGCCTATCTACATATGTATTTTTAAATCAAGCTAGGGTGACACTGACCTGATGGGCTTCTCCTTTCCACCTCTTCAACATCTTCTATCACTCCTCCTTCTTCCACCACCTCCCCATCATCTTCTATCACTCCTCCTTCTTCCACCACCTCCCCATCATCTTCGACTCCTCCTTCATCCCTCAATCCACCTTCTTTCAATTCGCCAAATTGTTCTTCCGCCACTTGCCCTTCATCTGCTATAAATTCTAAGTCCAAAATTACTTCTTCCTCCTCTCTTCCTTCCTCCTTTCTTCCTTCCTCTTCTCCTTCCACATCCTCTTCTCCTTCCACATCCTCTTCTCCTTCCACATCCTCTTCTCCTTCCACATCCTCTTCTCCTTCCACATCCTCCTCCTCCTCCACATGGCTTGATGGAAGATTGTGGCCTTGTCTGGCCCTCTCTGCCTCCTCCAAATGCTGGCGACTTCTTTCCCCTTAAATAACAACAAAAAAAATGTATACTCATCAGCACACAGATATTGGAGAGCAGAAATCGCACACATTGCTTAGAAGAGGCTTTCATTTATTTACTTTTATCTTTCACCAAACCTACATTTTTGAATGACTTCTATGGCAAGCTCTGATCCTGCCCCTTTTTAGCAAAGTGACACACATGGATGTCCCCCCTAAACTGTATTTCTGGGAGACCCTACCAAAACCCAATTTTGATTTGGGGAGACACAGGTGCTCTGCATTGCAGATGTGAAAACATCGGCTTTATTACCACTGTTTTTAGAATGTATCCTGTTTGCCTTTCCCATTCTCCTAATTCTATTTTTTATAACTAGCTTTTACACAATGTTTACAAACAAAGTTTTTGGCCAGTGAGCCATGTCCAGGTGTGTTGTTCCTGGAATAACCGAGCCTTTCTGAGAAACTATGTGATGTTACGTGGTTTACTAAGAACACTATTTGTAAATATGTAGGTATTTATGTCATAAACAATAAATGACAACATGTCTTTAAAATTACAAGCAGGCCAAGGAGGCAGATGGTGAAATATACATGGCAACACATTCTTGCAGACTATCAACCCCCCCCCCAACCCAAAAATATATTTACTTACTTTTACGCAGAATTTTAAGTATCTTCTTCATCTGATGTGGCTCCCTCAATTTTAAGTCTGACCAGCGTTTCCTCAGCTGTTCCTTGGACCTGGTGATCCCAAACATCCTCTGCATTCTCCTCGCCACCTTGTCCATAATATGTGCCTTTCGGCGGTTAGGGGTCTTGTATGGCCCTAATTCACCATCATAGTCCTTCCTCCGCATGATGGAAACTAACTCCACCATTTCCTGGAACCGCATATTAGTGGCTTTGTATCTTCTTTGCCTGGATCGGGACGTCCCTGCCTCTGTCCCTTCACTTGTGGCATGAGAGCATCGTGCCCGCTCGTGTGACATCGCCATCTTTCCTTTCCCACAGAGATTATGGGCGGGGAAAAGAGGAATTGTTACGCCATGGGCGGAGACGAGGGCGGCGTTTAATACATACGCGGAGTGTAGAGAATGCAAACAACGTGTTTACGTAGGTTACGCGGAGAATCTTCGAGCGCATCCAGAACATACACAGTTAACGCCATATTTCCTAAACACATTGATTAGGGGCCTAGCAAAGGTGACGAGGGCGGGGTTTAATAAATACGCGGAGTGTTTAAAAGGTGCACGCCGTGATTACGCATCTTACGCGGTAATTAGGCGAGCGTGAGAAACGAGGAGCGAGAGACAGGAAGGTAAGGAAATTAAAAATGGGATCAGCAGAGGCCTAGAAAATGTAGACCCATGGGATGGGGGTTTGGGCTGTTGGTTGCACCCTTTTTAAGCTATTCTGTCTATGGGGTACCACAATGTTATTTTGGTGTCCAAATGCTTTTGGACACCTCACAAAATAGAGATGTGAACAATGCTGTACCTCATTGACAAGTTTTTGAATGGTGTATTCAGATCAGGCAAAGTATTGTTCAAGTGTTGGTTGTACAGAGGTCATTAGGAAGTATCTTTTATGTCATCCATTGTCAGGGGCAGGAGATCTACACATGAAAGAGTGCCTAGATGAATACTGTCATTTGTAATCATTGTTTATTTTTCTATATTAAAAATAGTTACTGCAATGTTAACAATGGCTCTGCATCTAGCAAATCAATGTTTGGTACAACCAATGCGGCCGAGCTGCCAATCATTGTTTAAACAAGAGAGACTGTGTTTGTAATTAGATATAGGTAATAAATTTGAAGACACATATTATATCAAGGTCAACGCTGATCCTTTTTAATATCTATTTTTCTTTGGTTTATGTTTTGCGAATCTAGACTCAAAAAGAAATATCAAAATTCACAACGGGAAATGGACCAACTACAAACTAAGGAAGCTATAGAGGCCTTACTAGAAAAATATCAGGACACGCCCATCCTGTGGAATTCAAAACACTCTTTATATTGTAATAAAGATGTACGAGCGGCAGCACTAGAGGAGCTAGCAAACTATATGCAAACATGGGTGCCAGGATGCACTGCCAACATGGTGAAGGATAAACTTGCCAACCTGAGAAGCACATACAGAAGAGCATACAAAGCTAATAAAAGCAAAAAATCGGGAGCAGCAGCAACACAAGCAAAGGAACCCAAACTGTGGTATTACAAACAGATGGCTTTTTTGCGGGACGAAATGGAGGGCAGGAAAACGATGTCTAGTCTTGCTTCCAACCTTTCCTCCACGCTACCTTCCAGCGGACATTCCCCAGATGATCACAGCCCTGCAGAGTCGGAGGAAGAGGGCCTGGCTGACAGAGATGCAGATCTGCCACCCTTCGATGAGGAGGTATAGTAGTTTCCTCTATATTTCTGGCGTAAATAATTATTGGTGGATTAATGATTTGATATTGTCAAAGAAAAGCCAAGCTGGGAAAAAGCACAAAAAAAGGTGTACAGACAAATAGGTGTCAGGGATGACAACTGCAGGGGTCAGAAGTAGAGTCTATTCAAGTAATAATGAACAGAAAATACTAAACGAAAAACAGGAAAATGAGTGTGGTTTTATTTAGCGAAATTGTAAAAAATGTCCTTTTTTTTGCACACAGGAAGAAGAGATCAGCCAGGAGGTGGCAGATCCTCACGTGTCTGTCAGCCAGGAGGAGGCCGGGGTCCGTGGCAGCCAGGAGGAGGCCGGGGTCAGTGGCAGCCAGGAGGAGGCTGGGCCCAGTGGCCTGCAGCAGGTCCCCCCGGCCAGGAGAAGCACCACCAGCCAGTCTTCTCCCCCCCAGGTGAGGCCATCAGGCCGAAGGAGGCAGTTGAGGCCTGTGGAGGAGGCAAGCCTCCGCATGATACAGGAGGCAAGCGCCATCATGAGGGCCCCCCTCAACCCCACAGAGGCCTTCAGTGCCTCCTTGGCACACGATTTGAATGAAGGGGAGGAGGACCAGAGAAGACTGGCAAAGGCCCTGATGAACCAGGTCCTTTGGTGGATGCAGAAGGGCCTGCTGACCCCAGACACTGGGCTATGTGACCCGGCCCGGCTTGCGGAACACCATCCTCCTGCTGCCACATCGACCCCACCTGCAAGAGCCCGTGTAAGATCCGCTGGAAGGCTGCCTGGAGGGAAGGCTGGAAAGAGGAGGAAACGTTGATTCTCTGCCTTCCATTTCCTTCCACATAAAGGACATATTGTTTGGACTACCACAGTTTGGGTTCCTTTGTTTCTGTGCTGCTGCTTCATATTTTTGGGTTTGGCTCCTGAGGCTTGGAAGTTTATCCTTCACCATGTTGGAAATGCAAGTTTGCATATAGTTTGCTATCTATTCTAGTGCTGCCGTTCTGTTTATTTTTTGTGATGACATTTGCCAAAATAAAAGGCTTTTTGCTTTCATTTGAAAACATGTCTATTGTTTGTTATACTGTGGGGATTATTAGGCAGCAAACCTTTAATAAATATACAATGGGTCATTTACAAAGGACACACTCCTTGGGGGGGGGGGGACATTTGGTGTGCCAACATGGTTCAATATTCTCAAATGAAACACAAAAAAATTCAATAATAAAAAAAAAAAAACATGTAAATAAAAATTAAAGAAAATGGTGACATAACTAGAAACAACAAAAAAAAATAAAAAGATACACATTCCTTTACAAAAATGACTAAAATAAATTATGGAGGACCACCAACCAAAACACACGTCTGGCCTAGAAAACCTTATTAAAGGATTACATCACAAGCAAGAAATGTGACATTTCAGTATGGGACAACTCTATTGAAATTGCATCAGCAAGAGAACGGGGTTATTCTAGCAAGAGAAGAATTAATAAAACGAGGCAAGAAACTGTGGTTTAGTGCGCCTTTTTAAGACATTGTTCTCTTGCTAGAATAAAAGGTTTCTAATGACGAATGTGCCATATCCCAAACAAACGCGAGTTTTACCTGAACGAGCGCTCCCGTCTCCTCATTTGGACTGAGCATGCGCGGGGTTTTTGTACGCTGCTTTTGTGTACAGACGACCGAACATGTCTGACGGACACGATTCCAGCAGACTGTTTTAAAGCAAGACCAGGAAACAGTTGTTCGTTGGGAAACGGTCTGGCCGACGAATGTTTGCTGGAATCCTGTCCGTTACTGCCTACACACGATCGAACATGTCCGCTGAAACTGGTCCGCGGACCAGTTTCAGCAGACATGTTTGGTCGTGAGTACGGGGCCTCATACACACTGGTTTCTTGTAAACACTGTTTATCCTGACAGGAGAAAATCAGCGTTATAAACTCACATAAGCTGCATTTTTCAGAAGAGTTTAGCAGAGTTTGGTGTTTGGGAGTTTATTTATTTAATTGGCCAAAATTTCAATTTATTCTGACCATTGAAATAAATACTGAAGTGCTAAGCGTGTCTAGAGTTTATGCATGTTTATGAGTGTTTATGAGCGTTTTTCAGCGGTCATTGTTCTGCGTTTTTATGGGTCAGAAGAACTGCTCTTGAATGCAATTTTAGGATGATCAGACAACAGTCTATAAACGCCCCTACTGATAAACTTCTAAAAACGTTCATGAGTGCATGGACACATAGGATAACATAGAGGGGAGTTTAAGGGCTGTTAAAAAAAATGCCCAAACACACAAAAACGTTTAACAGCAGCAGTGTGCATGAGGCCTAAGCGTCAGATTAGAAGAGGGGTGCATTTTGCCAAATCCACATTTGCAGAAACAGAACTTTAAAAACAAGATCTATCCCTTGAGCTCAATCATAATAGGCAACCACAAAGGCTTGATGTGTTTTCTTACCTCTTTCTGTTGTAATACATGTTGTTCCGGACATACTGCTCTCTCTTCCAAATACTGACAATTTGGCAGTTATACAATACTTTGTATGTGAATCTAAATGTTCTTTTTTGTAATAAGGACTCTAAAACATAGGAAAATGTGTGTGTAAGTATCTTTGAGATCATGTGTTTCATTTCGCTTTGTATAATTATTTCAAACATATTGTATATATAACAGCTTATAAAATTTCTAACACATTTTGAGCTTTACATAGAGATTTAAAATCTAACACATATAGTAAAGTGCTTTACCATTTATCAGCCCTGCTGCTTTTAAAAGGTAACCCTGTGTAAAAGGAAAGAATGATAGTTTGAGTAGAATGTTTAATGGTCCATGGTTATTAGTTATTAGCTGTAATAGCTCCCACTGTCTTCTCTGACTCCTCTCTGTGCCTCCTGTCAAGATCCTTCATGCGGTCTTGAAGGGATCCTTCCTGCACCCGAGTCCCAGGCCCAAGGTCACCCCCCCAGACTGGGGAGTGGCCTCGACAGCCTAGCACTCCGTCCTAAGTTCTTCGACCCGACAACAACTCCCAGCTTGACTGACCCTAGGTATATAAGGAGGCCTGCCACTCCAGGTTGGGGATAGGTTGGGGATAGATCAGGGCTTCTTAGAACACCCCAGGCAGCCCCACTTATTTTCCCCTCCTCTCTTCTAGAATCCTCTAGAAGCCAGAGGGAGGTAACCGAGAAGTGATGCTATCTGTGAGTCACCAGCCTACTCTCAGCCACTCCAAGCCCAACACAGATCAAAACAAACAGGCCTATCTTCCAACTAGGCCTGCCTAAATTTACCTGCAATTACCAAAAAAACTCACTTCTAGCACCTACTGTACCTAAGTAGAGGGTGCTACAGTGGCAAGAGGAAAGCCATTGTTGAAAAAAAGTCATAAGTAGTCCCATTTGCAGTTTGCGAGAGACCATGTGGGGGACACAGCAAACATGTGGAAGAAGGTGCTCTGGACAGATGAGACCAAAATTTTACTTTTTGGCCTAAAAGCAAAACGTTATGTGTGGTGAAAAACTAACACTGCACATCACCCAGAACACACCATGAAACATAGTGGTGGCAGCATTATGTTGTGGGGATGCTTTTCTTCAGCAGGGACAGAGTTGACGGTAAAATGGATGGTGCCAAATACAGGGCAATCTTAGAAGAGAACCTGTTAGAGTCTGCAAAACACTTGAGACTGGGGGGGCGCAGTAGATATGTGTTGTATATGTAAAAGTCCCCTGTTGGCTGATGTCACAGAGCCAGTCTAGATTCCTTACCAGCAACTTGCTCAGCATCTCAGCTCGCTGCTGAGAGCCTGAACCATACCTTCCCACTCTCTTCACAGTCCAGCGCTCCTGTGAGAGCTGAAGGGGCACTGTTCAGAGCGGTGAATGACAGCGCTCAGAACAAACCAGAGAACTGAGTGATCAGCGATCTTTGATTGCTCAGTTCTCGGTGTAGAGCCAGCGGGGACAGCTGCAGCTATGATCCATGCTGCAACCATCTAGGTGAGTATGTAGGTTTGTATTTTTTTTTATATCCCACGCTTCTCTTTCAAAGCATCTGACCCCCTCTGGCCAATATTTTGCTTCTTATTCTTTCCATATTATGATATTATGGTAAAGTTGGGAGGGTTAACTATTTCCATAAAAAGGTTCTATTCAGCCTTCTCTGCAGGTTTTGCTAATTTGAATAGAGTGAAAGTCACTGTGTTATGGAATCATATCAATGACCATCTATGACAATTTTAACAAGAAAATAACTAATATAATAAAATTACAGTGCTAGCTGCAATTTACGTATCCATGAGCTATTCTCACCACAATAACAGCTTTTTGTACTGCTGACTCAAGTTAGAGATCACCATGTTTGCTATTTATTGTATCAGTCATTTCACAACTTACTTTTGTTTCTTTGATGTGTATGCCATTTAGGTAGATATGATATTTAAACTTAATATGGAAATGATCAGCAATGGGATGAGTTAGATTGATTACAATTGAGTTTGCATCGGAAAACAAGTTGATTTTTGGAGGTCCAAGGATAGCTGAGAAAAAAGAGACAGAAAATATATAACATTTAAATACAGTATTTATTCACGACCAAAGCCAGTGGACCCTTGCTGAATCTTGTCACGCATGCACTTCTTTGTTTTGGTGAATTCTGCAGAACAGGAGGGTAAAATTACTATTATTGATCCTTTTTAATACTAGTGTTTTCTGTCAGGTACAGACTTGGGATTGAGTGGATGGATGTGCACACAGCTGTTGTTTAGCCAGTCACACACATAGTTACATAGTTATATAGTAGGTGAGGTTGAAAAAAGTCCATCAAGTCCAACCTATGTGTGTGATTATATGTCAGTTTTACCTTGTATATCCCTGTATGTTGAGTTCATTCAGGTGCTTATCTAATAGTTTCTTGAAACCATCAATGCCCCCCGCTGAGACCACCGCCTGTGGAAGGGAATTCCACATCCTTGCTGCTCTTACAGTAAAGAACCCTCTACGTCGTTTAAGGTTAAACCTCTCTTCTTCTAATTTTAATGAGTGGCCATGTGTCTTGTTAAACTCCCTTCCACAAAAAAAGTTGTATCCCTAATGTGGGGTCACCAGTATGGTATTTGTAAATTGAAATCATATCCCCTCTCAAGCGTCTCTTCTCCAGAGAGAATAAGTTCAGTGCTCGCAACCTTTCCTCATGACTGATATCCTCCAGACCCTTTATTAGCCCTTCTTTGTACTTGCTCCATTTCCAGTACATCCTTCCTGAGGACTCGTGCCCAGAACTGGACAGCATACTCTAGGTGCGGCTGGACCAGAGTCTTGTACCACGGGGGAATTAACGTTTTATCTCTGGAGTCCCCTTTTTAATGCATGACAATATTCTGTTTGCTTTGTTAGCATCAGCTTGGTGAGCCTATCATCTACTAGAACCCCCAGGTCCTTTTCCATCTTAGATTCCCCCAGAGGTTCTTCCCCCCCAGTGTAAAGATTGCATATGTATTTTTGCCACCTAAGTGCATTATTTAAAATTTTCTACATTGAACCTCATTTGCCATGTAGTTGCCCACCCCATTAATTTGTTCAGATCTTTTTGAAAGGTTTCCAAATCCTGCAGAGAAGTTATTGCCCTGCTTAGTTTGGTATCATCCGCAAATACAGAGATTGAACTGTTTACCCCATCCTACAGGTCATTTATGAACAAATTAAACAGGATTGGTCCCAGCACAGAACCCTGGGGGACCGCACTACCCATCCCTCACCATTCCGAGTACTCTGCATTTATCACTACCCTCTGAACTCGTCCTTGTAGCCAGTGTTCAATCCATGTACTCACCCTTTGGTCCATGCCAATGGAGCTTATTTTGTACAGTAAACATTTATGGGGAACTGTGTCCAATGCTTTTGAAAAATCCAGATACACCACATTTACAGACCTTCCTTTATCTAGATGGCAACTCACCTCCTCATAGATTGGTTTGGCAAGAACGATTCTTCATGAATCTATGCTGGTTACTGCTAATGATACCGTTCTCATTACTAAAATCTTGTATATAGCCCCCTTTCATCCCCTCCAAGAGCTTACATACTATTGATGTTAGGCTAACTGGTCTGTAATTGCCAGGGATGTATCAGCTGGTACCATTCCAATCAGTAGATCGACAGTAAAAATTAGGAACAATGGTTTGGCAATTAGGTCTGGCAATTACTTGACTGAGTTACTTAAGTACCCTCGGGTGCAAGCCATCTGGTCCCGGTGATTTATTAATGTTAAGTTTCCCAAGTCAAATTTTAATTCTGTCCTCTGTTAATCATGGAGGTGCTTCCTGTGATGTGTCATGAGGATAGACACTGCAGTTTTGGGTACTGAAGCCCCCCGATTCCCTTGTGAAGACTAAGGAGAAGAATAAATTCAATACATTTGCTATCTCCCCATCCTTTGTAACCAGACGTCCTTCCTTATCCTTTATGGGTCCAAAAAAATGTTTTAACATTACATTCAGCCGAGTTGTCATAATGACAATCGTCTTTTTTTATTTTTATTTTTATTTTATCCCCGTACATACCGTATTTTCACCGCCGCTTCCGGGTATGTCTTCTGTGGGACTGGGTGTTCCTAATTGATTGACAGGAGGCTTCCGACCGTCGCATCACGAGTTGCCGAAAGAAGCCGGACTGCGAGTCAGCTCTATACAGCGCCTGTGCACCGACGTTCGGCTTCTTTCGGCAACTCGTGACGCGCAGTATGCAACGGTCGGAAGCCTGTCAATCAATTAGGAATGCCCAGTCCTGCAGAAGACATACCCGGAAGCGGCGGTGAAAATACGGTATGTACGGGGATACAATTTAAAAAAAACAGCCGATTGTCATTGTGACAAAAGAAGATTTTCACCGCTCCAGGTGAGCCCTATAGACAATCAGGGACGGTCGGATTACCAAGGTGCTGGCAATGCACGTAGCAGTAGCAATAGGAGGAAGGAGATGGACAGCTGCACTCCGAAATAACTTTTCAAAAAAGTTGTCTTTTATTTTCAAGCAGGAACATGCATAATCACCACAACCATAAACCAGGACAGCTGACTAGTTTCGCACTCTTGCTAGTGCTTAATCATGGCTAGCCATGATTAAGCACTAGCAAGAGTGCGAAAACTAGTCAGCTGTCCTGGTTTATGGTTGTGGTGATTATGCATGTTCCTGCTTGAAAATAAAAGACAACTTTTTTGAAAAGTTATTTCGGAGTGCGGCTGTCCATCTCCTTCCTCCTATTGCTACTGTCATTGTGACAACTCGGCTGAATGTAATGTTAAAAAACATTTTTTTGGGTGAACCCCCGCTTTAAAGAATTTCTTGGTATTTTTTTATTCCTCTCCTCCGCTATGTCTTTCATGTTATATCTTAGACGCTCTAATTGCACCCTTACATTTCTTGTTGCATTCTTTATAAAGTCTGAATGCTGATGATGATCCCTCAACCTTGTATTTTTTGAAGACCTTCTCCTTTGCTTTTATATGCATTTTTACATTGGAATTTAACCATCCAGGACTTTTGTTCACTCTTAAATGTATTACCTAATGGAATGCATTGGCTAATGCCCTTATTTAATATGCTCTTAAAGCAAACCCACCTCTCCTGGTGCTTCTACCATCTGACTCATCAAATTGTCCTGCAAGACATTTAGGAACTGGCAAGCCTTGGATGAATGTGTGGTTCCCTCTGCCCAGTCTATGTCTGGATAATTAATATTAGAGGTTGACCGATATGGGTTTTTCTCTGGCCGATGCCGATGCTGATATTTAGAAATCGGGGCAGCCGATATATGATGCCGATTTTTGCGGCCGATATATTAGGCCGATTTTTTTTTTTGGCAGATGGCACTGGCTCGTGGCACTTACAGCTGGCACTGATTGGCAGGTGGCAATGGCAGGTTGCACTGGATGGCACTAATTGGCACTGGAAGATGGCACTAGCAGATGGCACTGATTGGCAGGCGGCACTTATTGGCATTGGCAGGTGGCACTAATTGACACTGGCAGGTGGCACTGGATGGCACTAGTTAGCATTGGCAGGTGGCACTGATTGGCAGATGGCACTGGTTGGCACTGGCAGATGGCACTGATTGGCATGTGGCATTGGCAGGTGGCACTAACAGGTGACACTGGCAAGTGGCACTGGTTGGCACTGATTGGCAGGTGGCACTAATTGGCACTGGCAGGTGGCACTGGATGGCAATAGTTAGCACTGGCAGATGGCACTGGTTGGCATTGGCAGGTGGCACTGGATGGCAGGTGGCACTAATTGGCACTAGCAGGTGGCACTGGATGGTGCAAAATAAAATGGTGTCACCCCTCCTCAGTACAGATCCCCTCTCCCTCCAGTATAGCCCCCCCCCTCGATGCAGACAACCCCCCCCCCCTCGTACAGACACCCCCCCTCCTCAGTACAGACACCCCCCCTCCATAGTACAGACACCAGAGAGTGATGTGTGTGTCCTACGAGCGCGGGCCCCTCCTCCTCTGTGGGTGTAAACAGAGGAAGGCCGCCGCTGGGTGTACCAAGATGGCCGCGGCTCCGGAGCTAGGCCGAAGTCGCGGCCTTTCCTGATGCTATGGCCACGGCGGCAATCCGCGGATCACAGTGTGCCGATCCAAAGGGGGTGACCCCTTCGGATCACTGATCAACGGTGATCTGTTGCACCACTAGCGGCCACGTTCAATATCGGCCTAATTTGGATGAAAATCGGCCGATGACAATTTCTCCAAAACGGCCGATATATCGGACGACCTCTAATTAAAATCCCATCTTCCCATCCTTGCTGATAATCCCAATTGTGATCTGTCTCCCCTCTTCCCTCAGGTTAGGGGGCCTATAGCATACTCTCAGTATTATTTTCCCCTTAGCTTCATCCCTTTGGAGTTCTGCCCATAAGGATTCCACCTCCTCCCTAGCTTCCTTAGTGATGTCATTTCTCACATTCACTTGTATATTATTCTTGATATATAGGCATACTCCTCCCCCTTTTTCATCCTCTCTATCCTTGCGATAAAGGATATACCCTTGAATGGTGTCATTGTCTTACCTCCTTGCAGGCTTCTCATCACTGACCTGTGCTAGTAGCCATCTTGCTTCATGGGGTTCTTGTAACCTGCCACACCCTGCGGCTCCTCCTTTCCACTGGGAGGAGTTGGCTGCTCAGCATATATATATGACGGCAGCTGCAGCATTTCCTCGCTTGGGCCTTTTGTCTGACACCTCTTCTGTGATCGTGCTGCCTGCTCCTGGTCACCGACCCGGCGACGGGCGTTCCTTCTGGTTCCTGATCCCTGGCTTCGTTTCACCCCGTCTCTGGCTACAGACTCCGGCTTGGCTGACTCTCATCCCTGGCTATCGACCCTGGCACTGTTGGATGACTCTTCTGGCTGTTTCGACCGCCAGTGTGGACTTTGATCTTGCACCGTCAAGTGTGGACTTTGATCTTGCTGTTTGGTTTCCAATACAGTCTTCTTATTCATGTATCTGTTTTGTACGTCTGATCCATGCTTCCCTGACAAATGGTTGCCAGCCAATCATGAGAGCTGTTGAACCAGGTCTCTGAAATTCCCACAAAATCCAAATCCTCTTCATACAACAGTAGCTCTAGTTCACCCATCTTGTCCACCAGGCTCCTGGTATTGGTGATCATGACACGTAGTTTAGACTGGTCGCATACTATCCTCTTATTGGGTGTTCCGAGATTGCAACTAGGACTTGCTACTATACTTACCTTGGGTTTATGTGCTTTGGTTACCCTACCAATACTACCAATGCCCCCAATACTACCCTCTGAAATATGTTCCGCGATGCCTAGCTCTACCTCTGGACCCTTCCCCCCGTTGCCTAGTTTAAAAACCCCTCTAACTTTTTGGCCATCTTCATTCCCAGTTGATCTGCACATGCCAATGTAGTATCAACCAAACACCCTACTATCTTGAGAATATTTTTCTGATCATTACTGTGCTTGTGCAATACATTTGTAAGAATAAATACATTAGAAAGATTTTGTCATTCATTTCTCAGTTTGTGTATAAAACAAAAAAAGTGTGGTCACAAAGCAAAGTATAATTAGTTGTTTCCATCCTAACTGAAGTGATTCTTGCATTTGTGCGTGGTAAATGGTCTAAAGTGATCTGGCACAGTATACAATGCAGCAATTTAGCAGTAAATAGCATATTCACTGCAATAATACACATGTGGACTCATTCTTCAAAAACATTTTTGAAGCTATGATGATAATTGATGCATAAAGAAGCAGACCACTGAATCTTCTCCCTAAATACATATATATCAGTTGCTCAACGTCTTCTATTTTAATATAAAGTATCTGCATCTGTATTTTTGAAGAGCCAATTCCCAAACCTAACATACCAGGATAAGTGACAGTTTTTTCAGGTAAGACCAATGAAATTTGAAATTGACTGTCAAATTACTAAAATAAAGATCATTATCCTTGCGCTTATGCTTTGTGAATTGACCCCAAAGAATTATACAACTTTCTGTACACTGCTGGGAATCAAATGTTCATGCATAGTGTGCAGATTAAAATTAGAATTGCACATGTCCATTTGTTCTAGTGCCAGCTAGTGGCTTTCACGATGATAAAGCAAGCAGGAATTTAAAAGTGTTAACTTGTTAGATGTCAAGTTTGTGGTAATGGTGAGTCTACTACTAAAAGTCATTTTTATAATTTTAGCCATCATTTTATAGAGATTTAAGTTACATTTTAGGGTTAACGAATAACTTTAGACAAAGCTTCTTTTTTTTTAAAAAAACAACTAGCTAAATACCCGGCGTTGCCCGGTCTTCCTATCTTAACCTTTTGGGGAGGAAAATCATAGTAATATAAATATACACATCTTTTATATAAGGGTGTAGGTAAGGGTTAATTTAACTGTCATATATTTTTATTTGGCATATAAGTAATATGTGTACCAGGTATTATTGAAATATCTCCAGGCGTACAGAAGTTATGTGGGAACATACATTTCCCATTGATTTGCATGGGACTTTAAACAAAAACCCTGACCCTCACACATGGGGGTAGTTAAGGGATAAATTAACTATCCAATAGTTTAAGTGGACATATAAGTAACATGTGACCAAGTGTTATCGAAATATCTACAGCCGTTTGGAAGTTATGAAGTAACATGTATTTCCCATAGAGTTGAATGGGACTTTAAAGGAAAACCCCGACCATGGCAAATGGGGGTGGGTAAGGGTTAAACCACCTATCCTATGTTTGTTGCTGACATATAAGTAACATGTGTGCCAAGTTTCATGTTAATATCTTTAGCCGTTTGGACGTGATGCTGGAACATGAAGTAACATGTATTTCCCATAGAGTTGAATGGGACTTTAAAGAAAAACCCTGACCATGGCAAATGGGGATGGGTAAGGGTTAAACCACCTATCCTATGTTTGTTGCTGACATATAAGTAACATGTGTGCCAAGTTTCATGTTAATATCTTTAGCCGTTTGGACGTGATGCTGGAACATACATACACACACACACACACGTTGAGTTTTATATATATAGATGTTGTATAGTGTATGAACCAACTACCTAATATATATCAATTCTGGAGAGTTCTCTAATACAGAAGGCACATCTTAGTACCTGTGTCCACACTAGTGCATATACATACCATTAATAGTGGTCCCATTGAATCCTTTTTGGACTGTATAGTATAATTAATATTGAATTAAGTTCATTGAGTTCCTAAGATTATTTATAAGTGTGACTGCTAGGTTGAATGGATGCGAGCGCAGCTGCGACCTTTCCTTAGACAATGTTGTCTTTTTAATTTACTTAGTTTGGAGGGTATCTTCACTGGAATTTTTTTGTTAGATTTTTTTGCTGTTTATCAATTATGGTGCTTTTTTTAAAATATATATATATTTTTATTCAACCGCTGTGTTCTGCAGATGTGACCCTCTTGGCAGGATCTATTTCCTTCCTTTTGTGCACACAGTGTAAACAAGGGTTATAAAATTTGGCAATTTTTCCTGCTCTGTTGGGAAGACATGTGAGAGATCGTCATAAATCAACAAAACAGCGTTATTTAGTACAGTGAGGAAAGGCAAGGCCCTTCTTTTTTTAATGCTAAATGCCTTTAATTTAATTGTTAATGGCAGGCATGCTCAACCTATGGCCCCCATGCCAAATGTAACCCGCGGCAGGGCTGTCTTAATGAGAGGGCACACCTGGGCACTGCCCAGGGGCCCCAGCTGCATGGGGGGCCCCTGCACTTTCCCCAAAGCAGCTGGTCCTTGAGCCCAGGCTGCCCCGAAATTGGGGCAGCCCAGGATGCCCCTCTACATCCCAGTTATCCCCCCTGCACTCTGACCCCTCTACACCATAGATATCCCCTACCTCCTACCTACTTGATTTCTGTTTACTTGCACTGTCTGCATTGTAGGGGCCCCAGAGCATTACTTTGCCCAGGGGCCCATGATGCTATTAAGACGGCCCTGACCCACAGAGCCATCTAATGTAGCCCACGACCACAAACCTATGGCAACCCACACAGACTTCTTTGGGTGCATGACGCTCTAATATTCATACTGAGCAATAAGGCATTATCATGGTTACTAAATAAAACTAAAGCAGCAAATGCAAACTTACTTTGATGGTAAGGTTCAAACCCTTCTGAAATTTTAGATGTAGAACAGTTCAGATTGCTTGCAGTGACATTACCATATGTTGTTGAATTTTTGTTTGTTTCATGAGCTAGATTGCACCATGTCCAAGTTATATTTGTGCATTCTAATTTCCTGTGCCAGATATCACTCCCATATCTGCATATAGAGATAACATGAAATTATGTATTTCTTTAATTAACAAAACTATAGAAGACAATATAATATTTCTTATAGATTTATAGGGAAACTACATTAAAAGCTGATGACTTTAACTGAACAAGGTAAATAACTTGCTAAAGCATATCTAAACTCAAAAACAAAAATGCAGCTTACAAGTCTGAGGATGAGCTAGCTGCATTAGTTTTCTTTTTTTATCAATTTTCTCCTATATTTTTATATAGTAATCTTATGAATAACACCTGTATCTGTACCCACGCTCACTCCTCCACTGTATCTATGGAGCAAGTCATGGTTGTCAGTAGGCTGCTCTAGATTATTAGACAAATGGCATGGGGGACTGTGCACTGTCATAAGGAACATATACCTAAGCAAAAAAAAATGAATGTTTGCCTAGGAGCTTAACCACTTCAATACAGGGCATTTTCACCCCCTTCCTGCCAAGACCAATTTTCAGCTTTTCATCACTGTTACGCTTTGAATGACAATTGTGCGGTCAATTAGAGCTTTCTTTTGGGGGTATTTGATCACCTCTGCGGTTTTTATTTCTTGCGCTATAAACAAAAAAAGAGTGACAAATTAAAAAAAACACAATATTTTTTACTTTTTGCTATAATAAATATCCCATTAAAAAAAGGAAAAAAAAAATCCTCAGTTTAGGCCGATATGTATTCTTCTGCAATAAGCGTATATCGAATAGTTTGCGCAAAAGTTATAGCGTCTATAAAATAGTGGATACATTTATGGCATTTTTATTAATTTTATTTTTTATCTTTATCTAGTAACGGCGGCGATCTGCAATTTTTATCGTGACTGCGATCTTGCGGCGGACGCTTCAGACACTTTTGACACATTTTTGGGACCATTCACATTTATACAGCGATCAGAGCTATAAAAATGCACTGATTACTGTGTAAATGTGACTGGCAGGGAAGGGGTTAACACTAGGGGGCAAGTAAGGAGTTAAATGTGTATCCTAGGGAGTGATTCTAACTGTGGGGCAGGCCTGGACTGGCCATAGGGCACACCGGGCATTTTCCTGGCAATACTGGCAAAAAAACTGCTCCGAGCAGCCTAATTTTGGGTGTAACCAAAGTGGTCAGGGATTCCTTTCATACATTCCAAACCATTATCCTAGATAAGGGTCCGATATAGATGTTATTTGGAACTCACACGTGAAAAATGGCATAGCCCCCCCAATTCATGCCAGACTGTTCAGGTCTGGTTTGAATTTTAAGTGGGCCTCCACACCCCATGCTAGGTTAGTGGGTAGCAGGCATCGTGATTCATGGGAATCTACCTTGCTGGATGACATGTTAATGATGCATATACATAGATTTTTTTTTTCTTTTTCTTTTATAAAAGTCTTGTCAAAAACAGTCTGTGTTATTTTGTACTGTTTATTAATTCACGATTGTCACATAACTGGGTGTGCTTGGGCGCAGTGCTCTGCTCCCCAAACCCTCCCTTTTTTTAAGCCTATTAGGCTCTAATCACGTGCTTCTGAAAAAAAAAAAAAAACCATTGGAATCCTTGCGTCTGGCACCCTGCTTGTAGATTAGTGGATCGGACACATGAATGGGGGGGGGGGGGTTGTCGGCGCCCGTGTGCCCCTAATGGATGGCGGCCGCCACTGATTCTGTATAGTCAAAGAGAAGGCCATAAAAATACAATGAGGCTCTTAGAACTTACACTAAGTAGGAAACAGTATAAAACACTCCTTCTGCGTTCTCTGGTGGCATCCAGGTCAGAGTTGTGTTCATGTCCAGAGAATAGAAGCTCACGGTTCTTGGCTTTAGAAATTCACACTGATTTCCTGCAAGTGAAATAGAAAAAAAAATGCACAGTAAACAAATAATTTTCCATACTCAAAATCTGAGTTTGATTTACTAGAAAATATGAATATTTACTCAAAAAAATGAAGTAAACATTTACTTTAACTATCCAGTTATAGAAAAGCAAATTCCTACTTTGAATACCCAATTATGTTCAGATGTTTTTCACATGATTGAATAAGTGAAGTAAATATTCACACGTTTATTTTCAGTAAGAATGCTCAACTTCTTTAGCAAATCAGTCCCATTATCTCATTATCAGATAAATACTAATAGGTAAGGACACTTGTATGTAAATACAGTACATTGGTAATGATTGATGGGGTTGCAGTGTATCGCTTGCTGGATCCAGTTCATAATGTATACGCAGCACTGGATTCCATTATTTCCTGCCCAGAGGCTGGAAGTGGAGCACTCCTTTTTCTAAAAGAGAATGTAAAGCTTTCTCAATCTTTTTTAGATGCATATGTAAAAGTAAAAGAGATCAGCTTGCTATCCTTTCAGTGCATGCTAATATTTTAAAAACGTTGGTACTTACTATAAATTTTAGGGCTGTTACTGATCAAATTTTTTGTGTTCGATTAATCAATTTTTCGACTAATTTCGATTAATTATAACGCACATACAGATCCAACTACTTTTAGCTGATCTCCTTGCAGGCTGATTCCCAGTGCAGCTACCAACCACTGGAAAAATGGATAGCAGGATACAAAAAAACACACAAAGGCAGCGCTCGATGGGAATAGCATTACAACTTTTATAGTCTTCAAGTAGGTAACCAAATAAATATTGCCCTGGAGATAAAATCGATGTAGCGACATAAACTGTAAAAATGGTGCGAGTAATACCAAACGGTAGCAAAAGCAGTCATAAAAACATGTAGCTAAGTATGATACTGGTATAAAAATGTGTACAACGATACCACTGCTGAATCCAGATGAGGAGGAGTTAAAATCAGTCCGTCAGCATGTAGATGTCCCGTGAAGGGAACTATCATAACTCCCAGTGGATGGCTGTGGAATCCCAGGTTGATAGAGGGAAGTGTAACAGCCCTTGCGTGTGGCAGATAGTAAGGTCCCGCCAGGCATGCAGATATGAAGGCACAGCAAAGGAGCCCTTCAGATGGGCAAGCCCGCCGGTGTCCGTGACATCACCGGATCTCCGACGGAACTCCCTGAAGGCCCGGAAGCCGGCGGAGAGGTGAGTACCAATCAAAAGAATTTTGATCGATCAAAAAAAATAAAGATTAATCGATGAATTAATAGTTAATTTCCACAGCCCTAATAAATTTAGTAATTATGTTTGTACATAGGGGTAGATATGTTTGCTCATTAAAGCCTAAGTTTAATAAAAAAAAAAATAATTTAAAAAATAAGCACAAGGGTGGGCATAGTCGGACACTCTTGGTGAGAGCTTGTTACTGCTCCCCTAATTCTATAAATCCCCAATGCACCAAAAGATTGAGGTGAGAAAGGGTGGGCGTGAGAAGGAACATGTCACAGGAGACAGCAGCACAAATGACACATCACACTGGTGGCAAGCAATGCCCTTATGCCCTTTCTGCTGATCTTTTTTTTTTTTTTTAAACTTAAAGGGGTTGTAAAGGTTTGTTTTTTATTTTCTAAATGGGTTCCTTTATGCTAGTGCATTGTTGGTTCACTTACCTTTTCCTTTGATTTCCCTTCTAAATGTTTTTTTTCTTTGTGTTCTTTGTCTGAATTTCTCACTTCCTGTTTATCCTCAGTAAGCTTGCCCCCATCATCCGAGACATTCTGGCTGCTCAATACTTTGTTATATATCCTTTGTTGGCAATGACAGAGGTAAAATGTTTTCTGTAAGTCTTCACAAGGTTGTCACACACTGTTGCTGGTATGTTGGCCCATTCCTCCATGCAGATCTCCTCTAGAGCAGTGATGTTTTGGGGCTGTCGCTGGGAAACACGGACTTTCAACTCCCTGCAAAGGTTTTCTATGGGGTTGAGATCTGGAGACTGCCTATGCCACTCCAGGACCTTGAAATGCTTCTTGCGAAGCCACTCCTTTGTTGCCCGGGCGGTGTGTTTGTGATCATTGTCATGCTGAAAGACATAGCCATGTTTAATCTTCAATGCCCTTGCTGATGGGAGGAAGTTTGCGCTCAAACTCTCACGATACATGGCCCCATTCATTCTTTCATGTTCAAGGATCAGTCGTCATGTTCCCTTTGCAGAGAAACAGCCCCAAAGCATAATGTTGCCACCCCCATGCTTCACAGTAGGTATGGTGTTCTTTGGTTGCAACTCAGCATTCTCTCTCCTCCAAACACGACAAGTTGTGTTTTTACCAAACAGTTCTACTTTGGTTTCATCTGACCATATGGCATTCTCCCAATCCTCTTCTGGATCATCCAAATG
Organism: Rana temporaria; assembly: GCF_905171775.1. NCBI lineage: Eukaryota > Metazoa > Chordata > Amphibia > Anura > Ranidae > Rana > Rana temporaria. The sequence continues at coordinate 298,284,159 of NC_053492.1, forward strand.
CTCTCTAGCAAACCTCAGACGGGCACCGGACATGTACTGGCTTAAGCAGGGGGACACATCTGGCACTGCAGGATCTGAGTCCCTGGCGGCGTAGTGTGTAACTGATGGTAGCCTTTGTTACGTTGGTCCCAGCTCTCTGCAGGTCATTCACTAGGTCCCCAATGTGGTTCTGGGATCTTTGCTCACTGTTCTTGTGATAATTTTGACCCCATGGGGTGAGATCCTGCGTGAAGCCCCAGATCGAGGGAGATTATCAATGGGCTTGTATGTCTTCCATTTTCTAATTATTGATCACACAGTTGATTTCTTCACACCAAGCTGCTTGCCTATTGCAGATTTCCAGCCTGGTGCAGGTCTACTATTTTGTTTCTGGTGTCCTTCAACAGCTCTTTGGTCTTCACCATAGTGGAGTTTTGAGTGTGACTGTGGACAGGTGTCTTTTATACTGATACCTGTTCATTATTGACATCTTTACATATCGTCAATGGGACGTGGACGTATGACAATACAATAACCAGTCTATTTAAAGCGGATGTCCGCTGAAAAAAAAATTATTAAAAGCCAGCAGCTACAAATACTGCAGCTGCTGACTTTTAATATCAGCACACTTACCTGTCCTGGAGTCCAGCGCTGTCCGCAGCAGAGTACGAGCGATCGCTCGTCACTCTGCTGCCCCCACTGCTATCCTCGGTGAGGGAACCAGGAAGTGAAGCGCTCCGGCTTCACTGCCTGGTTCCCTACAGCGCATTCGCATTTCGCGCTGCGCCATCTGACTGGCTCCCGCTGTGTTCTGGGAGTCGAGTGTTCTCAGAACACAACGGGGGACGGGGACGGGAACTGTTGTTCTGCCCGCAGTCTACCCGCAGACTGTGTGGCCGGAAGTGGGTGCAAATACCTGTCTTTAGACAGGTATCTGCACCCCCCTCCCCCTGAAAGGTGTCAAATGTGACACCGGAGGGGGGGAGGGCTCCGATCAGCGGGAGTTCCACTTTAGGGCAGAGCTCCGCTTTAAAACACTCACACACACACACACACACATATATATATATATATTAGCCTATATGCACATGGCTGTACAGGTGCCATACAATGTGCAGAGCCTACAAAATCACTCTTCCATGATCTATAGCTGTCATATACAGCCACCCACTAAGAAGAATTAGACCATGTGCCTGTGCGGTTATCGGCACTTGGTCATAAAGCACCCGCATGTATGCAGACATATGCTCAGGGTAGACAGTGTGCTAAAACTATTGTTGTAGGGAAAATAGGAAATATATTTCATTATGCATCTGATGTACTATAGCCGTGTTCAGTAAAGAATTCTTTACACTGTATGTCAATGCAAATAGTAATAAAAAAATAACAAATGCAGAAAATCTCTGGAATACATGCATGTTTCCACGTTTTCATTTCTTTAACCATTTCCCCTCTGACACATGTTCATCCACTATGGACCAGAGAAACTCTTAAACCCTGTGGACAGCCTTCCCAGAAGAGAGACGCTGTTATAACTGCAAAGGGTGGGCCAACCAATTATTAAACCCTACGGACTAAGACTGGGATGCCATTAAAGCTCATGTGTGTGAATGCAGGTGTCCCAATACTTTTGACAATATGGTGTATGTATAGACATTATTAATGATAGGAGGTCACAGGGTTGATTTACTAAAGGCAAATAGGCTGTTCACTTTGCAAGGGAATATCTCCTTAAGTCTAGTAAATGAGAGGAAGCTCTGCTGAATGCCATCAGGAAAATATTGTTTTTTTTCCTTGCACATGATTGGAAACTCTTTGTAAGGTGAGTTTTTACCACATTCACTAAGTTAAACAGGATCTTTGTTAAAAAAAAAATACAAGTCAGCAAATACTGTAGCTGCTGACTTTTCATAAACACACACTTGCCAGCCCAGTGATCCAGTGTTGTCCTCACCTGGGCTGCTTCTTTGTTGGTCTTTGGGTCCCTGGCGCCACCATTTTGGATGTGGGAAGCTACTGTGATTTCATGAGGCTTCACAGGCGGCTTGCCACTGCACATCAAAGAGTCGCACTGCACTTTGTGAATGAACCTGCAGCCTCCTGGGACCTATGACATATTCTAGGAGATTGTGGGCAGAAGGGGGACAAACTTCTGTCCAAATTGCTTTGGCCATTTGAGTGAAAGTGGAAGTGGGTACCTGCCAGAAATAGGTACTCGTTCCCTAAAAAAAAAAAAAAATCCAATTTTTTTTTGGAGAAGGGGGGAAGGATTAGAAAAAGGGGAACTTACCTTTTGAGGTGCAGTTACCCTTTAGGTGAAAATTACCTAGCAAAATGAAAAATTATTTTGCAAAGTGAACCGTCTATGAGTCTTTATGATTGCTCCATAACAGCATAAATAAAGGATTACAGAATGTAGATAAATTATCATATCGAATCAGCCCTTGAACAACATGGCATTTAGAATCTGGGGGCCAAATCCTCAAACGGGATAAGCAGGCGGAACTGCTGTTCAGCCTGCGTATCCCTGTGCCTATCTTTGGAACTGATCCTCAGAAGCAGTTTTCCAAAGATAGGCAGAAGATCTGACATCTGTAAGACACTTACACTGTCGGATCTTAGGATGCAGTACCGCATCCGCCGCTGGGGGCATTTCGTGACGAAATGCCGCCTAGCGTATGCAAATGAGGACTTACGGAGATCCACAAAGCTTTTCAGCTTTGTGTTTTCTGAGTAAGTTTACGTTTGCATACGTAAAATTAGTTCTACTTTTACAAAGTGTAAACTAGTTACACCTTGTAAAAACAGACCTTTTTTTCGATCGCCGCGATTTTTTTAAAATTTTGAATTTTATTTTTCGGCGCGTAACTTTTTTTTTACCCGACGCAACTTTATTGTCCCGTCGCAATCCACAAAGCCCGGCGTAACGTAATTTCACGCGCTGCCCGTCGGGAAAATGACGTCACAAGCATGCGCAGTACGGCCGGCGCGAGAGCGCGCCTCATTTAAATTGTCATCGCCCCCTGGAGAAGAGGACCGCCTTGCGCCGGGAGAATTTAAGTTACACGGCCTGAAATTTCTAGGTAAGTGCTTTGTGGATCGGGCACTTAGGTAGAAATTTTAAGGCAGTGTAACTTAAATGGGAAAAGATAAGTTAGGCAGGATCTTTGAGGATTTGGCCCAGGGTGTATAAATGTGGCAATCTCTGTAAGCAATAATAATTCCAATTACCTTGTCCTGCAGCGGCGTTTTGCAGGCGCTTTAAACCCTTTTTCAGCCGTTAGTGTGCCGGAAAGCGAAGCAAAAACGACGGTAAAGCCCAGCTAAAAATAGTGGCGCTTTACCGCCAATGCCCGGCGCTGATGAGTGTGAAAGTGCCCTAAGTGAAGGGTGAACATTTTTGTTTATCTTTAAGAAATAAAACCCACCGACTTACTGCTTTATGCACTGACTGGTTTACTTAAGAAGTTGAGAATGTTCACACTATAAATTGTTTGAATGTTCACTTCAATTATCCCCTTCTGCGAGATCTGCTTTGATGATTGGATAGTTGAAGTGAATCTTGACAGAATTCGTTGTGTGAGTATTCTCAGTTTCTATTGTAAATCAGCCTAACTCGGTGTATAATCATCTTCAGTAAGATTCTTGACAGACTTCCTGTTCAGGCTTGCAGCCGAAAACCCCACAACTCACACAGTCAGAGTTTACCTGAAGCAGTCGAAAGCAGAATAAGCAAAAGAAGCAGGATCCGCAACATAATACACGGCACTGGCACTGCTGGTGCTGTCCAAGTGGCTCCTTAGCATTTGCAGGATCTTTTCATTGGTGTAGGTATCATAAACCTGTGAAAAAATCGAATCCAGGCAGTAAAGATGGCAGACCCGTCTGTGATTTGAGCATGAGTGACTATAGTACCTTCCTCTTGTTTTTCCTGTTGGTTAAAACATTTCCGCCACAGTCTATGCTGCCCTAGCAAATTAATTTCTGTTTGTCATACCACGCATCCAGCATTCCTTTTCTAATGTTTTCCTTGCTATAGCCTCAGGCAAGAGGTGAACAAAGAACATTCAGAAACAGTGTTGAGCTATGAGGAAAACTGCAGAAGACCAAAAAAGACATTACCCTAAAGTGTTACTAAATCCACAACAGTAAAATCAGTCTGTATATGCCGTAAAGCATGCTTGTTATACTCACTGTGGAACCTAAGGGGCTAATCCTCCACATTGTATAAAAAGGCTGTTTGATCCTGTCTTCTCTAATACCCCCCTTCTTCTACTCTTCTCAATCCAGCTGCTGATAGAACAGAGCCCTAGGAGGCACTCTGCACATTCTCAGTTTGGTGTGTATTGCAAGAGAGTTTTTTTTTTGGAGGGTGCATGTGATCAGCACAGGGTCAGGGGTCATGCAGCCTCATAGCACAATCAGAGGAGAATGGAAACTCCTTCTACAAGCTTTAACCAGACACTGATAGAAGTCACATATACTGCTGATGAGAAAATATATTGAGCACTTTTTTAAAAAGGTACCCACTCCTTTTTCTTCAATTCTCACCTGCACTTGGCCTGCCCCCCACAGTCCGAGCCCCTGGGACAGGTCACATGTTAGAGCTGTCTGCAGGACTCGCTGCACCGCTATGCCTCACCCATGTACAGATCAAAGCCACCTGTGAGACCTAAAAATTCAAATTTAGGATGGCGGCACCAGAAAACCGATGCTGATGAACAGTCAGCTGCAGGGAAGAGAGCATTAGACTCTCAGGCCCCGTACACACGGCCGAGGAACTCGACGTGCCAAACATGTCGAGTTCCTCGGTGAGTTCAGGGATGAAGCCGCAGAGGAGCTCGGCGGGCCGCCTTCTCCCATAGAACAACGAGAAAATAGAGAACATGTTCTCTATTTTCTCTACGAGTTCCTCGGCGGCTCCATCGGGCCAAAAGTGTACAGACGACAGAGTTTCTCGGCAGAATCCGGGTTTGACCGAGTTTCTCGGTGAATTCTGCCGAGAAACTCTGTCGTGTGTACGAGGCCTCATAGGTATTTTTTCCCCAACTACATTAAGACCTCCTACAATTAATATAGGCTAGATGCATTTTTAGACACCCCACGTTTTTAGATGGCTTTACTCTTAATAAGTCCCCCTGCCCCTCCTCACTCATACCCCTAGGAGGTTAGTGGGAAACAGATATAGGAAGAACATTATCCCCCCCCCTCTAAAAAAAATCATCAAATTAGCTCCCAGTTTCTTCATTACCACAAAAATGCAATTAATAATTTTTCAAACTTTTGACTGGGCAGTACATACCGTATTTGCCGGCGTATAAGACGACTGGGCGTATAAGACGACCCCCTAATTTTCCAGAAAAAAAATTGGTTTTGGGATATACTCGCCATATAAGACGACCCCCTTCCTTCTAGTCTTTCTGGAAGCTGAGGGGTAGCCGGAACAACCGCTGACAGAAACAACCGCTGACAGAAACAGGCTTTTTTCAAATCTCACTGTGCCATTACATTACATGCCTCACTGTGCCATTACATTACATGCCCCACTGTGCCATTACATTACATGCCCCCACTGTGCCATTACATTACATGCCCCCACTGTGCCATTACATTACATGCCCCCACTGTGCCATCACTTGCCCCCACAGTGCCATCACTTGCCCCCACAGTGCCATCACTTGCCCCCACTGTGCCATCACTTGCCCCCACAGCGCCATCACTTGCCCCCACTGTGCCATCACTTGCCCCCACTGTGCCATCACTTGCCCCCACAGTGCCATCACTTGCCCCCACTGTGCCATCACTTGCCCCCACAGTTCCATCACTTTCCCCTCACAGTGCCATCACTTGCCCCCACTGTGCCATCACTTGCCCCCACTTTCCCCCCCACTGTGCCATCACTCACGTTTTGCAGCTTCTGGCTTCCAGGCCGGTGACAGTCTCTGTCTGCTGCGAGCGTCCATGATTTGAAAGCCGCGCCTTCTTCTCAGACTGTCCTGTGATAGGCGGAACACAAATCTTCCCAGCAGCGCCTCTGTTCTGTGTTCCACCTATCATGGATGTCCTCTCGTCCGAGGATGAGAAGGCATCTGTGATAGGAGGAACAGAGGACAGAGGCGCTGCTGGGAAAATTTGTGTTCCGCCTATCACAGGGCACTCTGAGGAGGAGGAGCGGCTTTTAAATCATGGACGCTCGCAGCAGACGGAGACTGTCACCGGCGTATAAGACGACCCCCGACTTTGGATGCATTTTTTTGCATCCGAAAAGTCGTCTTATACACCGGAAAATACGGTAGTCCCCTCCAAACTTTTTTTTTTTTTTTTTAAACATCCGACCTTTGCTGGAGAGGATGTGGTCCCTACATATCTGGTGGGATTGTTCTAAACTTACTCTGTTCCAGGAAGTGATCAAGGCACAAATATTGCACTTAACTGATTCCTGCCTACCAAAGGATTCCCCAGTCTATCTAATCTACAACACCCCTCAAACTGAAAATCCTATAAAAATTCCTTTTTTATCCCTTAATGCTGACAAAACCCTGATCACAGCCCTCTGGAAAAAAATTCACCCACAGGCAACTAAAGACTGCTTCAATAAAGTAAACATGATTGTAGAAGTAGATCAATGGTATTTCTCCCAAAGGATAACTACAATATTTGGGGTGACCATCCCTTGCCTTCAAACCAGCATCAATTTCCGTTTTTGAAGGAAATCAACAGATAGTTTGTTTCAAACATCTTGGAGAACTAAGCACAGATCCTCTGTGGATGTAGGCTGCCTCAAATCCTTCTGTCTCTTCATGTTTTCCCAGACAGACTTGATGATGTTGAGATCAAGGCCCTGTGGGGGTCAAACCATCACTTGCATGACTCCTTGTTCTTCTTTACACTGAGTATAGTTGTTAATGACATGGCTGGATGTTTGGATTGTTGTCCTGCTGCAGAGTAAATTTGGTACCAATCACACGCCTCCCTGATGGTATGACATGATGGATAAGTATCTGCCTGTATTTCTCAGTATTGAGGACACCATTTATTCTGACCAAATCAACTTTATTTGCAGAAATACTGCCCAAAACTTGTAAGGAACATCCACCATGATTCACTGTTGGCTGCAGACACTCATTATTGTACCTCTCACCAGCCCTTTGGCAAACAAACTTCCTTCTGCAACAGCCAAATATTTCACATTTTGACTCATTAGTCCAGAGCACCCGCTGCAATTTTTCTACACCCCAGTTCCTATATTTTCCTGCGTAGGATATGGAAACAAGGCCAAGCAACTCAACTATCATTGACCTGGCTTTATCACACTTTCTGTCTCCTTATTTACATGGCAGGCCCCCACTGCCTAAGCTCTGCCCACTATACTAGTCGTGCACGTTGGAGCTTGGAGCTCTCTGTTTTGCCCGTCCCTGGCTTCATTGGGCGTTACAGTGCAGGGAGCACTATAATGATAATAATATTAATAGTAAAATATGTGTTGTTCTGGCCAACATTCTGATTTCTGTTTATGATATCCTAAAGTGAAGTAAGCTTATTTTTGATGATATATATATACAGACCTCAAATTTTCCACTCGCATTTTAGGCCCATGTGTAGGCCCTTTTCCGGCTTTTTCTGTCAGAATTTCCAACAGCAAAAATTTGAGAGCTGGTTCTCAAATTTTCTTAATGGGAAAAGTTCTTGTCGGAAATTCCGATCGTCTGTATGCAATTCCAACGAACAAAAAATCATGCATGCTCGGAATCAATTTGACGTATGCTCGGAATCATTGAACTTAATTTTTCTCGGGTAGTTGTAGTGTGGTACGTCACAGCGTTCTTTACGGTCGGAATTTTGTGTGACCGTGTGTATGCAACACAAGTTTGAGCCAAAATTCTGTCTGAAAAAATCCAAGGTTTTCTTGTCAGAATTTCCAATCGCGTGTAAGCGGCATTAGGCACTTTTCTTTCCAATGAGCAGCAATGTTGTACTTACTTCTTACTACTTTACTCTTATTACTATAGTACTGTATTGTACATTACATTTTCTTAACTGCTACACAACATGTGCTGTGTAGTACTTGATATAGACCTGACCCCTGCATTGTATGTTGAATATTACCTCGTACTGACAAAAGTGTTTATTTTCACCCTTACTGATGGCAGGTGTTTTCATGACAAGCAAACAAGTGGATTGGACTGACTGTTAGGTAGATTCACAAAGAGTTAGGCCGGCTTATCAGTAGATAAGCCGGCCTAACTCAGAATCTACGCCGCCGTATGTTTAAGCGTATGCTCAAACAGAGATACGCTTAAACATATCTAAGATAGGACGGCTTACGCCGTCCTATCTTAGATTGCAATTTTTATGATGGCCGCTAGGTGGCGCTTCCATTGCGGCCGGCGTAGATTATGTAAATGAGGGGATACGCCGATTCACGAACGTACGCCAGGCCGATGCAGTACTTTTACGCCGTTTACGTAAGAGATAAGCCGCGTAAAGTTAGTGCTAGGCTCTAGTGGAATAGTAATGTTAAGTATGGCCGCCGTTCCCGCCGCGAAATTTGAAATTTTTACGTTGTTTGCGTAAGTCGTCCGCGAATCGGGATTTACGTAGTTTACGTCCACGTCGAAATCAATAGGCCCGTACGGCGTACTTAGCGGCAATGCACACTGGAAAATTTAGTCGCCCGGCGCCTAAATTTTTTACCATGAAACACGCCCCCCCCCAACCCATTTGAATTAGGCGCCCTTAAGCCCGCTCGTTTTAGGCTACGCCGCCGTAAATTAGCAGGTAAGTATATTGAGAATCAATACTAGCCTAGCTAATTTACGGCGGCGTAGCCTAAACAGGCTACGCTACGCCGTCGTAACTATAAGCCATTGTACCTGAATCTACCTATATATCTGCAAATCGTTTTTTTTTTTGTCTTTATCTTTGTCGATCCTTTGTTTTTGTTTTTTATTTTAAATGGAAGTTTGGACTCTAGTTGCACACATAAACATTCATTGTATATTGACCCTCAATAGGTAATGAAGTTATGTTAGGTGGTGGACTCAAAAAAAATAAAACTGCTATGTTATTGTTATTGACAGAATGCATTTTACAGTACATGTAATTTTATAGTTAAAAAGCGCACATGGGAAAGCCATACATATTTGAGAAAAGGCAATGAAAGTGACCCATTTTCCTCTTGCTACTCTATCTAACAGTACTGGTGCATTTATGTTTTTATAGTTTTTGTTTACTGTTCCTTCTTTCGTGTCACAGCTCTCAAGCAATCCCTAGATTGCTGCTTTAAGATGGGAACTATTAGATGGAAATTACAATGTCTGTATTTATTTTAAGGTGGATATGATGACTTTATATACAGTAAATAAATATGTGGCTTATATTTCAAATACAGAAAATATGTGTTCACTTTATGTTCATACAAAGGTCTCCAGTTTTGATTGAAAAATTGAAAGAAAAAAAAAAGTTGCATCTCTGCTCAAGTGCCCGACTGCCTGTGAAATCAGTTCTTTATTATAGGACATATGACAATATGAAATAGCCTTCCCTAGCAATTAGTTCTAATTCAAGTTCAAAATACTGAATGTTTTCTTAAAGGGGTTGTAAAGGTGTGTTTTTTATTTTCTAAATGGGTTCCTTTAACCCCCCATGGGGGTATTCCCGAGTCTGACACGGGGTTACATTTTTGTACTGCGATCGGTAACCCCGAGTCAGACTCGGGCTCGCCTTGCTGAATCCACAGGCTTGGTTTACTTACCTTGTCCCTGGATCCAGCGATGCCACCGCGCTGTGTGAGCGAGCGGGACCTCTCTTGATTCACACAGTGCCTCTGTGTGCCGCCGATCTCCGTTCCCTGCGACGTTACGACGCACGGGGCGGAGAACGGCGCCAAATTCAAAAAGGTAAACAAACACCTTACATACAGTATACTGTAATCTTATAGATTACAGTACTGTATGTAAAAAATACACACCCCCCTTGTCCCTAGTGGTCTGCCCAGTGCCCTACACGTTCTTTTATATAATAAAAACTGTTCTTTCTGCCTGCAAACTGTAGATTGTCCATAGCAACCAAAAGTGTCCCTTTATGTCAAAAATGGTTTTAGAGAAGCTAGAAAACAGCGATAATAAATTATAATCACTTGCAGAATTGTGCGATAGCGATTTGTGGGGAAATTCGTCAGAAAAAAATAAAAGTAATGACAGCGACAATTCTGCAACTGAGCAAATTTCAGTGATTTTGAGTTGATTACATTATTGAATCATTTTTATTATAATTATATTATTATTTGTTATAATTATTTATAATTTTTTATTATATTATAATTTATAATTTTGTTTTAAAAAAAATGTCATACCCGGGATGCCTACTAGACTCTTGTTTGGTCAGATTTAAGTGAGTTATTCCTAAAAATTACAGGCCTACAGTATAAAACGCCAAATTTCCTTGCAAATAATGGTACCGCTTTCAGCACCTAAAATCTGAAATAATCATACCGCCAGGGAGGTTAAGCTAGTGCATCGTTGGTTCACTTACCTTTTCCTTACATTTCCCTTCTAAATGTTTTTTTTTCTTTGTCTGAATTTCTCACTTCCTGTTCCTCTTCAGCATTGGTGTGCACAGCCTATTGCATTAGGGTGTGCACCCCAGGGCACAAACGCACATGCGTGTATATCAGCTGAGCAGTGGAAGGTGTTGGTAGAGAAGAGATTGGTGCCAGTAGGGCAGTGGACGGTGTCAGAAGATTTTTATTTTTATATTTTTTTTTTACAATTCCCCCCGCTCTCCATCCAAAAGCATCTCCCGCAGCAGTTGGCGGGACAGGGGAGGAGGGAAGCTGGCAGCACTGCAGGGAGGAGACAGGGGGAATCAGCACTGCATGGGGTGATTAGGGTGTGACCAGGCACACCCTGTGCGCACGCCTATGCTCCTCAGTAAGCTGTTCAGTAAGCTGTTCTGGCTGACTAAATACAGCTCGGATTATGGTGGCAAGCTTACTGGGGAGAAGCAGGAAGTGATAAATTCAGACAAAGAATAAAAACATTTAGAAGGGAAATCGAAGGAAAAGGTAAGTGAACCAAGTATGCACTAGTTTAAAGGAACCTATTTAGAAAATAAAAAACAAACATTTACAACCCCTTTAAAATAAAAATATATAAAGGATTACTAAAAAATTAGAGCATTGATCCAGAGATTACTTCCTTTAGCAAAATAAATAATGTAGGATTTGTTCCTGTTGAAGGCCCAAAATATATAATTTATTTTTAATTTATTTATTGTTTTGCATCAGCTGAGGGGTTTGCAGATGTGTGTAACCTCAGGGTGTATGGAACGGTGTTTGTAACTGATTGATAATTTAACAAATGTAAATCTGTCATTTGAGGGTTATAATACATAATTTACATAATACATACAGTATACAGTATATCAGCCTATACACTTTCGAAAATATGTTTGCCGCGGCACTGACTGGAACACCAAGACAGTCTTATCAGTAACCAGTAAACACGTTTTAAGTCTTATTTTTCTGCGTCCCTTACAAGTAGTCCCCATCGTTCTTCCAGATGCCCAAGTTCATCGTCTTTAGCGGTTTCTTGTGCTTCAGGTGGTAAGTAAAGCTGAGACAAAAGCCCTTCTTGCTTTTTCTGGCATTGCTTTATGCAGTTTTCAAGCTCTCTTTTCTTAGATAGGTTTGGTATGTAGAAAGAAGGATCCTCTGGACTCCAATCTACAAACAGCGTACTAGAATCATCTATATCTTCTATTACATTTAGTGTGTCTAATTTTTCCATAAACAAGTCCTCAGGGTCACAAAGGTCCTCTTTTATCGTGTCAACATTGGAAAAATCTGAAACATCATGTGGGAAATAAGGATAGCTAACCATAGTCTTTTCTGATGTATATAAATTTGTCACAACATCAAATTCATCATTTTCTTGTACAGGAGAAACACTTCCAACGCTTTTAATGTATCCATAAGGATCTCTTTTTTCACATATATTTGTTGATGTAGAGAGTGGTCTAATTGTTTCTTGAAGGTGATGGGGCATATCATATGGCGAAATAGTGGGTCTTGGAGTTATTACTGGTTCCTGAAGACTGACATATCCATAGTCATTAATAGACTCTTCATCAGCTTCTTTTGTAACACCTGAATCACAGCTTATGCGATCTTTATCCTTTGTGATTTGCTGATGGGTCTGATTCTGAAACTCTTGATCTTCTTCACCAGACATCATGTTGTCTCGTAGGTTAGGTTTTCCAGGTTCAATGGTGATGACGTTAATGGTTACAGTATGTGCATCAACTAAAATTGCATTTATGTTCTTTCTGGTGGTAATGTTCTAAGACAAAGAGAAGAAATATATTTTCAATATATATTAAGAAAATCATTTTTTAGTTACTTTTTGTGATAATCTATTTTTCATTGTAGACTTTAAACCATGTGGCTACCACAGACTATGACAGTACACATTAGGGATATGATAGGGATCAGGTAGACCATTAGTTCAACACGAACTCTAGTTGTTTGCAGTTCAAGAAAATGGTGAACTATTGCATGCATTCACCTCTGTATAAACCTTTACCAATAATGGCCCTTCTGACTCTTTTCAGGTGGCTTTTAAGTGGTATCAGTTTTAGCCAGTGTGAAGGAAAGTACCGTATTTGCCGGTGTATAAGGCGACCGGGCGTATAAGACGATTTTTTGCCTGTACTCACCGTATAAGACGACCCCCCTTCCGAGGCTTCCGACGCTTCATATTTCTTCCTTCTGGAGCCATATTCTTCTTCCTTCTTGCTGGAGCTAGGGCCAATCACAGCAAGCGATGTATTCTATTAATGAATACAAAGCCTCCTTGGATTGGCAGAGGCTGTAATATCATCAGCCCATGCCTCTCTGACTCTCAAAGCCAATCCGAGCAGGCTACTGTGTGTAGCCTGCTCGGATTGGCAGAGGTTGTTACTCCATTTCGAGCAGGCTCTGTATTCATTTGAATACATCGCTCACCGGGATTGGCTAAGCGGTATATACTGTATGTAGCCAAAGCTACATACAGTATTACTGCACATCCAGCAGGCATCCGAGCAGCTGACCCGGCGTATAATACGACCCCTGCTTTTTGGCCATTTTTTTTAAGTGTAAAAGGTAGTCTTATACGCCAGCAAATACAGTATCCCTGTGGCCGCACATTCTTTTCATCCCAGAGTACAATGATAAGTGGCAACCTTAGCCTGGACAAAGCAGAACAAAAGCACTTAAAGTGGAGGTTCACCCGAAAAGTTAATTTTTAGATTGATTGATTGATGCTAATTTTGTCAAGGTGAATCGGGTAGTTTTTTTAAAATCGAAGCAGTACTTACCGTTTTAGAGAGCGATCTTCTCCGCCACTTCCGGGTATGGGCTGCGGGACTGGGCATTCCTATTTGATTGACAGGCTTCCGACGGTCGCATCTATCGCGTCACGATTTTCCGAAAGTAGCCGAACGTCGGTGCACAGGCGCCGTATAGAGCCGCACCGACGTTCGGCTTCTTTCGGCTACTCGTGACGCGATGTATGCGACCGTCGGAAGCTTGTCGGAAGCCTGTCAATCAAATAGGAACGCCCAGTCCTGAAGACCATACCCGGAAGCGGCGGAGAAGATCGCTCTCTAAAACGGTAAGTACTGCTTCGATTTTAAAAAAACTACCCGATTCCCCTTGACAAAATGATCATCAATCTAATGCTAAAAAAAAATTTTCGGGTGAACTCCCGCTTTAAAAAGGAAAAAAATAAAACGAAAAACGTTGAAATGTTAAAAGACAAATCATTTACCAGAATTGTTGGATGTGTGGGGTTGCTTCCATGAATATATTTGTGTGTGGCATATCCTAATAAAATGAATGTACAGAAGATAGCTGTCACAGGCAAAATATATATCATCCCTTTAATGGTTTGTTCAGATGTGTGATCTGCAAAGAAATCAATGCATTTTAGTTATATCAATACATTTCTGTGTCTTGCAGTTGTAATATACAGTACACATCCATTATACTGAGGATTTTTAAACACTACAGACTCTGTACACAATTAAAGGTAAACTCCTGTTTTGTTAAAACATGTAAAAAAATAATAATGTGTTTATGCAGAATTGTATTTCTTTGTAACTTTAGGACCGTGCTTTACAGAGTTCTTTATCCCTCTACTCTGGTAGTTGGTTCACTGCATTTCCCAATTTTCTGCACAGACTAGGCCAGATTACAGACATTTTCTTGCTATTCTAAGAGATTCATCTTTTGCAAGCTACTTGCACAGAATGGGGTTCCTTTACTCGCCAGAAACAAGTGCATAGTGTATGGCAAGCTTAAAGTGTTACTAAACCCACAACAGTTGGATCAGCCTGTATATGCAGGAAAAAGCATGCCTGTTATACTCACTGTGGAACCTAAGAGGTTATTCCTCTGCATTGTGTAAAAAGGCTGTTTGATCCCGTCTTCTCTGATCCGTCCCTTCTTGCACTGTCCCCAATCCATCTCCTGATTATACAGAGCCTTGGGGGCACTCTGCACATGCTCAGTTTGGTGTGTATTGCTAGAGAGTTTTTTTTTTCAGAAGGTGCATGTGATCAGCACAGGGCCAATCAGCACTCTCCAGACAGAGGGTCATGGGTCATGCAGCCTCATATGACAGTCAGAGGAGAATGAAAATGCCTCCTATAAGCTTTAATCAGGGCTTAGCCAGACACTGATAGAAATCACATGATTGCTATATACTGCTGATGAGAAAAGGTATTTGGCAGTTTATATTTAATAAATAATAATTGCATTTTCATGTTCTCTGTACTCTGGAAGACCAGATTTAGTGAATGCAGGGTTCAGGGTTTAGTAAGACTTTAAAGTGGAGTTCCACCCTAATTTACATCAACTGTTAATGATCACATCCCCATTCATTTTTGGAAAGTCTTTTTCTTGATCTTCTACCTTTTGTTGCGGGTAAATGCTGTACTTACATCCATCCTCGCCTCGGTGAGGCACCTCATTTCCCTTTTCCCATTGGCTCCTGGGATAGCAATGTCATCAATCTCAGGAGTCAATGGGCATCCTCCACACACACCATGCGTGAGATCAGGAGGTGCATGCTGGGTAGCCAGTTGCACCTATTTCCCAGAAGAGAGTCCCAGCAGGCTTCAGATGCCCACAATCAAGATAGTTGCTTGACTTATCAGGAGTTCCAAGTAAGTCCTAAGCCGGGTACAAAGACCAAAAACTTTATCATATACAGCACATGCCAATTTTTAATGTATAAGCAGCGACTGTCACAGGGGTTATTTAAAATAAAAAGTCTGAAACTCTGCTTTAAGACTGCCCAAATCTATACAATCTGATTGTATAATCAGACTGCCTTTTGAGCATTCGTCTTAATGCCGGACTCAAACACTACTGTAAATGACAGCTTCTTGTTAACAGTTGTTAACAACCAGTGATGTTAACCAGCCCCTATCATTTACTGTCTAGGAAACCCAGGCCCTGTAAACAAAGGGGATATACAAGTATAGCATTTTGGTCATTGACATTACCTGTCTCATAGTTTACATTTA
The DNA here is from genome assembly GCF_905171775.1 of Rana temporaria. NCBI lineage: Eukaryota > Metazoa > Chordata > Amphibia > Anura > Ranidae > Rana > Rana temporaria. The sequence goes on from NC_053492.1 coordinate 298,299,711, forward strand.
CATTTGTTTATATTTAGCAATGGGGACTTTGCAGTGAATGTACTGACTGGAATAGTTGTGTCTATCAGTTGGCTGATGTAACCTACCTACATGATAGACAATAACAGCGGTCACATGATTATAAATCCTGCCCTGCCTCCCAGCATCCTAAACTCCTTAAAGGGCCAGGAGGCGCTGGCTTCCTGGAGTTAAATAAAGAACTAGTCAAAAACTGTGTAAGTATGTTTAGTTACCTTTCACTTTTTTGTGTGAATGAGTAGGGGTACCATGAACCCCCTACCTATTTACATTGTACATTGTATCTGCAGGTCCTTGTTTATAAAGGAGGCTTCCAGATACGCCCTCCACCCTTAGAGCTTGTGAGAAAGACACCCTTGTCCTCATGTAAATAGGTGCTTTTCCTAGGGTTGTCCCCTTTGCAAGAAACCCCCCTCGCATACTTCAACAGCCAGCAAGTGGTGGGCCTGCCTGGCTTTGACTCCGATGAGGCCGTGAGGACAGGTAAGTTTTTTTTTTCTATCTGGTGTGTAGCATGTGTGTGTGGGGGGGAAGGGAATATGTGACAAGTGTGTGGATCCTCCAACCTGTGTATGTTTTGTGTCATCCACAGATGGCCAGGAGGGTGCTGGGCCATCTGGCCAGTCTGCACCATCCCCCGGACATCAGGCTGCTGAAGACCCCTAGGAAAGAGTCCTCGGGGGAGGGGAGTGGCCATAACTCACCTCATGAGGAGGATGAGGGGGAGGAGGTTGAGGAGGAGGAGGTTGAGGAGGAGGAGGTAACCATTGCCAGTGAAATACTTCACCTTTTGGATGAGGCTCCCCCTGTGGCTGGCAGCAGTCAGGCCTCTATCAGGGGTAGCCCCTCCCACTCCTCCCCCAACAGGGCTTCCCCCCAAGGGGGCTTCCCTTCTCCCATGCCACAAGCCTCATCTGCAGGCAGGAAGGCCACCTGGAAGACCAGGGGGGTGTCAGACTTTCTGCCGGCCAATCTTAGGAGGGACCAGGCCCTTCAGACCCGCCATCTGGGTCAGGTCACCCGGACTTTGGCCCAGATGGAGGAGAGCCTGGTCTCCATAAAGGACTCCGTGATGGACGTGAGCACTAACTCCTTGGCATTCATAAACTGTTTTAATGAACTGCAGACTGCCACAGCAGGCGTGGGTCAGGAGGTGCATGCCCTGACCCAGGCTGTCCAGGCCAATACGGCAGCCCTGAATGTTGGCCTCAACAGGATAGCCGTGGCCTTGGAGGGCAGGCCAGCAGGTGGGCAGACACCAGCGGAGGCTTCTCCTTCCCCTGATTCCCCCCCATGAGTCTCCCCTGAGGGGCCGGGGCCGTGGCCGGCCCAGGCGTGGGTCACCCCGATGTTAATTTGTGATGTACTTTTGATTTCAGTGTTTTATTATTTTTTTTGTTTTTACTGTGATTATGATTTGTTTTATGTTTGTGAATGATGTATGAATATGGGGGTGACATTCCTGCCAGAAAAGGGGTGTCACCCTCAGTTTTGGTGGAGAAGGGTTCCCCAGGACCAGGGAGAAGTGATCCCAAGGTCCATGTGAAAGGTGTATGAATGTACAGTTACATAATTGGAGCCTTGGCGGGGCGTTGCTGCTCCCTAGTACCGTGCGGTGTACTTTGGTCTAATCCAATTCGATGAGGATGGGGGGGTGTGTGCTAGGGACCACAGTGGTGTGCATGCATGCATTCTCATTGTGCCATGATTAATGTGTGTGTTTAACGTGCAAAGATGCCTTCTGCGCGCCTCTAAAGTCACTAGTATAGCTTTGAGCATGGATGCCCCTGGCATGTTGGCATACAGATTGTTGTCCTGCAAGTGTGTGTGCTCAGCTCGTCCCTAACGGTGTTGCTTTAGCTGACCTGCACACGTCTGGTGCAAAGTTAAGCCTGCTTTTATAAGGGGTAACATTACGCCGGACAAACAGCTGATGCGCACATGGCGTAGCCTGCGTCGCACAAGCGTACTTTTGTGGATCGCCGTATCTCCCTCATTTGCATATTTGACTAGCAAAACAATGGTGCGTCTAGCGTATTTTTGCGCCCCAAGATGCGCCGGTGTAATCGTTTTACGTCAGTCGGAAAAAGCTGGTTTTCAGGCTATCTGGTTTTGAGGATACGGCGCATAGATATGCACGGCGCATATTTAAAATTATGCCGCGCATCTCTAGATACGCCGGCGTAAGTGCTTTGTGAATCTGGCCCATTGTTCCTCTGCATAGCTTGGTGTCATCTGCAAACACTGAAATGGTACTTTTAATCCCAGACCCAATATATTTATAAAGTTATTAAAAAGTAAGGGTCCCAACACTTAGGGCAGGACTTAGGGTGGTGGGGGCCCCTGGGCTTGAGTGTTGAAATGGCCCCCTGGAGCCGAGAATTGGGGGGGATCGAAGATGTTGAGCGAGGGGGGTATCATAGTTGTTGAGCGGTTGGGCAAATTGAAGTTGTTGAGCGGGGGGGCTCTCTTGTCGGCTCTCTTCCCTTCAGCAGACATCCACACACCGCTTTGGTTCCTCCTGAGGGGGTTTTGCAGTTGTTGAGCGGGGGGAGTGCCTCTCACCTGGAGCAGAGAACCGGGGGGGGGTGCTGCCGCCTGAAATTGAGAAGCGGGGGGGGGGGCTGCCGCAAATTGAGAAGCAGGGGGCCTTTACAAAAAAAGATAAAAAATAAACCTCTGGGCCCTTTATTAAAAAATAAAAAAATATAAACAAAAATAAACATTTATAAAAAATACATAACAAAAGAGAGGTTGCCATCCGGGGCCCTGGGGACCCTGAGATACTCCGTCGTATCTCCTTTGTGAATCTGGCCCATAGTTACTTGGTAAAGACTTTGATGTATTGGTCAATCATCTGTGGGTGGTACATTCCCTGCCCTGTAGCCACACTAATATCTGGGGTGGCTGCGTGGCCGGGAATTCTCAATGCCGCAGATGATTAGGCCATAGAGATGACAGCTTCTTGGGCGGCTTACACACATGGATTTGTATCCTACTCTGAACACACCTGAGCTCATCACTAGTTCACTACACATTACCTGGACAGTGGAATAGCAGTGAGTAATTAAAAAGAGATGAAGTCTACTTTCCGTACTATCTTGTCTTCTGTACACAAGATAACACATATTCAGCAAAGAGAGCGAATGATAGATTAAAATAGTAATCACAAGGTTGAACATATACATTTTTATTGAAAATAATGGCCCGGATTTACGTAGAAGCGTGCATCTTTGTGCGGGCGTAACGTATCCTATTTACGTTACGCCTCCGCAACTTTGACAGGCAAGTGCAGTATTCTCAAACCAAAGTTGCGGCGGCGTAGCGTAAATAGGCCAGCATAAGCCCGCCTAATTTAAATGAGGAAGATGTGGGCATGTGTTATGTAAATTTAATGTGACCCCACGTAAATTACGCTTTTTATGAACGGCGCATGCGCCGTCCGTAAAAGTATCCCAGTGCGCATGCAACCCACAAGAAGCCAATGCTTTCGACATGAATGTAAATGACGCACAGCCCTATTCGCGAACAACTTACGCAAACGTGGTCGTATCTTATACAAATTCTGGCGTATCTGATTCTTTGAATCAGGCGCCAAGATACGACGGCTCATACTCAGAGATACGACGGCGTATCTGGAGATACGCCGTCGTATCTCCTACGAGAATCTGGGCCAATGTGTCTAAGCTGAATGAGTTTAGTCTATTTTTTCCCCATCACTTCAAGTACATTTAATGGGAATCTCCCAATTTAACAGTAGCTCCCTCTTGGTTTTCAAATGTTTCACCCGATAATCATGAAAATTCACATGCCATAAATCCAACATACATCATTTTTTCATCTCTCTTACCTGCATTTGTTGTAACACATGTTTGTTTTGACCGATTACTCTTTTTGTACAACCAGAATACTTCTGCAGTTACACAATATTTTGTATTTGGCTCTATATTTTCAATCATATAATAAGGCTCCTAGAAGAGAATTTAGAATAGCCATGAAAGTTAAATATATATTTTTATTTGGCTTATTTTGTTTCCTACAGTGCCTACCAAAACTTTTGATCCAATAATTTTTAACAAACCATGGTAAAGGGAAACCAGGAAAAGCCATCACATTTTCTCCAACGGGATTAATTTACACTATTCTTTAATGTGGATGTGTTCTAAGATGTTTCAAGTAAGATGTAAGATCAGCAAAAGAAAACTGCAGAAATAATGGTTTCCATGGTGTCTTAGTCCAGGGTTAATCTGTTTACATAGTAGTCTGGGTTCTAGAAATGTATGTCAATTCACTTGTCTTCTGTGATTTTTACAGAAATTGGATGTAGTGTTCTTGACTGCAAAATACAAACTTACTGCATGCCAGACATTTTTGTGGGACCACAGTGCCCTTGAAGTTATTTGGAATACCGCAGAGGAGTAGGTGACATATCACCTGACTTCAAAATATTTATTCTCTAAAGTACCAACAATTCTTATTTCAGCTACGGGACTCTTTCTTCAAAGAGAAGCTGTCTTTAGCTCAGCAGGTTCTGATTCATAGGTATATTTATCCTCCATGAAACACTGCAAACTTTTCCTTGTGCACTCCCATGTGACCACCCCTCAGTGCTCTTTAAAGGGGTTGTAAAGGTACATTTTTTTTTCCTAAATAGCTTCCTTTACCTTGGTGCAGTCCTCCTTCACTTACCTCATCCTTCCATTTTGCTTTTAAATGTCCTTATTTCTTCTGAGAAATCCTCACTTCCTGTTCTTCTGTCTGTAACTCCACACAGTAATGCAAGGCTTTCTCCCTGGTGTGGAGTGTCGTGCTCGCCCCCTCCCTTGGACTACGGGAGAGTCAGGACGCTCTCTACATTGCAGATAGAGAAAGGAGCTGTGTGTTAGTGGGCGTCCTGTAGTCCAAGGGAGGGGGTGAGCATGACACTCCACACCAGGGAGAAAGCCTTGCATTACGGTGTGTAGTTACAGACAGAAGAACAGGAAGTGAGGATTTCTTAGCAGAAATAAGGACATTTAAAAGCAAAAATCGAAGGATGAGGTAAGTGAAGGAGGACTGCACTGGGGTAAAGAAAGCTATTTAGGGGGGGGGGGGGGGGAATTTTGCCTTTACAACCCCTTGTAACTCCTCAACTCAGGTTTTTACCCATATATAACATATAAGTCAAATATAGCCTTACATCTTTAAGTGATGTAGTCACCTGTTTACACTTCCACTCGCCTGAGGATGCCACCTGGTGTAAAGCGCAGGGCGGAGCCAGGTGACATCACCACACTACCAGGAAGTGACTGGACATGGAGGGAACCAAAAGCTATTCTTCTTTAAAGGGAATTTAACACTGTGCACCAGAGTTAGTGCACTGAAAAATGTGAGTGTTTTTATTGGTTTTCATAAAGTTTATATTTTTTTATGGAAAGGACTATGAAAATATTGTGCTTGTTTTGAGCTGAAAGAGAGTGGTGAAACATACTGGTGATTCATCCCCTTAAAAGGGAAGGCTGAGAATGACATTTATGTCATATGGGATATTATCCAGGGAAGACTTAAATGTGACTTAAAGTGAAGTGGAATTGTACCATGGTGAATACATCCCTTAAAGGGAAAAGGCTATATTTGACCTGTATGGGTCAAAAACCTGAGAAGAGTTGCTAAGGAGCACTGTCCAAATCTGCATTCTGAGTGAAGTATCTCCTATTTACCACCATGTGTTCCATTTGAACCCAGACTTTGTCACATAACCCTCCCCCTACACACACACACACACATATTTGAACCCATCACCCATCTTTATGATGGCTCTGTGCACCAATGTAAAGGAAAACATTTTAATGTTTTAACACTAGAAAGCATCATGTTACTGAGGCATTTTTCTCTTTTGCCTGGCACATCCACTTGAGTAGTGAGTAATCTGGCATCAGGTAGAATTTCCTTCTAGAGGTAGTACCTAAGGGACTCCAAGGCCCACTTGATTTCCAGACACACCTGCTCTTCCATACTATAATTCTTTACAGCTGTATTCAGTTTTTGGCACTTTCTGCTTCAGGGTTCTAGTTAATCATTGTTGGTCCATCCTTAGATCTGTCAAAGGGCTGCAATGGTGACAAAAACCTCCTATAGTAGCTGACCATTTTCAGGAAGGATTTCACCTGTCTGTCTTTTGGTCACTGGCTGCATCCACTCTTTGATAGCTTCAACCTGGCTTGTTTTGGGTTTATTAAGGTCTCTTCCAATGATGTAGCCCAAATACCATGCCTACAGCACATTTTTTATGAATGGCTGTCAACCCTGTTTCCCATACAGCAACCAAGCCTAATCTCTGGGGAGATGACTTTCCTAGTCTGTACTAAAAATGACATTGTCTAGGTAGACGACTGCATACTTCTGGTGTGGCCAACAGATCTTATAGCTCTTTGAAAGTTTGGAGGGGGGGCTTGCAAGCCAAAAAGAATGCAGACATACTGCCATAAGCTCTTTGGAGTGACAAAAACAGTATATTCTTTGGTGCTGTCAATGCTAGGATTAGCCAGTAGTCTTTAGTCGGTTCCATGCTGGATATGAACCAGGCCAGCTCTAATCTCTCTAATAATTAATCTACCCAGGACATGGGATAGGCATTAAACCTTGATACCTCATTTAGATTCCTAAAGTCATTGCAGAAGCAGAACAAGGTTAGGTCTGGTAACAAGTACTTTTAGGCTAGACCATTCATTCTTGAACTTCTCTATTATCTTAAAGCGGTTGTAAACCGCATAAACTTTTTTTTTTTTCCCCCAAACCTGCAATGCAAAAGGCATAATAGGCTAGTATGCATCGCATACTAGCCTATTATGAAATACTTACCTCGGAACGAGGTGTGTACCACTTACCTGGTCCACGCCGAGCAGGATGTCATCTTGCTCCGGCGTGTCTTCCGGGTATCGCCGCTCCAGCGCTGTGATTGGCTGGAGCGGCGATGACGTCACTCCCGCGCGTGCGCGCGGGAGATTTAAAATCGGCAGGGTCCGGCGATGCCGGTCCTTCAGCCGTGGAGTCCCCCCTGCGCATGCGCCGCCCGCATTGCGGGGGTAATATCTCCTAAACCGTGCAGGTTTAGGAGATATTATCCTTACCTACAGGTAAGCCATGTTGTAGGCTTACCTGTAGGTAAAAGTCCAAATAGTGGGTTTACAACCACTTTAAGTTCTCACATTGTTTTCACTTCATCTCTTATAGCCTGTCTTTGTGCTTCTGGAATTCAACAAATCTTGAGGTAAATACAAGCCTGGGGTTCAGGGATTATGTTGTGTCTAACAAGGATGAACAACCTGGGAGCGCTGAGAAGACCTCTTGGTTTTGCTGCAGGAACTATTTTTCTTTCTACTTTTGAACTTTGAATAAGCCACATTGACTTGTCACAGAAAAAAACTGTTGGGGGCAGTGGGCTAGCTAGACCAATCCAAACAATCTATCCTTCCATGGTTTGATGAGGATCACATGGCCTCTGCTTTCGGGGGTGAAATACTTTATAGTAAACTTCCCTGACTTGCTTAAGGATTTCAAATGGACCTTTCAATTAAGCCAGAAATGTATATTCCAGGGTTGGGACTACAACCAAGATCTGTTTTCATGTTAAAAGGTTCTAACCCTTGCTGATTTGTTGTAAATATATTGTAAATTTTTATATTTAAAATGTTATATTTAAAAAAGAGCTACTTTTTCAAAAACTTACCTCAGTTTCTTTCTTTATATCATTCACGTATATATGATACTTTAGTCCTTTTAAAATTTCATGAAGTGATTTAACAGGGTGAGTCAGCTGAATTTCAATGGATGCATTACTAAAATTCAAATTGACCGTGGGAGGACCAATTTCCGCTAACAAAAAAAAAATAGCAAAAGAAACAGAAAACACATCTATTTAATGTTATGTTGGTGCATGCTCCACACAAAATGAAAAAAGGATAAATTACTAGCTAGACAAGTGGTGGTCAACTTAAATTTTATAGACAGCCTTAAGCGCAGTCCCAAAACATCCAGAGGGCTGCACAATAGTCGTAAGTTTCCATGCGTTGAGGTACATTTTGTCAAGTCAGGCTATAGTTTTTTAATAGCTTTATTTAAACATCCCTTTTGGGTCAAAATCTGTGGTTACTTATGTTCAAACAACCTGAAATGAAACTTGACAAGGCTGTTTGCTGAGTTTCATTTCTCTTCATTAGGGATTAGTTTCAAATTCACCACTGTTATAAGTTTTTGGCAAATCCATTGGATTCACAGGGTTTCCTTTTGCAGGAAAATAAGAAACAACCTTTAATGTAAGGCATAGTTTTTTCCCTAGTCATACAAGCCAATTATTTCAGGGAATGGATAACCCAGCTCCCTTTCTATAAAAGGGTGGGTTCTAAGAAATCATATTTCTAGTGTGTGCGTTGTTAGGGAGAGCTGATAATGCTGTGTAGAAATAGATACTTTTTAAAATAGTCTGCTTATTAGTCTAACAAAGGGCCAAATTCGAATAACAAGATGTTTCCAATGGGGTGCACCACAAAGTTTGCACACTTCAATCCTGGAGCAAAGTTAGCAACAATGTTTATCAACAGAAGCTGGGCAATTTTGCTCATCTCTACACTTCATGTGTTTCAAAACTAAACTTTAAGGTAATTGTCAGTGTGACAGAACCCACTGTCACTGTGTGTTTTGGAAGGGACTGTGGGCTGGCCTGTTACCCACAGATTATGGCCCAGAAAAGACTGAAGACCTGGGTACAAGCTGGCATTGAGATAATGTAATGTAATGCTACATCTCTTCTCCCCCTCCTCTTGTTGCTGTGTCTAATTGTGTTGGTTCATTGCACATAGACAATGGTCTGGACTGGAGACGTCTCTCCGCAGGGGATGTGTATTGAGAGGCTGCCTGCTTACCATAATCCCTTTATGTTTATCTGTAGACTGTTTCAATGTACAAATGTTTAGTTCCCGTTGGTTGTTCCTTGTCCCCCTCCCCTCTTTGACAAGGCTAAGGGGAGTGTCCCTAACTGTGTGTAAAACTGTATGTCTTGGATTTAATAAACAGTTTATGCTCTGCATGTTTAACCCTCAACACATGTGTGGATTGTCTCATGATTGAGGGGTTAAGGGTTGGTTATGGCGAATCTGCAGGCTGCGGGTGCGTTTGAAGGACAGGGGACTCAGGTCTGGCAGATGTGCCCACCTGGGGTATCTGAGATCCGTCACAGTCAGAATAACTGGGTAAGAATAAACATTCTGTCTACTGAAAACTAACATTTAAGCTATGAGTCCACTAAATCCCCCACTGAATCCCTACACCTCTTGGGGACATTAGTGGAAAGATGTCACCACTGGCTCCATTAGATGATTCCACTCTCTTTCTGATGCAATATGAATAAAATAAAATAAAATAAATGAAAAGATAGAAAGACCATGTAGTGTCAGCGAAAGACCTGGGATTTCAAATGTAGAGATCATCCTGCTCAGTCTCAGACAGGCACACGAAGAGGAAATAATGCAAATCTTGAGCAGGGAACTGAATGCAAGTATTGGTAATTATAATTAGATCTATTGTACATCCGATAATTATGCTATCTGTGACTGATAGATGTGACAAGACATTCATATTAAATTAAAGAATACTATACTGCATTGTGTGTCTAAAAGCATGGTTTCTTATAGGTGTGATCCCATATTGTTAACAGAGTGGAGATCCTGACCCACCTTACCACAGCTGTGATAAACCATATTCACCTTTATGCAAACAAATATCAAGTCTTTCCCCATTTTCTTTATATTTAAAGACAAAATACGGAAGGAAGCAAAAAACAGTGGCAAGGTGATTTCCAACACATGGTTCCAAGGCAACCTGAAAGGGGAACTGTTCCTGCCATAGACCACACAAAACCGAACACTATACTGTACTTCTGATTTAATTGGCTTGTTATTATTCCAGTACAGAAGGAATACACACCTTACATCTGTTTGGCTTCTGCTGGCAACAATTTCATGTTAAAATACTCTTATATATGAAGTCCATTGTGGAAAAAAATATGGATTCACATGATGAAGAATACAAAACTCACTGTCATTCAACTACAAAAAACAAACAAATGTAAAATAAATAAATGCATACTTACTATGCAATAGAGGATGAAATCTACTTGTTTCGACTGAACAGTTTTTGCTATTTATAATGACCTTGCCATAATATTCTGTTGTTTTATTTGTTTCACTTGTTTCATTAGTTAAGTCGCACCAGGTTAATGTGATTTCTGTGCATTCCTTTTTTTTCTGCCAGGGTTTATCTCCATATCTGTGCATCAAGAACAGTTATATCAATATACAGAATGAATATGTAGAAAGTAGTGTTATTACTTACCTTCATGTTTTGTCTGACAGTGTAAAAAAAAATTAGGAATACCTAATGCCCCGTACACACCATCACTTTATGTGATGAAAAAAAACTACATTTTCTGTGAAGTAAAAAATGACGTTTTTGAAACTTCAATTTTCAAAGACGAAGTTGCCTACACACCATCGTTTTTCTCACAATGTTCTAGCAAAGCGAGGTTACGTTCTCACCACTTTTTCCATTGAAGCTCGCTTCTGGGCATGCGCGGGTGTAAAAACGTCTTTTTAAACAACGTTTTTTGCTACACACGGTCAATTTCTGTGAAGTAAAAAACGACGTTTTGAAAAACGACACATAAAATTGAAGCATGCTTCAATTTTTTTTGGTCGTTTTTTACAAGACATAAAACGAAGTTTTCCCCCACACACGGTCAATTAAAGTGACGTTTTTAAAAACGTCATTTTTTTTCATCACATAAAGTGATGGTGTGTACCGGGCATAAGCCTAGGATAGCTAAAGCCTAGCTGATGTTTTACACATTTTATTATTATTTGTGTTACTATTATTATATAGGTTTTACATAGTGCCAACAGTTTGTGCAGTGATCTACAAAATAAAATTGGACAGTACAATTACAGTATAATTTAAGATGAGAAAGTAAAGCTTGGTACATAAACACACCAGCTAAAAATCAGCCGGTTCAGCAGGAACCGGATGACTTTAAGACCGTGGGGCAGATCCAGAAAGAATTGCGTGGGCGCAGCGTATGTGAGATACGCTACGCCGCTGTAACTTACTTGTTGTAGCTTTGAATCCACAAAGAATTTGCGCCGTAAGTTATGGCGCGTAGTGTATCTCTTGCGGGGTAACGGTGCCTAATTCAAATCGGCGAGTAGGGGGGCGTGTTTCATTTAAATGAAACGCGCGTCCCCTCGCCGAACGAACTGCGCATGCGCCGTCCCCTTAATTTCCCGCCGTGCATTGTGCGAAATGACGTCGCAAGGGCGTCATTGTTTAGACTTGGACGTAAATTACTTCCATCCCGCGATTCACGGACGACTTACGCAAACGAAAAAAAAAATTCAAATTAAACGCGGGAACGACGGCCATACTTAACATAGCAGGTCTAACTATACGCCACGAAACAGCAGCTTTAACTATACGCCGGAAAAAGCCGACTAGAGACGACGTAAAAGAATGCGACGGCCGCTCGTACGTTCGTGGATCGTCGGAAATTGCTAATTTGCATACTAGACGTGGAAAACGACAGGAACGCCACCCAGCGGACGCCGAAGAATTGCATCTTAGATCCGAAGGCGTATGAAGACGTACGCCTGTCGGATCTAACCCAGATGCCGTTGTATCTTGTTTTGAGGATTCAAAACAACGATACGACGCGGGAAATTTGAAAGTACGCCGGCGTATCAGTAGATACGCCGGCGTACTCTCTCTGTGGATCTGCCCCCATGTATACAGCATTCAGACCATGGGGAAAACAAGCACTTGATCAATGCTTGCAGCCAATGACTGCTAGCACTGACCATGTATTCTGATCTGATTCATTGACTGATCATCTGATGGACCCAGCAGATTAGTGTTACCAGTATCTAGTAACTGGGTATCATGTGATCGCTATGATTGGTCATAGCGATCACATTAAGCAGTGTAAACCACCTGTTATGAATAAGAAGATTAAAAAAAGTATTATTATTAATACTATTATTACTATTATTTTAGCATACTGTCACCAGTCATGATTCTATACTGCACTGGTAACAGTATGTAAAAAAAAAAAATAGTGAAAAAAAAAAACATTTTATTTAATTTTATTTTCCAAAACCTTTTTTACAAAAAAGTACAACTTCACAAAACTTGCCTCAGACTTTCTACTTTCCAAAAAGGGGTCATTTGGGGGATATGTGTACTATCCTGGCATTTTAGGGCCTTAAGAAATGAGATAGGCCTTTAGTACATCAGGATTGACCAATTTTCAAATATATACAGGTCATTCTCAAAAAATTTGCATATTGTGATAAAGTTCATTATTTTCTGTAATGTACTGATAAACATTAGACTTTCATATATTTTAGATTCATTACACACAACTGAAGTAGTTCAAGCCTTTTATTGTTTTAATATTCATGATTTTGGCATACAGCTCATGAAAACCCAAAATTCCTATCTCAAAAAATTAGCATATTTCATCCGACCAATAAAAGAAAAGTGTTTTTAATAAAAAAAAGTCAACCTTCAAATAATTATGTTCAGTTATGCACTCAATACTTGGTCGGGAATCCTTTTGCAGAAATGACTGCTTCAATGCGGCGTGGCATGGAGGCAATCAGCCTGTGGCACTGCTGAGGTGTTATGGAGACCCAGGATGCTTCGGTAGCGGCCTTAAGCTCATCCAGAGTGTTGGGTCTTGCGTCTCTCAACTTTCTCTTCCCAATATCCCACAGATTTATGGGGTTCAGGTCAGGAGAGTTGGCAGGCCAATTGAGCACAGTAATACCATGGTCAGTAAACCATTTACCAGTGGTTTTGGCACTGTGAGCAGGTGCCAGGTCGTGCTGAAAAATGAAATCTTCATCTCCATAAAGCTTTTCAGCAGATGGAAGCATGAAGTGCTCCAAAATCTCCTGATAGCTACCGTAGCTGCATTCACCCTGCCCTTGATAAAACACAGTGGACCAACACCAGCAGCCAGCAGCTGACATGGCACCCCAGACCATCACTGACTGTGGGTACTTGACACTGGACTTCAGGCATTTTGGCATTTCCCTCTCCCCAGTCTTCCTCCAGACTCTGGCACCTTGATTACCGAATGACATGCAAAATTTGCTTTCATCCGAAAAAAGTACTTTGGACCACTGAGCAACAGTCCAGTGTTCTTCTCTGTAGCCCAGGTCAGGCGCTTCTGGTTTCTGGTTCAAAAGTGGCTTGACCTGGGGAATGCGGCACCTGTAGCCCATTTCCTGCACACGCCTGTACACGGTGGCTCTGGATGTTTCTACTCCAGACTCAGTCCACTGCTTCCGCAGGTCCCCCAAGGTCTGGAATCGGTCCTTCTCCACAATCTTCCTCAGGGTCCGGTCACCTCTTCTCGTTGTGCAGCGTTTTCTGCCACACTTTTTCCTTCCCACAGACTTCCCACTGAGGTGCCTTGATACAGCACTCTGGGAACAGCCTATTCGTTCAGAAATTTCTTTCTGTGTCTTACCCTCTTGCTTGAGGGTGTCAATGATGGCCTTCTGGACAGCAGTCAGGTCGGCAGTCTTACCCATGATTGCGGTTTGGAGTAATGAACCAGGCTGGGAGTTTTTAAAAGCCTCACGAATCTTTTGCAGGTGTTTAGAGTTAATTAGTTGATTCAGATGATTAGGTTAAGAGCTCGTTTAGAGAACCTTTTCATGATATGCTAATTTTTTGAGATAGGAACTTTGGGTTTTCATGAGCTGTATGCCAAAATCATCAATATTAAAACAATAAAAGGCTTGAACTACTTCAGTTGTGTGTAATGAATCTAAAATATATGAAAGTCTAATGTTTATCAGTACATTACAGAAAATAATGAACTTTATCACAATATGCAAATTTTTTGAGAATGACCTGTATATAATGGCTTGTAAATACTATAACTTTCACACAAACCAATTAATATACACTTATTAGGATTTGTTTTACCAAAGACATGTAGCAGAATAAATTTTGACTTAAATTTATGAAGAAATTTGATTTTATTGCATATGTTGTATAACAGAAAGTAGAATTCTTTTTTTCAGCCGGTTTGCATTCATATAAAAAAGAACAGTGGTGATAAAATACCACCAAAAGAAAGCTATATTTGCATGAAAAAATGATATAAATTTCATTTGTGTACTGTGTTGCATGGCCGTGCAATTGCCAGTTAAAGTAGCGCAATGCTGAATAGCAAAAAAATTCTCTGGTTATGAAGGGGGAGCTCAAAAAGGTATAGATAAAATCATGTTTTCATTCAATGTCAGTAGATAAAAGACTATTTCTTGTGTAAAAACATATAGGTTATTAAAACTCCACAAAAATCTGATTTACTCATGTCTATTACACATAAACATCTGTAGCATCTACTCCTGATAAAGTGAATTGTTCATGAAACGCGTTGAGTCTTGTGATGCAACTTGTCCATCTATTTATATAATCAATATTTGAAAAAAGATTTTTGAGATATTGTTAAAATATGATTTGATTGATTAGTTATGTGTAATAGACAGACATAAGTAAATCAGCTTTTTGTAAAGTTTTTAAGACCTATATGGTTTTGTACAAGAATTGGGCTTTTATCTGTTGATGTTGAATACAACTATGATTTTATCTTTTAGGATGAATGTGATGTGCCTTTTTCTAAAGTCCCAGGGCACAAGGGCACAAGATTTGTTGGTTTCTATTTAACACAATGGATAGAGGGGAGTCAAGTCCATGTATCAGACCAATAGTGAGATTGTATTGTTGAGGAATAGAGGGGGATATCAGACTAGTTCTGGTACTAAGCCCTGATTAGTGATTGAACTGAATCTAACTGGTGTCTACAAATCTGCATAGTAATGTTTAGACACCATGCACAACTTCTGCAACCAGAATGTACACGGGAAGTCTATAGGAGTGGCAGATGTAAAAAGTCTACCTTACCTGACTGGACATATCATTTAATCAGAGGATGACATGCTTTCTTGTGATCGTTACACTGACATCACCAAGCTTTATACCTGCACATAGGCATTTGGGATCAATTGGAGGTCAGTTTAATATCATCTGACAGCCTTGCCAATTAGAAAATATTATAATATATCCCCTCCATTCCTCCTAGTTAACATTGTCAGTGGAAAAAAAAAAGTAATGGGATATTCAAAATTTTACAACTGTCACAGGATCATGAGGTGAGGTGAATCTTTCCAAGGGGCACATGTCCCAGTGACAGCTGTCTTCTTACTTAAACTGCTTCCAGACCACCCCACATACATTTCCTGCAGCAGGGCGGGCCTTCGGTGCGAAATCACGTAGCTGTACGTGAATTTGATTTCCAGGTCTGGGGCATGCACGCATGTGGCCGGCGACCCGCTTCCACTATGATTGGACACAGCGGGAGCCAATTAGTGGGTTCGGTGGACCCAATGTTTGCGGGCACACAACGATTGTTACCGAGAGAGGCAGAACAGCGGTCTGCCTATGTAAACAAGGCAGACTGCCGTTCTGTCAGAGGGGAAGGTGAAGATCTTGTGTTTCTGCTAAGCAGGAACACGGATCTCTGTTTTCCCCCAGTCAAAGCACATCCCCCACAGTTAGCAAGCACTCCCAGGGAACACATTTAACTCTTTGATCGCCCCTGATGTTAACCCCTTCCCTACCAGTGTCAATAGTACAGTGACAGTGCATTCTATTTTAGCACTGATTACTGTATTGGTGTCACTGGTCCCCAAAAAGTGTTACTTAGCCAAGGTTCACACTGGGCTGCAGGATTGAAGCCATGCGAGTTCAGCTGAATTTGCACGATTTCACTCCCGCCTGTCAGTCCCTATTTCGATTTTAGAGACATCTGTGCAGGTTTCCAATGTAAATCGTGGCCCAAAATTACAAAAAGTAGTACAGAAACTACTCTTTGAAATCGTTGCAGCGCCGCAGATGCGGCGCCACACCAATTAGTAAAATGCCATTGCCGGCAATTGTTGGCAAATGCCGCCGATTTGACATGTCAAACTGCATTTCAAATTGTACCAATGTCAACCAGGGCTTAGCGTCAGATTTGTCTGCAGCAATATCGCAGTCCCGCTAAAAATCGCTGATCGCCACCATTACTAGACGCTATAACTTTTGCACAAACCAATCATTATAAGCTTATTGGGATTTTTTTTTACCAAACTACATATTGGTCTAAATAAATTAAGAAATTTGATTTTTTATTTTTTATTTTTATTGGATGCATTATATAGCAGAAAGTAAAAAAATCTTGTTTTAACAAAAAAAATGTTGTTTTTTCTGTGTTTATAGCGCAAAAGTTTTAACCACAGAGATGATCAAATACCACAAAAAGAAATCTCTATTTGAGGCAAAAAAAGGACATCAATATTATTTGGGTACAGCGTCTCACGACAGCGCAATTGTCAGTTAAAGTACTGCAGTGCCGTAACACCAAAAAACGATAAACCTTCCAGAGCTGAAGAGGTTAAATAATTTCCAATTACTTCCTGCTGTGTCTCTGGAATGAAGGGAAATCTTCAGAGTGGGACACACATAGACAGCTAAAAAAATTGAGGGTTTTACCACTCCATAAATAATGTCTTTAGATACACTTTAAAGTGGTTGTAAAGACTCATGTTTTTTTTAACTTCATGGTAAAACCAATCAATGCATGACCAATGACCAAAACCAATCAATGCATGAAGGTAAAAAACCTTCTGCGTGCTGCTTCCCTCCACAGCCCCTCATAATACTCACCTGAGCCCCCTCTCAATCCAGTGATGTGCAGGGGAGCCTTGGCTATCCCATGTCTCTCTCTCCTCATTGGCTCCCACTGCTGTCATTTAAAGCCAGCGAGCCAATGAGGAGAGATTGTGGAAGCTAGGCTTCTTATACACACATAGAGTGAGGCTCGGGAGCGGGCATGTTTACTATTGGGGCACTGGTCAAGAAAAGAGCCAGGAGTGTCAGCAGGGACCAGAGAAGGAAAGGATTGGGGCTGATCTGTGCAAAGCCACTGCACAGAGCAGGTAAGTATGATTTATTTGTTATTAAAAAACAAAAAAAACAAAGCTTTAGTATCACCTATAAAAAAGTAGGACATCCTTCTTACCACTAAACCACTGAGGTCACAGTTCTACTGCGTTAAATAATGGTACATTAATAACTACTTTTAAAATAGAATTGAAAAGGAAGTGTTGCAAGCAGAGGCGATTCAGTTCGCATGTGTTGCGCTATATTTTCTCACACGGAAATCAGAAAATAGTTTTATTTTTTTCTCTGACCCGCACAAGGAAAACTCAGGACCCAATGGTTGGTTAGCTAGGCATCAATTCAATTATTCATAAATTAACCTACTGTACTTATGCTTTTTCCATCAACAACTTAATAGGAAATATGCCTTGAAATACATAGGCTGCCACTGCTGACCTCAAGAGCCAGTTGCACTGCTAGCATCCCAACCCTCTAGCTCCCAGGCACTAAAGCCTAGCACACGCGGGCCGAATGTCGGGCGACATCAGCCGGTTCGGTTTGGCCCGTGTGTGTGGCAGCCGGTCCAACAGAAGCCAGCCGTTCGGGCCAGCTTCTGTCAGATGAGCGTACTGGAAACCCAGCAGCTGACCGACCCCTGATCAGCGCTTTCAGCCAATGGCAGAGAGCACAGAGTGAAGTGTTCTGGTGTTTTCTGTCAGAACACAATATTTTAGCAGGGGAGATTGATGTACGAACATCGGATTGTTAGTACAGCGGCTCCAATCTGAGCTGTCAGTTCTCGTTCAACCCAGTGAACGAAAAAAAATAAAAAAAATAGTAGGGTTTACTAGACTTTACTGGGAATAAAGCATCAAGCCAAGTCATAACTCCTTCTCTGTACACATGTTCCATTCAGATCAGTGACTTGAAAAGCATTAAAGCCACTGAATTGGGAGGACACAGGAAAATTATTTTTTTTTTAGAAAGAGATGCTAGCAATAAAAAAAATATATATATATATATATATATATATATATATATATATATATATATATTTCTGCTTTTTTTTTTTTTTCATCTCCAAACAATCCCCAAACATCTGACACAATAATAAATTGAACTTGCTTTGACTTACTTTTTGTATCTCACTGTATACTGTAGCCCTGTTGAATTTTCTGGCGGTTTCCAGGTAAGAATATTGTTAAAGTTATAAGATGAGAAAACGACATTCATTTGCTCTTGGAAAACACAAGATGACTTTGCTGCAATTGAGAGGAAAACAAATCAATAGAAAGCAGATATATAGTATATTGTCACATAAATACAGTAAATACACCATCTCTGTTTTGCAGACTTGTGATGTAAAATTGTTATACTGTTCAGTCCAAAAAAAATATTCAATATAGTGGAAATACATAATATGCTTCATGGCCCTTTATTGGTTATATAAATAGGATGCATAGTTATAATGCGCCCAATGGTTGGTTTGTCAGTCATTCCCCATTTACTAAACATTTTGCACCGGGTCATGTACTTATAATGCTCAATCTTGTTTGCTGGATAATGATTGCATTTACTCCTATTTGTTGCACATCCAGATTTCCTATCATTTATTCTTCTAATTTGGTAATTTCTATAGCTGCACAATCCTCTACCATACATTTGCTGCTTGAAAATGGAGGATTGCTTTAACCACTTAAGACCCGGACCTTTAGGCAGCTAAAGGACCTGGCCAGGTTTTGCGATTCGGCACTGCGTCGCTTTAACAGACAATTGCACGTGCAAACAAACAAAAACAAACAAACAACAAAATTGGCGTCTTTTTTTCCCCACAAATAAAGCTTTCTTTTGTTGGTATTTGATCACCTCTGCGGTTTTTATTTTTTGTGCTATAAACAAAAATAGAGCGACAATTTTGAAAAAAATGCAATATTTTTTACTTTTTGCTATAATAAATATCCCCCAAAAATATATAAAAAAACTTTTTTTTTCCTCAGTTTAAGCCGATACGTATTCTTCTACCTATTTTTGTTAAAAAAAATCGCAATAAGCGTTTATCGGTTGGTTTGCGCAAAATTTATAGCGTTTACAAAATAGGGGATAGTTTTTCAGCGATTTTTTTCGTGACTGCGACATTATGGCGGACACTTCGGACAATTTTGACACATTTTTGGGACCATTGTCATTTTCACAGCAAACAATGCATTTAAAATGCATTGTTTACTGTGAAAATGACAATTGCAGTTTGGGAGTTAACCACAAGGGGGCGCTGAAGGGGTTATGTATGACCTAATATGTGTTTCTAACTGTAGGGGGGTGTGGCTGTAGGTGTGACGTCATCGATTGTGTATCCCTATAAAAGGAATCACACGATTGATGACGCCGCCACAGTGAAGAACAGGGAAGCTGTGTTTACACACAGCTCTCCCCGTTCTTCAGCTCCGGGGACCGATCGCGGGACTCCAGCGGTGATCGGGTCCGCGGGTCCCGGTCACGGAGCTTCGGACCGGGTCGCGGGCGCGCACCCGCGACCCATGGCTGGGTACTAGCACAGGACGTACCTGTACGTGCATGTGCCCAGCCGTGCCATTCTGCCGACATAAATGTGCAGGAGGCGGTCCTTAAGTGGTTAAGAAATGGTTTACTTATTTCTTCCTATGAAGGACATGCTACCGGTATGTTTGCTCATACTTACTGACAGACACTTTCAATCAGACACGAAGTCTGGTGCAGCTGTGCATGGTAACCAATCAGCTTCTACCTTCAGCTTGTTCAATTAAAGTGGATCAAGAGATGGTACAGAAGAGCCTCGATTGTCCGGGGACACTCCCTCATTGGCTGAGACAGCAGCAGGCGCCATTGGCACCCGCTGCTGTCAATAAAAGTCATTGGGCCAATGAGGAGAGAGGGGGCGGGGCCAAGTCACTACTCCATGTCTGAATGGACACACAGAGCAGCGACTCGGCTCAGGTGCCTCCATAGCAAGCTGCTTGCTGTAGGAGCACTTGGCAGGAGGGAGGGGCCAGAAGTGGGACCCGAGAAGAAGAGGATCTAGGCTGCTCTGTGCAAAACAACTACACAGAGCAGGTAAGTATTACATGTTTGTTATTTTTAAACAAAAAAACTTTAATATCACTTTTAGCTTTGACAATAAAACCTGGAAGCTGATTGGTTTCTTTGCAAAGTTGCCCTAGATATTACATTCTCCAATTTTAGTAATTGAACCCCATTATCTGAGTATGGGCACAGATGGTGAGCAAATGGCAAATTGCCAAACGTGTTCTTTAAAAATACACAATTATGTTATGCATTATCTGTTAAGTATATAATCATTAAGTGGATTTTCCCATTCACCTGTTCCTTGTTTATTTGTGATCATAGACAATTATCTATTTACAGTATATCAAATTGTATAGATATTTTTGCCATTAAAGAGAGATAGATAGATAGATAGATAGATAGATAGATAGATAGATAGATAGATAGATAGATAGATAGATAGATAGATTATTATGTAGTTGTGTATTATATGACAACGTATAAATACACAAATGGAAAGGTTTGGAAAGGCTAGAAAGACATTATCTGATCCATGAATTGTGCTTTTCTCTGTTATTTAATTGCATACCTCCCAACAGACCAGTATTGAGAGAGACTGCCTTGCATTTTCAGCCTACTAAAGAAGTTGGGGCCAGATTCAGAGACATTTACGTTACTCCGCGGCGGCGTAACATATCCCATCTATGTTACACTGCCACAGGTTTACAGCGTAAGTGCCTGATTCACAAAGCTCTTACCTGTAAACTTGCGGCGGTGTAACGTAAATGCGCTCGGCGCAAGCCCGCCTAATTCAAATGGGGTGGGCACCATTTAAATTAGGCGCGTTCCCGTGCTGAACGTACTGCGCATGCTCCGTCGGGAAAATTACCCGACGTGCATTGCTCTAAATGACGTCGCACGGACGTCATTTGTTTAGACGTTAACGTAAATGGCGTCCAGCGCCATTCACGGACGACTTATGCAGGAACGACGGCCATACTTAACATCGCTTAGAACAACTAGGAGGCGACCCTAACTTTACGACGCGTATCTCGACGGAAACAGCGTAAATTTAAATCGGCGGGCAGCGCGGACGTTCGTGAATCGGCGTAACTAGTCATTTGCATATTCTACGCCGACCGAAAAAGTCAATTACACCTGTCAGATCTTAGGGCTATCTATGCGTTAGGCCCCATACACACGAAAGAATCCATCCGCTGAAAAATCCCAGCGAATGGGTTTCAGCGGATAGATCCTATGGTGTGTACACTCCAGCGGATCTTTTTCCGTGGATATTTATCCCCTGGGATGGATTCCAGCAGATCGAATATTTGCTGACATGCTAAACAAATCTATCTGCTGGAATCCATCCCAACGGATGGATCCGCTGGTCTGTATAGACTCACCGGATCCATCCGTCCGAAGGGATCCCCCGCATGCGTCGTAATGATTCGACGCATGCGTGGAATTCCTTATATGACAGCGTCGCGCACGTCGCCGCATCATAATCGCGGCGACGGCGCGACACGTCATCGCCAGAGGATTTCGGCGCGGATTTCAATGCGATGGTGAGTACACTCCATCGCATGGAAATCCGCTCAAATCCTCGAGAGGATTTATCCGCGGAAACGGTCCGCTGGACCGTATTCGCGGATAAATCCTCTCGTGTGTATGGGGCCTTACTGATTCTATGAATCAGCCGCATAGTTAGGACGGGCGGATCACAGAGATACGACGGCGTATCAGGAGATACGCCGTCGTATCTCTTTTGTGAATCTGGCCCTTTGTCCTTAGAGGAAATAAGTGAAGAATAGGGTTCCTCAAATTAGTGTTGTCCAGCAACAGCAACAGTTTCTCTAAGGGAGTTTGCATAGGTGTTACAGGGCTGGTTTTAAACAGGCCAGTAGGCTTGCATTTTTAATAGCAGAGTAAGAATTTGTCAGCAGGGATTACATGCTCGGATTGCATAGTTTGGAACCTTTTAATGTACCAGCAGTAAAAAGCTGATGAACAAATAAAAAAAATTAAGAAGGGCCAGTATCCTGAACTAGGGGCCAATAGAAACTAGGTAGATATGGATTGTCTCATATACATAGTTACATAGTTAGTCAGGTTAAAAAAAGACACAAGTCCATCCAGTTCAACCACAAAAAATCCTCATATAGGATTGACAAAGCAAAGGTGTTTTAGTGAGGCTATAATTGAGTTAATGCCTGGTAAGTTACCCATTGTTTGTCGGTATTATGTCACTATTATGTAGGGATTTGAATGAAGTTATACAGGCTTTGTCATTTGTCAGTCTTAGCTAATCATGGATGGGTATCAGTTGTGCAGCTAAGTAAAAGACTTGAAAGTTGGGAAACACTAAGCCAACTACCTCTGGGTGCAGTTGAAGGTGGCAAGGTAGGGATATGCGTTTCAAATATTACAAATAGAGTTACAGTACTTGTTAGAAATATTTTAGGGTGATAGCTCAGGGGGAGTTTGCCAGGATATGCAATAGTTTAAGCAGAAAATGCATTTTTAGTAAATGTACCCAGCTATCAGACGTGTACGTACCAGACTGGAGAGCCTGATTGAGCAGAGGGAGGTCTGCCTTACGTGTCCGACTCGCGGCCCCTGGTAGTATGAACAGGAGGCGCGTGAGTGTGGAGTGGTATGAGAGCCTGGCGGGTAGTTGCAGATGATAAGGCTCTGGATCCAGGTGCAGAGAAGAGGATGTCCGGCTGGACAGGTAACAGGATACAGGCACAGGCAGGTGATGCTGGGCAGAAGCAGAGCAGATGGTCGGGTCACAGGCAGGGTTGGCAACAGGCGGGCAGCGAAGTACAGAGAAGCAGGCAGGTTCAAGGTCAAGGCAAGCCAAGGTCAGATGCAGGCGGAAGGCAGGGATAATCCAATAGACAGGCCAGGTAATCAGGAGACAGGCGTTCAGACAGGAAACAGGAGCAAAGGTCACAGGTAGCTGCAGATCAGACAGCACCGAGCCCAGGCAATCTGACAGTTTAAATAGACAGATTGGCACCAAGCGTCGTGTGCGCACGCGCGCACACCAGGACGCACACCAGCACGCACCCGCGCATCAGGACGCACACAGGCGCGCCACAGCGCCCAGCAAGGTGACCAGCAGGAGGACCTCTCTGACACCATCTCATAAGGTCTAATGGTAGATCCATCCATTGTTTGGTTTTGGAATGTAAGTTGTCTAATAAATGTGCATGAATATTGGTTAAGTAATGTGTGATCAAGATTTGCACTACTATGTAGTTGAATTTGTGTACAACTTTAAGCTGGAAACTGGGGTAGATGTTATGGACTCTGGGAAGGGTAACCGTGTAAATATGACGTCCTCAGCGGAATAGGGGGTGCATGTGCGCCGCGTCACTGAGAAAATGGATACGCATGCCTGGCGGATGTAATGTCCGCGGGATACTCGCAATCGCTAGTGACAGAGTAGGAGCATGGATCTGTGTGTGTAAACACACAGATCCATATCCTGTCAGGGGAGAGCAGACAGATCGTGTGTTCCTAGTATATAGGAACACCGATCAGTCTCCTCCCCTAGTCAGTCCCATCCCCCCACAGTTAGAATCACTCCCTAGGTAACACATTTAGCCCCTTGATCGCCCCCTAGTGTTAACTCCTTTCCTGCCAGTGACATTTATACAGTAATCAGTGCATATTTATAGCACTGATCGCTGTATACATGTCAATGGTCACAAAATATTGTCAAAAGTGTCCAATCTGTCCCTTGCAATGTCGCAGTCACGATAAAAATCAGACCACCGCCATTACTAGTAAAAATAATAATAATAATGCCATAAATCAATAACCTATTTTGTAGGCTCTATAACTTTTGCACAAATCAATATACATTTATCGCAATATTTTTTTTTTTACCAAAAATATGTAGAAGGATACAAATCTGCCTAAACTGAGGACATTTTTTTTATTTGGGATATTTATTATAGCAAAAAGTAAATAATATTGTGTTTTTTTCAAACTTCAGCGCAAACAATTTAGACTTCAAAGCCGACTATCAGGGCGATTTCATGTGTGGCTTGCTGATATCTGTGATATCTGTGCATCTTCACTTAAGAGATGTCAATGCAGGTTCTTGCACTGAAATCACACGGAAATAGTTGAGGAACCTTCGGTCGCTGCAATGGTTCCATTGCGACATATGGGGTGCGACTTGGCATGCAACTTTGAACTGTCAAGTCGCATAACGAGTTGCACTGGTGTGAACCAGTGCTAAGAATTAGGAACAAATCTGATATGAAGTTGTGAGCAAGCACAGAACTTTTTTTGATGGGCTAGGTAAGCTGTAGATGTGCAAGAAGGTAAAAACCTGAAATGCAGTTTCTTGGCAAACACATTAGTATAAAAAATATTTAAATTTTGTGTTGATCAAAAGAATTATGTGGACCTGTCGAACTATACAATCTATCAGACAATTGTACTGTATATAATTTGATAAAGTGAACTTTTGGAAACCCACTTCCATATAATTTTGTAAAACTTACTTTTGTTCCTGGACCCACTTTTTCCTAGAAAAACAAAGAGAAAATATAAATAATGTGTGAATGCAAGATCCCTGCATAGCATAATATTAACCATAGTCTCTGATAAAAAAAAATATATATATATAATTAAAAAATACTTTTACTCGATTTAGAAACTAACTTCAATGATTCTTATTGGATCTAGACTTTACCTATGAAGAGTAAAGCAACAGGTTAATTTAACTGCCACATTCCCCAGATACACATGCTTAGCTTTCATTTATTCTCTACCAGCTCCTCTGAATGATAGAGGAAGCCCTGTGTAGGCAAACAACCACCAACAGTTTTAATTGTTTCGCAGGTTTCATAGAAATCGTTGACAGGAGGTTGTTTTGGTCCATTTAGTCAGTGTTACAATTCAAATCTAGCTGAAAATGAGTGAAATTCCCTGAATAGTGCCACATGTAGGTCTTAGCTAAGTAGAGGGTAAGGCGAGCAGTGGTTGGGGGAAGTTGGCTCTACACAGGCACTGGAAAGTTTACAATACTTCTATAAAAGGAATATTAAGGGCCAGATCCACAAAGAAATTACGCCGGCGTATCTATTGATACGCCGCGTAATTTCAAAGTTCCCACGTCATATCTTTGTTTTGTATCCACAAAACAAGATACGACGGAATGAGGGATCGATCCGACAGGCGTACGTCTTAGTACGCCGTCGGATCGTAGGTGTATATTTACGCTGGCCGCTAGGTGGCGTTTCCGTCGAATTCCGCGACGAGTATGCAAATTAGCTAGATACGGCGATCCACGAACGTACGTCTGGCCGGCGCATTTTTTTACGTCATTTGCGTTCGGCTTTTTCCGGCGTATAGTTATAGCTGCTATATGGTGGCGTACTCAATGTTAAGTATGGCAGTCTTCCCCGCGTTGAAATTTGAATTTTTTACATCTTTTGCGTAAGTCGTTCGCGAATAGGGATAGAATGACGTCACCATCGTAAGCATTGGCTTGTTCCGGTTTAATTTCGAGCATGCGCACTGGTATACCCCCACGGATGGCACATGCGCCGTTAAAAAAAAAACGTTGTTTACGTCAAGTCACAACGTATTTACATAAAACACGCCCCCACCACATCGATTTGAATTGCGCGCCTTTACGCTGCCAAAGATACACTACACCGCCATAACTTACGGCGCACATTCTTTGAGGATTCGAAAAAAAAAGTCAGTTACGGCGGCGTAGTGTATCTTAGATACGCTACGCCCGGCGGAAATATGCACCGATGTATGTGGATCTGCCCCTAAGTGTTTACATAATTTCTTATTATAGTAAAAAAATTACATGTCAGTAAGATAAAACAGGTCCAAGGCAGGTAACATCTGCTAAACTATCATATTTAGCTAACTCATAGTGCTCTGGGACTTCTTTGTCATTTATTAAATGTTTATTTGTAAATTGAAAATTGTATTTATAGTAAAAATAGATAATAAATGACATTTTAAAATGTATACACTTGAAAACATTAACCCCAAATCCTATTGTTCATTGCAATCTCTATATTGCTTAGCATAGTAAAATTTGCCCTAAACAACCATTTTCTCTTAGGTGCAATCCTCAGATAATAATAAATATCAGTTGTGGAGTCTGTACAGGGATTCTATAGACATTTCTGATATTTCGTGTAAGACTGCATCCTTTTTCGTTTGAACACCAAAACTGTATTTTCAAATGGGAATGCTATAGCAAACTTTAAACTGCCACTAGCAATGTCATTGCTATAAGTATTTATGTAGGTAAAGAGGATCCCATAATATAAAACAATGTTCAAAAAACAGGTTTCCTGTAATACTTGTTAAACCACTGAAACAGGAAGTGTGCAAACACATACTATAACCATCTGGTGAAGACTGTGGTTACAGAAAAGATATCCACATTCTATTTATCTCTGTTTTATTTATGTTTTTTTTTTCTCTGACACCCATATTCATATTGTGTAGCAACATTTTGATATATTGTGTCTGTAAAGAATTCTTGGCATTAGAAGGAGGTATAGAGCCCCATCATTGGTGTCAGTGGGTGGGGTAGCTCCCCATCGGTTTTAGTGGATGGAATAATGGCCCATTGTTGGTGTCAGTAGGAGGAATAGTGTTCCATAATTTATATTAGTTGGAGGAATTAAGCAGCGTTTTGCCGCGATTTGCGTCTGAAACACGAAAACTTTTGCGTCTGAACCCAAAATTTTGCTTCTGAAAAAACGAGCCTATGTGTGCATGGACACATAGGATAACATTAAATGTGTTCAGGGGCAGTTGAAAAAAATGCCCAAATGCCTCTGAACTCGAGTTTACCAGCGTCTCGTGTGCATGGGGCCTTATGCTCCATTGTTAAAGTGAGGAGGAGGAATAGTGCCCTAACGTTGGTGTCAGTAACAAAAATTATGCCCCATTGTTTGCATCAGTAAGAGTAATAGTGACTTGCATCAGTGCAAAGAAAAGTGCCCCAAAGGCAGAAGTGGCCGCGTTCGGTCCCGGGGCTGCAGTTTGAAGACCACTGATCTAGATCAAAGGTATACTGTTTCGAGGGATTGTTCCTAATTTGAAACAGTACCTCCGTCCCTCTTTTCTCCTCACTTGTCGCTCATTTGGTCTGATCAATAAAGTTGTAGATAAAATTCACTATTTAGCTTTAAAAAGTGTTTCACAGTGCTAAACATTTCGTCCAATTTCTAAATTGCTGCATTTGTAATTTTCAAAAGCCAGTATAAAGGAATAGTAGTAGTAAAAAAACAGCACTTGTGGGTTTAACTAATCCCTTTTTGTTGAAATCTCCTTTATGGGGTGTGTCCCATGCCTACAGGTATGTATACCTCACCCCCCTGTGCAAGCATAAAGTGATTTTATCCCGCAGTTACAAACCCTAAGGCCCCGTACACATGAGAGGATCTATCCGCTGGTATTTATCCGCGGATCAGTTCCAGCGGATAGATCCTGTGGTGTGTATGGCCCAGCGGATATTTTTCCGCGGATATTTTTCGGGCCGATGGATTTCTAGCGGATAAAAATTTCTTAGCATGCTAAGAAATCTATTCGCTGGAATCCTGTCCAGCGGATTGATCCGGTGGTCTGTACAGACTCACCGGATCAATCCGTCCGATCCCCTCCCTCGCATGCGTCGTAATGATTCGACGCATGCGTGGGAAGTCTTTACCTTCACGCATCGCGCACGTCGCTGTGTCATCATCGCGGCGACGGCGCGACACGTCACCGCGGATGGATTCCGCGCGGATTTCGATCGGATGGTTAGTACAACCATCAGATCAAAATCCGCCAGAGGATTTATCCGCGGGAACGGTCCGGAGGACCGTTTCCAGCGGATAATCCTCTCGTGTGTATTAGGCCTTAGTATACATGTACGGGAAGTAAAACTTGTGCTGCAGGCAGGGGCGGACTGACCATTGAGGCACTCAGGCACTGCCCGAGGGCCCCATGCCCCAACCCAGCAGGGTTGCCAGGCTCAGTAAAACCAGGGACAGTATGTAAAAATCTGTGTTTTTTTTACATCTGTCCCTGATATGTCCAAAACCGACATGCTTTTGATGTGAAAATCCCGAGATTTTAGCTGCCCCGCCTCTGTACTGCCTCCTGGCTTGGTGGCCATCTGTAAGCCCAGGGGCCAAAAATCTTCTATTGCCCGGGGGCCCCATGAGTTGTCAGTCCGCCCCTGGCTGCAGGTAAAGCTGTTGCTTTACATGACATAGCGCTGTAACCTGGGTGCAAGGCAATGCACAGAACAATGTAAATGTGAATTGTTGTGTTTTAAAGAACGTTTTTAATAAAAGGATTTTACACCTGTGAGATTCTTTTTCCTTTTTTGATGGATCCTGCACTGGGAGAGAGAGAGCGATTTGCTTCGGAGGAGTGAGAGATTGTGGTCCGGGGGGCCCCTCCTTTAAAAGGGGAAAAAAAAGTGCTACATGACCCACTGCACACTCAGGGATCATGGTGATCCGTAAGCAGCTTGTGTTATTGTTGGTTGCACAAGGGTGGTTTGATTCCACAGAAGATGATGTGATTTATTGAAGAATTCAACAAAGCACTTAAAGCGGAGGTCCCACTTAAATATTAGAAGCCAGCAGTTAAAAATACAGCAGCTGCTGACTTTTTATATACGGACACTTACCTGTCTATGGTGCCTGTCTATGGTGCCCGTGATGTCAGCAGCCGAAGCCAAGCAATCGCTCGGCTCTTGGCTGCCCCTGCCGCCATCCTTGGTGAGGGAATCAGGAAATGAAGCGTTGCAGCTTCACTTCCTGATTCCCTACTGCGCATTCGAGAGTAGTGATGCGCGTCTTCACTGGTCCCCGCTGTGTTCTGGGAGCTGTGTGTCTCCCAGAAGCCAGCAGGGGCACAGAGTAAGTACCGGAAGTGGCGTAGATCACCGAGGTGATCTATGCCAGGAAGTAGGAGAAAATACCTGTATCATACAGAGAGACTGCCTTGCATTTTCAGCCTACTAAATAAGTGTGTCCTTAGAGGAAATAAGTGAAGACATATAGGGTTCCTCAAATTAGTGTTGTCCAGCAACAGCAGCAGTTTCTCCAAGGGAGTTTGCATAGGTGTTACAGGGCTGGTTTTAAACAGGGCAGTAGGTTTGCATTTTTGATAGCAGAGTAAGAATTTGTCAGCAGGGATTACATGCTCTGATTGCATAGTTTGGAACCTTTTAATGTACCAGCAGTAAAAAGCTCATGAACAAATAAAAAAATTAAGGCCCCATACTCACGACCAAACATGTCTGCTGAAACTGGTCCGCAGGCCAGTTTCAGCAGACATGTTTGGTCGTGTGTGGGCGCGAGCGGGCCGAATTCCAGCAAACATTTGCCCGCCGGGCCTTTTCCCAGCGGACAAATATTCCTGGACTTGTTTTAAAACAGTCCGCTGGAATCCTGCCCGCTCGGACATGTACGGTCGTCAGTACAGACCTACCGTACATGTCCAGGCGCCCGCCGTCCCTCGCATGCGTCGAATGACTTCGACGCATGCGTGGAAGCATTTTAAAGGCGGGCCGCCCACGTCGCTGCGTCATTGTCGCGGCGACACCGCGTCATCGACGCGGCGACACCGCGGACACGCCCCGCGTATTGTTTACGCGCGGACTTCTGTACGATGGTGTGTACAACCATCGTACAGAAGCCCTCTGGCAGACATGTATGGTGAAAACGGTCCGACGGTTGTCCGTGTGTACCCGGCCTAAGAAGGGCCAGTATCCTGAACTAGGGGCCAATAGGAACTAGGTAGATATGGATTGCCTCATATAGGATTGACAAAGCAAAGGTGTTTTAGTGAGGCTATAATTGAGTTCATGCCTGGTAAGTTACCCATTGTTTGTATGAATCGCATTACATAAGGAAATTTGGTATGAACATGAAGTGGTAGTCCCCATATTGTCCAAGTAAAAGCACTGATACGTTTTAAATTATAAAAGATATACATTTGTTTGCTAGGAAATTGTTTTTCAAAAGAATGTATTAAAAACCATCCTGGTCTCTGGATGTTGTCTTCCTAGGAGACAGGATATGATGCGGCAATACGGCAATACAGGGCGCAGTGATGACGCAATCGCGTACCTTTGGCACGATTTGCATCATTTTCTCGCGCATGCGCAGTATATTAGGAACGCCCGCATTGTATACCGGCGCTATTCCTTCCTCACTTGAGTAGGGCATGCATGATCCACTAATGTGGAGCCATGCCATATACACCAGGACAACCAGCAGCACACTAGAACCTTGCAAAACCTGTAAATATTGTAAGTAAATATATGAATATGAATAGTTGTTTGTGCCTGTATGTATATTTTCAGATGTAATCATATACATGGTCATATAAAATACTTATTTGCTCTTCAATTGAATTGTTTTTTTTTTACACAAAAAGTGTAGCTGCTGGCTTTTAATAAACTGACACTTACCTGCTCCAGCGTTCCAGCGACGCGCCGGCCGGGGGTCCGCTCCTCTCCCCCCTCCCCGGCCGGCGTCTTCATTGTCACTGTGGGCACCCGGCCTTGACAGCTTTCGGCTTCACGGCCGGGCACCCACTGCGCATGCGCGAGCGGCACTGCGCATGCGCGCACGGCCCGGCGCTGCGCTGTTTGATTGGACAGGCGATCGCCTGGGACCTGTCACGTGTCCCAGGCGATCGCCTACAGGGAGGGGCTGCAGCCCCTCGGCGGAAGGAGGAAGTGGGACAGGAAGTCCCCTTCTCCTGAAGCCCCCACTCCCCCCCCCAAAAAAATGACATGCCAAATGTGGCATGTAAGGGGGAGAGGAGTGGGTTAAGAGGAAGTTCCATTTTTGGGTGGAACTCCTCTTTAGGAATGAGCAGAGGAGAAGCTGCAACATGCCTGAGCTCATTCCTACTGATGAAATGTCCAGTGTCTCATTGTTAACATATTTCTTGTTAGTATATTTGCATACAACACACCTGATCCTCTCCTAGTAATGCTCCTAGACTGAGTTTTGCTGTAAAGAAAACTACAAGAGACTGAAAGCAAAACAGACTCAGGTAAATAGAGAAATTGCATTATTAAATACAGTTATAGATTGTTAGTTAATACCCAAAAATGTTATTATTTTTATATTTGTTAAAGTTCAGCTTTAAACAAAGATGGTGCTGATAAAGATAGGATTGGATCTTGGCATGTTCTCCCATTGTCATTGCTGGCAACTCACTTACAGAAGCAGACAGTAGACAATGCAGAGTGATTTTTGTACATTTCCTTCATGGTGGTGTTGTATGCCTAGAATCATGTACACTAAAATTTATATATGTAGCACTACCCCCGAAGGAGCTGCTGGTTTAGATTTGGGTTTTGCACATTACCTCTAAGTTCGTTGTCAGGGGAAGAAAGTCTGTAGAAATTACAATGTCCAAACAAGATGTAAAACCTTCAACTGTTAGGTTTTATTTTTGCTGCATAAAACTTGTGAAGAAAGTGAAGAGTATAGAGAGAAGGGGAAGGTTCAGGTACGCGGTACAGAATGCACAAAAATGTCTAAAGTTCCAGTATTCACCACTCTCTTGAGAGTGGGTATTGCTCACCCGGATAGATGCCTCTCACATGGCCTAGCAGCCGGAATGATGCACGGGAACCAATATGAGAACAGTCTCTGCCACAGACTGTCTGAAAATGATCATGGCTAGCCAGGAATCCTCTGACACAGGATTAAAGTCCTGAACTTCCAGCCTTACAGCAAAGAGCCTTTAAGCCAATCCAGTGGACTGTAACATAAGTAGAGCTGTGGATCCCTGTATAACAAAGTCACCAGGCCTATCCCGAGACATTAGCTTGCTTTGCTTGGTCTCCTCCAGGGCAGGTCCTCCCCCCGGTTTCCTTCGTTAAGCAGATTCCCCCACTTGGATGGACAGCTTGGGATCCCCTTTTGAATCATAGGCCCCAGCAAGCATAGCTGGGCCTACTAAATAGAGATGCAGCCTCGGACCAACGTGGGCCCGGGGCTGGAATCACACACACATACCTCGCGCCAGGGGGGCCACGAGGCAAAGGACCCCGAAAGATGGCGTACCACTTCCCAGCATACACATCGGGGCACCACTCCCACTGGACTGCTGCCGAGAAGGGTCACCCAATACACTATGGTTTGCCTGTGTTCCAACATAGGCCGGAGGTGGTAACGCCACCTACAGGCAACAGGGGAAAATCCTATCAAGCACAACCATAGCCAGAACAGAGGGTAATTTCAATGGAATTCAATAAAGTCTGAGTCCACTATTTGCTCAGACACCCTCTAAATTTATAATAGCGCCCTAGTCATTGGGAGAAGGGCACTACATATATATATATATATATATATATATATATATATATATAATATATATATATATATAGTTTATTGGTCATAAAGTGTGCTATCCTGCTTTATCCCTCGTAGGAGTTTCTAGTTCCAGAAAGGCTTGTAACCTTTATGCTGACTTTATATATGACTTTAAAGCAGTCTTTCTCAACCTTAATAATGCAAAAAATTTTTAAATAATGTTATGGTCTTAGGGAAGTCCTTACTTCATCTACATTTCACATGAGTGTGATGGTTAAGGACAAGGACGCACCTTACATTTGTGATGAGTGGGGATAAATCCCCTCTTACACATAGCTAAAAACATCATGGATTTCAGTGGCAAATTATCTTGGAGCCAGAAATGGCTCCTTGCTCAGGGAACCCCCTAGCAACCTCTGAAGGAACCCTAGGGTTACACGGATCTCTCGAGAAAGGTTGCTTTAGACTGAGGAATCATGTTAACAAAACAAAAAAATAACAATAGTCCTTTCCCATATATAGTACTTAAAGAGAAGTAAGGGGATTTAATTTTTTTTCATTTTTATACTTACCTAGGTGGATGCGGCATCGGTCCTCCACACCGAGAACCGAGCGATCGAACACTGCCGATTGCTCGGTTCTCAATGCTCCCCGAGCAGAGAGTTGTAGGCGGTCAATCATCAGCTCTCCGCTCTGCTTCTTCATGCTTACTGGAGCGCTGAGCTGTGAAGTGGCAGGGAGTAGCAGTCTCAGGCTCTCATCAGCTCGCTGAGAGGCTGAGACGGGTGTCAGTCCGGGCACCTGGCGGATCCAGACTTCCATTGTCGGGATGACAAAGTGCCTGTACTGATTTCTGTGATGTCAGCAGGAGGGTCACAGGAGGACTTTGTCTGGACTTCTCCTTTAAAGTGTTTGTTACCCTAAAAAATGGATCCTGTTCACTTAAAGTATAAATAACAGCACAGTGCTTGTGCTGTGTAATTTGGCCCCCTGTATCACCTGAAATACCTGACTGATCATGCCTGGTTCTGCCCTCCCATTTGTAAACTGACCAAGGTACCTGAGTCCTGACACTGTGGTCAGTTTACCTACCTCCATCATCCGCAGCACTCCTCTCTGCTCTCCTGTTTCCTTCCCCCCCCTCCCCGCCTGTCAGCTCTGTCCACTCCACGATCCTCCCCTCCTGCTGCTATGATATGTATACTATACGCATGCGATCCCCTCTGTTAAATAACATTGTGTGCCTGTGCTGTATAAAAAAGATGCAGATTTGT
Organism: Rana temporaria; assembly: GCF_905171775.1. Classification (NCBI taxonomy): domain Eukaryota; kingdom Metazoa; phylum Chordata; class Amphibia; order Anura; family Ranidae; genus Rana; species Rana temporaria. The sequence goes on from NC_053492.1 coordinate 298,333,408, forward strand.
ACCTATATCACAGCGTCTTCTGACCCTCACGTGACTCCTCGACTCTCTCTCCTCTTTCCTTCCTTCCTCCCTGGTTGACGTCAGAAGAAGTTCTTAGCCCCACCCACTATAGCTGTTAGCCGGGGAGAGGAGAGAGCCGAGGAGTCACGTGAGTGCCGGCAGATGCTCTGATATAGGCAGATCGGCATCTTTTTTTTTATACAGCACAGGCACAGGGACACATAATGTTATTTAAAGAGGAACTGCAGTCTGCTAACATCATTTGTAATAAAAACATATTTGCCATTCTGAAACTTCCCTCCGACCACTTTACATATTATTTTATTTATACTGTGATTCTGTACTTGCCAAATATGCCACAGAAATCTCTCTCCACTGAGTCTGGCTGCAATCATTTTAACTGTGGGCAGCTGAAGCTGCTGCCTGTTCACTTCCTGGATTTACACAGACACACAACTCCAGCTCTGCAGCTCTCATTGGCCCTCTTACGACTCACCCCCCTCCCTTCCTGGCAACCTTTCATGAGAGTGAGAGAGAGAGAGCTGTGAATGATGTCATAAGCCTAGGCTTTTTTTTCCAGACAAGAAACAGGAAGTGGGCTGTATAAGGTATTTACTGGCAGAAAAATTTTTTTTTTACTATCCAAAGTTAAAACAACAAGGGCAAAAGATTTACAGTAATAGATGGAAAGATGAAAAACATACTGAAGTTCTGCTTTAACAGAGGGGATGGTATGCTTATACAATAGTGGCTTAACAGACACTTTAAAGGGTTCATTTTATATTAATAATGTTTCCCAGTTATGTAGAAAACTAAAACTCCCACCACTTGTCACACTCCCTCTGGCCACTGGAAGCAAAAGATTAGAACCCCTTTCAGAGTACATCTATTATTAATTTAGTTTTTTATTGACCATGCTTTTCAGTATATTACTTTCGTTTTATATACTTTGGGAGATAATCTGTTTCAAATAGCAGCTGTTCTAATGTTTGTGCTTGATAATAAAGTGTATTTCGTTTGGTTGGCAGTTCTCATTTTAAAACTCTTCACTAAGCATAACTGTACAGGTATCTCAGAAACACGTGTTATTTTGGACATTGATCAGTTTTGTTTCGTACAAGACAAGTGGAAATAAAAGGGAGTGGTGGTATTTATAGTACGCACTGAAACTCACGTACCTTTTCTGGAGGTGTAGACATTTTTTGTAGCTAAGAAAATAGAGAACTGTAGCAAATCAATCTTTTTTAAAGTCTTCCATTGTTTACCCAGGCAGGGCAAAGCACTAGGTTAATTTAACTGCCACCCCCAGGGCTGGACTGGAACAAAAATTTGGCCCTGGACTTCATCCAGACTGGCCCACTTTGACAGGTCTCTCCCATGGGGGCCAGACAACTTCCGCACCCCCCCGGTCACCCAAGCCCCCTCTCCCCCTTCACTAGCCACTAGCTGTTCTACTTTATTAGAGTAGAATGGCTGGAACTGGTACTCTTATAGGCAGTACCAGTGGGGAAGCTAGACATTATTTCACCCGGGGAAAATAATCTGTTTGGTGCCCCCCTTATGGGACAAGATTAGGCAGAAGTGAAAAACTCCCAGGCCATAGCTGTTGAGTGAGCTGTCTGTTCCCTCCCCCATGCTCCTCTGTGGTCCCCCCTGCTCTTCTGGTCCTCCCCCTGCTTCTTTGTTCCCCCCAGGTGAGCGCTGTGGGAAGGGAGAGACAGAGTAGCAGAGGGGGCGGTGGTCCGCTGTCACTGAAGCTGGCCCACTGAGCCATCGGGCCACCAGGAAACTCCCTGTAGTCCCAATGGCCAGTCCATCCCTGGCCACCCCCTACAACTACTCATACTTTTTTTTAGTCTCTGGGAACAAAGCGAGTGAGGCAAAATGTTGGGGGCTTTCTCCCCACGTCCATACGAAAATGATAGGTGCCTTAGCAGGTAATTCCCAAACACAAGTGCAGTCACATGAGATGAAAAGTTAGCGAGTCAGAAGATTCAGAAGATTGCTTCCAGTGCTAGACTGGAGGTAAGGGCGAGTGAAATAAGATGTTGCAGTTACTTGAGCATATGGCTTTGCCAGCATAGATTCACTTTAAAGGGGAGGTTCACCCAAAAGGGAACCTCCGCTTTTTGGAACCCCCCTCCAGTGTCACATTTGACACCTTTCAGGTGGGAAGGGGGTGTATAATACAGGTATTTGCACCATTTCCGGGTATAGACTCCCTCGGGAGTCCTGCCCCTTTGCGTCACCCCCCCCGTTGTGTTCTGGGAAACATAGCGGGGACCAGTGAGGACGGCGCAGCGCGACTCGCGCGTGCACAGTAGGGAACCAGGCAGTGAAGCTGCAGCGATTCACTTCCCGATGCCCTCACCGAGGATGGCGGTGGGGGAAGCCGAGAGCCGAGTGGTTGCTCGCCCTTCGGCTGCCGACATTTTGGGCGAAATGGACAGGTAAGTGTCCATTTTTTAAAAGTCAGCAGCTGCAATCAATATTTGTAGCTGCTGGCTTTAAAAAAAAAAATTCAGGTGAACCCCCGTTTTAAGGTTATAATAAAAAGTAGTGAAGAATATTAAACTGATAGATCATTTTTTCATCCACTCATTATTAGTTAATTAACAAACATCCTCTAGAAATGTAATAACAAGAAATCCAAGCCTACTTTTTTTTAATATATATATATTTACCCCTAATTTACAGATTATACAATTTTTTTAAAATTAAACTGGGTTGAATAAATCATGCCCAACAAAATAACAGAAGAGAAATACTAGCAATAAAAAAAATATATACATTATCTAATAATAGGTAAGGGAATTTTGACATTAAAATACAAAACTGGCTGCTATCAACAGAAAAACATTTATTTGTATGCAAAACATTTGAGAATCGAAAAAAAAAAAATATTTCTAGAAGGGATTTTTCTATATTTAGGACAATTCCTAAGAAAAAGTTTAGTTCAATAATTAATATGTAGTTATCTTCTTGAATCTGTTTTTTTTTTTCATATGCATTTTGTTTTATATGTAGCAGTACCACTGTAGGGGCCGCTATATGATGTAGCCCACCTGTCACCCTGCCCAGCCTGACATTCACTTCCCAGTCATTTTTGAGACAATGAACAGTTCATGTGATTGTTTTGTATTTTGATTGATGGTTTTGAAATTGGATAGGGATAGGAATATATGGGATGCCCAGTAGAACAAGTAATTGGTTGATTGTGTATCAATCAGTTGGGACAACCATATACACTTGGCTACTCCAGACTCCTCTGGCACTTCACTTGCTTGCAGACTGTTACTCTCTCTCTCTCTCTCTCTCTCTCTCTCAAGCACATCACTTACTCCAGGCACATCTAGGTATCTGGGTATTTTAAGGAGGCCTGCCCCCTGCCAATACTAGTTGGGGATTGGTCAGGGCTCCCTGAGATATCCCAGACTGCTCCTCCCCACTTCCCCTCCTTTACTTCTAGAATCGTCTAGAAGCAAGAGGGAGGTGACAGTGGAGTGATGCTGTCTGTGAGTCAACAGTTGCTGCTCTAGGCCACTCCCAGCCCACACAGATCAAAACAAATAGGTCTAGCTTCCAGCTAGACCTGCTTAAATGTACCTGCTCTCACAAAAATCTAACTCTAGCACCTACCAATGTAGAGGGTGCTACATATAGAACAAATGTTTCAATGATGGTTTGGCCTATATGATGAAATGCCTCTCTGTATTTTGGAAACAGTGGAATAACCCCCATTTAACAAATTCCTTAATTTGAAACTGTTTAATAGGGATAGAATGTATTTGTAACGTAATTTTTTTTTTGTATTATATTGTACAATTACTATGAATCCTAAACAAGGTCAAATGGTGAGCAGCTGAATTATTGTTAGGATAATTGAGCTGCTTATTTATATTTTTTATGTTTATACTATGGATTTTTTTATTGGAAGATGTAATAGCTAAAGCCCCATCAGGTTTTTTTTTGCCATCTGTGTCTCTTCTGAGAGATTTCCCTTTACTTTCTGTACTGTAGACACAACAGGACGTTAGAGGAAATGTTCCCAAAAAAAGGAAAATGCCTTCTTAGAGCTATCTTGCTTTGCATGTAATGAGTATATCTCATATATTTGTTTTATTATAGCTTTGCTGCAAAAGGCCTGACTGTTGCTTGCTGCTGTGTGTAGTTCTAATCTATTGAGAAGGCTTCAACCATGCTGACCCATATGGCTTCTACAGACCAATAGCAATACTCCATCCAGAGGCTTGCTATTGTGTGTCCCTACTGGGTGTTTTTTGCAGTACACCCACCGGGCATTTTTCAAGTGTGCATGGTGCACTATACCAGGGATCCTCAAACTACGACCCTCCAGCTGTTGTAGAACTACACATCCCATGAGGCAATGTAATACACTGATATTCGCAGACATGACTAGGCATGATGGGAATTGTAGTTTCTGAACAACTGGAGGGCCGTAGTTTGAAGACCCATACACTATACAAACACAATGGGCCAGATTCAAGAAGCACTTGCGCCCGTGCAACCATAGGTTGCGCGGCGCAAGTGCTTACTTGCTCCGGTGTAACGAGTGCTCCTGATTCAGGAACCTCGTTACACCGACTGCAGCCTAGGATATGACAGACATAAGCCTCCTTATGCCTTCATATCTCAGGCTGCATTCTTGCGTTGGCCGCTAGGGGGCACGGCCATTGTGATCGGCGTATAGTATGCAAATTGCATACTACCACCGATTCACAAAAGTTGCGCGGGCCCTGCGCACGCAAGGTACGGAGTTTCCGTACGGCGACTTTAGCGCAAGGTTGCTCCTGCTATAGCAGGGGCAACCAATGCTAAAGTATAGCTGCACTTCCCGCTCGTGAAATTTAAATTTCACGTCGTTTACGTAAGTGATTCGTGAATGGCGCTGGACGCCATTCACGTTCACTTAGAAGCAAATGACGTCCTTGCGACGTCATTTGCCACAATGCACGTCGGGAAAGTTTCCCGACGGAGCATGCGCTGTTCGCTCGGCGCGGGAGCGCGCCTAATTTAAATGATTCCCGCCCCCGGCGGGATCATTTACATTAGGCAGCCTTACGCCCGGCTATTTAGCATATCGCCCGCGCAATTTACGGAGCTACTGCTCCGTGAATCGCGGGCATTTCAAAATATTTGCGTGGGCGCAGAGCAAAACTCGTTGCCCTTTGCCCACGCAAATATTGCACGGATCTACCTGAATCTGGCCCAATGTGTGCAATGTGACAATGGGAAAGTTACCTTTGGAACTGGTCTTGATTAAACATGCCAGTGTGTGCTGGCTAAATTTGCAGTCTGCTGACCTGTTATTGATTTTTAGTCTGCTTTCACCCTGGGTGATCTCGCTACATAATATAATTGATCTACTAGACTAGAGTATTGTAGTTTTAACCTGTTTGCTCATACTCTCATTGTATCAATACCTCTCTATTTGCACTAAAGTGGTGTTGTTTTCTATTCTACCTGGACAGAAACCAACAAGTGGTCAATTTATGTCATTCATTTTGATAACTTCAATAAGTAACATCAGCATAGGTTTATTTATTAATTACAGGTATTTATATAGCACCAACAATTTGCACAGCGCTTTTTATATATATATATATATATATATATATATATATATATATATATATATATATATATATATAAAAAGCGCTGTGCAAATTGTTGGTGCTATATAAATACCTGTAATTAATAAATTATAAAATATATTGTGACAGGAAGTCAGGTAAATCTGTGGGTGTTGTCACAGACGGGAGATACATTTCTGCCTCGTTTAGACAATATACCAATTATTATCAGGTGTCGGCTGCAGAAGTAGCCAGAAAGATTTAAGGGCGTTGGAAAACTTCAGCTGTCCAGAATGAGGCAATTAAGGCCTCTATAAGTAATCCAGAGGATTACTACTGATTGCTGCATCCTGAGGCTTTTTGAGTGAAGGAGAGCAGTGAACAGAAATACTTCTGAAGAGGTGAGGTGCTATTGATTTTTCTGTGTGATAAAAATCAAAAAGACTATTTGTTTTTCTGCTGTAGGACCAGCAGTGTCTGCTCAGCAGTAGGCTGTGCCAGACTCCATAGATAGGTTCCTGTGTGGTGAAGGTAGACGCAGGGGTGTATTTAGGTTTTGTGCTGCCCTAGGCCTGACTAAACTCGTGCACCCCTAATTTAAATATGACCCACCCCTTTCTGTCAAGGCCACACCCCTTGTGGTTTCAGACCCACCCTGAAATTTTCAAGTGGGGACACTAGTTCTGATGGCCGGGGGGGGGGCAATGGATTCCCTTAATTTGCATAGATTTCCTCTCACTTCCTGTTTGGCTATGGGACAGGAAGTGAAGGGAAATCTCTGGAATGGGGCAGGGATGGTAAAAAATTTGAAGTGATGCCCCCCCCCCCACAGTTGCAGAATGCCAACCGCCCACATACTGGAAGCAGTGCAGCCGATTTATGGGGGCGCTAAACTAATTTGAGTAACAGTGTAGTGCAAGCCGGCGGGGACACTGTCTGTGCTGCCCCCCTGCAAAGTGCTGCCCTAGGCCTGGGCCTTGTTGGCCTAGGCCAGGATACAGCATTGGGTAGACGCCCCAAGTGGCCAGGGTTTATTTTATGTTTGATTTTGTTTATGCTGTGGATGCTTGCACTTGTTTCCAGCAAGATGAAAGAATTAACCAAATTCTTTGTTTTCAACCGTCTTCGGCTGTTTCTCTGTATCGTTCTGTGTGTAGTGAACCCATCCAGGGGCTCACACACCCCACCTACCGAGCTAACCCCTTACAATATATATATATATATATATATATATATATATATATATATATATATATATTGTACGTTCATATCAGTCCCTGTGCGCAAGAAGCTTACAATCTAAGGTCCCTAATTCACATTCATACATAAACATACTAGGGTCAGTTTAGACAGATGCCAATTTACCTACCAGCATGTCTTTAGAGTGTGGGAGAAAATCAGAGTATGATGCAGGCACAGGCATGCAGACACCAGAAAGGGTGGTGCCAAGGGTGGGATTCACACCAACAACCTGAATGGTGCAAGACGAAAGTGCTAACTGACTTCCATCACCCAATCAAGTGCAAGCAAAAATACATTTTTTTTTAATTTTCCTTGCATGTGATTGGGTATGCTTTGCAAAGTAACCCTTTACCTAATTTACTAAAGCTCCAGAGCAACTGCAAAGTGCACAGTCTATTTGAATTTAGGAAATCAACCCCACAGTGTTGAGAATAGTATTACATCTATATCCAGAATTCTGCAAAAAGGAAGTAAAGTAAACTGAAAAAGATAAACTTTTTTTCTTATAAAGCACAAGCATCCATTTGACCAGAAAATAGCCACTCTATTATATATTGTCCTGATCAAAAGTTTAAGACCACTTGAAAAAATTGCAAAAAATCATATTTTACATTGTTGGATCTTAACAAGGTTCCAAGTTGAGCTTCAACATGCAACAAGAAGAAATGAGAGAGAGTGAGACAAAACATTTTTTGAGCATTCAATTAATTGAAAATAACGAATAAACGTAAACAGGCTGTTTTTCAGCTGATCAAAAGTTTAGGACCACATGCCTTTAAAAGGCCAAATCTGTGCAACGATGTGGATTTATTGTCATTTTCTGTCAGGTAGTCACACGTTGTGATGGCAAAGGCAAAAAAAATCTCCCTTTTTGAACGTGATCAGGTTGCTGAATTGCATAAGCAGGGTCTCTCATCAAGACACTGGACGATCCTCGACCCAAATTAAGGCCCTTACTGCTGCTAACTGCAGCCCCATAACCATCAGACGGCATCTGAGACTGAAGGGCTTCAAAAACAAAAAACGTCTTCAAAAACCTTGTCTCCTTGAACGCCACAGAACTGCTCGTTTGGACTTTGCAAGAGAGCACCAAACATGGGACATTCAAAGGTGAAAGAAAGTTTTATTCTCTGATGAGAAAAAATGTAACCTTGATGGTCCTGATGGTTTCCAACGTTACTGGCATGACAAGCAGATCCCACCTGAGATGTTTTCTATGCGCCACAGTGGAGGGGGCGCCATAATGGTCTGGGGTGCTTTTTCCTTCAGTGGAACAATGGAGCTTCAGGAAGTGCAGGGGCGTCAAACGGCCGCTGGCTATGTCCAGATGTTGCAGAGAGCATTCCTCATGACTGAGGGCCCTCGTCTGTGTGGTAACGACTGGGGTTTTCAGCAGGACAACGCTACAGTACACAATGCCCGCTGGACAAGGGACTTCTTCCAGGAGAATAACATCACTCTTTTGGCCCATCCTGCGTGTTCCCCTGATCTAAATCCAATTGAGAACCTTTGGGGATGGATGGCAAGGGAAGTTTACAAAAATGGACAACAGTTCCAGACAGTAGATGGCCTTCGTGCGGCTGTCTTCACCACTTGGAGAAATGTTCCCACTCACCTCATGGAAACGCTTGCATCAAGCATGCCAAAATGAATTTTTGAAGTGATCAACAATAACGGCGGCGCTACTCATTACTGAGTTCATGTTTGGAAGTTGGATTTCTGTTTTGGGGGGGTTTAGTTTTTTTTTGGAGGTGTGGTCCTAACTTTTTGATCAGCTGAAAAACAGCCTGTTTCAGTTTATTTGTTGTTTTCATTAAATTGAATGCTCAAAAAATTTTTTGTTGCATGTTGAAGCTCTACTTGGAACCTTGTTAAGATCCAACAATGTAAAATATGATTTTTTGCCATTTTTCAAGTGGTCTTAAACTTTTGATCAGGACTGTATTACAAGTGAAGATTAGAACTATATAATACTAAAAATGTATTATCCCCATGTGCCGTGTCGCATATTGATTAAAGTGGTTGTAAACCCACTTTTTGTACTTTTACCTACAGGTAAGCCTATAACAAGGCTTACCTGTAGGTAAGGAGAATATCTCCTAAACCTGCACGGTTTAGGAGATATTCCCCTCGCAATGCGCCGCTGCGCATGCGCAGGGGGGATCTACGGCGAAAGGACCGGCAGCCGCCGGACCTTGCCGAGTTTTAAATCTCCCGCGCGCACGCGCGGGAGTGACGTCATCGCCGCTCCAGCCAATCACAGCGCTGGAGCGGCGATACCCGGAAGACACGCCGAGGCAAGATGAAATCTCGCTCGGCGTGAACCAGGTAAGTGCTACACACCTCGTTCCGAGGTAAGTATTTCATAATGAGCTAATATGCGGTGCATATTAGCTCATTATGACTTTTCCCTTACAGGAGGAAAAAAAAATAAAAAATTTCATGCGGGTTTACAACCGCTTTAAACTAAAGTACAGAAGCTCCACAAGTAAAATAGATGTGAGTGACTGCAATGTGGACAAATGCATACACTACTACAGTCTCCAGTTTATGGGGCAATGTGTTCCTGAAAACTCCAGTGATGAGGTGATATCATTATAAACAGGGGGGGGATGCCTAGACTTCATCACTGGTCTCCACTGCCTGAAGAGGTGTTGTGGTGGATTATTTGAATGTAGGTTTTTGGGGAAAAAAACATGCGGAATGGTGGAAGCCCGGGGGAAGGGGGGGGGGGGTAGTCTGTTTGCTTTAGCTCTTATCTGGTGAAATCTACGGGGAACAGCGCTGTTACCCTAGGCTGCTCATACCTGATTTGGACTACAGAATACCAACCCCTCATAACAAAATACATGGTGTTCTGTAGTTCACAGAGGTAGGCTGGGTTGGTTTGACAGCACTGCTTGAGATTTCAGTGTAATGGAATGTAAAAGGAAGGAACATCTATTTGGGCCCGTCTTTATGGGCTTGCTGCAGCCACGCCTCCCCCCATTAAATTTTTCTTATATGTTTGTGAAGTAATAGGGTTATATGGAATTAGGTTACTGTCTCTTTAAATTTTATGAGGAGAATTTTTAACCAATTAAAAGTCCTGGAAGTATCTAGAAATCCTGGGAGCTCTATAAATATAGAAGAATTCCATAGGTTTTCCACAGTTGGTCAAGCCTTGGCAAAAGAGCTACCCTCCCTTCCCACCGTTTGTCGCTGGCACTTATGTGGGTGGTCATCCTAAATTTCTAGGGGGGACATTTAATGTTCTTTTAATTCAATATGGCTCAAGTTCCAATAACTGAGCTTATAGATAGATATTAATATTTACTTGAATATTTTTGGTTTAATAAAAATGTATAAATATTTATGATTTATTGCAAACCAATAAAGTGCTGTGGCCATTATATATGCCAATAATTTGGTGTTGTGTCTTCTTTTATTTTGGCTGTATTTTGGGAATATTGTGTACGTTTTGGGGTATGGGCTGCATGCAATCCCATGCACAGGGCGTTACAAGCTCACGGTATTTATGGCAGGACATTTTTCCGTACTAGCAGACAAAACATGGGAAAATTTCATGAATTTGAAGGATGTGCTGAATATGACTGCAGAAGATTGTACACAAAAACATCAGTTTGTTGATGCTCTGTACATTCAAGCACTGGTGGCACCCAAATGAATTGCAGTCTGATACTGAAAACAAAGGCTAACGTAATATTGTTTATTCAGTGCATACTTCTCGGAACACTGAGTGCATACTTCTCTGAACACTGAATGCACAGTTACAATATTAATGTCATATTGTTGACAATAAATTGATGTACAAGACTGTAGGGGATTTATCACCTTGATCGCCCCCTAGTGCTAATCCCTTTCTTGCCAGTGACATTTACAAGGCAATAGTGTATTTTTATAGCACTGATCGCTGTATAAATGCCAATGGTTCCAAAAATGTGACAAAAGTGTCCGATATGTCTGCCATATTGTCGGAGTCCTGATAAAAATCACAGATCGCTGCCATTACTAGTAAAACAATAACAATAATAACAATGCGGATCGAGGCCTTCGGGTAATGACTGCACTCCCAATAAGCATTTTAATAAATAAATAAATAAATCTATCATTTATTTTGTAGAAGCTATAACTTTTGCACAAACCAATAAATATACGCTATTTGCGATTTTTATTACCAAAAATATGTAGGAAAATACATATCGGCCTAAACTGAGGAAAAAATTAGCTTTTTGAAAAAAAAAATTGGGCTATTTATTACAGCAAAAAGTACAAACTATTGTGTTTTTTCCAAAATTGTTGCTGTTTTTTTGTTTATAGCGCAAAAAATAAAAACCGCAGAGATGATTTAATACCACCAAAAGAAAGTTCTATTTGTGGGAAAAAAAGGACGTCATTTTTTTTTGGGTGCAGCATCGCATGACCACGCAAATGCAGTGCCGTATCACAAAAAATGGCCTGGTCATTGAGCAGCCAAATCTCCTGGGGCTGAAGTGGTTAATAGGACATTTACACTAACTAACAATGTAATAGCCCTTGATACTCACCACCAATACAATGAAAACATTGACACTAACCACTTCCTTTAAGCTAACGATACTTATTACAATCAAGTTATGCAATCTCTCGATCTCATCTATTTTTTTTTTTTATCAGAATTTTTTTTTATTGAACATAATAAACAATGTACAAACATTTCAGTTTCATATGTAGTTACATACCGCAGTTATCTTTGCAACATCAAAGAATATAGGCACATTTCACAAAGTCAAACTGCTCAGGCCTCTACTTGGACGTACAATTCACATGACACTAAGGCCTCGTACACACGATAGGTTAAACAGAGGTCAACGGTCTGATGGACCGGTTTCATCGGTCAAAACCAATCGTGTGTGGGCCCCATAGATTATTTAACCATCGGTTAAAAAAAAGACAACTTGTAGGCACGACCATCGGTTAAAAATTCATGCATGCTCAGAATCAAGTCAACGCATGCTTGGAAGCATTGAACTTAATTTTTTTCAGCACGTCGTTGTGTTTTACGTCACTGCGTTCTGACATGATCGGTTATTTAACCGATGGTGTGTGGGCACGACGGACCATCAGTCAACCGATTCTTCATCAGATGGACTGATCGTGTGTTCGAGGCTTAAGTATATCAAACATAGCAAAATCACCCTGTAGTACTAAGTCCTTAGGGCATAGTCCTGGCGTATTAAGCCATGGGGACCATATCTTTTCAAACCTACCCGGGGCTCCCCCTATGTTAATAAATGTATTGCTCTATAATAAGTGTATGTCCCATGTGTTATCCAAGAAGTGACTGTGGGCGATGAGGACCATTTCCATCCCATCAAGATGAGCTTTCTAGCCTGGAAAAGTGCCTGGGAGAATTTAATCCTAACCATCTCCTCTGTGATCACCTCCTCCAGAACTCCCAATACACAGCAGATTGGATCTAAAGGTACACTCGTCTGAAACACCCGATTGAGCGTTCCAATTATCGTGCTCCAGTAGCGATAGTGCTTCGGCCATCGCCAGAGGTCCCCAGTGGTTGACCTGCATTTACCACACAGGGGGTCTGCCAGTCTGCCCATCCTATAAAGCTTTTTTCAGGGTGTAGTGTACTCTAAGTACAATATAAAACTGAGATACTTGTTTAGCTACATTTAACGAACAAATAGAGATAGATTGAAGGGCTTCCTCACACAATTGCTATCATTCAGGGCAACTGTAGGTCACTTTTACAGGGCTCTGGAAGTGCAACCTGCATCTGGTTTCAGATTCTCCTGTTCCTTCAGGGAGTCCAAGACCACCTTAAACTGCTTAAAATTTAAAAGTAGGAGAAGATAAGGAAAGATCTGTTTCTTGAGCCCCTCTGCGACCAATAAATCCAGAAGAGTGTCAGACACCTGGCCCTAGGACGTTCTGTTGCTCTTTCCAGCAACAGGTTGCATCTCCAGCAGTGAGTCTATACTACACTTTACACTTGAACCTGCATATAAAGTTTATTTGTGCGGCTTTTGCAACTGATTTGCCGCTCACCTGCCACGTTGCACTTGGGTCCTGGGTTATTTTTACCTACTTACCTTTTAATAATACACAGTTACAACATGTTCACCTCCGCAGCTGTCCCCCTTAGCCGCCGTGGGAGAGTGTTCTCCGCGGTCGGCTGCGACTTCAGAGCGTGTGGGCCTTCTATATAAAATTCTCCTGACGAAGCAACTTTGTTGCCAAACTAGTTGAGATCCTGCCTTGTGAGACCCCATCTCTTCACCGTGATCCTTGTTTAGGGTCGATTCTAGCCCAGTGACCTGTATGGTTGGGCCCGCAATATGCTTACTGTTTTATATTATTGCTGTGATGTATTTTATGATTATGTTTGTTCTTTTGATACCATGTTAATAAATTGATATATATCTTTTATTTTCTATTACTCTGCAATTCATTTTTCTCTATCCAGTACCGATATAGTCCTATTGCCCCTTCCCTCCAATGGTCTTTTGGGCCTTTGGGGTCCCCTTTAGCTCTAGTTCTATCCTAACTAACTTTTCAGGATGATGGTACTACTATTACTTTATTGTTTGTATTAAGAGGCTCTCATTTAAATCAAATCCAGAAGCACGTTTATTTTGTCACTTAAAGGTTCAGCGCTGTAATTTCTTGGCTACTGTGTCTGAGGTAGCAGCTAATCAAGCAGGGCAGGTGAGACATTGGTGGTCCAATAGATCACTGATGTCCCCATAAAATGCACCTGTCACCTGCCCAAGTGTTCACATAGGAGGCTTGTTAGCCCCCTTGTGCTAGCAATTAAGTAAAATAAAGAAACAATTGTATTAACAGACTAAATTACAATCAAATTAGTAAAAAAATAAGTAATGGAAACATTAAAAGCACCCTAACTCCCATACCCACCCCGGTGCAAACAAGCAGTTTGTATCTAAACATCTAAACGTATATTGCACAACACATGTAGGGTTTTGTCCTGAACATAGGAGTGAAAGCAATAGTTCTAGGGTCATAATTCATGGTCAACTCTGAAATGACAACCTGGAAAGGTTTTTAAAGTGTTGCCTATAGAAACCATTGCAACATAGGGCCAGATCCAGAGAGAGAGTACGCCGGCGTATCTACTGATACGCCGGCGTACTTTCAAATTACCCGCGTTGTATCTTTAGTTTGAATCCTCCAACCAAGATATGACGACATCTGTGTTCGATCCGACAGGCGTACGGCTTCGTACGCCTTCGGATCGTAGATGCAATACTTTGGCATCCGCTGGGTGGAGTTTGCGTCGTTTTCCATGTCAGGTATGCAAATTAGCTTTTTCCGACGATCCACGAACGTACGTGCGGCCGTCGCATTTTCTTACGTCGTCTCTAGTCGGCTTTTTCCGGCGTATAGTTAAAGCTGCTATTTTGCGGCGTATAGATAGACTTGCCATGTTAAGTATGGCCGTCGTTCCCGCGTCGAAATTTGAATTTTTTTTTTTTTGCGTAAGTCGTCCGTGAATAGGGATGGACGTAAGTCACGTCTAAGATCAAAAAATTACGTTGTTGCGACGTCATTTCGCGCAAAGCACGGCGGAAAATTTTGAAGCGGAGCATGCGCAGTTCAATCGGCGCGGGGACGCACTTCATTTAAATTAATCACGCCCCCTAATCGCCGATTTGAATTCCGCCGCCAGAAATACACTACGCCGCCGTAACTTACGGCGCAAAATCTTCCTGGATTCGACTTAAAGCCAGGTAAGATACGGCGGCGTAGCGTATCTCTGATACGCTGCTCCTATCCATTTCTATGTGGATCTGGCCCATCGTTTTTTTTCGATTTCCAGGCTATGCACAATTTTAAGGCTTGACAAGTATGAAATCTATTTACCCAATTCAGCCCCATCTTTTATAATTTATCAAAAAAATGGTTTAATATGTGTCTGTTTGTACTAAAATGAATCTACGGTACTGTAACTTTAGGCTGTGTAAAATGTGTGCAATGTAAGAAATTGATTCCAGGGTTTCTTTTATTCAGAAAATATGTAACTCTTTGGGAGTTTAAAGTCATTTCCATTGAAAAATGCAGAATTTACCATGTGCGCAAAAAAATTAAACAATTGCCCCAGTAGAAAAGTACTTAAAGTATACAGATCGATGAAGAATGCAGTAGCACTTAATTCCATGTCACAAACTTTTAATGGTCCTTTGCTAAATAATATTGTCATCATTAATACAATATAGGGTCTCTGTTTCAATTCACATACAACATATGTGGCCAATGTGATGTTTGAGTTTTAGCTAGGTATTAGAATAATGACAGGCTTGCTAGCTTCTTTCAAAGATTCCAATGGCAAGACTAATGACATATTTAGTGAATCCATAATTTCGCACAAGAATGTTCATGAGGGGGGTTATTTACGAAAGGCAAATGCACTTTGCACTCTAAGGCCCGGATTCACATAAAATCGTGTATCTTTGTGCGGGCGTAACGTATCCTATTTACGTTACGCCTCCACAACTTTTACAGGCAAGTGCCGTATTCTCAAACGAAAGTTGCGGCGGCGTAGCGTAAATAGGCCGGCGTAAGCCAGCCTAATTCAAATGTGGTAGATGTGGGCGTGTGTTATGTAAATTTTATGTGACCCCACGTAAATGATGCTTTTTACGAACGGCACATGCGCCGTCCGTGAAAGTATCCCAGTGCGCATGCTCCAAATTAACCCGCAAGAAGCCAATGCTTTCGACGTGAACGTAAATGACGCTCAGCCCTATTCGCGAAGGACTTACGCAAACGACGTAAAATTTTCAAAATTTGACGCAGGAACGACGTCCATACTTAACATTGGTGCGCCTCATGTACGCCTCATATAGCAGGGGTAACTTTACGCCGGAAAAGCCTAACGTAAACGGCGTATCTGTACTGCGTCGGCCGGGCGTACGTTCGTGAATTCGCGTATCTAGCTGATTTACATATTTCTAGGCGTAAATCAGCGTACACGCCCCTAGCGGCCAGCGTAAATATGCAGTTAAGATACGACGGCGTAAGAGACTTACGCCGGTCGGATCTAATACAAATCTATGCGTATCTGATTCTAAATATCAGGCGCATAGATACGACGGCTCGGACTCAGAGTTACGACGGCGTATCTGGAGATACGCCGGCGTAACTCGTTTGAGAATCCGGGCCTATATGCAAACTACAAGTGCAAAGTGCACTTGAAATTGCACTGAAAGTGCTCTTGGAAGTTCAGTCGCTGTAAATCTGAAGGGTAGATCTGAAATGAGGGGAAGCTCTGCTGGTTTTATCATCCAATCATGTGCAAGCTAAAATGCTGTTTTTTATTTTCCTTTCATGTCCCCCTCAGATCTACAGCGACTGCACCTCCAAGTGCACTTTCAGTGCAATTTCAAGTGTACTTTGCACTTGTAGTGCAAAGTGGATTTGCTTTTCGTAAATAACCTCCAAGGTGTCACATGCCCCTAACTAAGCTCCCCATCTATTTATTTATCTATTCCACAGAATGAAGAATCAGGAGGAAATAAGATCATCATTTGGGTTTTTTAATGCCTGTGACATGTGTACAGACCAGGAAGAACTGGTAAAGATCTTGACACTGAATTACCTAAGAGATATTTATGTGAGCAAGTGACTCACTTTACCAGGAACTCTGGTATGACTGTATGTAAGATCACATGGGTGCGAGCTAAAGATAGCAAATATTTAGAAAAATATTTGTACATGCACGTTATTATTACATTATTATCAGACTTTAAGTAAAGTTCAAGTCCCTCAAACCTTTAAATTATTCATTTAGAGCTTACCTGTAAGAGACGTTGGTAGAGTCAGAAGTAGCAACAGAGGTAGCAACATTATATAAAAGGCTGCTATTGCTATTAGCTGACATCACAGCTTGTATGTGACTCTTGTATAGAAAGCATTAGGTGAGGTTGGTGTGGAGCTTGTAGAGAATGAAGAGGACAGCCATTCCCTGACGATATCATTACCTGGACTGGTAACATGTTAGTTGTCGTAGTAGCGTTTCCTTGACTCATATGCCTCACCCTTGTCACTTTTTTTTTTTTTTTTCTACTCTTTGGTAACACCTGTAATAAAAATGCAGTACGAGAGTGGAGGAGGAGGAGGTATACAGTAAAGAGAGGAGGAGGAGGTCTGATTGTGAAATCAGGAATGAGGACTCTGGTTACCTATGAGGAAGCACACATATACAGTATGTAGTTGGTAACGCCTCCATTATTCTAAAGTTTGTTCTGTGAATGAACTGAGCACAGTTTAGTCAAACTGATAAATGTGTTCTGTAAAGCTGAACTCCATTCAAACACCTAAATACTCAGCTGACATATATACATAGGATTCTTCTACATGCATAATGATTGGTTTTTCTGTCCAGCCTGCCAGAGATTTACATCAAACAGCGGAGCCTGTCCTGGTGACCAGACCTTTCTGTACTGAAATGAATTAGTACAGCTTGGTCACCACACTGCAGTCCTCAATGGACATTGAATAAAAATCAGCAAACTGATGAGCTCATCTATCTGCTTTCTCCTTCTGTCAAAATGTTCCTTGTCAGCACATGTGTACTGAAGCATACTTAAATGCAGGGCTTTTTTTTCAGGGGGAACTTGGTGGAACCACCTCTGGCTCAGACCCTTTGGTGTCTGCTCACCACAATCACTCGTAAACATGGGCGTCCGCTCCATAGGGCAAGGGGGGCAATTGACCCCCCCTGGAAAATCGAGGTGTTGAAGAGTTTTGCAGCCACGGGCTGTCTGAGGGGTCCCGGGTTGGATGTCACACAGGCACAGCGAGCAGAGTGAAGCCGCCCCCCCTCCAGTGTTTATGTGTACACAGGGGGAGGGAATCTGCTGTGCCTGTGCTGCGCTGATGGCTGATCTGAGGTACTGAATGGGATGGGGAGGGGGGTTTGTGCTGAATGGGGGGTGGGTCTGTACTGAAGGGGGGTATGTGCTGAAGGGGGTCTGTGCCTAAAGGGGGTCCATCTGTGCTGAAGGGGGATCTGTGCTGAATGGAGGGGTCTGTACAGAATGGGGGGGGGTCTGTGCTGAAGGGGGGTCCATCTGTGCTGAATTTGATTGGGTCTGTGCAGAATGAGGGGTCTCTGCTGAAGGGGGGTTCATCTGTGCTGAATGGAGGGGTCTGTGCTGAAGGGGGGGGTCTGTGCTGAAGGTGGGGTCTATCTATGCTGAAGGGGGTTCTGTACATTCTCTAGGCTATATTTAATGGGCATGGAGTGAATCTGAATTATCTCAAGAGCTATTTCACACTGCCAGCTGGCTGCGTTATCGGTAAAGTGGCGCTTTACCATCGTTTTAGCTGCGCTATTCAGCCGCTAGCGGGGCACTTTTAACCCCCGCTAGCATTTGAATAAAGGGTTAAATGCGACTGTGTATTGCCGCTGCCGAAGCGCCCCTCTCTGAAAAAATTTCAGCGGACTCCCATGCTCGTAAACACAGAAGTCTGGTTTCTGTGTTTACAAGTGACAGCTCCTTTAACCTCCCTGGCGGTCTTCCCGAGACTGACACGGGGTTAGATTTTCTTGCTACTATCGGTAACCCCGTGTCAGTCACGGGCTTGCCTCGCTAGATCCACAGGCACTTTTTACTTACCTTGTCCCTGGATCCAGCGATGCCACCGCGCTGTGTGAGCGAGCGGGACCTCGCTCGATTCACATAGTGCTTCCGTGTGACGCCGATCTCCGTTCCCTGCGACGTTACGACGCACGGGGACGGAGAACGGCGCCAAATTCAAAAAAGTAAACAAACACTATACATACAGTATACTGTAATCTTATAGATTACAGTACTGTATGTAAAAAAAACACACCCCCCTTATCCCTAGTGGTCTGTCCTGTGTCATGCATGTCATTTTATATAATAAAAACGTTTCTTTCTCCCTGCAAACTGTAGATTGTCCATAGCAACCAAAAGTGTCCCTTTATGTCAAAAATAGTTTTAGATCAGCTAAAAAACAGCGATAATAAATTATAATCACTTGCAGAATTGTGCGATAGCGATTTGTGGGGAAATTCGTCATAAAAAAAAAAAAATAATGACAGCAACAATTCTGCAACTGAGCAAATTTCAGTGATTTTAATTTGATTACATTATTGAATAATTTTTATTATAATTATATTATTATTTGTTATAATTATTTATAATTATTTATTATATTATAATTTATAATTTTGTTTTTAAAAAAATGTCATACCCGGGATGCCTATTAGAATCTTGTTTGGTCAGATTTAAGTGAGTTATTTCTAAAAATGACAGACCTACAATATAAAACGCCAAATTTCCTTGCAAATAATGGTACCGCTTTCAGCACCTTTTTTCTGACAGAATCATACCGCCAGGGAGGTTAAGACCCTCCTACTGTTTGTGAAACTTGACTGACCGCACCCACTATTTGATGTGATTTGGATGGTGTGTGTAGGGGCAGGGGTTTTGTGGGGGTCGTGGTTAAGTTCCAGCACCAACTGTTTGAGAAAAAAAGCCCTGCTTTCAATGGATGTGCACCCAGGGCTGCTGTTAGAAATCACAGGACCTTGTACAGTCTACCTGACAGGGCCCCCTTCAACCCCACCCCTGGCATCGTCAATGACCCAGTCCTGCATGGCTACCGGTGTTTTCTTGGGAGTAAGAGCTGGTCGGCAACTCAGTCTTTGTGCTGAACGGAGCGGAACAGAGCATAATATGCGGCTGGAACTACAATATGCAGAGCAGAATTATGTACCTGTGCCCATAAATAGAAAAAAGTCCCTCCTCTGCTCTCACCTGTAACCTGTGGAATGAAATTATATACACCCCCCCCCCCAAGTAAGTAGGAAGGGAGGTGAAGCGTAGGAAGATCTATTTTTTTATTTGGGAGAAATGAACTATAAAGCCGCGTACACACAACCATGGAAAAAAAACAATGTTTTTTACGACGTGATTCTTGTCAAGCCTTGCTTGCATACACACGATCGTGAAAAAAATGCTCAAGCAAAGCTCGGCGACGTAAAACATGTACGACAGCACTATAAAGGGGAAGTTACATTCGAAAGGCGCCACCCTTTGGGCTGATTATGCAAATTTCCCTTCTCATAACTTGTTTCTGAGCATGCACGTTTTTTTCCCCGTCGTTAAAAGACAACGTGAAAAACGATGAGAAAAAATAGAGCATGTTCTAGATTTTTAATGGCCATTTTTCACGTTGAGAAAAATGCTCTGGAGCCTACACACGATCATTTTTAATGACCAATTAAAAAATGGCATTTTTCTCGTCATGAAAAATGGTTGTGTGTACGCGGCATAAGGCTTCCAGGACCCCCCCCCCCCTTCCCTGTTGAGGACTGGTTGTACTGCCTTATCGGCACCTATGGCAAGCACTGAAACTGCGCCCCTGTCAAAACATTTGAAATCCATCTTTCAGATAACCATAAAAAATAAAAAAAAACAGCTAACAAAACTACAAGTCAAGCGCTTTAATTACCCCTTACACCAGAGTCAATAGCGTTACATCTTATATCACAGTTCCCCCCTTATAGGTAGATTCAGGTAGAGTTAGGCCGGCTTATCAGTAGATAAGCCGGCCTAACTCAGAATCTACGCCGCCGTATGTTTAAGCGTATGCTCAAACAGAGATACGCTTAAACATATCTAAGATAGGACGGCTTGCAATTTTTCTGATGGCCGCTAGATGGCGCTTCCCTTGCGGCCGGCATAGATTATGTTAATGAGGGGATACGCCGATTCACGAACGTACGCCAGGCCGACGCAGTACTTTTACGCCGTTTACGTAAGACATAGGCCGCGTAAATTTAGAGCTAGGCTCTAGTGGAATAGTAATGTCAAGTATGGCTGCCATTCCCGCCGCGAAATTCGAAATTTTTACGTTGTTTGCGTAAGTCGTCCGCGAATCGAGATTTACGTTGTTTACGTCCACGTCGAAATCAATAGGCCCGTACGGCGTACTTAGCCGCAATGCGCACTGGGAAATGTAGTCGCCTGGCGCTTGCGCAGTGAAAAAAAAGTCAAAAACGTGAGGTCAAGCCTCATTACCATGAAACACGCCCCCCTCCAAGTCATTTGAATTCGGCGCCCTTACTCCCGCCCGCTTTAGGCTACGCCGCTGTAGATTAGCAGGCAAGTATATTGAGAATCATTACTAGCCTAGCTAATTTACAGAGGCGTAGCCTAAATAGGCTAAGCTACGCCGCCGTAACTTTACACGATTGTACCTGTTAGAGTTCCCAGAGAGCCTTCCTTACATCGGAATCCACAGAGTTCCTCTTCACACTGGGAAATCTGATCTAAAGAATGCTGTGGACTCATCTGGTGTCATCTTTATATACACTGTAAGGGGGGGGGGGGGGGGCGGACTCTGACACAAAGGGGATCTCTGAGGACTGGGATGTAGGGGGGCCTCTGATGTGAGGGGGTATCTGGTTATTACAGAGTCCAGAGATCCCACTTACATCAGCGTTCCCCTTTACCCCAGATTCTGCAGAGTTCCCCCTTAAAGCAGTGTGCCAGACAATAAGTATTTCTATACAGGGGTCAGGTCAGCCATGGCAGCCCTATAACAGCATAGAGCTTTTTACTTTATATGACCAGCCCTCTCTCCACAGATGTGTGAGCATTTCCCCACCTTCATGGGACTACAAATTCCAGCATGGTAGGCTGTGCTCTTATTTCTCTGCTGCTCCCCAGTCCACCCACACACAGTGTGACTGAGAATGATGACTGCACTGATATACAAGAGGACACCCTCTCTTCCTGCCTGCTGCAGTGCTGCACAAGCCCAGCCACTGCCAGAGTCTGTGCCCCCACTACCCCCTTACCAGAGACCAGGGCCGCTGTTAGATATCATGGGGCCCCCTACAGCCTACCTGATGGGGCCCATGACCCCACCCCTGGGCCCATCCCTGGCCCTGCCCTAACCTTAAAAATAATTCAGCTGTCTTCAAGTGATATTTATCATCCCTTGTGATACCTTGGGTAGTGACATATCCTCGTTATGGAGAAATCTGGGGTTTATTAGACCCATTGATCCCTCCTCTGCCCTCCAAGGCTTATTGGCTGCTTTCTTAGCTGGTACCAGCCAGGTAAATACAGAACCGATACTGGAAGTGAGGAAATCTTCATAACATATGGCCTCAGTTGTCACAGAGGAGAGGGAGAAACTGATGTTGCTCCTCCTTCTTTGTACTCTGCCAATCCGACCAGATGGAATCGGAGAGCCTTTATTGCCATTAACTGCATACAAGAGGGGAGGAGTTGATATTCCAGCAAGCCGGATTAGCAAAAAAATAATCCATCCATTTTACAGCCTCCCGGGCCCCTGTGTTTGATCTTATGGGGCCCAAAAAAATTATGATTTAGACTACAAAGGAGCCATGGCCTGCAGGGAGAGGGGAAAGCATGAAAAATGTGCCTGCATCTTAATTAATAGGATCAGTCTCAGCATAAGGCACTGGCAGTATGGCTGGGCAGGTGGCTGGGCTCTGCTTTTGCACTGATAGGACCTTGAGTCAGAAGGCCTGTGAGGAGACACTTCCTGACTGAGTCCACAGTCCAGGTGTCCTGTCGAGAAATACACCAGACCCGATGTCATCGCTATAGTCCTGGCTATAGCATCCCTGACAGCAGGCGGAGGAGTGATATTCAGCTGTCTGGACTGCTGTAGCCAGAACTATAGAGGTAGCATTGGGAAATGCAGCTGTCTGCTTACTCCGTGACCAGTGACTGCACTCACAGGAGTAAGAAATGAGAAATAGTCCCACTTGCAGCGATGCCATTGTCCATTACCAAAGGTGCTGAAAAGGAGATCCAGCCTATGCTCGGGAGCCTGGAGGGAAGAAGAGACCATCAGACCCTGGTAAGTGCATTGCTTCCCAGCCACTCACCAGCGCCCCCTTCATATGACGCCCATGGCTGCCATACCCTAGATACGCCCCTGCTTATCGGTGGCCCTGTGTGCACCCCAGAACCATGATTGCTGCAACATATGTTGATGTGAATTAAAATGATCAAAGCTGCATGCACGGAAATGTGCATTGAACAGTGGCAATGGGGCATAAGGTATTTCTCTTATCTACCCTTATTTGTGATGCTTCATTTGTACAGTATTATGGAAAAGATGCAGCTATGGAATGTACACATGTGAGAAAAAATGTGTGCACTCTAAGGCCCCGTACTCACGACCAAACATGTCTGCTGAAACTGGCCCGCAGGCCAGTTTCAGCAGACATGTTTGGTCGTGTGTGGGCGCGAGCGGGCCGAATTCCAGCAAACATTTGCCCGCCGGGCCTTTTCCCAGCAGACAAATATTCGTGGACTTGTTTTAAAACAGTCCGCTGGAATTCGGCCCGCTCGGACATGTACGGTCGTCAGTACAGACCTACCGTACATGTCCAGGCGCCCGCCGTCCCTCGCATGCGTCGAATGACTTCGACGCATGCGTGGAAGCATTTTAAAGGCGGGCCGCCCACGTCGCCGCGTCATTGTCGCGGCGACACCGCGTCATCGACGCGGCGACACCGCGGACACGCCCCGCGTATTGTTTACGCGCGGACTTCTGTACGATGGTGTGTACAACCATCGTACAGAAGCCCTCTGGCAGACATGTATGGTGGAAACGGTCCGACGGACCGCTTTCACCATACATGTTTGCTCGTGAGTACCCGGCCTAAGAATTACTTGGATTTCAACATGAATGTGATTTTAATCATATCATATTAACAATTACTTGAAAAAAGTCCAATTTAACAACTACACATACAATTTAGGTTGCAGCATCTCTGTTGAATGGTTTTGCTCTTTTAATATATATGCCTTTGATGATATTCCACACTGCAGATGTTCAGCATTGAACTTCATAACAGGAAACATGTACTTCTTTGAGCGGTGCTTGTGGCAGCTAAACGGGGACATGTGTGACCTACAAATACAATAGGGGGATTTGTTTTGCTCATTATAAAAAAAAAATCTGTAAATATTTTAAAGCGCAATTTAGTGCCGGTGTAGTGTCACATTCCGCTCACTATCACAGATTGCTCCAGAAGTGACGTTGCGCTGAGATATTTCGCAGTGAGCATGCGCAATGCGTTGCGAACACTTGGGCGATGCGTTCCAAACGATTTGCGACAATACGGACCAGTGAAACCGATAGATAATGTCAGCTCCCCATCACAGATTGCTCCGGAAGTGACGTTCCGTTTCCGCCATCTTGCTACACCCCACACTCCTGCACAGTAATGATAGAGTGAGAAGGGGGCAAGCGGACATCTTGTTCCACCCACCGGATTTTTAGATTTCACATTTATTTTCAACACAAAACAGAGCTTAAATACAGTATTTTGAAATGCGACGGACCTGCTTACATGTTAAATTTTAAATGCAGCAGCAAACCAGTTGACCTTACATGTTTGCTAATGTGACAGAAGACTGCTGCTTTTAAAAGTTCACATGTAAACAGTTACTTCCGGATCAATCTATGATGGGGAGCTGAATGTGACGAGCCAACTGGTCTGTATTGTCGCAAATCGTTTGGAATGCATCACGCAAGTGTTTGGAACGCATCGCGCATGTGCAGTGTGAAATTTCTTGGCGCAACGTCACTTCCAAAGCATTCTGTTATAGGGAGCGGAATGTGACAATACACTGGTTCACACAGGGGAAACCTGACTTACAGCGCGACTTGGAGCAACTTACAACGCGACTTATGCCCTGTACACACGATCAGTTCATCTGATGAAAACGGTCTGATGGATTTTTTCATCAGGTATCCGATGAAGCTGACTTTTATCAGTCTTGCCTACACAACATCAGTTAAAATACCGATCGTGTCAGAACGCGGTGACGCAAAACACTACGACGTGCCGAGAAAAATGAAGTTCAATGCTTCCAAGCATGCGTCGACTTGATTCTGAGCATGCATGGATTTTTAACCGATGGACGTGCACACAGACGATCGTTTTTTTCTATAATTTTTTTTACCATCAGATAATTTTAAAACAAGTTCCTAGTTTTTTCAACGATGGATAAAAAAACAATGGGGCCCACACACAATCGGTTCGTCTGATGAAAACGGTCCATCAGACGAACTGATCGTGTGTACGCGGCAATAAAGTTGCCTCCAGGACAGGCGACTTTGGCTGTGGCCAATCACAGAATAATCAGCTCTGTGAGAGGGAGGGGTTTGCCTGAGTAAACTATTTTCTCTTCCTGTAAAGTTGCTTCAGTTAAGACTGTGATCCAACTTTGGAGGCAACTTCCATTGAAATCAATGGGTACAAGTTGCCTACAAGTTTCCTAGAAGTCGCCTTGAAGTAGTACAGGAACCTTTTCTGAATTTGGAGCGACTTAAGTAGTGTACATTAAGATTTACTGTCCCCTCAAAATACCTCAACACACAGCCATTAATGTCTAAACCGCTGGCAACAAAAGTGAGTACACCCCTAAGTGAAAATGTCCAAATTGGGCCCAAAGTGTCAAAATTTTGTGTGCCCACCATTATTTTCCAGCACTATATCCGCTGATGAAGGCCCGCTTATAGGGCCGTGACGTACGGATGGAAACGTTGTGACGTCACACGCAGGCATCGTACCATTTGAATGCTATACACTATATTACCTGGCACTGGTCATAGTGCCTTGTTTGTAAGTGTATTTTAATTTTATACATTAAAGATTTTTATATATGGCGGAGAGCACTATGTATTTTCTTTATGCATCTATGATCCTTACTGCATTGGGGTAAATTGAGAGTTCACAAGTTGCTGTCATCCTGGTCATATGTCTGAATCATCTTTAACATTGCCCGCAAGGGAAGGTGTATATGACCCTCTATGATCTAAGGGTCCACAGTGCAAGGTGAGCGTCCAATCTTATCACCGGTGGAGGTACCTCACTATTCACGTAATCACCTGCATGTTACATCTATATATTACAATTGATGAACACATAGATGGTCTTTTAGATATTTTGATTTATGGACTGGAAATAGCGCTGCACTGTCTTTTGAATGTTTTTGTCTCAGGGATTTGAATTATTGACCCTTGGTGATCAGATGCTGCATTAGGGTTATATATTGCGCTGATTTGTTTTCTATATTATATTTTCCAGCACTGCCTTAACCCTCTTGGGCATGGAGTTCCCCAGAGATTCACAGGTTGTCATTGGAGTCCTCTTCCACGCCGCCATGATGACATCACGGAGCTGATGGATGTTTGAAACCTTGCGCTCCTGCACCTCCCGTTTGAGGATAATAGTAGACGATAAAAGATGGACAGCCGCACTCCAAAAACCTTGAGGTTGTCTTTAATGTAAAAATTGAAAAAAAGACAGATGCACTACAAAAACCATCAGAAAATGGGAATAGCAGCCTACACGTTTCACACTATAGATCAGGGCTTAGTCATGGCTAACATGCAAATAAAACACGCTTCAATTATATGTGATTCCTACCAAAGACATGTGGCTAACCCTGACCATCTGCAGGTGGGAACCAATTGATAAAAAGGAACTCCCAGAAACAAATCAGTAAGTTTCATCACCAGTGAGGCCCGGAGCAACTGGAAGTCAGTGTAGGGCCGGCCATGACAGGGTTAACAGAAACCCTAGTAGCTGTGGGGGGAGGAGCAGAGCAGGGGAGGAGAGATCACAGATATCTCTTAGGCCGGGTACTCACGAGCAAACATGTATGGTGAAAGCGGTCCGTCGGACCGTTTCCACCATACATGTCTGCCAGAGGGCTTCTGTACGATGGTTGTACACACCATCGTACAGAAGTCCGCGCGTAAACAATACGCGGGGCGTGTCCGCGGTGTCGCCGCGTCGATGACGCGGTGTCGCCGCGACAATGACGCGGCGACGTGGGCGGCCCGCCTTTAAAATGCTTCCACGCATGCGTCGAAGTCATTCGACGCATGCGAGGGACGGCGGGCGCCTGGACATGTACGGTAGGTCTGTACTGACGACCGTACATGTCCGAGCGGGCCGAATTCCAGCGGACTGTTTTAAAACAAGTCCACGAATATTTGTCTGCTGGGAAAAGGCCCGGCGGGCAAATGTTTGCTGGAATTCGGCCCGCTCGCGCCCACACACGACCAAACATGTCTGCTGAAACTGGCCTGCGGGCCAGTTTCAGCAGACATGTTTGGTCGTGAGTACGGGGCCTTACTCTCAGTTTCCCGGGCAGAGGCAGCGTGGGGGAGTGAAGTTGGTGGGGGAGTGAAGTTGCTGCTGTGTCTGCTCAGCCTGCAGGGATTTCGCTTGTCCCAAATTGTCACGGCGATGGCTGCGATCGAGGATTTATTCGGGAGATTGAGGGCGGAGGCGGCTATCCGGGGTGAGGACTGGCTGCAGAGGCAGTTAGGGGCGCTTTTATCGCAGGATGGAGGGGACATGGGGCGCATGGCGTCGGGGCCTAGCCGCGTCCAGACCGGACAAGCAGCATCGGGGCCGGAGCACACAGGTGTGGTGCTGGCGGAGTCGGGGCCTGAACGGTCGGTCCGGGGAGCAGGGCGGGCACACGGGGACACAATTCAGGTCGCATCGGGGCCTGATCACACAGGCATGGGAGCAGCGTCGTCGGGGCCTAGTCACACAGGCCGGGGGGCCTCGCGGACGCGCTCGTCCCGCCCCCCCCGCCGGTATTCGCCCAGTATATCCCCGGGATGGCAGAGGGGGGATAGTGGACATAGCAGGGCCCCTTCGGGCCCCCCCGCGAAGCGGGCGGCGGGTATTGTGTCGGAAGGCCCAGCCGGGGCCACCAGGAGTAGCGTGGGTGCAAGGGGGGGACGGCCAGGGGGCTCAGATGCGGCGGCCTTGCCCGCCCGGCGTGTGGATCAGGCAGTGACGGGCCCGGTGGTGGGGTCTCGGCGAGTGGGATCGCAGGCCACGGTGGCTAGCCCCCCAGCTTCCTCGGCTAGCCACTTGCAGGAGGTGGAGCGCGTCGGCAGCAACAGGGTTACGCCAAGCAGGAAAGCTTCGGCAAAATCGCCGCACGGGTCCAGGGCCCGCAGGGGGAGTGAATCCGGCCCTGGGCCTTCGGCCTCCGGGACCGAGCCGCCCGGTGGGTCATCATCGGAGGAGGAGGATCGGTCGGAGGGAGAGCGGTCGGGATCTGAGGACGAGGTCTTGCCCAGGACGATACCAGCAACGAGGGATTCGAGACGGTCGGCTGATGGGATTGCTTCCACGCAGCCCGGTAAGTCATTTTACACTGATGTTTCTAATAGGCAATGTGTTGATGTGGTTGAGAGGAATGTGGTTGTTGCACCGGCGTCCCAGGTTACGGATGCACAGGTGGGTATTGCTGGAGGTGATGTGGGTTTGCAAAGGTTTTTGTCGGGGTTAGAGGCTCTGGTCAGTCAGCTAAAAGGGGGGGACAGACCTCCCGCAAGCCCGGCGGCGGCTTGGGGGCCGGTCGGGGGAGCTACGGGGGTGGCCGCGGCGGCGGTGGCGGCTGCCACTACGCCGTTGGTGGTAGCTGGAAAGGAGGCAAGTGGGGGCGGCTTGGGGGCCGGGGCATCAGTGCAGCCGGAGGTTACCGCCGAGTCGGCGGGGGCCGCTTCAAAAAAACGGGATTTAGTACGGTTAGCGGATGAGGCTAGGGGACAGGTTTACACCTGTTACGATGCGCCGCTGGGGTCGCATCTGAAACAGGAGGTACGGGAAAAGATCTGGAAGAGCGAGTACGTGGAGATATTCGCGCTGTTACCGCTGGAAAAATTCAATTTGGACAGGGTAAAACCAGAGGATTCTAAGAAGGAAGATGAGGAGAAGAGGAGGTACAGGCTAATACCTCGCACGTTTGCAAACTGGTCGCAGGCGTATTCCATTTTGGCCAGTGTGATTGGCGAGAAGAACCCCGAGCACTGCTCGGCGCTCTTCAGTTACCAGGAGGCGATCAGTGAGGCCTACAGGTGCTATGGGGGCACAGGTTGGCTTAGATATGACGAACAGTTCAGGCAACGTCGGGCGATCAGGCCGGAAATTCGTTGGGACGCCAAGGACATTAGCCTTTGGATGCGGCTTATGACGGCTCCGAGGACGTCGGCGCCGTTTTTTCAGGGGGGGGCCGGCGGAGCCTCTTCCCTGGGACAGTCGGCCGGAAAGAAAAAAGGGGTTTGTTGGCAGTTCAACGAGGGTAGCTGCAAGTTTGGGGGGTCGTGCCGATACAAGCATGAGTGCTCCGGGTGTGGGGGTAATCACCCCTCTTCCCGCTGCTTCAAGCAGGGCAAGGGACGTCCCGGGGATTCTTCAGGTAAGAGGGAGCACCCCGGTGATGGTGAGAAGGATGCTGCCGTTTCTCGGTAGGTATCCGGACAGAGCGGCGGCTCAGCTCCTGGAGGAAGGTTTTACTGTGGGGTTCCGTATTCCTTGTAGCTTGACGGTGGTTCCGCCGCTGTCCAAGAATTTGCGTTCGGCTCTCCAACACCCCGAAGTGGTTTCTGAGAAATTACGGAAGGAAGTGGGGCTAGGCCGCATGGGGGGCCCGTTTGAATCCCCCCCTTTGGAGGGTCTGGTGGTATCACCGTTGGGGGTGGTACCGAAGAAGGAACCAAACAAGTTCAGACTCATTCACCACCTCTCATTTCCGAAAGGGGGGTCGGTAAATGATGCGATTGATGCGGGCGATTGTTCGGTGTGCTACACATCGTTTGACGCGGCGGTGGGATGGGTCAAGAAATACGGTCGGGGGGCGTTGATGGCCAAGTCGGACATCGAGGCGGCCTTCCGGCTGTTGCCGGTGCACCCGGACAGCTTCAGACTGTTGGGGTGTCACTGGGGAGGGGAGTTCTATGTGGACAAATGTCTGCCCATGGGCTGCTCGGTATCCTGTGCGTTGTTCGAACAATTCAGTTCCTTTTTGGAATGGGTGGTGCGAGACGTGGCGGGAGTGAATTCAGTCATCCACTATCTAGATGACTTTCTCTGCATTGGACCGGGGGGGTCACGGATTTGTGCAGTTTTGTTATCTACGCTAGAACACATAGCGGAACGTTTTGGGGTGCCTTTGGCGCCCGAAAAGACGGAAGGTCCTAGGTCTGTCATTCAATTCCTGGGCATAGTCATAGACGCCGAGAAGATGGAATGTCGTTTGCCGCAGGATAAGCTAGAAGGCCTCAAGGCGGAGGTCAGGGGTATGATTGGAGTGCATAAGGTGCAGCTGCGGGCTTTGCAGTCGTTGTTGGGTAAGCTGAATTTTGCCTGCAGGATTATCCCGATGGGGAGGGTTTTTTTGTCGTCGGCTGTCGGCTAGCACTGCGGGTGTTAGGTTGCCCAATCACTATGTGCGGCTCGTGAAGGAGCATAGGGAGGACCTGCGGGTATGGCACTCTTTTCTAGAGGGTTTTAACGGCAGGGCCTTGTGGATGTCCGGCCCGGTCAGCAATTTTGACCTGGAGCTGTATACAGATGCGGCCGGGGGTGCGGGCTTTGGGGCCTTCTTTCAGGGTCAGTGGAGCGCTGGCTCTTGGCCGCAGTCTTGGGTGACTGCGGGCTTTACAAAGAATTTGGTGCTGCTGGAGCTGTTTCCAGTGGTGCTGGCGGTTGAGTTATGGGGCACGTCTTTCCGGGATCGGAAGGTGCGCTTCCATGGGGATAACTTGGGGGTCGTGCAGGTGATCAATCGAGTTACCGCATCTTCTCCCCCAGTGATTCGTCTCCTGAGACACTTGGTGCTGCGCTGTATGCAGCTGAATGTGTTTGTGTATGCGGTGCACTTACCGGGTGTGGACAATGTCGTGGCTGACGCTTTGTCTCGGTTTCAGTGGGACAGGTTCCGGGAGCTGGTGCCGGAGGCAGAGGAACGGGGGGTCCCTTGTCCGGAGTGGCTGTGGCAGATTCCATTGGAACAATCTCCACCTGGATTAGGAAATCGTTGAGTGCGGGTACTTGGGCGGCCTATGAGAAGGTATGGTCGGAGTGGAGCGATTTGGTGAGGGAATCGGGGGTTCACCTTTCGGGACCGGAGGTGAGGACACTGGTTCTGTATTTTTTGTCTAGAAACATGGAAGCGGGAGTGTCGCCGTCGGCGTTGGATAAGAAATTGGCCGGGTTGGCATTTCTGTTCAAATGGCAAGGGTGGCCGGATCTTACAAAGGACTTCTGGGTGCGACAAGCTCTGAAAGGGTACAGGAAACAGGGGCGGCGACCTGACGCTCGCCGCCCGGTGTCTTTCGAAGTTTTGAGAGGAATCCTGGCTAAAGTGGGGGCGATATGTTCATCCAAGTTTGAAGTTACATTGTTCCGCGCGGCATTCGCGCTGGCATTTTTTGGGGCCTTTAGGGTGGGCGAGCTGGTGAGCCCGTCGAAATTGGTCCAGGGGGGCATGGGAGTTGCGGATGTCGGTTGGACCCCGGAGGGGGTCACGTTGTGGCTCAGAAGGTCCAAAACGGATCAGAGTGGCAAGGGAAGGGCGGTTCATGTGTTCCCAATTGAAGGGTTGGAGTTGTGCCGGTCGGGCTGGTAAGGGACTACCTGGACATACGTCCGGGGGTGGGGGGCGCCTTTTTGGTACACGAAAATGGGTCCCCGATGTCACGATATCAGTTTGTGGCAGTGTTTAGGAAGTGTCTGGGGGCATTGGGCCTGGTGGCAAAGGAGTTCTCGGCTCATTCCTTTAGGATCGGGGCAGCTACGGAAGCGGCAAGGAATGGACTGGGTGAAGAGGCAATAAAGAGGATAGGGCGTTGGGAATCCAGGCGGTTTCAATTATATGTTAGGCCGCAGCTGGTGGCTAGTTTGGGTTGAAGGTCTGGGGAGTGGGGTTTTGAGTTACGGGGCAAAGGGGGTGACAGGGATTACTCAAAAGCGGGTTATCTCTATGTGGGTATGTTGGTGACGTGTTTTTTTTTTTTTGTTTACTGTTTTTCAGGTACTGGACCGCTTTTGGTCTGGATAATGGGCCACTCCTATGTGGTTCGGGGGGCCAGACGGGCGGATGATCGCCCGACCGGTCGCCAGCTGGGAATATCGAGACAGGAGGCGAGTGTAAGGTGGTTGGGGGTCCCCGGGATGTTATGGAGCAAGGTGGTGCTGGAGGTGCACAAATTTGCACAGCTGGACAGGCCACTGGAGGTTCTGGTTATTCACGCCGGGGGGAATGATCTTGGAGTGAGATCGATGATGGAGATAGCACGGGACATTAAATTTGACTTTCAGCGGATCCGGATGTCCTTTCCGGATACGATAGTGGTGTGGTCAGACATGGTGGCCAGGTCAACATGGAGGATGGCCAGGTCGGTAGAGGGGGTGAATCGGGCGCGCAGGAAGATAAACAGAAATGTGGGGCGGTTTGTGCTCAGGAACGGGGGGCTAGTGGTTCGGCACCCCGAATTGGAAGTGGACACATGGAGATACCTCAGGAGTGATGGTGTTCACCTCACGGACGTGGGGATTGATATGTGGGTGTTGCGTTTAGAGGAGGGGGTACAGCAAGCGATGAGGGTGTGGAGGTGCTCCCATAGGTAAGGGGTTACCTTTGGGTGCTGGTGGCGGGTGTTTTTGGACTTTGCAGGAGAAGATATTACCCCAAAGATGGACGCCAGTACCCAGCGGTGGGAGGGGTCCTGAAGGGGTTTCTAGTTCCCAGTCTACTAATGTAGCTGGAAGGTTGGTGAATGGGGGCACTGCGGTCAATGGTCGTCTTTGAGCCAGCTTCGGCTTGAGGCCTATGACCAGAGGTTAGGACACCGCAGTGCCAAAAAAGTGTTACATAGTTACAAAGTTTAAAGGTTAACGAGTTAAGGGTTAATGGGTCCTGCAAAGTCCAGCACCATGTTAGAGAGGTTATTATCTCAGGAAATAAGTGTTTTTTCTCTATGTGTTATTGGTTTTTGTTATTGGTTATTTATGATTATTTAAAGAGTATTTAAAATAAAGGAGGCTGCTACGGCCAGTTTTTACTCCAACACTAAGTAGTGGTCTCATTATTTATTAAAGGTTAAGTGGGGGTATTAACTGTAAAGGGGCTTTAGCGGTCAGGGTGAATTCTGGTATACCATAGTCAAGTGAGGCCCGGAGCAACTGGAAGTCAGTGTAGGGCCGGCCATGACAGGGTTAACAGAAACCCTAGTAGCTGTGGGGGGAGGAGCAGAGCAGGGGAGGAGAGATCACAGATATCTCTTACTCTCAGTTTCCCGGGCAGAGGCAGCGTGGGGGAGTGAAGTTCCCACCCACCCTCCCTTTATTCTGGGGTTTTATTGATTACGGTATTGATGGTATATGGATAAATTGGTATGTGGTTTGGTGCTGTTTTGGTGTTTTCTTTTCTTTCAGGTTTATGGATCACGTTGTCGTGGCAGTGGCGGGTGTTTTTGGACTTTGCAGGAGAAGATATTACCCCAAAGATGGACGCCAGTACCCAGCGGTGGGAGGGGTCCTGAAGGGGTTTCTAGTTCCCAGTCTACTAATGTAGCTGGAAGGTTGGTGAATGGGGGCACTGCGGTCAATGGTCGTCTTTGAGCCAGCTTCGGCTTGAGGCCTATGACCAGAGGTTAGGACACCGCAGTGCCAAAAAAGTGTTACATAGTTACAAAGTTTAAAGGTTAACGAGTTAAGGGTTAATGGGTCCTGCAAAGTCCAGCACCATGTTAGAGAGGTTATTATCTCAGGAAATAAGTGTTTTTTCTCTATGTGTTATTGGTTTTTGTTATTGGTTATTTATGATTATTTAAAGAGTATTTAAAATAAAGGAGGCTGCTACGGCCAGTTTTTACTCCAACACTAAGTAGTGGTCTCATTATTTATTAAAGGTTAAGTGGGGGTATTAACTGTAAAGGGGCTTTAGCGGTCAGGGTGAATTCTGGTATACCATAGTCATGTGTACATGAAGGTAACCTAAAAAATGCGTTCACATTCAAAACACACATCCGTTAGACATAAATGTAGAAAGTGACAAATAAAGAATGTAAAATAGTTATAAGTGAGTTGTCCCGTAAGATCCAGTTAATGACTATATAAAAAAATATATATAAATATGTAATGGATAATGTATGGAGCTACTACAGTTGCTAAGCCATAACACGCATATATGTACATGCGGCAATATCAAACTGTAGTAGTATAAAAAAATCACCTTTGAGGATGCCCCACAGATGCTCAATAGGGTTTAGGTCTGGAGACATACTTGACCAGTCCATAACCTTTACCTTTAGTTTCTTTAGCAAGGCAGTGGTCGTCTTGGAGGTGTGTTTGGGGTTGTTATCATGTTGGAATACTGCCCTGAGGCCCAGTCTCTGAAGGGAGGGGATCATGCTTGGCTTCGGTATGTCACAGTACATGTTGGCATTCATGGTTCCCTCAATGAACTGTAGCTCCCCAGTGTCGGCAGCACTCATGCGTCCCCAGAGATGACACTCCCTTCACCATAATTGACTGTAGGCAAGATACACTTGTCTTTGTACTGCTCACCTGGTTGCTGCCACACACGCTTGACACCATCTGAACCAAATACAATTATCTTGGTCTCATCAGACCACAGGACATGGTTCCAGTAATCCATTTTCTTAGTCTGCCTGTCTTCAGCAAATTGTTTGCAAGCTTTCTTGTGCATCATCTTTGGAAGAGGCTTCCTTTTGAAACGACAGCCATGCAGACCAATTTGATGCAGTGTGCAGCTTATGGTCTGAGCACTGACAGGCACCCCTTCAACCTCTGCAGCAATGCTGACAGCACTCATACATCTATTTCCCAAAGACAACCTCTGGATATGACGCTGAGCACGTTCATTCATCTTCTTTGGTCGACCATAGCGAGGCCTGCTCTGATTGAAACCTGTCCTGTATGGTCTTGGCCACCATGCTGCAGCTCAGTTTCAGGGTCTTGGCAATCTTCTTATAGCCTAGGCCAGGGGTCTCCAAACTTTTCAACACGAGGGCCGCATTGTAAATTTTAAAAGTATTCGGGGGCCGAAAAAAAATCAGTTATGTATAAAATATCAGCGGTCTCCTCACCAGTGCCCCCATCAGCAGTGACTCCATGTCCCCATCAGCAGTGACCCCATGTCCCCATCAGCGGTGTCCCCATCACCATTGCTGATGGGAACACCAATGATGGGGACAACGGTGTCCCCATCATCGCTGATGAGGACACCGCTGATGGGGACACCGGTGTCCCCATCAGCAGTGTCCCCATCAGCAGTGACAATATCAACGGTTTCCCCATCAACGGTGTCCCCATCAGTGTCCCCATCAGCAGTGACCCCATGTCCCCATCAGCGGTGTCCCAATCAGCAGTGTCCCCATCAGCGGTGTCCCCATTAGCGTTGTCCCCATCAGCAGTGACCCCATGTCCCCATCAGCAGTGTCCCCATCAGCAGTGTCCCCATCAACGGTGTCCCCATCAGTGTCCCCATCAGCAGTGACCCCATGTCCCCATCAGCGGTGTCCCCATCAGCAGTGTCCCCATCAGCGGTGTCCCCATCAGTGGTGTCCCCATCAGCGGTAAAACCCCATGTCCCCATCAGCGGTGTCCCCATCAGTAGTGACCCCATCAGCGGAGTCCCCATCAGCGGAGTCCCCATCAGCAGCATCCCCATCATTGCTGATAGGGACACTGCTGAGGGGCACACCAATGATGGGGACTCTGATGATGGGGACACCGCTGATGGAGACACCGGTGTCCCCATCAGAGGTGTAGTGTGCTTATCAGCATTGTGCAACACAATAACATTGTCAGCCTCTTACCCCCATACTAGCTGATTGCAGCTCTTCTGCAGCTCCCGTCTCCGAGGTGCAACACCTCCCCTTTTCCCGCCCGCTGTTTGAAGTTATGATCCCTCTACAAGTGACATCATATGCGCGGCACCTCCCCTCTTCCCGCCCACTGTTTGAAGCTACAGTTCTTCCATGAGTGACGTCCAGATGTGGCACCTCCCCTCTTCTGCCCACTGTTTGAAGCTACAGTTCTTCCACGAGTGATGTCCAGGCGCGGCACCTCCCCTCTCCCCGCCCACTGTTTGAAGCTACAGTTCCTCCACGAGTGACGTCCAGGTGCGGCACTTCCAAACTTTGTTTGAATTAACGATCCTTCCACGAGTGTAGCAGCGGGCGGGAAGAGGGGAGGTGCCAAGCCTCGGTGGTCCCAGGCAGCAGCCAATGAAAAAAAACGGCGCTGCTTGTCTAGTTAAAAAAAAAATGGTGTGGTAGCATGGGCAGCTTTGTTTACACAGCGGGCCGGATAAAACACACAAGCGGGCCGGATGTGGCCCGCGGGCCAGGGTTTGGAGACCCCTGATCTAGAAGACAAATAGCGGCAATGTGATAGCATATAGGTGACAGGATCTCTTTATGAGACATCCAGGGTCTATAAGTCATACACTCCATATCCTGTCCATGAGCCGTTCTTCCTAGCGACAACCTGCCATTGCCACACCGGGCCCACAGGTTGGGCAGAGGGATCCGGTGAAAATGGGGGGGGGGGGAGTTGCACATCGTGGTGCTTGTTGAAGTGATCAGCGACTTCACAGCCGTATCACTTCCACATTGAAAACCGAGGGTGGGTTTGTTAAAAGCACATGTCTGCATCATGTTAAAAATACAAATTCCCAGCAAGTGGCTGCGGATTTAAATCACATGTCAAATCGCATGTCAAAACGCACCAATGTGAACCAGGGCTAAAAGGAAAATAAAGAAATAATAGACCTGATATACTTGCCTGCACTGTGCAAACGTTTTGCACAGAGCAGCCCTGATCCTCCTCTTCTCTGGTACCCCGCCGGCACTCCTGGTTCCTCCTCCCTGCTGAGTGCCCTCACAGAAAGCCTGTAGCTATGGGGGCACTCGTGGCTCAGCCCCGCCCCCCTAGTTCCCCCTTCAGTGGCTGTGACTGACAATTGTGAGAGCTTCCACTGCTGTGTCTGAGCAAATGAGGATGGAGGGAACCGGGAGAACAGCTGCTATTGGGCACAGCACTGGATCAAGATCAGACTCAGGTCAGTATAGCGGGGGGGAGGTTAAGATGCACACAGAAAGGTATTTACCATTCATGCATAGTCGCTTATTACTTACCTTAGAACGAGGCTTCGGGGTCTCATCCCGGTCCACGCAGAGGAGCTGACATTTTGCCCTTGGCGTGTCTTCCGGGTTTGCAGCCGCAACGTCGTGATGACGTCACACCCGCGCGCAAGTTTTCTTCCCGCCAAGGTCCTACCAGGCCTTCAGCCATGCATTCACAGCTCATGCACCGCTGACGTCAGTGGCTGCATGCAAAGTGAATATCTCCTAAACCATCAAGTGCAATTTTTATACTATTCCTTAAAGTGGATGTAAACCCACTCTCATCCTTTCTAAACTACTGCCATAGTGCTGATCTATAAGGATATAGATGCCTCCTGCATGTATCCTTATCTGTCAAATGTCTCCCCTCTGTCTGTTATGAGACCTGAAAAACTGCAGATTCTGTTGGTGGATCTGTTGTCTGGAGCTCTGTGGGTGGAGTCATGATGTCAGTAGACTCCCCGCCCACCTCTACACTTTCCTTACACTAAATTCTGCTATGATCACTAACATCCAGTCAAAATCCAGAAAAGTAACCACATGACTTCGGAAAAGTAGTGGGGGTGGGAATTAAAAAATAATGCCTGTCTCCAGGCTAGTGCATGCGATATGTAAATAATGTAAATAATAATGTAAATATGTAAATAATATGTAAATAACCTGTCATTTACAGCAAGGGGGCGGAACGGACCAAGGTTTTTCTCTGTAAGTCTGTTACAGAGTATTTCACTGAACAATAAAAGGGGATTGCTCAGCGCTGGATTAACTCTGTGTGGCAAGACTGGGCACACATGATAGGAAATCGTATACTGTACATTGTGACATCAAAAAAATAAATAAAACATTTTGGATTTACATCCACTTTGAATAGAAAACATTTGATCGCGTTTATTGCTATTACAAGGATTGTCAAAATCCCTTGTAATATAAATAAGCATGACAGATCCTCTTTATTGCGAGATCTGGTGTCAAAAAGACCTCAGATCTCACATTTACCTTTAAAAGCAATATAAAAAAATGTGTTTTTTTTTTACACTTTGACAAAAAATCCTCTCTCTAAGCCCGAGAAAAGGAAGTGGCATCGGAGGTCGCTCTGGTACTCCAAAGGCGTAGAGCTGAGTGGGGGCATCTTGCCACACCTGACTTCCTGCCTATCCATCCAACAAATTGCTTCCCCACAGAAAAAAATTATACCGGGGTTGTGGCAGCTAGCTGCTGCCATAACCCTGATAATAAAACATCAAAGTAATGACGTATATATACTGTGGGCGGTCGGCAAGGGTCAGCTCACGCCAGATACATTCCAATGCATTGTTTTCTTCATTAAAAACGCATAGACAATAGATTATATGGGTTCCAATCACACCAGTGCGGTCAGTTCCAGTGCGATCCAGTGCAGAAAAAAAATTAAGTATAACATGCTGCATTTTTTTCTGCACAAAACAATACCGGAACGCAACAAAATGCATCAAAACAGCACCGGAGTGCGCCAAAATGCATCAAAAATGCTCCGTAATGTGGCAAAATGCATCAAAACTGCACCGTAATGCATCAAAAACGCATTACATACATCAAAATAAAAAAAAACAGGACAAAAAGGGGGGTAAAATACTAAATTAAAAACGCACATCAGAGCGCATCGCGACTATTTTCCTGTGGTGTGAACTAGCCTGAAAAATGTGTAAAAAAAGTCAATGTTCAAAATCCCTGCATAGGTTCACTTTATGATTTACTTACCACTAAGGAGCAAAACGTGTTTATAATATAATTCAAGTGGAACTAAACCCATCGATTTAACAGTTCCCAAACAATCAAGGCATGTCCTGAATGATAAAAACTGTTACATTTGCTTGTGCTCTTCTGAACTGTCAAACCATCAAATGTCTGGTGTCACATCTGATCAAATGTGTGTCACCATGGCAACTGCAAATCAAACAGACGCTTAGATGGCAGCGTCCTTCTTTTTTTTTAAACTGACAGTTATTTTCAACTGACAGTCAATTCAAATTTGAAAAGTGCAGTCACATAACTTAGAGACTAAAAAACCTTAAGCAGCACAGGTTATGCTTGTTTTAAATAAAGCTTTGTGAAAGAAGAAAAAAAAAGCTGCCAGAGTGCTGTGATGTCAGAGTGTAACCAATGCTATTTAAGGATCACCGGGCAGCAGTGGCAGTCAGTCAGTCAGTCTATCAGTGACTTTCAGAGAGTGAGCATCTATTGCTGTTGTGCAGAGAGAAATCTGAGAAATTACTGATTACAGATCGAATTATCTTGATTTGTTGATTTGATTACAAGAGATTTAACTTTATTTCATCGGGAAAAAGAGGTAAGTATCAAATATTCAAGATATTAAAAAAAAAAAAGCTTAATTTTTATAGATTTAAAAAATAGCCCCTAACACAGATATTGATGTGAAGATCATTAGAGTGTACCTAAAGCCATATCTTTGGATGGAGGGCTGAGGGGTTATCAAACACTCAAATATTTACTGCTGTCTGTGTCCCCGCCCCACTTATATTTCCCAGTACTAATTGTCATCAGGACTTAAAGGTGTCACTATGGCTGTAATCATACATGACATAAATGATACGGTCTGCCAGCACCATTAATACCGCAATCTTTGTCCCCTGTAATCTATTTATAGTAACAGGTGATCCAGCCAGTAAAGCCGTTATTTTTTTTAAATCCTAAACAACAGACCAAGCTGTACAAACGACAGTTGGGACAAACCATTGAACCATGACAGGGGTGTTTACAGTCCGTTATTATTTATTTATGTCAAAAGAAAATTACATTTTCTTTATCCCAAAAGGACAAAAAAAATATTGCTGTAATTGTTTATAAATTGTGGGCTGGAATTGGGCTTTACATTGATAATCGCTAAAGTTAATCTAAATCTACTTGTCCATCCAACACCCCCCCCCCCACCCTCTCTCCAGTGCTGACAATGCTGCTGTCCAAGGCTGGCTAAACTGCTCCTCCATAGATGCAGAGGAGGAATTAATGTGGCTAAAGCAGCCATCCCATCCAATATATAGATATATATCTGTCTAAATAGATATATTTCTAGATATATATAGATATATATCTATATATAATACGGTGTGACAGAAAGTATTGCAATGACTGCAATTTTATTCACTAGGGTGTTAGAAAAAAATATATATATATATATATATATATATATATATATATATATATATATATATATATATATATATATATAAAAAAGAAGTTAATATATATATATATATATTAATGTATAAATATATATTAATGTATAAAAAAAAATATATATATAGATATAGATCTATCATAGATATATATATATATATATATATATATATATATATATATATATATATATATTTATAAATACATTTTTTTCGCATTTAATTATACTTTAAAATGATGGCAAATTCAAATCAGCCTTAAATTGTTTTTAAAGTATTTTTTTTACTGTAATGCATCCTATGCATTAAATTAAAAAACCTTCTGCATGCAGTAGCCCCCGCCCTTTCCCAGCCCCCCCCCCCCCTTATACTTACCTGAGCCCAATCTCGATCCAGCAATTTGCATGAGAGAAGAAGCTCTGTCTGCTCTCTCCCTCCTCATTGGTTTAGATGTATTAGTGGGAGCCATTGGCTCTTACTGCTGTCAGTTACAGACATAGTGGGGTAAATTCAGTAAAGAATTACGCCGGCATATCCATAGATACGCCGCGTAATTCAAAAGCTGCGCCGGCGTATCTATTTTCTGTATTCAGAAAGCTAGATACGCCGACTGTAGCCTAAGATACGACTGGCATAAGTCTCTTACGCCGTCGTATCTTAGGGTGCATTCTGACGCTGGCCGCTAGGTGGCGTTCCCGTAGTTGTCAGCGTAGAGTATGCAAATTGCATACTTACGACGATTCACAAACGTACGTGCGCCCGGCGGTCGTTTTTTACGTCGTTTGCGTATGTCGGTTTCGTCGTAAGGCTGCTCCTGCTATTAGGAGGCGCAGCCAATGGTAAGTATGGACGTCGTTCCCGCGTCGCGATTTTCAAATGTTACGTCGTTTGCGTAAGTCTTTCGTGAATGCCGCTGGACGCCATTTACGTTCACGTCGAAGCCAATGACGTCCTTGCGACGTCCTTTACCGCAATGCACGTCGGGGCATGCGCAGTACGTTCGGCGCAGGAACGCGCCTAATTTAAATGATCCACGCCCCCTACGGGATCATTTTGAATTACACGCGCTTACGCAACGCCGCCGCAAATTACGGAGCAAGTGCTTCGTGAATACAGAGTTGCTCCTGTAATTTACGGCGGCGTAGCGTAAAGACGAGACGCTGCGACGCCGTATCAGTGCGCGCCCCTACCTGAATCTGGGCCAGTGACGAGTAAGTGGGGGGGTTGTTCCCGAGTCCCGCTGTATGTGTCAACAGATGCAGACAGCGAGGCTCAGGAGCGATCCCACACGAGAGCCCCCATAGCAAGCGGCTTGAGAGACAATTGTATAGTGTACGGCCAGCTTTAGTATATAGAATGCCCAGACACTAAGGCCATCGTATAGATTGCATAAAATGGTTACAATATACACTACATTGGGGATGGGGGCTCCCCGGGCATACAGTATAGGCAACGGTACCATTTCAGAAACCACAACGGTGGTCAGTTTGTACACTTTTATGACTGACAGGTTCCCGTCAATTATTTTTATATTTGTATAATCAATCTACATCTCCAGTGATTAGATTACAATGTTTGTTTAAAGTCGTTAATCCCCCCAATGTGTGTCATTCTGCTCACTCTTTATACCTTTATCTTCTCTGCAGGTTATTGAAAAAATGACTTCCATCTACCGCCAGCTCCACAACTCTACGTCTGCGGGCCCAAAATATGACCTGCCAGACCACGCCTACGTGCTGCCAGGGCATTTCACTGAGGTAAGTTTTTGTGTGGTTCTTGTTATATAAACGGTGATACTTTTTTATTAGACATGTGCGAAACAAAATAATTAGTTTTGTTTTGTCTAGATTCGTTATTTACATAAATTAGTTTAGTCAAATTTGTTTAATGGAATTTGTTTAGTTTATTAGAAATTGTATCGATTCAAATTTTGCAAAGTGAGTTCATCCGAATTTATAAAATTTTAATCTATTCTAATTCCATTCGAATTAAATTTGAAATTCGAATTTTGGAAGATAGCTATATTCTTTCTATTCCATTCTATTCTATTGTTTTTTTGTTTTTTTTATTATATTTTTTTCTTTTCTATTCTATTCAAATTTGAATTTATTCTATTATTCTATTTATTCTAAATGAAATACATATATACAATATATATAATGAGATACAGTATTTTAACATGTTTGCTCTTTCTTCTTTAGATCACCAACAATGGATTATGTGACAGGCTTTGGAGGAGTCTCCTCTTGAAGAATCCCACAGTTACAGCCTTTGCTGTACTGTTTAAAGACAACAAGCAGGTTTTCCCATCCGATCTTCTGTGGATGGAGTACAACTACAAAGAGTCCAAATATGTAATAAAAAAGTGAGTAACTCAAGCTTTTTATATACAGTACTAGATAGATTTAAGGGATGGAAAACTATAATTACAATGCAATTGGGGTTGATTTATTAACCACTTAAGACCCGGACCAATATGCAGGTTAAGGACCTTGCCCCTTTTTGCTATTCGACACTGCGTTGCTATAACTGACAATTGCGCAGTCGTGCATCGTGGCTCCCAAACAAAATTGGCGTTCTTTTTTTTCTCATAAATAGAGCTTTCTTTGTTATTTTTTGCGCTACAAACAAAAAAAGAGCGAAAATTTTGAAAAAAAAACCAATATTTTTTACTTTTTGCTATAATAAATATCCCCAAAAAAGATATACAAAAACTCTTTTTTTTTCTCAGTCTAGGCCGATACATATTCTTCTACCTATTTTTGGTAAAATAAAATCGCAATAAGCGTTTATCGATTGGTTTGCGCAAAATATATAGGGCCAGATCCACGTAGATAGGCGTATCTTTACATGGGCGTAGCGTATCGTAGTAACGCTACGCAGCCGCAACTTTGAGAGGCAGGTGCTGTATTCACAAAGCACTTGCCTCTAAAG
Source organism: Rana temporaria (assembly GCF_905171775.1). NCBI lineage: Eukaryota > Metazoa > Chordata > Amphibia > Anura > Ranidae > Rana > Rana temporaria. Next base: position 298,376,372 of record NC_053492.1, read on the forward strand.
TTACGGCGGCGTAGCATAAATCTGCTGGCGTAAGCGTGCCTAAATCAAATGAGGAACAGGGGGCGTGTTTTATGTAAAATAAGCTTGACCCCACGTAAATGACGCTTTTTTCGTACGGCGCATGTGCGCGCATTCTCAGTATCACATTGAATTTTCAAATTAAATTACGCCCGCTCAAGGCCTAGACGATGTGAACGTAATTTATGCAAAGCCCTATTCGCAAACGTTTTACGTAAACGATGGAAAATTTTACGCTGGCCCGACGTCCATACTTTACATTGCGTACGCCTCATAGAGCAGGGGTAACGTTACGCCGAAGAAAGCCTTACGTAAACGACGTAAAAAAATGCGCCGGACGGACGTACGTTTGTGGATTGGCGTATCTAGCTAATTTGCATACTTGACGCGGAAATCAACGGAATCACCACCTAGCGGCCAGCGTAAATATGCACCTTAGATCCGAAGGCGTACTAAGACGTACGTCAGTCGGATCTAGCCCAGCTTCAGGCATATCTTGTTTTGTGGATACAAAACAAAGATACGCCGGAGCATCCTAGAAGTTACGCGGCGTATCAATAAATACGCCGACGTAACTTCTTCGTGGATCTGGCCCATATCGTTTACAAAATAGGGGATAGTTTTATTGCATTTTTATTAATACTACTAATGGCGGCGATCATCGGTTTTTTTCGTGACTGCGACATTATGGCACATCAGACAATTTTGACACATTGGGACCATTGTCATTTCATAGCGAAAAGTGCTATAAAAATGCACTGATTACTGTGAAAATGACAATTGCAGTTTAGGAGTTAACCACTAGGGGGCACTGTAGAGGTTAAGTGTGACCTCATATGTGTTTCTAACTGTAGGGGGTGGGGCTGGACGTGTGATGTCAGGGATCATCTTTCCCTATATCAGGGAACAGACGATCACTGACATTGCCAGAATGAAGAACGGGGAAGGTGTGCTTATACACACCTCTCCCCGATCTTCAGCTCCTGTGACCGTTCGTGGGACACCGCTGTCACGGATCTTCGGACCTTTGCACTCCCGACCCCACGGCTGGGCACTTAAAGAGGACGTACAGGTACGTGCTTGTGCCCAGCCGTGCCATTCTGCCAACGTATATCGGCATGAAGGAGTCCTTAAGTGGTTAACCGTATCCAAAAACACACAGGACCCTTTTGGAAACCACACCGGACATGTGTGAACCTGGCTCCATTGAGAGCTGGTCACGCTCACATGTCCTGCTAATTGGCTGCGTTGTAAAACGCATCCAATCGCATTGGGTATCATTCTGACATGGCATTCAAAAAGATGCACAATGATCGCTAAGATAACCTGTAATTAAGAGATCTTTTTTTCTCGAGTAATTAACAAGTGTAAAATGATTGTTTATCTTCATTTCCTAATACAGGGTCCTTCCATTATCAGCAATCAAGTTTTTAGCCGACGAGAAAGAGAAGATCATCACCCTCTTCACGGGAATTGGGAAGTTCCATAAGTTCCAGATCTATGGACCAACATACACAAGGAATTTGGGATTCTTCCTCTTTGAAGGACTGAATGTCGTGAAATATCCCATCCCAGTAAGTAAAACATGTTCACTTTATATAGTCTACAATTTTATCATAGTTATTTAGACAACCTTTATCCTTTCTAAGTCTGATGTTTGCCCACCAACTAGTATAATACTGACAAGTTTTGAATTGAAAATCTCTGGGGGGGGGGGGCTTCTATCTCACTAAAAGGCCACCAATTCTTAGTGCAGGCATCTCTATTTACTATTTGCACCCATTCTAAATGCCACCCTCTGGATTCAATCAAAGAACAATGGTGTAGCCCCTAGAGGTCGCACATTTAGATGTCCTGGAGTGATGAATAGAGTGGCAACCTTAGCCTGGACTCTATCCATCACTCCAGAACATCTAGATGTGTGACTTCTAGGGGCTACCCCATTGTTTTTTTAAGCTCTACAGGAACCAGGACGGGTTCCATCCCCTGTCAGCATTCTAGCAGCAGCTAGGGAAGCATTGACTACATACCCTCTCACCACCGAGCCTGAGCGGCACACACACATTTCCTAGGTCACCCTGGTTTCAACCAAAGCATGGAGTATGATCATAGCAAATAGTAGTCACACTCAACTGAACTTGTTCTGTAACGGTAAAGACGTTTTACAACAAAACGTCTTTGGTATTACAGAACAAGTTCTATTGCGTATCTCAGCGAGCCCCTGTGAAGACGTCCTTTTGGACGAAACACTTAAGGGAAGCTACTGCATTGAGGTCATCTTGCCTGCCAGGGCTACTGATGGTTGTTTTGTGAGACGCTGTACATTGCTTTGTATATGTGAGTAGTTACCTTGTTTTAAGGTGGTTGTAAAGGCAGAAGTTTTTTATTAATCTGGATTCTATACATTAAGATAAAAAAAACATCTGTGCGTAGTAGTCTCTCAGCCCCCCTAATATTTACCTGAGCCCCATCTCTATCAAGCGATGTTGAAGGAGTGTCGCGGCCGTCCGGGACTCTCCCTCCTAAATGGCTGAGACATAGCAGCGGCTCAATTGGCTCCCGCTGTTGTCAATCAAAGTCAGTTAGTCAATCAGGAGATAGAAGGTGCAGGACTTGGACACACAAAGCTGCGGCTTGGCTCAGGTGCCCCCATAGCAAGATACTTGCTGTGGGGGCACTCGACAGGAGGGAGGGGCCAGGAGCACCAAAGAGGGAACCCTGAAGAGGAGGATCGGGGCTGCTCTGTGCAAAACCAACTGTACAGAGCAGATCTGTCATCTGAAAACTGCAATAAGTTATATTTTTTCACACACACTGATACACCCACAGTCCTGATTACACCATATTTGTGGAGTTTACTCATCTGTTCTTCATTTAATCCATGTCTTTATTCTCCAATTCTCTATCACATTTTTAATAACATACATACCAAAATCCATAGAACTGCATATTTATAAAATGACCCTTCTTTGTTTTTATTTCTAAACAGAATCCAAGGATAACGGAGGATCTGCTGAAGAAATTTACCTTTAATAATCCCCTTCTCACACCTGAAATTAACGGTGTGGACATTGAGGGATATATGGATGCCGGAGTTAAGATCAGCCTGATGAAGACCTCGTGTTTCTTAAAGCACTGGACAAAAAACGACATATCATCATCCTCTAGCGACAAGTCTTTACTACAAACACTACGTGCATCATATCTATTTAGGGTTAGGGGGATTTTCAATGCTAATGTTGTTACCGGAAAACATGTCTACCCCAGGAAGACCTTTGTAGTGGTTGATGACATTTCATCAGACATTATCATTGGCATGAATATCCTCCAAGACATGTATCCAGAGCTGGCAGATCCAAAGTATTTTTAGACCAATGAGCTCCCTTAAGTGCACATTGGGGTTGGGGTTAGGGTAAATATTAGGGTTAGGCTTAGGGTTGGAGGTTAGGGTTCAGGATTTGGGTTAGGGATTAATATTAGGGTTAGGGGTTGGGGTTATTTTATTTATTTATTTAGTACAGTTAGGGGTTAATATTAGGGCTAGGGTTTAGGAGTAGGGTTAGGGGGTAATATTAGTGTTAGAAGTAGGATTGGGGTTAGGGGTTGGATTTGGGTTAGGGGTTGGATTTGGGTTAGGGGTTTGGGTTTGGAAAAGGGGTTAATATTTGGGTTAGGGATTGGATTTGAGTTAGGGGTTTGGGTTTGGAATAGGGGTTAATATTTGGGTTAGGGATTGGATTTGGGTTAGGGGTTTGGGTTTGGAATAGGGGTTAATATTCTGGTTAGGGGTTGGATTTGGGTTTGGATTAGGGGTTAATATTCGAGTTAGGGGTTGGATTTGGGTTCAGGGTTTGGGTTTGGATTAGGGGTTGATATTCAGGTTAGAGGTTGGATTCGGGTTAGGGGTTTGGGTTTAGGATTAGGGGTTAATATTTAGGAGGTTAGGATTAAAGTTTAATATAAGCACTAAAACGCTCAAATTTGCTAGACACCCCGAGGTGTGACCAAGCTGTGGCTTGCAGATTGTACTGAGCCACCCCAGGTTTAATGTTTTTAGGTTCCAGGATGGATTAAAAAGAGCCAATAGGGTGGGATGGGTGGTGCTCATTAGAGCAGACCACCAGTCTGCAAGCCACAGCTCGGCCAAATCTTCCTCCCCCAGGGGTGTGGCCAGGCTGTGGCTTGCGGATTGGATAGAGCCACCCCAGGTTGAGTGTATTTAGGGGCCAGAATGGATTGAAACAGAGCCAATAGGGCGGGATGGGTGGAGCTCAGCAGAGTAGACCACCAACCCAATCTGCAAGGCACAGCTCAGCCACATTCCTCCCCCAGGGGTGTGGCCAGGCTGTGGCGTGCAGATTGAATTGTTGGCCTGCTCTACTAAGCTCCACCCATCCCACCCTATTGGTTCTGACCATCTCTGTAGATTGCTTTAAAATTGCCTGAATTATTTCCTAAATGTACATAATAAAACTGGGTACTAACATTTATAGGTAGAGTTGATCCAGGTAAAATCCGATTGCCTCTCGAGGGATCAGGAAGGAATTTTTCCCCCTGCAGAAGCAAATTGAATCGTGCTTTGCCTTCCTCTGGATCAACTGTGGGTATAGGATTGTGTATATGGGACTGTATGTGTGTCTTTAGGAGTTTTTTTCTCCTTTTAATTGATCTGTAATCTGCAAGCCACAGCCCAACCACATCTTCTTCCCCCCAGGGATGTGGCCAGGCTATGGCCACCCTAGGTTGAGTGTATTTAGGGGCCAGGATGGATTGAAATAGAGCCAATAGGGTGCGATGGGTGGAGCTCAGCAGAGCAGACCACCAACCCAATCTGCAAGGCACAGCTCAGCCACAACCCTCCCCCCAGGGGTGTGGCCAGGCTTTGGCGTGCGGATTGGATTGGTGGTCTGCTCTACTTAGCTCAACCCATCCCACTCTATAGGTTCTGTTTCAATATGATCACCTATTGGCTCTTTTTAAATATGACCACCATGTACAAAAACATAAGTGGTCCATATAGTGAACTTGGTGTTGAGTTAGTCCCTTTAAGGTCATCACAGTGAACAAGGGAGCACATTTTACGCCTAGAGGAATCGAGATTTAATATACAAATACGGAAAGGTTTCTTCACAGTAAGAGATGTAAAACTGTGGAATAGACTCCCTCAAGAGCTGGTTCTGACCATCTCAGTAGATTGCTTTAAAAAAAGCCAGAATTATTTCCTAAATGTATATATTAAAATTGGGTACTAACATTTATAGGTAGAGTTGATCCAGGAAAAATCCGATCGCCTCTCGAGGGATCAGGAAGGAATTTTTCCCCCTGCTGGAGCAAATTGAATCATGCTTTGCTGGAGTTGTTCCCCTTCCTCTGGATCAACTGTGGGTATAGGATTGTTGTGTACATGGGATTGTATGTGTGTTTTTTCTTTAGAATTTTTTTTCTCTTTTTAATTGATCAGCAATCTGCAAGCCACAGCTCGGCCACATCTTCCTCCCCCCAGGGGTGTGGTCAGGCTGTGGCTTGCGGATTGGATAGAGCCACCCCAGGTTGAGTGTATTTAGGGGTCAGGATGGATTGAAACAGAGCCAATAGGGTGGGATAGGTGGAGCTCAGCAGAGCAGACCACCAACCCAATCTGCAAAGCACAGCACAGTCACACCCCTCCCCCCAGGGGTGTGTCCAGGCTGTGGCATGCAGATTGAATTGTTGGTCTGCTCTACTGAGCTCCACCCATCCCACCCTATTGGCTCTGTTTTAATAAGGTCACCTTTGACTCTGTTTCAATATGATCACCATGTACAAATACATAAGTGGTCCATATAGTGAACTTGGTGTTGAGTTAGTCCCTTTAAGGTCATCACAGATAACAAGGGAGCACACTTTACGTCTAGAGGAATCGAGATTTAATATACAAATACGGAAAGGTTTCTTCACAGTAAGAGCTGTGAAACTGTGGAATAGACTCCCTCAAGAGCTGGTTCTGACCATCTCAGTAGATTGCTTTAAAAAAAGCCAGAATTATTTCCTAAATGTACATAATAAAATTGGGTACTAACATTTATAGGTAGAGTTGATCCAGGGAAAATCCGATCGCCTCTCGAGGGATCAGGAAGGAATTTTTCCCCCTGATGGAGCAAATTTAATTATGCTTTGCTGGGGTTTTTCGCCTTCCTCTGGATCAACTGTGGGTATAGGATCGTGTATATGAGATTGTATGGGTGTTTTCTTTAGGAGTTTTTTTCTCCTTTTAATTGATCTGTAATCTGCAAGCCACAGCCCAACCACATCTTCCTCCCCCCAGGGATGTGGCCAGGCTATGGCTTGCGGATTGGATAGAGCCACCCTAGGTTGAGTGTATTTAGGAGCCAGGATGGATTAAAACAGAGCCAATAGGGTGCGATGGGTGGAGCTCAGCAGAGCAGACCACCAACCCAATCTGCAAGGCACAGCTCAGCCACAACCCTCCCCCCAGGGGTGTGGCCAGGATTTGGGGTGCGGATTGGATTGGTGGTCTGCTCTACTTAGCTCAACCCATCCCACTCTATTGGTTCTGTTTCAATATGATCACCTATTGGATCTTTTTAAATATGACCACCATGTACAAAAACATAAGTGGTCCATATAGTGAACTTGGTGTTGAGTTAGTCCCTTTAAGGTCATCACAGAGAACAAGGGAGCACACTTTACGCCTAGAGGAATCGAGATTTAATATACAAATACGGAAAGGTTTCTTCACAGTAAGAGCTGTGGAACTGTGGAATAGACTCCATCAAGAGCTGGTTCTGACCATCTCAGTAGATTGCTTAAAAAAAAGCCAGAATTATTTCCTAAATGTACATAATAAAATTGGGTACTAACATTTATAGGTAGAGTTGATCCAGGGAAAATCCAATTACCTCTCGAGGGATCAGGAAGGAATTTTTCCCCCTGCTGGAGCAAATTGAATCGTGCTTTGCTGGAGTTTTTCGCCTTCCTCTGTATCAACTGTGGGTATAGGATTGTGTACATGGGATTGTATGTGTGTTTTTTCTTTAGGATTTTTTTTCTCTTTTTAATTGATCTGCAATCTGCAAGCCACAGCTCGGCCACATCTTCCTCCCCCCAGGGGTGTGGCAAGGCTGTGGCCTGCGGATTGGATAGATCCACCCCAGGTTGAGTGTATTTAGGGGTCAGGATGGATTGAAACAGAGCCAATAGGGTGGGATGGGTGGAGCTCAGCAGAGCAGACCACCAACCCAATCTGCAAAGCACAGCTCAGTCACACCCCTCCCCCCAGGGGTGTGTCCAGGCTGTGGCATGCAGATTGAGTTGTTGGTCTGCTCTACTGAGCTCCACCCATCCCACCCTATTGGCTCTGTTTTAATAAGGTCACCTTTGACTCGGTTTCAATATGATCACCATGTACAAATACATAAGTGGTCCATATAGTGAACTTGGTGTTGAGTTAGTCCCTTTAAGGTCATCACAGATAACAAGGGAGCACACTTTACGCCTAGAGGAATCGAGATTTAATATACAAATACGGAAAGGTTTCTTCACAGTAAGAGCTGTGAAACTGTGGAATAGACTCCCTCAAGAGCTGGTTCTGACCATCTCAGTAGATTGCTTAAAAAAAAGCCAGAATTATTTCCTAAATGTACATAATAAAATTGGGTACTAACATTTATAGGTAGAGTTGATCCAGGGAAAATCCGATCGCCTCTCGAGGGATCAGGAAGGAATTTTTCCCCCTGATGGAGCAAATTTAATTATGCTTTGCTGGGGTTTTTCGCCTTCCTCTGGATCAACTGTGGGTTAAGGATCGTGTATATGAGATTGTATGGGTGTTTTCTTTAGGAGTTTTTTTCTCCTTTTAATTGATCTGTAATCTGCAAGCCACAGCCCAACCGCATCTTCCTCTCCCCAGGGATGTGGCCAGTCTATGGCTTGCGGATTGGATAGAGCCACCCTAGGTTGAGTGTATTTAGGGGCCAGGATGGATTGAAACAGAGCCAATAGGGTTCGATGGGTGTAGCTCAGTAGAGCAGACCACCAACCCAATCTGCAAGGCACAGCTCAGCCACAACCCTCCCCCCAGGGGTGTGGCCAGGCTTTGGCGTGCGGATTGGATTGTGGACTGCTCTACTTAGCTCAACCCATCCCACTCTATTGGTTCTGTTTCAATATGATCACCTATTGGCTCTTTTTAAATATGACCACCATGTACAACAACATAAGTGGTCCATATAGTGAACTTGGTGTTGAGTTAGTCCCTTTAAGGTCATCACAGAGAACAAGGGAGCACACTTTACGCCTAGAGGAATCGATATTTAATATACAAATACGGAAAGGTTTCTTCACAGTAAGAGCTGTGAAACTGTGGAATAGACTCCCTCAAGAGCTGGTTCTGACCATCTCAGTATATTGCTTTAAAAAAAGCCAGAATTAATTCCTAAATGTACATAATAAAACTGGGAACTAACATTTATAGGTAGAGTTGATCCAGTGAAAATCTGATCGCCTCTCGAGGGATCAGGAAGGAATTTTTCCCCCTGCTGGAGCAAATTGAATCGTGCTTTGCTGGAGTTTTTCGCCTTCCTCTGGATCAACTGTGGGTATAGGATTGTGTACATGGGATTGTATGTGTGTTTTTTCTTTAGGATTTTTTTTCTCCTTTTAATTGATCTGCAATCTGCAAGCCACAGCTCGGCCACATCTTCCTCCCCCCAGGGGTGTGGCCAGGCTGTGGCTTGCGGATTGGATAGAGCCACTCCAGGTTGAGTGTATTTAGGGGTCAGGATGGATTGAAACAGAGCCAATAGGGTGGGATTGGTGGAGCTCAGCAGAGCAGACCACCAACCCAATCTGCAAAGCACAGCTCAGTCACACCCCTCCCCCCAGGGGCGTGTCCGGGCTGTGGCATGCAGATTGAATTGTTGGTCTGCTCTAATGAGCTCCACCCATCCCACACTATTGGCTCTGTTTTAATAAGATCACCTTTGACTCTGTTTCAATATGATCACCATGTACAAAAACATAAGTGGTCCATATAGTGAACTTGGTGTTGAGTTAGTCCCTTTAAGGTCATCACAGAGAACAAGGGAGCACACTTTACGCCTAGAGGAATCGATATTTAATATACAAATACGGAAAGGTTTCTTCACAGTAAGAGCTGTGAAACTGTGGAATAGACTCCCTCAGGAGCTGGTTCTGACCATCTCAGTATATTGCTTTAAAAAAAGCCAGAATTAATTCCTAAATGTATATAATAAAACTGGGAACTAACATTTATAGGTAGAGTTGATCCAGTGAAAATCTGATCGCCTCTCGAGGGATCAGGAAGGAATTTTTCCCCCTGCTGGAGCAAATTGAATCATGCTTTGAGGGGGTTTTTCGCCTTCCTCTGGATCAACTGTGGGTTAGGGATCGTGTATATGAGATTATATGGGTGTTTTCTTTAGGAGTTTTTTTCTCCTTTTAATTGATCTGTAATCTGCAAGCCACAGCCGAATCACATCTTCCTCCCCCCAGGAATGTGGCCAGGCTATGGCTTGCGGATTGGATAGAGCCACCCTAGGTTGAGTGTATTTAGGGGCCAGGATGGATTGAAACAGAGCCAATAGGGTGCGATGGGTGGAGCTCAGCAGAGCAGACCACCAACCCAATCTGCAAGGCACAGCTCAGCCACAACCCTCCCCCCAGGGGTGTGTCCAGGCTGTGGCATGCGGATTGGATTGGTGGTCTGCTCTACTTAGCTCAACCCATCCCACTCTATTGGTTCTGTTTTAATAAGGTCACCTTTCACTCTGTTTCAATATGATCACCATGTACAAATACATAAGTGGTCCATATAGTGAACTTGGTGTTGTGTTAGTCCCTTTAAGGTCATCACAGAGAACAAGGGAGCACACTTTACGCCTAGAGCAATCGAGATTTCATTTACAAATACGGAAAGGTTTCTTCACAGTAAGAGCTGTGAAACTGTGGAATAGACTCCCTCAAGAGCTGGTTCTGACCATCTCAGTAGATTGCTTAAAAAAAAGCCAGAATTATTTCCGAAATGTACATAATAAAATTGGGTACTAACATTTATAGGTAGAGTTGATCCAGTGAAAATCCGATCGCCTCTCGAGGGATCAGGAAGGAATTTTTCCCCCTGCTGAAGCAAATTGAATCATGCTTTGCTGGGGTTTTTCGCCTTCCTCTGGATCAACTGTGGGTTAAGGATCGTGTATATGAGATTGTATGGGTGTTTTCTTTAGGAGTTTTTTTCTCCTTTTAATTGATCTGTAATCTGCAAGCCACAGCCCAACCACATCTTCCTCCCCCCAGGGATGTGGTCAGGCTATGGCTTGCGGATTGGATAGAGCCACCCTAGGTTGAGTGTATTTAGGGGTCAGGATGGATTGAAACAGAGCCAATAGGGTGCGATGGGTGGAGCTCAGCAGAGCAGACCACCAACCCAATCTGCAAGGCACAGCTCAGCCACAACCCTCCCCCCAGGGGTGTGGCCAGGCTTTGGCATGCGGATTGGATTGGTGGTCTGCTCTACTTAGCTCAACCCATCCCACTCTATTGGTTCTGTTTCAATATGATCACCTATTGGCTCTTTTTAAATATGACCACCATGTACAAAAACATAAGTGGTCCATATAGTGAACTTGGTGTTGAGTTAGTCCCTTTAAGGTCATCACAGAGAACAAGGGAGCACACTTTACGCCTAGAGGAATCGATATTTAATATACAAATACGGAAAGGTTTCTTCACAGTAAGAGCTGTGAAACTGTGGAATAGACTCCCTCAAGAGCTGGTTCTGACCATCTCAGTATATTGCTTTAAAAAAAGCCAGAATGAATTCCTAAATGTACATAATAAAACTGGGAACTAACATTTATAGGTAGAGTTGATCCAGTGAAAATCTGATCGCCTCTCGAGGGATCAGGAAGGAATTTTTCCCCCTGCTGGAGCAAATTGAATCGTGCTTTGCTGGAGTTTTTCGCCTTCCTCTGGATCAACTGTGGGTATAGGATTGTGTACATGAGATTGTATGTGTGTTTTTTCTTTAGGATTTTTTTTCTCCTTTTAATTGATCTGCAATCTGCAAGCCACAGCTCGGCCACATCTTCCTCCCCCCAGGGGTGTGGCCAGGCTGTGGCTTGCGGATTGGATAGAGCCTCTCCAGGTTGAGTGTATTTAGGGGTCAGGATGGATTGAAACAGAGCCAATAGGGTGGGATTGGTGGAGCTCAGCAGAGCAGACCACCAACCCAATCTGCAAAGCACAGCTCAGTCACACCCCTCCCCCCAGGGGCGTGTCCGGGCTGTGGCATGCAGATTGAATTGTTGGTCTGCTGTAATGAGCTCCACCCATCCCACCCTATTGGCTCTGTTTTAATAAGATCACCTTTGACTCTGTTTCAATATGATCACCATGTACAAAAACATAAGTGGTCCATATAGTGAACTTGGTGTTGTGTTAGTCCCTTTAAGGTCATCACAGAGAACAAGGGAGCACACTGTACGCCTAGAGGAATCGAGATTTAATATACAAATACGGAAAGGTTTCTTCACAGTAAGAGCTGTGAAACTGTGGAATAGATTCCCTCAAGAGCTGGTTCTGACCATCTCAGTAGATTGCTTAAAAAAAAGCCAGAATTATTTCCTAAATGTACATAATAAAACTGGGTACTAACATTTATAGGTAGAGTTGATCCAGTGAAAATCTGATCGCCTCTCGAGGGATCAGGAAGGAATTTTTCCCCCTGCTGGAGCAAATTGAATCATGCTTTGAGGGGGTTTTTCGCCTTCCTCTGGATCAACTGTGGGTTAGGGATCGTGTATATGAGATTATATGGGTGTTTTCTTTAGGAGTTTTTTTCTCCTTTAATTGATCTGTAATCTGCAAGCCACAGCCCAACCACATCTTCCTCCCCCCAGGGATGTGGCCAGGCTATGGCTTGCGGATTGGATAGAGCCACCCTAGGTTGAGTGTATTTAGGGGCCAGGATGGATTGAAACAGAGCCAATAGGGTGCGATGGGTGGAGCTCAGCAGAGCAGACCACCAACCCAATCTGCAAGGCACAGCTCAGCCACAACCCTCCCCCCAGGGGTGTGTCCAGGCTGTGGCATGCGGATTGGATTGGTGGTCTGCTCTACTTAGCTCAACCCATCCCACTCTATTGGTTCTGTTTTAATAAGGTCACCTTTCACTCTGTTTCAATATGATCACCATGTACAAAAACATAAGTGGTCCATATAGTGAACTTGGTGTTGTGTTAGTCCCTTTAAGGTCATCACAGAGAACAAGGGAGCACACTTTACGCCTAGAGGAATCGAGATTTAATATACAAATACGGAAAGGTTTCTTCACAGTAAGAGCTGTGAAACTGTGGAATAGATTCCCTCAAGAGCTGGTTCTGACCATCTCAGTAGATTGCTTAAAAAAAAGCCAGAATTATTTCCTAAATGTACATAATAAAATTGGGTACTAACATTTATAGGTAGAGTTGATCCAGTGTAAATCTGATCGCCTCTCGAGGGATCAGGAAGGAATTTTTCCCCCTGCTGGAGCAAATTGAATCATGCTTTGCTGGGGTTTTTCGCCTTCCTCTGGATCAACTGTGGGTCAAGGATCATGTATATGAGATTGTATGGGTGTTTTCTTTAGGAGTTTTTTTCTACTTTTAATTGATCTGTAATCTGCAAGCCACAGCCCAACCACATCTTCCTCCCCCCAGGGGTGTGGCCAGGCTGTGGCTTGCGGATTGGATAGAGCCACCCTAGGTTGAGTGTATTTAGGGGCCAGGATGGATTGAAACAGAGCCAATAGGGTACGATGGGTGGAGCTCAGCAGAGCAGACCACCAACCCAATCTGCAAGGCACAGCTCAGCCACAACCCTCCCCCCAGGGGTGTGGCAAGGCTTTAGCGTGTGGATTGGATTGGTGGTCTGCTCTACTTAGCTCAACCCATCCCACTCTATTGGTTCTGTTTCAATATGATCACCTATTGGCTCTTTTTAAATATGACCACCATGTACAAAAACATAAGTGGTCCATATAGTGAACTTGGTGTTGAGTTAGTCCCTTTAAGGTCATCACAGAGAACAAGGGAGCACATTTTACACCTAGAGGAATCGAGATTTAATATACAAATACGGAAAGGTTTCTTCACAGTAAGAGCTGTGAAACTGTGGAATAGACTCCCTCAAGAGCTGGTTCTGACCATCTCAGTAGATTGCTTTAAAAAAAGGCAGAATTATTTCCTAAATATACATAATAAAATTGGGTACTAACATTTATAGGTAGAGTTGATCCAGGGAAAATCCGATCGCCTCTCGAGGGATCTGGAAGGAATTTTTCCCCCTGCTGGAGCAAATTGAATCGTGCTTTGCTGGAGTTTTTCACCTTCCTTTGGATCAACTGTGGGTATAGGATTGTGTACATGGGATTGTATGTGTGTTTTTTCTTTAGGAGTTTTTTTCTCCTTTTAATTGATCTGTAATTTGCAAGCCACAGCCCAACCACATCTTCCTCCCCCCAGGGGTGTGGCCAGGCTATGGCTTGCGGATTGGATAGAGCCACCCTAGGTTGAGTGTATTTAGGGGCCAGGATGGATTGAAACAGAGTCAATAGGGTGCGATGGGTGGAGCTCAGCAGAGCAGACCACCAACCCAATCTGCAAGGCACAGCTCAGCCACAACCCTCCCCCCAGGGGTGTGGCCAGGCTTTGGCGTGCGGATTGGATTGTTGGTCTGCTCTACTTAGCTCAACCCATCCCACTCTATTGGTTCTGTTTCAATATGATCGCCTATTGGCTCTTTTTAAATATGACCACCATGTACAAAAACATAAGTGGTCAATATAGTGAACTTGGTGTTGATCACTTTAAGGTCATCACAGAGAACAAGGGGGCACTCTTTACATCTAGGGGAAAATAAATGTAATCTCCAAATATGGAAAGATTTCTTCACAGTAAGAGCTGTGAATCTGTGGAATAGACCAGCTCAATAGTTTGCTTTAAAAAAGGCCTGAGTTATTTTCTAAATGTACATACTATAACTGGATACTATATACTATCGATATTACACATGTGACTAAAATGGGACTAAAACTAAAATGCCATTTTTGTCCTAAGACTAAAACTTAATCGAAATTTGCTTCTAAAATTAAAGAGTGTACACACTCCCCCCCCACAAAAAAAATTAACACTGGTGGCTACGTTCCAAGGTACAAAACAGGATTTACATTTATTTACTGACACACTGTTCAACATACATTGACTGGCATACACCGACCCAAACTAACAGAGAACGTCCAGATGTAGATAAACTGACTGGTACATACGTTTGAGAGATGCACACACACACACACACACAACCAAATTAGGAGAGAGTAGAACGCACACACAGATTATAGGATGAGGCCTACTCCAAACATACATCCAACATTAGAAAAACGATGACTAGCATCCAGTAGGGTTGCTCAGTGTAGTTAGTGTAGGTCCTGCCCTAGAAGAGTCTACCTTGCCGTGGTGGGCAGGCTTGGAATCTCTTGGTCAAAAAGTGTGTTAGTGAATGGAAGAGGGGATCACTAGATCTTCACTTTTGGCCAAATGATTTCACTAAAGGACTCTTGGTTTAATCAGAGTGAATGGAAATAGTTGAAAAAGGGACAGATGTAATCATACTTTAATAAACACGCAATAAAAAATTGGTATATTTTCCTTTCAATTGCTTCCTCTTTCATTTAACCCCTTCATGACTAGTACTTTAAAGGGTCACTAAAGGTAAAAACATGTTATACTTATGTAGGGCCTGGTTACTTCCAAGTACCGGTGCATTGTTAAATTTAGAGGGGGATCAGAAAGTTAATTGGCTCTGATCCAGTAATTCTGTTGAATTGGGTCTCTGTCTGAGCTTGGCTGTGCTGTGGGCTTATTCTGTTGTTCCTGGGGTGCTGTTCCCACCCCAGGATGATGGGTGGCAGCAGTGGAGTCGAGGTTTGGGTGCTTTTCCCCAGCAGCCTATCAGGAGGGTTTCTCCTCACTGTGCATGCTGGGTTAGGGTATTTATGAGACAGACACCATTGGTCTGGGTTCTTCATCGAGTGTGGCACCCACCTTTAGGGTGACTGCATCGCGGCGAAATGGCCTTCCAGGCCGGGGTGTGCGTGTTCCTGGTTCCCGGGACCATGTTGGCCCAGAACATTTAAAGCTGTGGCGGGGCCCCAGTAATCGACGAGAAGATCCCAAGCGAGTTCCCAGTGAGAGCAATCCAATATGGTCTCGCCATTCGACAATCCACCGGGGATCAAGGGAACCGATTACTGAGAGGTTGGACGTTGGTCACCTGTCAGTCGGTAACCTGCAAACTACCTGAAGGAGATCCAGGCCAAAGTCTATCAAGGAGGATTACCTCCGCTACCTCAATCCTAAGGAGGGTCTGTGGCAGAGACTTTTCCTCTAAGTTCCGAGTGATACTCTGGCTGCCAGGTCAGTGAGAGAGACTTGTCCAGGTACACTATACCCACTCCGGCTGGAGTGGCGAAGAAGACTAAGTGTTGTTGGAAGCAGGACTGTTTCCCTATTGCTACGCCTGAATCTGCTATTTCTCCTTTTACTTCAACTCTTCTATCACCACAAAGTTTTATTGTTTTTACCCGGCTGGTTAATAAAGAGCACAGAAAAAGACACCTGTCGTGGACATTCCGTTAATGCTACATTCACCATACACCCTTAGACGGCGGAGGAGCCATGAGGTAACATGGCCACCCAAAACAAACCAGCATGTCCTTCGGGGGTAGTGCTACACTTACCTCCACTGTGCAGCTCGTTTTTGCACAGAGTGTCACTGAACCTGGTCTTC
This sequence comes from Rana temporaria, assembly GCF_905171775.1. Classification (NCBI taxonomy): domain Eukaryota; kingdom Metazoa; phylum Chordata; class Amphibia; order Anura; family Ranidae; genus Rana; species Rana temporaria. The sequence goes on from NC_053492.1 coordinate 298,392,236, forward strand.
TGGGGTCCCTCGGCGGCTGTCTCGGCCCCCCCACAAGGACTCAACACCTTAATGCGAGCGAGCGAGCATGGTGTTGAGTGCTTGCAGGCGCGCTCCTGTGATACAGCCGGCGGCCATAGACGCTCACTGTATCACTCGGCCCCGCCCCCGGGCACGCCACGTCATTGGATGTGATTGACAGCAGCTCAAGCCAATGGCTGCGCTGCCTTCAATCAACCAATGAATGAGTTGGGAAGACGGCCCAGAAGTCTGCGCGTTCACGGCGCAGGACTTTCGAAGGGTCAGGTAAGTAAAGGGGGGCGGGGGGGGGGGGGGGGAGGCCTAATACACAGATGGTTTTTCACCTTAATGCATAGAATGTAGATACGCCGTCGTAAGTCCGAATGTGCGCTGTCGTATCTTTGCACGCATTCTTAAAATGAGATACGCCTCATTGTTGCTAAGATACGACCAACGTAAGTTTCCTACGCCGTCGTATCTTATGTGCATATTTACGCTGGCCGATAGGGGCGTGTATGTGGATTTTATGCGTCGAATATGTAAATGAGCAAGATACGCCGATTCACGAACGTACGTACGCCCGTCGCAGTAAGCTACGCCGTTTACGTAAGACATAAGCCGGCGTAAAGATAAACCACCAAAAAGATGGCGCAGCTCATGCAAGGTATGGACGACGGAACAGCCATCGTATTTTACGTTGTTTGCGTAAGCGTAAGGGAATGGGGCTGGGCGTAGGTTACGTTCACGTCGAAAGCATTGAGCCAACGTCATTTCGTAGGGAGTATTTGCGACGTGATTCTGAGCATGCGCCGTACGAACGGCCCTCATTTACATGGGGTCACGGTTAATTTAAATGTAGCCCGCCCACTACATGCCTACTTTGAATTAGGCGGGGTTACGCCGGCCCATTTGCACTATGCCGACGTAACTTACGAAGCAAGTGCTTTGTGAATACTGTACTTGCCTCACTATTTTACGTCGGCGTAGTGCAAATGGGATGCGCTACGCTGGCCAAAAGATACACCATTGTATCTGAATCTGGCCCTATATCCAATCAATATACGCTTATTGCGATTTTTGTTTTTACCAAACATATGTAGAAGAATACATGTTGGCCTAAACTGCTGAAGAAATTATTTTTATTTTTTTTTGGATATTTATTGTAGCAAAAGTAAAAACAATTTAAGTAAAGTAAAAGTAAAGTAAAAACAAGACAGTCTTTTTTTGTTGTTTTTTTAATTGTTGCAAAAAATAAAAACCGCAGAGGTGATCAAATACCACCAAAAGAAAGCTCTATTTGTGGGGAAAAAAGGACGTGCAATTGTCAGGTAAAGCAACGCAGTGCCGTATCACAAAAAATGGCCTGGTCATTAAGGGGGACAATCTTCCTCCGGCTGAAATGGTTAGTTACAGTGTAACTTTCTTGGAGTGCAGCTTTGTTCTTCTAGAGCAAAACAAATTTGCACATGATAGATTCCTGAAATGTGAGTCAAAAAATATGGTTTTATCTTGTATGTTAAATGCCATTATAATTTGTCATTCAACAATAGTTAGAAAAGCGCATTGAAAAATATAGAAAATGTCAATGCTGACCTCTTTCTGAACATACAAGTTTCTGGGTTTAACACATAATAGACTAGCCTGGAGCAAACATGCCGATCAGTCAGAGTGAAGTAAGAATTCCTGATCTGCATATGTGTTCTGAGTTGGTGATAAAAGTAATAAAGCAATTAGATCATCATGAAAGCCAGGGAACTAGTAAAATCAGAAAGAGAATTCAGCAGTGGCTGATTCCATATTTCTTCAGTACAGACTCTTGATACCACCACCTTACCACTGTAGTGAAAAAAATGTCGGGATGGTAGATATTTTTTTCCTGGAGTGCCCTTTATAAACTGTACTTCAGACATAGCCCTCAAAGGCCAGTGCACCTGTTCATGGCTGTGAACCTAGCTGCTATTGGACAGACACAATGGGGGTTATTTACGAAAGGCAAATCCATCTTTACACTACAAGTGCACTGCAAGTGGACTGAAAGTGTACTTTCAAGTGCAGTCACTGTAGATCTGAGGGGGACATGCAAGAAAAAGAAAAAACAGCATTTTAGCTTGCACATGATTGGGTGATAAAATCAGTAGAGCTTTCCCTCATTTCACATCTTGCCCTCACAAGTGCACTGAAAGTGCACTTGTAGTGCAACGTGGATTTGCCTCAGTGACTCTGTACCATATGATTGCTGTGATGACCAATCACAGCAATCACAAAATGTAAACATGACCCCCTATGTCATCTATGAGCCTACCACTTCTTTCCAATAGAGGAATAGGGAAGCAGAAGAAACTAATAAATGGTGAGGAATCTGTCCACAGGACAAGTATTAGTTGTGCACTCCCCAAATCTGGCCTTTATGGAAGAGTGGCAAGAAGAGAGCCATTGTTGAAAGAAAGTCATAAGAAATCATGTTTGCAGTTTGTGGGAAGCCACGTGGGGGACACAGCAAACATGTGGAAGAAGGTGCTCTGGTCAGATGAGACCAAAGTCTCAAAGTCAAATGACTTTTTGGCCAAAAAAGCAAAATGCCATGTGTGGTGGAAAACTAACACCGCACATCACCCTGAACACACCATCCCAACTGTAAAACATGGCAGTGGTAGCATCATGTTATGGGGATGCTTTTCTTCAGCAGGGACAGGGAAGCGGGTCAGCGTTGATGGGAAGATGGATGGCGCCAAATACAGGGCACTCTTAGAAGAAAACCTGGTAGAGTCTGCAAAAGAAATGGTTTGGATCAAAGAATATTCATGTGTTGGAATGACCCAGTCAAAGTCCAGACTTCAATCCAATTGAGAATCTGTGGCAAGACTTTAAAATTGCTGTTCACAGACGCTCTCCATCCAATCTGACAGAGCTATTTTGCTAAGAGGAATGACTAAAAATGTCACTCTCTAGATGTGCGATGCTGGTAGAGACATCCCCAAAAAGACTTGCAGCTGTAATTCCAAATAAAGGTGGTTCTACAAAGTATTGACTCGGGGGGGGGGGTGAATAAAATAATATGCACTGTATATAAACACAAAAAATATACAATAAGGCCCCTTTCACACTAGCAGTCCGATTAGGTCCACCTGTCATTTTTCCAGGTGGACCCGGTCGGACCCTCTAGTCCCCTTTATGGATTGGCGGGTGTCCATTGACACCCACCGACATCCGATCTGATCCTGGGGAGATTACCTGGCAGATCGGATCGTATGGCAGTCAGGTGTAAATGGACAGGTGGTCCGATTAAATCCAACCACCCATAGAGGAGAGTGGACCAGCCATCTGCCTGCTCAGCGGGGATCAGCGGGCAGATTCCCCACTGAACAGGTGGATTCAAACAGAGCTCACCCAGTGTGGAAGGGTCCTAAGAAACAACATGTATCACAGGACCCTGGTGTAAGGGGAGGCTCTCTGGGGACCCTGATGTAAGGAGGGGCTCTCTGGGGACCTTGATGTAAGGGGGGCTCTCTGGGGACCCTGATGTAATGAGGGAGGCTCTCTAGGGACCCTGATGTAAGGGGGACTCTGGGGACCCTGATGTAAGTGGGGGATCTCTGGGGACCCTGATGTAAGTGGGGGATCTCTGGGGACCCTGATGTAAGGGCCCGCCCAAATGTATCACTTATTTTACTTCGCTGCTATGGGCATAGCCCGAGATATTTTGTAGACCATGCAACAACCCTGGTGGGGGCCCTTCATGGTTTCTTACACCGGGGCCCTGAAGATTTTGGTTACGCCTCTGGTGGGAAGCTTTGATTTCTAGTGGAGTACAATCTGTGACAGGGAGTTTATTTTTATTCTCTGGGTATACACAACATGATAACTTTTGAGTAATTTATTTTGTATTATTTTAATATTATTATTGAGTTTGTATTATTATATTTTCATTGGTGTTTACGCTTATATATGATTTATGATATTTATGCATGCTACTTTTCTTTAATGGTTTGTGATGTGAGAATCATATAAATGTGTATCAATTTTGTGAGCACCTCCACAGATTGGCTCCAACTGGGTGTTTAATCTCTAAAATTGTTTTTTAAAGTGATAATAAAGTCTCTCTTTTTTTTTTTTTTTACTGAAAAACAAACATATTATACGTACCTACTTTGTGCAGGAATTTTGCACAAAATAATCCTTAGCCTCCTCTTCTCGGGTCCCTCACCAACGCTCCTGGCCCCTCCCTCTTGCCTCCAGAGCAAGCAGCTTGCAATGGGGGCACCCAAGCAGGCTCACTCCCGAACTGCAGCTCTGCGTGTCCATTCACACACAGAGCCGTGGCTGGACCTCGTCTTCTTTCTCTCCTGATTGGCTTAGTGGCTGTGACTGACAGCAGAGGGAGCCTGCTGTCTTAGCCAATTAAGAGGTAGAGCCCCAAAGAGCAAAGGCACTCATGCACATTGCATAATAAGTACAGTATTATGGGGGGCTGAGGGCATGCTGCACATAAAAGGCTTTTTACCTTAATGCATAGAATGCATGAAGGGAAAAAAACCTTGAGCCTTTAGAACCACTTTATGCTGAAGTCTCTCTGTGTATGGGATGCTATGATTAAGTGTCTTCTAGTGTGAAACGTGTCAATTTTGATCTCCTTGTATACTGTGTGCTTTTTTAATTACATTTTTTTGCAAATACTGTTTGTGGATTTTACTGAACATCAATCAGTGTGACGTCATCCACATTTTGCTATTGAAATTTTGCAGTATGAGCCAGATCAGAACCTGAAAGATTTGGGTTTTGAGTCAGCAGTGGACCAACCTGGAGAGGTGTATAGTGTTTTTGCACTTTTGAATGTTTTTAGGCTGGTTAATTTATGGCTCAGTCAAGATTCTCAGTAGCAGCCTGAAACCCTTCCATGGCAGTAAACAGGATTTTTTTTTATTCTCTTAATGAATAAAATAGCAACCAATTTTGCAGAGCTTCATGCTATTTACTTATATAACTTGACAACTTCGTGTACTTGGTGGTCGAGCACTAGCATAACTTATAATATATCTAAAAGTCTAGCTACTGGAAAAAAAGTTATTTTTATGAAAAAAAAATGACAGTTCTTTGAATACCCTGACCAAGTTTTTGTTTACTTCCTTTATAGGCAAGAGTGAGCACATATTATGCACACTTTCACTAAACCACAAAAAAAAAAAAAAGGTTCACACAACTAAAACATTGTTAGTAGAACCACTGGCAGATGTGTCTGACACCTAAATTACTTTTTGCTAAATTTCTATATATATATATTTTTTTTAGAAGATTTAACTTAATAAAAATGCATTTTAATGTAATGTACAAATCTGAATCAGAGGGTCTATAAGAATTATTTATTGACTTATGTTGGTCATTAACAAAAGTGGATAAAATGCGTAGAACATACTCCAAGTATAAGTGGGAATATTTCTTATGCAAAGCCCTGCTGTTTGTGTCTATGGACGCAGCCAGCGGGGCTCAAGAGTGAGCCCCCAAGACTGAGTACCCCCCAGCAAGCGGCTTTCTGTGGGGGTACTTAAAGGGGGCAGGAGCCAGGAATGCTGGCGGGAAACCTGAGAAGAGGAGGATTGGGCTGCTGTATGCAAAAACATTGCACAGAGCAGAAACTGTAAGTATGACATGTTTACTATTTAAAGAAACAATTGGCCCTTTAATATAAATTTAAAGTTTTATGTATTCAGCCAACCATAAAATACAGTAAAATCTTGGATTGCGAGCATAATTTGTTCCAGAAACATGCTTGTAATCCAAAACACTTGCATATCAAAGCAAATTTCCCCATTGGAAATAATGGAAACTCAAATGTTTTGTTCCACAACCATTTATTCATAGGTCCTTTTGTTTATAGTTCATATAAAAAGATTATAGCAATGTGATAGGCTGTGTTACTATAAAATGTCCGTCTACAAATGGCAGCCTCCACAAGGGGATTAGAAGCTACAGAGTATAAAAGAGAAACAAGGCGCCTCTAAGTGAAGCAATACGTTGATAAATATTGTACCTTCATTATATGTAACCATGTTGCTACACTTAGAGGTGCCTCTCTTCTCTTTGATACTCAGTTGTGATATGACACTACTTGTATATCAAGACATCGCTTGTATATCAAGTCAAAATTTATAAAAAAAAATAGCTTGTCTTGCAAAACGCTCTCAAACCAAGTTACTCTCAAACCAAGGTTTTACTGTATTGTAGTATTTTTATTAAGGGCCCTTTAATAGATTATGCATTGTGGTAATGCATACTTACTTACTTACCGCAACATATGTTACATGCATTGCTGCATAGTGGTGCCATTCATTTTGAATAGGAAAAATACAGTACTGTAGAGTGCTATCCTGTAGTTTGCAGTGTGATGCGTTACATACCCTTGTGTATCATTCTGTATTTACAGTTCCATAGACCAACTGTTCTTCTTGGGACTTTTTTCTTCCTTACCAGCAGCAAACATGCTTGCTTGCTTGCTAGCCTCTGTGATGCCCCATTGAAGTTTTTTGAGCTTTATTACTGTCTTTTTTTCGTTTAACATTTTCTAGTTTATTTTCCAGTAGAGTAAAACAAAACTGGCCTTTTTTTTATATTTGTCTTGCAATTTTTTTTAAGTTTTGGGTGTGTAGTAGCATTCATTTGTTTCTGGACACTTGTTGGAGCTGCCCTTTGTACACAGCACGCCACCGCATTGCTGTGCAGTAACTAGTGTGTTCAATAGCACAAAAAATTCACCCTACTACAGTCATAAGTAGAGATAAAAAAAGGTCACCCTATGGCCGCACATCCAAACCATCCCTGGGATTAATGTATGAGTGGCAAACTCCGACCAGGCCACACCCCCAATGTGTTTTGCTCCGCCCATCGGAGCTTAGTCATGGGGTTCTGTTAAATCTACTGCCATATGTTCAGCGAAAGCTAAACATTCAATTCACCTCCCAAAAATACCACAGAGGTAGGTTTAAAATGAAAGGCAGAGGTGCTGCATGTGGTGGTAAAAGGGGACCAGCAGGTCCTGTAGGCTATAGCGATGGTAGGGAGGTTGGAAGTATTTGGAGGTATTTTTCCCAAAGTGGCCAATCAATATAGTCACAGCACATTGGGCAGATAGTTGTCAGACTTGCTGACAAACCCTTCTACAACCCTTGCACTCTTGCCCCTACTCCTCTTTGAGGCGGTCTGTGAACATTGCATTATTGCATAAAACTATCTTCAGTGAAGCCCTCAAATCCAAATAAAGGTCGTATGCCATTTTTTTTGTTGTTTGCCTCCCAAATGTCAAGCTTTTTATAAGTTTGTTTATTACCCCCACAAAATCAATATCAGGTATCAAAATTCTCCTCCTATAGAATTCAAAGTTGTTCAGGGAAAATTGATGATATTCAGTTGATGTCTGGCCACAAATAGAACTTAGACATATTCACTCATCCCAACTTAGTACAAAATGCTGGATGATTACATACACAATATCTCACAAAAGTGAGTACACCCCTAACATTTTTGTAAATATTTTATTACATCTTTACATGTGACAACACTGAAGAAATGACACTTTGCTACAATGTAAAGTAGTGAGTGTACAGCTTGTATAACAGTGTAAATTTGCTGTCCCCTCAAAATAACTCAACACACAGCCATTAATGTCTAAACTGCTGGCAACAAAATTGAGTACACCCCCAAGTGAAAATTTCCAAATTGGGCCCAATTAGCCATTTTACCTTCCTAGTGTCATGTGACTCGTGTGAATGGGGAGCAGGTGTGTTAAATGTGGTGTTATCGCTCTCACTCTCTCATATTGGTCACTGGAAGTTCAACATGGCACCTCATGACAAAGAACTCTCTGAGAATTTGAAAAAAATAATTGTTGCTCTACATAAAGATGGCCTAGGCTATAAAAAGATTGCCAAGACCCTGAAACTGAGCTGCAACATGGTCCCTAAGACCATACAGTGGTTTAACAGGACGGGTTCCACTCAGAACAGGCATCGCAATTGTTGACCAAAGAAGTTGAGTGCACAGTGTCATATCCAGAGGTTGTCTTTGGTAAATAGATGTATGAGATGCAGATGTAGATGTATGAGTGCTGCCAGCATTGCTGCAGAGGTTGAAGTGGTGGGGGGTCAGCCTGTCAGTGCTCAGATCATACGCATCACACTGCAGCAAATTGGTCTGCATGGCTGTCATCCTAGAAGGAAGCCTATTTTAAAGATGATGCACAAGAAAGCCTGCAAACAGTTTACTGAAGACAAGCAGACTAAGGACACAGATTACTGGAACCATGTCCTGTGGTCTGATGAGACCAAGATAAATGTATTTGGTTCAGATGGTGTCAGGTGTGTGTGGCGGCAACCAGGTGAGGAGAACAAAGACAAGTGTGTTTTGCCTAAAGACAAGCATGGTGGTGGGAGTGTCATGGTCTGGGACTGCATGAGTGCTGCTGGCACTGGGGAGCTACAGTTCATTGAGGGAACCATGAATGTTAACAGAGCATGATCCCCTCCCTTGCTAGACTGGGCCGCAGGGCAGTATTCCAACATGATAATGACCCCAAACACACCTCCAAGATGACCACTGCCTTGCTAAAGAAGCTGAAGGTAAAGGTGATGGATTGGCTAAGCATGTCTCCAGACCTAAACCCTATTAAGCGTCTGTGGAGCATCCTCAAACGGAAGTTGGAGAAGCGCAAGGTCTCCAACATCCACCAGCTAATGATGTCGTCATGGATGAGTGGAAGAGGACTCCAGTGGTAACCTGTGAAGCTCTGGTGAACTCCATGCGTAAGAGGGTTAAGGCAGTGCTGGAAAATAATGGTGGCCACACACAATATTGCTACTTTGGGCCCAATTAGGACATTTTCACCTAGTGGTGTACAGTGGGGATCGAAAGCTTGGGCACCCCAGGTAAAAATTTGTATTAATGTGCATAACGAAGCCAAGGAAAGATGGAAAAATCTCCAAAAGGCATCAAATTACAGATTAGACATTCTTATAATATGTCAAAACAAGTTAGATTTTATTTCCATCATTTACACTTTCAAAGTTACAGAAAACAAAAAAATGGCATCTGCAAAAGTTTGGGCACCCTGCAGAATTTATAGCATGCACTGTCCCCTTTGCAAAGCTGAGACCTTCCAGTGTCATGGATTGTTCTCAATCATTGTCTGGGAAGACCAGGTGATGTCAATCTCAAAGGTTTTAAATGCCCAGACTCATCTGACCTTGCCCCAACAATCAGCACCATGGGTTCTTCTAAGCAGTTGTCTAGAAAACTGAAACTAAAAATAGTTGACGCTCAAAAGCTGAAGAAGGCTATAAGAAGATAGCAAAGTGTTTTCAGATGTCAATATCCTCTGTTCGGAATGTAATTATGAAATGGCAGTCATCAGGAACAGTGGAAGTTAAAGCAAGATCTGGAAGATCAAGAAAAATATCAGACAGAACAGCTTGCAGGAGAAAAGCAATTCAAAACCCACGTTTGACTGCACGATCCCTCCAGGAAGATCTGGCAGACACTGGAGTTGTGGTACACTATTCCACTATAAAGAGATACTTGTACAAATATGGTCTTCATGGAAGAGTCATCAGAAGAAAACCTCTTCTATGACGTGACGATCCGAGCGGAACGGGCGTTCGAGTAAGCTGGCCGGCTTTACATTATCCATGCTTTTATCCATCTATTTTTCTGTAAGTGTAACTTATTTATTAAACTTGGCAATATTTCTACGTACTTCACTATGTGGGCCCATTATTCCTTTTTGGTATACTCTCGATGACGGAATATCTGGAGGATCCATAGGGCATCCAAGTCAGCTGCTGGTTCATGCAAAGGCCTTGGCTAGGGTTTATAGCCACAAGTTGGTTACACTTGCCTTCTGGTAAGCCTCCATCCTATTAGATGTTTTGGTGGTGGTGGTTATCTATTTAAATCACGATTGTATTATCTGCACTCGTTGTTTGCCGTACTTCACTATGTGAGTCTCTTATATTTTTGGTTATACCTAACTGTTGATGACTTACCTGGAGGATCTTCAGTCCATTTGTATCTGCTGCGGTTTCACTTAAAGGCCCTGGCTGGGGTTTACAGCCGCAAGCTGGTTATACTTGCCTTCTGGTAAGCCTCCATTTTTTAAAGGTGTTTCTATTGGTGGTGGTTATTGAATTTGCACTGTCTTGCGGAATTTCTCATCATCAGGAATTGTTCCCAACGTCCAGGACGCACGATTTGTTTCTACACAAATATAACTTTCCAATTTTCTGGATTTTTTCCAGTAATTTGAACCTTGCTTCACAATTGGACCAGTATTTATATATATGCAAGGATTCACCATTTTCACATATGGTCTTTCATCATTCATTATTATTTCAGGTTTATTATTTTTCACACAGCGCAACTCTAACCCTTTTTCCTTAACATATAGACAAGCCTGATGCATTTTGGAAAAAAATTCTGTGGACCGATGAGGTTAAAATAAAAATTTTTGGCTGGACTGAGCAAAGGTACGTTTGGAGAAGAAAGGGGGTGGATCAATCATGCTTTGGGGTTGTATTGCAGCCAGTGGCACAGGGAACATTTCACGAGTAGAAGGAAAAATGGATTTAATAAAATTTCAGCAAATTTTGGATGGTAACTTGATGCCATCTGTGAAAAAGCTGAAGTTAAAGAGAGGATGGCTTCTACAAATGGATAATGATCCTAAACACACCTCAAAATCCACAGGGGATTATATCAAGAGGCGTAAACTGAAGGTTTTGCCATGGCCTTCACAATCTCCTGACCTCAACATAATTGAAAATCTATGGATAGACCTTAAAAGAGCAGTGCATGACAGACAGCCCAGAAATCTCAAAGAACTGGAAGACTTTTGTAAGGAAGAATGGGCAAAGATACCTCAAACAAGAATTGAAAGACTCTTGGCTGGCTACAAAAAGCGTTTACAAGCTGTGATACTTGCCAAAGGGGGCAGTACACGATATTAACTCTGCAGGGTGCCCAAACTTTTGCAGACGCCATTTTTTTATTTTCTGTAATTTTGAAAGTGTAAATGATGGAAATAAAATCAAACTTTTTTTGACATATTATAAGAATGTCTAATCTGTAATTTGATGCCTTTTGGAGATTTTTCCATCTTTCCTTGGCTTCGTTATGCACATTAATACAAATTGTTACCTGGGGTGCCCAAACTTTCGATCCCCAGTGTACTTATTTTTGTTGCCAGCGGTTTAGACATTAATGGCTGTGTGTTGAGTTATTTTGAGGGGACAGCAAATTTACACTGTTATACAAGCTGTACACTTACTACTTTACATTGTAGCAAAGTGTAATTTCTTCAGTGTTGTCACATGAAAAGATGAAATAAAATATTTACAAAAATGTGAGGGGTGTACTCATTTTTGTGAGATACTGTATATGGGTTCCAGAGGCAGTGCTACTTCTCTAGGCACCTGTGGCTGGACCCAAGAGTCAAATACTTACTGACTGGCTGCATTGATTCCATCTGATACTCTACCTATTAAAAAAAATTAACATGCACTTTCTCAGCATTTGCCGTCTTTTATAAAATAATGTTGGTAGTTGCTGAGCACAATTTTTCTTATACTATTTTGGGCACCAGCGTAGGTAGTTTTCTGGTGCAAAGCGACAACTGAAGCCACTCCATTCCAACCCTGCAGTCTTCTCTCTTTTGGTACTCACAAAAGTGTTAGATATCTGTATAGCCTGCCACATGCTGTGATTCCTTCTTCTGGCACCTATATCACTAAAGGACTTTACACTGGCATACAGGGCTGGTGCAAGAATTTTTGACACCCTAGGCAAAACCTCATTTTGAAACCCCCCCTCCCTCCCCGGCTCCACTCCTGACTTTGTCCTGCCCATGTATGCCCAACCTTTTTAATGAAGCGGCCATTTAAATGCAGCCTCACCAACGCCCATCAATACAGCCTCACCAGAGCCCATCAATGCAGCCTACCAGTGCCCATCAATGAATGTTTGCTTGCTTCCATTCCTTCGGTACTAGGCTGCCTAGTTTTCCTAATGCTAGCATCAGCCCTGCTGCCATACTGTAAGGGGTCAATCAAAGAAACTATTGGTTGAGGTGTGGAACGGTCACCCGATACTCCTGAAAGTGTCAAATAACCCAAATTATACCTAAAACACTCTGAAATCAATGTGCTGCTAATAAGATGACTGGTAGGTAGTTACATCTCTCAGTAGCAAAGTCCAAAAGTAACTCTAGCTGTAAACTGACATTGCAGCAGACTGCAACAAGGGCCCAGATTCAAGTAGAATTGCGTGATATTTGCGGGGGAGCAGGGCAACGATTTTGCCCTGCGCCCCCGCAAATATTTTGCGCTGCCCTCGATTCACGGAGCAGTAGCGCACGAGGGCGGGAATCATTTAAATTAGGCGCGCTCCCGCGCCGAGCGTACAGCGCATGCTCCGTCGGGAAACTTTCCCGACGTGCATTGCGGCAAATGACGTCGCAAGGACGTCATTTGCTTCTAAGTGAACGTGAATGGCGTCCAGGGCCATTCACGTTTCACTTACGCAAGCGCCGTGAAATTCAAATTTCACGGTGCGGGAAGGCCGGCTATACTTTAGCATTGGCTGCCCCTACTATTAGAAGGGGCAGCCTTGCGCTAAAAGTAGCCGTATGGAAGCTTGTGAATCAGTGGTAGTATGCAATTTGCATACTACACGCTGATACACAATGTGAGCGCCCCCTAGCGGCCCCCGCAAGAATGCAGCCTAAAATCTGCGAGGCATAAGAGCCTTATGCTGCGCAGATTTTAGCCTGCAGTCGGTGTAACGAGGTTCCTGAATCAGGAGCACTCGTTACACCGGAGCAAGTAAGCACTTGCGCTGCGTAACCTATGGTTGCGCGGGCGCAAGTGCTTCTGGAATCTGGGCCACTGTTTTAAAACTGGTAGTGTTTCATTTATTGTGATGCTGCAAACACATGCTATCAAGGTCAGGAATAAACACAATCCGTTTCTGGGCTTACAGTCATGCTGAAGAGATATTTATGAAAATCACTGGTAGAACAACTTACAGCAGGTGTATCTGCATTTTTTGCATGTTTTAGCCATGGTCCCATAGAGCATGCAGGACTTTCAGAAAAAGTGCCAAAAAATGCATGACCTAATAGAAAATCTATGTGACCGTTGCTATAACCGCGGGTAAAACGTGCGAAGACTACTGACACACCCACGCTGCAGCCAAACTAGAGTACAACAGTGTGAAACCAGCCTTATATGTGATCCTTTACTACAAATGTTCATTAAAGGCAGATTTAGGTCCTACCAGACCTTGTTCTGTTTACCGATGTGTTTGAAGCAACACCTAAAGTGATATTAAGACTTTCCTTTTTTTTATAACAAACATATTATATTTACCTGCTCTGGTTTTGCACAGAGCAGCCCCGATCTTCCTCTTCTCGGGTTTCTTGCAGGCAGTTTTGGCTCCTCCCTGCAGCTGAGTGCCCCCCAGAGTAAGCAGCTTGCAATGGGGGCACCCAAACAGGCTTGTTCATGAGCCACGGCTCGGCATGTCCATTCGCAGACAGAGTCGTGGCTCTGCCCCGCCCTGCCCCCCCTCTCCTCATTGGATCACTGGCTGTGATTGACAGCCAATGAAGAGGGAGAGTCCCCAGAGAGCTGAGGCTCTCTTGCACATTGCTGGAGGAAGATCAGGCTCAGGTAAGTATTAGGGGCGACTAGGGACTGCTGCACAGAGGAGGTATTCTACCTTCATGCATGAAGGTAAAACACCTTGAGCATTTACAACCACTTTAAAGTGGATGTAAACCCACTCTCATCCTTTCTAAACTACTTCCATAGTGCTGATCTATAAGAATATACATGTCTCCTGCATGTATCCTTACCTGTCAAATGTCTCCCCTCCGTCTGTTATAAGAACTGAAAAACTGCAGATTCTGTGGGTGGATCTGTTGTCTGGAGCTCTGTGGGTTGAGTCGTGATGTCAGTAGACTCCCCGCCCACCTCTACACTCCCCTTGTCAACATGCTTTTTTTCCTATGTATTCCTTACACTAAATTCTGCGATGATCACTAACATCCAGTCAAAATCCAGAAAAGTAACCACATGAATTCAGTAAAAGGGGTGGGGGTGGGAATTAAAATATAATGCCTGTCTCCAAGCTAGTGCATGAGATATGTAAATAACCTGTCACTCACAGCAAGGGGGCGGAACGGACTAAGGTTTTTCTCTGTAAGTCTGTTTTATTTCACTGAACAATAAAAGAGGATTGCTCAGAGCTGGATTAACTCTGTGTGGCAAGACTGGGCACAGATGATAGGAAATCTTATACTCTACATTGTGACATCAATTTTTTTTTTTCGGGTTTACATCCACTTTAAGCATGGAAATACCTCCTTTAGAACTCAGTCCAATATGTCTTTCAGTCTGGCCAATATGACCAACTGCAGAAAAAGGGTATTCCACAGACAGCTCATTTCTCCAATAAGACACAGCAGTTAAAGCCTTCCGCTGCCAGAGTCGCTTTTGCATTTTTATTTTCACACAAAAAAAGTGTTTAAAAAGGCATTTTTGTGCTGATGAACAGTTTATATTTTCTGAAACATAAACATAAAGTGTCCATATAAAAAGTGTGTTTGAATATGCATCCTAATAGATTCTGTTTTTTCTTTATAGTGCATTTAAAATCCTCTGCACTATACTTTCACCATGTGCATATATCCCTTCACTGACATTTATATGCTCTCTCCTTGTCTTAAAGGGGTTGTAAAGGTTAATTATTTTTTTTATAAAATGTTATACTTACCTGCTCTGTTCAAAGGTTTTGCACAGAGCAGCCCCAATCCTCCTCTTCTGGGGGCCCCCTCCGGTGCTCTTGGCTCCTCCCCTTCATCGGGTGCCCCCACAGAAAGCAGCTTTCCATTGACATAGACAGCAGGACTCAGCCCTGCCCCCCACTTCCGTGTCACTGGATTTGATTGACAGCACCAGGAGCCAATGACTTCTGCTGCTAGCAATCTATCCAATGATGAGAGAGACAGTGGCTGGAGCCGCTAGGCTCAGGCTCATTGTTGGATTGGATCTTGGCTCAGGTAGGTAAAAGGGGGAGTCTGGGGGAGCCATCCAACAGCTAATTAGCCTTTAGGAAGGCTTTTACATAAAAGCCGGGTGCCTAAAAAAAAACAATATTGGGATGATGCCTGTAGCTGTTGGCATCATCCTGGTACAACCACTGAAAGTCAAATGATGTTCATGTACGTGATTTGGTGTCAGGTGGTCCTACCACAAAAAAAAAAAAAAATCCCCACACAGACATCTCAATGAAAATTTACTTTTCGCTGCTGTCTGCACTGCTAAAATACACTGGGCCAGATTCACAGAGCACGTACGCCGGCGTATCTACTGATACGCCGGCGTACTTTCAAATTTCCCGCGTCGTATCTTTAGTTTGAATCCTCAAACCAAGATACAACGGCATTTGGGTAAAATCCGACAGGTGTACGTCCTCGTATGCCTTCGGATCTTAGATGCAATACTTCGGCGCCCGCTGGGTGGAGTTTGCGTCGTTTTCCGCGTCGGGTATGCAAATTAGTGATTTACGACGATCCACGAACGTACGCGCGGCCGTCGCATTTTCTAACGTCGTCTGTAGTCGGCTTTTTCCGGCGTATAGTTAAAGCTGGTATTTAGCGGCGTATACATAGACTTGCCATGTTAAGTATGGCCGTTGTTCCCGCGCCGAAATTTGAATATTTTTTTTTTTGCGTAAGTCGTCCGTGAATAGGGATGGACGTAACTCACGTCTAAGTTCAAAGCACGATGGGAAATTTCTGGACGACGCATGCGCAGTTCATTCGACGCGGGGACGCGCTTCATTTAAATGAAACCCGCCCCCTCATCGCCGATTTGAATTCCGCCGCCAGAAATACACTACGCCGCCGTAACTTACGGCGCAAAATCGTTGAGGATTCGAAATTCCGCCAGGTAAGGTACGGCGGTGTAGCGTATCTCTGATCCAATTCTCTCTGGATCTGGCCCTCTATCTTCAGCAGAAATCTGCAGAGAATCCAACACATCTGAGAGTGTCGTTCTCCTGAATCCTCCACAGCTTGCACTGGTTCCTCATGCTGGCCTGCAAGTCATTATAGAATACAGCAGTGACATGGAGGCCCAAATAAATTCAGGCAATTGACATATAAAAAAATTAAATACATTTATTTTATCACTAAGGTCTTCTGTCTTTGTATTTATTAGCTTGACTTCTGTCTGGGTTTGCTATCTTGACTTGGAGCAGTAGTGTGCATTATATATAAGAATAAATGAACCAATTCGGGTAAAATGTTTAAAGTGAGATAGCATACCAACAGTGATGAGAGGGACAAAGCGACTCCGAGAACACCGTCTACATACACACACGCATAAAGATATAATGACTGTGATTACATAAACTCAAAAGATAGACCAAGGTAGCATTTAAAACAGTGTATTTTAGTACAATTCTTTATACCTTGTAGTGACATTTGACATCCATTAATGATTTCCACTTGACAGCAAAATAATCATTGATTAATCAAATTTTTCATAACCTATGTTACCATAGTGCATAATGAAATCAATGAAGATTGCTGCCCTTTTAGCACCCCATAATCTGTTACTTTATTTATATAATGCATAGCATTAGCTTTTCCTTTGATTGCAGACATTAGTTTCAGTCGATTTAACAGCGTTTATAAAAATTGTTTGTCGATAGGTGTGGTAAAGGAACACAGCACAACACTTCTACAGCATGGTGACATAGGATCATAGTCAGGCCTCGTACACACGATCAGTCCATCCGATGAGAACGGTCCAAAGGACCGTTTCATGGGTTAACCGATGAAGCTGACTGATGGGCTGATGTGCCTACACACCATTGGTTAATGAACCGATCGGGTCAGAACGCGGTGACGTAAAACACAAGGACGTGCTGAAAAAAACGAAGTTCAATGCTTCCAAGAATGCGCCGACTTGATTCTGAGCATGCGCAGGTTTTTAACCGATGCTTTTGCATACTAACGATCGGTTTTGACCTATCGGTCAGGCGTCCATCAGTTCAATTTTAAAGCAAGTTCTCTTTTTTTTGACCGAAGGATAACTGACCGATGGGGCCCACACACGATCGGTTTGGACCGATGAAACGGTCCTTTAGTCCGTTTTCATTGGTTTTGACCGATCGTGCGTACGCAGCCTAAGAGTTCACAGCTTTAGGCTATAAAGTTAGAATAATATAATGAAAGCATGATATACTCTGGGTTCTCCAGCACGTTAATATTATTAATAACAAACCAAGGCTTGTGCACTGGTGTGTGTGTGTCAAAATATCCTTAATTTCAGATTAATATTTGTTCTGCAAAACTAATATATTCAAATATAATAATTACTGTATACAAGAAGCAATGTAAAAGTGAAACTCTTGGCAAACAGCTATAAATACACATATGAAATAAATACTAGAAAGTTGTTTTACTTGCCAAAGGTATTGTATGTTTATTCATTGAGACCTGATATTTACATAGTTCTGCCACACAAGCACAGTCCTGTTTGACAGGGGAAGGGATCTGATTTATCTGCAGTTTCATTTTCACTTACAGGTCTCCTCTCTACCATGTGATTTGACTGAGGGAAAAGCATGCAGAATTACACATTTTTCTGCCAGTCTCTTCTCTTCTTTTATGAACATGCTCCTTCCATTGCAGTACACCTGATGTCTTCTTATGTTGCTTCTCCTGCCCTCTCTCTGAGCTCTGCTGTAGAGGGACTGCAAGAGGCCGATACCAGGTTAAAGCTTAACCCCTGCTCTTGCAGGATCTGCCAATGTCCTCTTTTCTCTAAAGCTATGGGCTGTGGAAAGTCTCTAATGCCGCGTACACACGATCGGTCAAACCGATGAGAACAGTCTGATGGACCGTTTTCATCGGACCAAACCGATCGTGTGTGGGCCCCATTGGTTATTTATCCATAGGTTAAAAAAAAGCAATCTTGTTTTAAATTTAACCTATGCATACCTAACCGATAGAAAAAAAACGATTGTTAGTAGGCACAACCATCGGTTAAAAATCCACGCATGCTCAGAATCAAGTCAAACCATGCTTGGAAGCATTGAACTTCAGTTTTTTCAGCGCGTCGTTGTGTTTTACGTCACCGCGTTCTGACACAATCGTTTTTTTAACCAATGGTGTGTAGGCACGACTGACCATCAGTCAGCTTCATCGGTTAACCGATCTTGTGTACACGGCATTAGAATAGTCACATAATTAGTACACGGCTAATAACCCTGCACCATACCTGGCAACCCTGCACTGTATGTGAAGGCGGCCCGGAGAGTGCCTTAGAGAGGAGTCAGTGAGGGATCAGTCCCCTATATGGAAGGAACCAGACTTATCGAGCAGAAAACCCTTGCAGGGGCCCTATTGCAAGGGTACATTTTGCTAAATTCCTGGAGTCCAGATTTAAATTTAGGTACTGGCTGCAGTGCACAGGACACTTGAGACACTTTGATAAAATTGTATCAGCTTTACTGAACTTCTTTACAGGCAAGTGCGGTTGGAGCTGAAACAGAGGCGGCTCTAGGCTTTGTGAGGCCTTAGGCAAAAACTTAGACATGAGGCCCCACTCATGCCCATAATGGGAAAAATAATTCAAGCAAGAAAAATGGCTGCAGAAAATGCACGGATCTAGCACACAGGTGATCAACACCACTTCCAGGGCACCCTCCTCACCCATCAGACATATTCAGCCAATGCAAGAGGGGGGAGAGAGGGGGAGGTGAGAAAGAGAGAGAGGTAATAGAGAGATCCGATGACGTTGACATTAGTATTGATCACAGGAAAATTAGGCGGCTGTGAGGCCCCTGTGACTGAAAGGCCTTAGGCGACCGCCTAAATAGAGAGCCGCCTCTGAGCTGAAACTAATGCTAAAGGTAGAATAGCTAATTACATGAATTTGAGTCAACCGGTCTCTGTTCACAGGATAAATTCCAACAGTGTAGCCAGATTCCCAAGAACACTGTGTCACTCAGAGTAGTAGTCTTCCCAAGACTGCATATAAGCTGCCATAGAGCATAGTTGCACTCTCCTTTTTCTTGTATAACCAACAAATCGTTTTCAGGCAATATGGCACTAGGGTTGCCACCTCATCCCTTTAAAACAGAACACATAGTAATTAATCAGGTTCTGGGGCTAATTTAATGTCGATAAGGCACCGAGTGAGTTTAATTAGCAGCACCTTAATCAGCCAGAGAACCTGTGTAATTAATATGTGTTCTGTTTTAAAGGGATGAGGTGGCAACCCTATATGGCACATTCTTTACTAATATAGACACACAGTCCTTGCTATGGAACTGGGCATTTCTCTGAAAAGAACAGAGAAAAACTGTAGCACAAACTAGTTAACACAACCACATTATGGATACCATGCAGATTGCAGAGCTCTTAGAAAGGTAAGGCCCACTTCACATTGAAGAAGCCTGATGTCTTTAACCTCCCTGGCGGTATGATTCTTTCAGAAAAAACATGCTGAAAGCGGTACCATTATTTGCAAGGAAATTTGGCGTTTTATATTGTAGGTCTGTAATTTTTAGAAATAACTCACTTAAATCTGACCAAACAAGATTCTAATAGGCATCCCGGGTATGACATTTTTTTAAAAACAAAATTATAAATTATAATATAATAAATAATTATAAATAATTATAACAAATAATAATATAATTATAATAAAAATTATTCAATAATGTAATCAAATTAAAATCACTGAAATTTTCTCAGTTGCAGAATTGTTGCTGTCATTATTTTTTTTTTTTATGACGAATTTCCCCACAAATCGCTATCGCACAATTCTGCGATTATAATTTATTATCGCTGTTTTTTAGCTGATCTAAAACTATTTTTGACATAAAGGGACACTTTTGGTTGCTATGGACAATCTACAGTTTGCAGGGAGAAAGAAACGTTTTTATTATATAAAATGACATGCATGACACAGGACAGACCACTAGGGACAAGGGGGGTGTGTATTTTTTACATACAGTACTGTAATCTATAAGATTACAGTATACTGTATGTAATGTGTTTGTTTACTTTTTTGAATTTGGCGCCGTTCTCCGTCCCCGTGCGTCGTAACGTCGCAGGGAACGGAGATCGGCGTCACACAGAGGCACTGTGTGAATCGAGCGAGGTCCCACTCGCTCACACAGCGCGGTGGCATCGCTGGATCCAGGGACAAGGTAAGTAAAAAGTGCCTGTGGATCTAGCGAGGCAAGCCCGAGTCTGACTCGAGGTTACCGCTCGCAGCAGGAAAATCTAACCCCGAGTCAGACTCGGGAACACCGCCAGGCAGGTTAATAATTCATATTAAGTACTTTTTTTTTTTTATCTTTTTTTAATCTGTGATGCGTGCACAAAAACGAAACAGTAAGTGAACCAAAAAAGTGCATGTGAACACACACAAAAAAGGGTGTGTCGTTGGTTCATCTCCCAAAGAAGTAGGACCTCTCCCTGACCCCTTGGGCCTCATACACACAACCGGATCTATCCGCTGGGATTGATCCGCGGATCAGTTCCAGCAGACAAATCCGGTCGTGTGTACGGCCTAGCGGACATTTTTCGGCGGAGATTTCTCCAGCCGACGGATTTCCAGCGGATAAAAATTTCTTCGCATGCTAAGAAATTTATCCGCTGGTATCCAGTCCAGCGGACTGATCCGGTCGTCTGTACAGACTCACCGGATCAGTCCGTCCGCTCCCCTCCCTCGCATGCGTCGTAATGATTCGACGCATGCGTGGAAGTACTTACCTTCCAGCGTCGCGCACGTTGCCACGTCATCGTCGCGGCGATGGCGCGACACGTCACCGCGGATGTATTCCACGCGGATTTTGATCCGATGGTGTGTACAAGCCATCGGATCAAAATCCGGAGGAGGAATCTCCGCTGGAAACGGTCCGGCGGACCGTTTCCAGCAGAGATCCCCTCGTTTGTACGAGGCCTTGGGGCACAAGGCTTCTGATGGGGGTGCATGCTATATTCGATTTCCTTGTCCATAGGGAAGATACCTCAGGACCTCCATCATACCAGCAGAAGCAATATACAAACAGCCATCTCATCCCTACCCTAAGGACAGAATAACTATGAAGCACTCCTACTGGAGATTGATTAAAACAGATACTACACTTGATCTTAGCCAAGTAATTGCATAGGGTTGCCTCCCACTTATCGGAAAAGTAGTAGGATTACTTTGTTGTACTGAACCGAACTCCTGAACAGGTCCCAGCTCATAGTGATGAGTTAAATTTGAAGGAACACGATGGAAAACTTTTCTCAAATGAATGAATTTCTAACAGTGTATGTGTTTTTTTGTTTGGTAAAGTCCATTAATTACAAAATCAAATGCTAAAAGTGAACTACTTTCAAATGACATTGATCAAGTCGTACTTATGCCCTGTACACACGATCAGTCCATCCGATGAAAGCGCTCTGATGGACCGTTTTCATCAGTTATCCGATTAAGCTGACTGATGGTCAGTCGTGCCTACACACCATTGGTTAAAAAAACGATCGTGTCAGAACGCAGTGACGTAAAACACAACGACGTGCTGAAAAAAATGAAGTTCAATGCTTCCAAGCATGCGTCCACTTGATTCTGAGCATGCGTGGATTTTTAACCGATGGACGTGCCTACAAACGATCGTTTTTCTTCTATCGATTAGGTATCCATCAGTTAAAGTTAAAACAAGATTGCTTTTTTTTAATCTATGGATAAATAACCGATGGGGCCCACATACGATCGGTTTGGTCCGATGAAAACGGTCCATCAGACCGTTCTCATCGGTTTGACCGATTGTGTGTACGCGGCATAAGAATTTTTATATGAATGTTCATTCAAAAATCTAGTAGTGTATACCTGACCTATTTCACAATGTTTCTATATTGGTGGGTTTCCTACTGTATAGAGATGCAAATTGGTGACAGCGGCTCTTTAACAGAGGACAAGGAAGAGACCTGTAAGTAGTTATTTTCTCAGTTTTCCTAGTTCTGTACTACTTCAACAAACTCTTTTTGTAAATGTAAATTCCTTCACTTATACATGTTATGCATTTTAATAATGGTTGAATCTAGATGTGCTAAGCAAGCTTTTTATATTGAAGTATAAAACAAAAGAAAAATAGAAGAGATAAAAAAAAACTGCAAAAGGTACATCTCCAATTAGGCAACCTCTCTTTAAAGCTGGCCTGAAACCTGCAGATTTTAATTCAATCTTATTTTATTAAGGAAAAGAGAAGCAGAAAGACAGATATCTTCTCCAACATTACATACAGCAAAATGAAATACACCAACAGTAGGCAATGTGTACAACAGAATATAGACATGTCGATGTTACATAGAAATGAGAGTATAAGCAGGAATACAAGGACCCCCATGAGGTTGTTAGTGTTAGCAATCCCCGTAAAACTAAAAATGGAAGGAAGGTCTAGCTATGGTAGCTATCAACCACACTACAGGTAAGGGAGTAGTGCTACCCCGCATACGGTGCAGCATATGGGAGAGCATACAAATCTGTACGGAAAAAAGAGATAAAAAATAAATAAAATAAAAACGACACATGGGGTCGGGTAGCGAATAAGCAACATTCGGCAGATCAAAGCCATAAAATGTGGACTAAACGAGAACCCGAGGATGTATGTAGATAACAAGAAAAGAAAAAGAAGCAGGGGGAAACAGAGGGGGGAGAGAAATTGGGGCAAGCGTTGGGGCAAGAAGCACTCCATCATGGAACCAGAGCGACGTCATCTAAGCTACTTTCAGCCCAGGAAATGAACTCAGAGGAGTATCTGAACATAGACCATGAACTCCAGGTGAGAGAAAATTGTTCACTTTTATCACACTCCTCCGCCAACAGACGTTCAAGGTCCCTTATGCGGTCCACCTCAACAGCCCAGTCTCCTAGGGAAGGCATAGCTGCCGATCTCCAATGACGTGGGATCACCACCCTGGCCGCCGCCAGAAAGTGTCGCAACACATCATTTTTAATGGACTTGAACGAGCCCGGGAGTATAGATAAGAGAGCCACCTCAGGGGAAGGGTGGATAGAAGTCGCCATCAGTTTGCAGTATAGCTTGAAAATCCGCTGCCAAAATCCTTGAACAGGAGGACATTCCCACCAGATGTGGAGCATGGTACCCCGGGATCTCAGACATCGCCAGCAGGTATCTGACACCGTAGGGTTGAAGTGTTTAATAGTTGTTGGGCATCTGTACCATCTTGTTAGCAGCTTGAACCCCTTCTCCTGGGTCTTAGTGGCCAAGGATAGTTTGTGTGTCAGGGTAAAACACTTCTGCCAGTCAATAGGGGAGACAGGGTGACGCAGGTCTGCTTCCCAGGCCACCGTAAACGGCGGGGGATCAGGGGAGAAGATAGTAAGCAGCAGGGAGTAGAGTTGAGATACCACATGTGTTGGAGGTTCTGCCTGAAGAAGCAGCACCTCAAATCCCGTCGGTTCAGCGAGGATGTCTGGAATGGATGGAAAAGTTCGGATGTAGGAAGTGGTCTGTTGCCTGTGAAGCCACTGCATGGGGTGTCGGGAGGTCGGATTGGCAGGGGTATCCGCCCTTAGAGTGGGGTCTGCTCGAAGGACCTGGGCAAGTCTCCTATGGTCCTCCTTTCGCCACGGTCCGAATCTAGTTACAGAAAGAGCTGGTGGAAAGGCCGGGGTCCCAAAGAAGGGAGTCAAAAGCCCCATGCAATTCGACAGGCCCCCTCTGGACCGGAGGCGATCCCAGATCTGGATCGTCTGGAAGGTAAGGTCGCCGAGAGGGCCCGAACACCCCTGAACCGTGGGCAAGATCCATGGGAGAGCGGGGAGTTCAATTGGGTTCATGTGGCTTTCCAGCTGAACCCAGAGCTTGGTCGAAGAGTGATGGAACCAATCCAGTATACGAGTGAGTACCGCTGCCTTATGATATAAGGAGGCGTCCGGAGCTCCGGCTCCCCCTCTAGCCTTTGGAAGAGATAGTGTTTCGTATCGTATTCTGGGACGGGCAGCATTCCAAATAAATTTGGAGAACATCTGGCGTAGTTTTTTGAAGTACGAATTGGGTATACGAATAGGAATAGTTTGAAACAAATACAGGAACCTCGGGAGAACATCCATTTTAAGAGCATTCACTCTACCTAACCATGAGAGCCGCTTAGACGCATAGGTGGTCAAATCAGATTGGGTCCTAATAAGCAGGGGAGTAAAGTTCAGGGCGAAGAGTTGGGATATAAAAACCTGCAGATTTTCATCAAAAATCATTTGCCAGAACATTCAATGGTGCTTCCATGGACTAATGAACTGATTTCAAGCAATTTTTCATTCAAGTACCATGCCAATGTCGTGATTTTTGATGCAAGTACATGCAGAAAACAATAAAGGCATTTTTTGGATCTTTCCTTGGCAGTGCTTGAGTTTCTTGTTTGTTTGGATTACTACAGCTGCGATGGGATATGCACACCACTCCAGAGAACATATAGCCATGTCAGCTCACCTTTGAGCAGTGGTACTATGTCTAAATGCTAAAAACACTATGGTTTTTCTCATCTGTTAAAGCAGTCCCAGACTGGGACAAAAAATAGGCCACACTGTAATGTGCAGGGACACTGTGATATAAAGGGGACTGCACTGTAAAGGGGCACTGCAATGATTACAGTGCCCCTTTACAGTGCAGTCCCCTTTATATTACAATGTCCCAGTCCTATTTTGGCCCTACAATGCTAGTACTGTCTGTCTCCTATTGTGCCCACACTGCCCAGTGACACTGACCTGCTCTCTCGCTGGTGGTGCTGGACAGCGTGGAGCTCTCTTTCTGGTGGTGCGGTACAGCGTGGCTCTCTCTGGTGGTGCGTGTACAGCGTGGCTCTCTATCTCTAGTGGTGCGGGTACAGCGTGGCTCTCTCTGGTGGTGCGGGTACAGAGTGTCTCTCTCTCTCTCCTTGGTGGTGTGGGTACAGCGTGGATCTTGTGGTTCTCTCTGGTGGCACGGTACAGTGTGGCTCTCTCTGGTGGTGCAAGTACAGTGTGGCTCTCTCTGGTGGTGTAAGTACAGTGTGGCTCTCTCTGGTGGTGCAGGTACAGCGTGGCTCTCTCTTTGGTGATGCGGGTACAGCGTGGCTCTCTCTGGTGGTGCGGGTGCAGCGTGGCTCTATCTGGTGGTGCGGGTGCAGATTGGCTCTATCTGGTGGTGTGGGTACAGTGTGGCTCTATATGGTGGTGCGGGTACAGAGTGGATCTATCTGGTGGTGTGGGTACAGCTTGACTCTATCTGTTGGGGCTGGGGCTATTAGTTCCAGCACAGTCCTCTCTTTCTTTTTCCATGCCACGTTCCCCACTTACCTTCCGCTGTGCGGCCTGATCATTAACAGGCCACAGTGTGGGCAGCTCCGGCCCACTGGGCAAATACCCAGGCTGCCCTATGGCCAGTTCGGGCCTGGTTGAAAGCAATTTTCGAATCATCCACTTTAACTTTTAGATAATCAAAATAATGTTCCAAAAATTGAAAATGCCCAATTCATGCTTACTTATTTTTTTAAATACCATTGTTATCGTACAGTTTTCAGTTTGATATGTTAAAGAAAATGGTCAAACTACGCACTTTCATTTTCTAATTTTTAATACATACAATACTTATTTTTCACAATCCAATAAAATCTTTCATGTTGTGAGTTCTGCCTGTCTGCTGGACATCTGTTTCCACAACTTCCTGGACTCCCTGAATGCTTTGCAGCTTCTCTTCTGCTGTTTACTTTCCACATATCCAATGGTACCTTGCTGCCTCTAAGCAGGGATACCTGTAGTGACATAAACCTCCTGAAACTCCCTCTCAGAGCACAAATCTATGCCCCCAATTCCCTCTCCCAGCTCAAATCGCTCCCCCTCCAACCTCCCGCCTAGCACAAATCCCTCCTCCCCTCAAAAATAATCACTCTTAGCACACACTCTCAACCTCTCAAATTACCCCTAACACAAATCCCCCTTAGAAGCATAAATACCCCCATTCTAGCACAACCCCCCAATCACCTCCATTAGCACCAACCCCCCCTCCCCCAATAAAATGTCATCTACTAGCACAAATTCACCTCCCTAAATCCAAATCCCATCTCCTAGCGCAGATCTTCTCCCCCTCCCCAATTTTCTCTTCCTAGCACAACCCCCTCAATCCCCCTCCTAGCACAAATCCCCCCCCCATCCCCACTCCCAGCACAATTCTCCACAAGTCACCCTTTTCTTGCACATTCTCCTCCAAGGAGGAATCTTTACCGCCAATGCCCCCCCAAATTCCCCCCTCCCAGCACAAATCCTTTCTCCTACAATACCCCTCAGCACAAATACTCTCATTCCTAGCACAAAGGTTTGTTACTCTGCCTCGCCCCCTAGTTGTGTCCCCAGTACAATTTCCCCCTCCCTCAGATACACAGACCTCAGATGCAGCACAGCAAATGTTTGTGGGATGTCTTTCCTCCCAGGCTTCTCCTCATCTTGGCTCGTCAGAGATGAGAAGGAGCCTAGGACAACCTTCCCTCAGCTTTGACTTTTTAACACTTTTGACAAGCTTCTGCATGGTTATGGTATTGTGCCGCCGGAGACACCACTGACTGTCAGATTAGGACTTTTAGGGCTTGCTTATTCACCCCCTAGGCAGCTTAAAAAGGAGATAGGAGGCGGCAAGAAAACCCTGCACAGCCCAGATCTGAGAGTCCCAATCCAGGAGCTCAGCAGTGGCAGGAGGTAGCTGGGGGAGCATAGCTTGCACCTCCTCCCAGCTCCCTCCTCTTCTCTAAATTTGGCTTGTAACTTCCAGGGCTAAGCTGACAAGAATAGTAATGCTGCTGCTATTACTTCTGTCAGTTTGTAGTGCCAGGAACTTGCCAAGGGGTGCCTCTCCTCACATGATACCACTGCACCTGGGGCAGCTTCCCCTCCTGCCCCCCCCCCCCACTTCCCTTATGCATTAAGGTAAAAAATATTCCAGTTGCTGTTCCTCTGCCCCTCCCTTAATACTTACCCGAGTCCTTTATTGATTATGTGCTGTGACCGTCTGCAGTTTTTCTCTTCCCTCTCTCTGCTCTTGTAAACCTAGCTGATAGCAGTGGGAGTAATTTGGCTCTTGCTGCAGTCAGTCAAATCCTGTGAGAAGGTAACAGTGGACGAGGCCAAGGCACACTGTATGTTTCTGAAGGTGTGTCCCCATAAGAATCAGCTTCCTATGGTGGCGCACAGAGTAGAGTCACTATGGAGACCACCAGCAGTGTACCCCAGAAGAGGAAGTTTGGGGCTGCTCTTTGCAATATGCTAACACAGAGCAGGCAAGTATCACATCTAATTTTATTAAAATACAACCCCTTTAGGTGCCAAATGACTGACTGATATTTTTCAGTACACTAGAAAAACGTCAGTATTCCTAAAGATTAACCATGGTGGAAAAACTGTCACAGAAACACTAGGGGCCGATTTATAAATGTTTTCAGACAAGATTGTGAATTCTGGATGAAAGTGTGAATATTTTATAAATGGATCCCTTGATATTGATAATACAGATTATGTAGATATAAATTACAACAATAACAAAACAACCAGCACTACATAAAATATTTATTAAGGGTATGTTTCATTACAAAATAGTGAACAAAAGAAATACAAATTTTCGCAAAACACTTCCTTTTTTTTAAGATAAGAAATCTAATCTAATAAACGTTTTACACAATTACAATCTACTTACACATAAGGGTCTCTTTATAAAAAAAATTTGGATAGATGTCAAATATATTGCTGCACGAGTTGTGGCTGTAATTTCTCTAATAGAGTAACCCCCATGACTGTTAGCTTCATCTAGTGTCCAAAATACATTATATTTTCTCATTGAGGTATTTGCTCCCCCTGATTTTGGTCTTTCCAGCCCCCAGGACCAGTAGCATCAGCAGGGTGGGCCCTATAATAAGGCACTAAATTCCAGCCCAGCCCAACCACTGCAGTGCACATAGCCACAAGGATCACATTAAAATATGTTTATGCCTTGAACCCCAAGATTAGACAAGATACATCAGGCCCTGAATGTAATCACTGAAGAAATCATCAGAAGCTGCATACAGAAAGCTCTCTTCATACAAATTTATATTTACACCCTGTAACAAAACATTTCACACTCTGCTTAGGTGCTTCCGTCAATATACTGCTCCCTCCAGTCTGAACATAGATATCAGATATTATAGCCGCCTATTGCAACCAAGAACTAGGCATGACTCATTTGGCTGCAAAGCTGGAACTCTATTTACTGAAAAAACTTACACAGAATATATACACCAAAGGGGGAAATCCCCCTCCTGTTAATAATACCCTAACAATACAACCTGTACACAAGAATATAATTACAACAACTGACATATACTATAAACATTACGTTAATTAGACACCTGGATGACTCAGAGGTCTCATTCCAGGTCAGACTTCCTGGCCCCTACCATACTGAATACAGTGTACTGTACAATACACATTATTACAAGTATAAACACAACCCACAATGGTTTGCTAGCAGACAGACAATAGGTGTGTTAATTAGCTCAACAATGGGTGAAAGACCGTTAGGAGTCACACTAGACCTACTTATGCTAAACACATTACAGCAGGCAACCCCAGAAAGGTGACTTGATGATGACATCAACATCTGCAATGAGTCCCACAGTGTGGAGCAGTCATTGCTGGAAATGTGACATCTAGGCCCTTAACATGGATTCTGGGACTAGAGTCCCAGAGTCTATGTGTCTTGGGGAAACATGGACTTGAATCCAAAGTAACAAAACCACTCCACGGATCATCCAGGTATAAACCTTCCAATGAGTAGTGTTCCCTTAAATACCAGGGTCCGTAGTCAATGAGTAAGCGGCTTGCTCCCAGTCCTCGCCAAAAGCCACTGTCTCGGCTATGTCTGTCACACAACCATCGCATATGATTTCAGGTAACCCTCTGCAGAAAATACATCTTATTGCTGTTAAGCTGACCATGCACTAGTAGATTTTCGCACAAACATTCATACGAACGTGTGTAAGAAAATTCTCAATACATTCAATCACTTGATGAATGCCATTCAAAAGTACTTACGGTACATTTTATTGGCTTTGTAACATTTAATTTTGGAATGTGTGAAAACCACATTCACTGTTAGTAATTTGTTCTTATCACTGCGGTCAAAAATAGCCACCAATTTGAACCTACTAATCATTAGAAAATAAACGAAAGATCTTAAAATGAAAAATGTCTAACAAAATTCGAATAGAGTATATGCCCAGCTCTGATCCTGCTGTGCATACTGCTGAATAGACTGCGGTGCAGACAGGCAGGATGTAAACAAAGTAATGGCTTGAGTAAGGTCTCGAGTTTCTCTGCAAAAACCAGCAAGAAACTTGCTGGGAGATATTTTTTTGCAGAGGAAACCGGCCGTGTGTACATTTTCGTTGAGGAAACTGTCGAGAAACTCGACGAGCCAAAAAGAGAGCAAGTTCTCTATTTCCTCGACGGTAAATGGAGAAACTTGCCTTGTCGAGTTCCTCGACAGCCTAACAAGGAACTCGACGAGGAAAACGATGTGTTTCGCCCGTCGAGTTCCTCGGTCGTGTGTACGAGGCTTTAGATGTCTGCCAATTCTAACAGCTTTCAGAGCCAAAAATGGCAGACATGAGAGGTTATATCTTAAGACTTGCTTGGTTGTTCCTTGTTTTTTTGAGTGCAAAGTGGTCCATGCTAAAACAGCCTAATGGTTTGTGTATTAATGAATGCAGAATACAAGCACAGTGTGTAGTCAACAGCCATAAACCTTGTGCATTTCATACCCAGAGTGCTAAGTCACAGAATATATCCGATATACTGATTAATTTACAGCTATGGTATGTGAGATACCCTGGTGGTTAATCAAAAGCTCCCAGTAACAGAGTACTCTGATTGGGCAGAGAAGCCATCCAACCAAGTAGTGTACATAAAACACATGGTCTCTAGCTCTGCATCCCTCTACTGTTTCTAGGATGGGTAGCAGAGCGAGACAAAGTGGTGTCCCACTATATGTAAAAAAAATGTTTATTGTAAAAATATTTATATATATATATATATATATATATATATATATATATATATATATAGTATTTATGGTCGTTACCCTCTGACCGAGAGAGATGTGGATCACATAAACACGCGACAAGACTTACAACATAAATAGACCTGAAGTGTGCCTTGGTGGTCTGGTCAGTATGCCAAGAAAAGGGGGCATACCCAAGGTAAGTAATGGGTAGTTAATTGAATAAGGATATGCTGAGAAGTGCCCTGAAAAAGGGAAGGGCGGGAGGGTGTCGAATGCGATTGAATGCGCAGACTCACGGACATGAGGTGAGCTGGAAAGAGTCGGCCCAGTGACGTGTAGTACCGCACACTGAACCGACAAAGAGCATGTGTGAGTGGGCTGCTTAAATACCCTCCGGGCTCCTCCCATAAACTCAGGCCACCATACTGGCCTTCTTATATGTCCCAAGGTCAGGCCTTTTTGGATGCAAATCCACTCAACACAAAATATTCAATGGCTATGGTCAATATTGCCAAAGACGTTTGGGTTGCACTTTTAAATGAGCCAGTGGAGAACATCCCAAGACATACACAAACCCTATTTTATTTTATGTATTTGGCAGCCAAGATTACGATGTAACACCATGATCGCTCGCAGACCCTATGGACCACACTGCACATATCCTCTCCTGGTTCCCAGTTACCAAATGTTCTGCCTGACCGCAGTTAAACCTATATTTCAACATATATTAATCAACATAATACAAGGTTCTGATTCTCCCGTCCCCTGGAGGGTGTCAATCTGAATTAGTGGCCAGGCACTTTTCTTCCCCTTCTTCCTTTTTTTTTTTTCTCTCTCTTATACAGTACATCTTTCATTCTGTTTACTATTTTCTCTTCTTTCTTTCCTTTTTTTTTCTAGGTGAATTCTTGATTTAATTGGAGAGATTTTATAGGCAGTTCTTGTGCTCATAATAACTATGTCCTGCTGTTGTAGACCAAGTTCCAATTTCTAATGTTAAATTTAGCCGCTTTTATTTTTTAATGTGACTGCAAACCCTATAGGTCATAAGGCTTACTACTTTAACTTGGAAAATTTTGATTTGTTTAATTCCTTTATTTTTGTACAATTACTTCCCTCTCATTTTCTTTGGAGGTGGCAGGATATTACAAGCTGTTAGAGGAAAGTTTGATTTACTACAGCGAACTGGATTTTTGTACCTATTGCTTGTTAATATACTCTGTAACATTGGAGATTATTGAGCGCATTTTTGGGTGTCTGGCACCCACCCCCATCTTATACTTTTGCCTATCTTTGGTTTGAATGGTATGTGATACATTAATAGTGCATTCTTTTTCTCCTTTTTTAAAAATTCAATAAAAACATTTGATAGAAAAAGTTAATTTATACTGATACAGTATAAAACTGTTTCCACAAAACAACTATACAAATTGCTAGTTATTTTCAAAAAACTGAATGGAGATCATCAAGCTTCCCACACTAACTGACCCTCTATAGTCATTCATTTCTCATAGGATAAAGGAATGGGGAAAGTCATCACACTGACACTATTTACATACAGTGCTTTAAGTGGGCCAAAAGAGGTGCCGGTACTCTATTAAAAGCCGGTGCTCCCCCCCCCCCCCAATACTGAACATGAAAATATATATATTTTACAAACCCTCTCTTAGACGAAACCTAACATTTGATTTTGCTGCTAAAATTACATAAACCAGCTGATGATGTCAGAAACTAAAAAAAGAGAAGATAAAATGGGCACAAAGCATGACAAGGGACAGACACCACAGAAAATAGATAGAATAATGGATGTTATTCATCAGTCTGAGCAGTCCATGTGCAAGCTTGCAACAATAATCATACAATGAACATCTTCCTACTTTTCAAGACAAAACCGAGAAAATAAACATAAAAGGAAAATAACAGGGCAAGTCTGCATGGCTGTCTGAAACGAGCCATGATAAATTGCAGAGTTCCTAATCTCTATAGGAGGAGACGCTGTGAGATGTCATTTCCCATCACCTCTTCATCCTTCTGGTGTAATACACAGGTACCATGCCATGTATATTACAATCCTGTGAGATGTCATTCCCCATCACCTGTCCATCCTTCTGGTGTAATACACAGGTGAGTCCATGCCATGTATATTACAATCCTAACCGTTGACATCTCACAGGATTGAGGCATGGTACCTGTGTATTACACCAGAAGGATGGAGAGGTGATGGGGAATGACATCTCACAGGATTGTAATATACATGGCATGGTACCTGTGTATTACACCAGAAGGATGAAGAGGTGATGGGGAATGACATCTCACAGCGTCTCCTCCTATAGAGATTAGGAACTCTGCAATTTATCATGGCTCGTTTCAGACAGCCATGCAGACTTGCCCTGTTATTTTCCTTTTATGTTTATTTTCTCGGTTTTGTCTTGAAAAGTAGGAAGATATTTGCACCCCTCCAACCTGCGGGCTTTCCACTACACACTGACCAATAACCCACACACTGACCACTATCCTGCACACCACTACACTGCACCCTGACCCACCTGACATCTACACTAACCCACCTCACCCCTGCTTCCTGCACTACTCACATTACACTGCCCCACCTGACACCAACACTGACTATTACACTGACTGACACACATACACTGACCCCCGACACCTACCTGACACATACACTGACCCACCGACCTCACACCTACACTGAAATATGCAAAATGAGGTACAGCGCTAAATGAATAAATAAATTAATGTCAATAGGTGTAATTTGAAAAATTGGTGGAAAGGAAAACTAATGCAGAGTCATATTAAATTCATATGATTCTAAATAATTTTCAATTGAATGAAATTAAGACATAAAAATTAGTGAAGGAGGAAAACTATTGCAGAATCATTATCACATAAAATTGATATATCTGGGCAAGATACTAATAACAAACAAATGAGATGAAAAAAATATCAACAAGTGAAAAAAAACAGTAAGAAAGGAAAACTATTGCAGAATCTCAATCTCATAAAGCTCATGTAGGTCTATGCAAAATGAAAATAAAGGAATTATGAGTGGTGAAAAATTCAGCAGGTGAAAAAATGGTGAAAAAAGAGACAACTAATGCAGAGTCCCAACCACAATGAATTTCATAAGAGTCTATGCAATGCTTTGCATCCAAATGAGTGAAAAATAGCATATAAGTGACACAAATCTTCACACCAGCCACCGGGTAAATAGCCCGACACCCAATTGAGAAGCACTAAGTAGCCTGCTTACCAGGAGACATTGACTGTCACACAGCCTCACCAAGTATAGGGAATTTAACGGTCTCCCCAAGACTCAAGTGCTATCCGGAAACAGCGAAGTGTAATTGAAGTGTTACTTGCGGACATGGAAGGTAAAAAATATTCTCATGGTGCAGTATGTTAACTCAAATACATTGAATATAAGAATTATTGCCCTTACAAGAGCTATGTTGGTATATCAGCGAAACAGCAATCACATATGTGGTCATGTAAGGAGCTGTGGCATCTCTGTTAACTTCTCTCTACTCCCTATCGTCAATCCACCGTCTGGAAAGGAAAAACGCGATGGCGGGTGGAGCCCTGGTGACATCATTGCGTTTTTCCTTTCCAGACGGTGGATTGACGATAGGGAGTAGAGAGAAGTTAACAGAGATGCCACAGCTCCTTACATGACCACATATGTGATTGCTGTTTCGCTGATATACCAACATAGCTCTTGTAAGGGCAATAATTCTTATATTCAATGTATTTGAGTTAACATACTGCACCATGAGAATATTTTTTACCTTCCATGTCCGCGAGTAACACTTCAATTACATGGAATCTGATTAATGATTTACTGAGCTTCATGTACCCCTCAGGGCTTTAAGCATCATGTAAGGGGTTAAATGATGAATACTGCTAGGTATTTGGCATGTCGAATGCCCTGAGGGATGAATTGTATAGCATAGCAGGAATAATAATTTAACCCCTTACATGCTGAAATATAATGCATTCCTCAGGGCTTTCAGCATGTACGGGGTTAAATGATTAATCCTGCTATGCTATACAATTCATCCCTCAGGGCATTCGACATGCCAAATACCTAGCAGGATTCATCATTTAACCCCTTACATGATGCTTAAAACCCTCGAGGGGTACATGAAGCTCAATAAATCGTTAATCTGATTCCTGAGGGGGGGGGGGGCTTGGAGGGGGCTTTTGGCATGTAACGGTCTCGGTCTGTACTGTGGCATGGCGTGTCTCTCCTCTCCCTAACTGCTGCTGACCTGTTGTCCATTGACTCGAGTTCCACGTCACAGATGAAGACTCATTTCCAGATCCGGTCAGGGAGAGAAGACGGTGGCGGCTTACAGAAGCGCGGGCGCCGGGGGGGGGTGGGGTCTTTCGCGCATGCGCCGCCCACGTTCAAGGATTGGCCAGCCGCGGCAGCACATGACCACAATCGACCAATCGCAGGGCGCAACATGGCGACCGAGCCAGTGACACAGTACATCAAATTTAACACGGACCATGATAAGTGACACATTAACGGTGCAGGAATTCGCCCCCCCGAATATTTCGCCCGGTGCGACGCCCCCCCCCTCGCTACGCCAGTTCCGGTACGGGAAACCCACGTACTGGGCGCACGGAGAGGTGCTGGTACTCTCCAGGGCCATTTTTGGAAGTGGCGGTACTGAGTACCGCCGCGTTCCGGCCCAGTTAAAGCACTGTTTACATAGCAAAAATAGAGCGGTAATTTAATAAAATAAAAGTAAAAAGCCCCCCCAAAAAGGGGTTGATTTACTAAAACTGGATCATACAAAATCTGGTGAAGTTGTGCATGGTAGCCATTCAGCTTCTAACTTCAGCTCAATTATGTTTTAACAAAAAAAAAACAAAAAAAATATATAGAAGCTGATTAAGTTCTATGCAAAGCTGCACCAGATTTTGCACTCTCCAGTTTTGGTAAATCAACCCCAAAGAATTCATCATCACAATGTCTAAATATGTATGCAGATGAAGAGCCCATTCCTTGACCCATCATAATGTGATAATTCCACTCTAATTGTTTCAGACAATGGATAGAGATCAGCAAATATTAAAAAAAATGTTACCAAGCTAGCTTTGAAAACATTCTATTCAGTGCAAACCTTTGCCCATCTCTCTTACATTTTAAAACCAGACTAACTGGTTTGGCCAGCTCGCTATTTGATATGAGTAATATGGTCAAAGCGGACACATCTGACATTCCTATAATCTTGAACAAATAGACTTGTCTTGACTTACAAGAACAGTAAAAAGTTTCATCTTTCCCTGCGTTTACTAAAATCTCTCCTTTAAACAAAGTCATTACTAGTTTTTTTTTATAATAGACAAAGGGCTGGTTTTAGAAGTTAGGTATCACCTGAAATATTGGTGTAGGCCCGAAATTGTTCATTAATGTACAAACAATGTGATTTTTCTTCCTGATTGAAATATAGCTGATTTGGCTTATTACAGTCCTGCCTAAATGACGTTAGGCCATTATAGTAATCATATTCATTGCAAATGTGTCCATAATGAAGACAATCTTTAGCCTTCGTATAGCTTGCATCTGGTGGAATCCAAATGCTTGGATAGTCCAGGAGACAGTCTTGTGCAGCATTTGCCCCATATGTCGAATTTCTAAGTTCCACTGTTTTGCTTAAAGGAAAATTAGGATCAGTGTATTTCTGCCTGAAGTTAACATAGCCTGTTCTCCAAGTTTCAGTCGAGACATATCGTTTATTTTGAGGATGTTCTTCATGATCATCAGAGTCCAGTGTGTGTTTACCAAATTCCATACCTTCAAATATTGAGGGAGCCAAAAACGCTTCATCAGATTTGTAATCGCTGGCACTTGATTTTGCTTTTACATCATTAAAATTCTATTGAAAACAGAAATGTATAGACACAGATTAAAAATGTATTGTAAAATAACTACCACATTAAAGTCAAACAGCTACATTAATACACAAATGACATATAGTATATACGGGAGTTGTTTTACTTGCCAAATGGATTTGTTTTTCTGTCCACCCAATCCTAAAATGTACACAGTTTTACCACACAGCATAATTCTGCCTGACATGGCAGGAGACCTGATCATTCTCTGCTGCAGTTACACTTTCACTTACAGGTATCTTTCCTATCCACACCACCTGACTGGCCAGTGAAAGGAGAAGAGGCACACTCATGACAGTAAATCTTTGTCATTCTGCTCCCTCCTCCTAACAGCAGGTTTCTTGCATTACAACCCACCTCACTGGCTGCTTGTACTGCTTCTCCCTTCTCCTCTTGGAGTCCTACTGTACAAGGGCTGTAATATGCAGATTGTTTGTAAAATTACCTAGTTAACTTAAATAATTGATGAATTAATAATTACCTTGCGCCAAAATATAAAACCAATATTTACGAAAATACAATTAAAATAAAGCAGCTGCCCCAAACTAGGTGTGAATACCACTAGTGCAAATTAGAATAAAAATATGGTAGGGAGCGCTATAAACTAGTGAGATCTTAAATAGTGAATAAACATAACGTAGTCGGTGAAGGTGGCTCACTCCAACAGTGGAAGAAAAGTTCCTTTTGGTTTTCACATCGGACAATCTTTTTTTCCCTTTTTCAGCACATGTTGTGAAGATATGGTTGATTATTTGAGGCCTCGTACACACGACCGGTTTCCTCGGCAGAATCCATCAAGAAACTTGGTGGGATAGCTTTTTTGCCGAGAAAACCGGTCGTGTGTACGTTTTTCATCGAGGAAACTGTCGAGGAACTCGACGAGCAAAAAAGAGAGCAATTTCTCTATTTCCTCGACGGGAGTCTCAACTTCCTCGTCGTGTTCCTCGTCGGGCTGGTTTTCAACGAGAAACTCGAGCGTATGTATGCTAAGAAACCCACGCTTGCTCAGAATAAAGTATGAGATGGGAGTAAAAGTAGCATTTGTAATGGAGATAACACATTTTTCAAGCTGTAACAGACTGTAAAGTGCAAATCGTCTCTTACCAAACTTTTACTTAACACACAAACACATGAGATTAGCAAAAGCAGCCCCAAGAGTTGTGCAAGTGGAATCAAACTTCCCGTGCCGTTGTATTTAATGTACGTCACCGCATTTGAGAATGAGGAGATTTTGTCTTGACCATGTGTACGCAAAGCAAGCTTGTCGAGTTCCTCGACAAGCCTAACAAGGAACTTGTCGAGGAAAACGATGTGTCTCGCCCGACGAGTTCCTCGGTCGTGTGTACGAGGCCTTACTGTATACAAAGAAAATTGTACATATGTTTGATGATTAGTTGTATCATCTTTCACTAGAAACACTGGTTTATATGTTCACTCTTATGTTTATTCACTATTTAAGATCTCACTAGTTTATAGCGCTCCCTACCGCAGCCATCAGTTTGTGTTCTTCTTGGTCAGCCGGCTCCAGCATTTAAGGTGAAAGTGATCCGGTGGCTGTATAGCTGCGGATCACTTTTACAGTGATAATTCTAGCACAAAAGCTCCTGGTGAACTCTAAATTGATGAGCTGTAATTCCCAAAAGTAGTTTCTGTACTACTTTTGGTGATTTCGTGGTACGATTTCCATTGACATCTGTGCAGAAACCCACACGGATGTCTCTGAAATTGCACCCAAAGTCGGGACTGACACGCGGGAATAAAATTGTGCGAGTTTAGCTGAACTCACATTATTTCATTCCTGCAGTCAGTGTGAACCTAGGCTCAAGGAACATTTTATTGAACACAAAGCTGCATTCTTTCGTTTCTTTTATATCTGCCTGGAATTCAGCTTAAAGTTCAATGAACTTAACAATCAGAGGAGAGGTTGGCAGGAAGCTAGGAGGTGATATGTTGCCTCATTACCGCTTATTTTAACCCTTAAAGAAGCAAAGCATCACCGCTTGAAGCATTTGTACCACCCCCTCTAGCTGCCATATTAGATGAAATTGGATTGTCAGGGGATGATAAAACTGCAGCCTATTTTTACTGTCCCCAGCCTCAAGTGTAGACAAGGCCACATGAGTTGCTACAACATATGAAAAGTTTGGGCTATACTATAGCTGTAACTACAAAGAATGTAATAATATATGCAAGCACCCAAAAAAAGCCTACTACACAGCCCAGCATTGATATAACACCCCACACACTACCAGGTACACTTGTTGGATAATCAGGTTTGCTTGAGAATGTAGGCAGCAAAATACAATAAGCTTGACTGTGAGAATATACATGAAATATCCTTAAAAATGTTTGTCTTTATTTGATAAGCTGTGTCAACTTGAACATAAAAAAAGTAAAAAAAAATGTCATTATACTTAATAGCACCATGCATTTCCCAAGGGACGTTTAGGGCCAAAATGTGTAAATCAAAATCATCAAAATTATAAAATACAACAATCTTTATTTACACTGTTCATTAAAGCGGAGTTCCACCAAAAAACTTCTGCTTAATCCACTCCTCACCCCCTTACATGCCACATTTGGCATGTCATTTGTTTTTGGGGGGGGGGGGGGCTTCAGGAGGAGTGGGACTTCCTGTCCCACTTCCTCCTTCCGCCCAGGGACCGCTAAGGCGATACGTCATATCGCCTTTTGGCCGCCCCTCCCTGTAGGCGATTGCCTGGGACATGTGACAGGTCCCAGGCAATCGCCTGTCCAATCAGGTAGCGCAGCGCCGCTCTTGCATGCGCAGTGTGTGCCCGGCCGTGAAGCCTAAAGCTGTCACGGCCGGGTGATAACAGTTAGGAATGTAGGCGCCGTGGAGAGGGGGGGGAGAGGAGCGGAGATCCGTGCGGCGCGGTGCTGGGAAGTGGAGCAGGTAAGTGTATGTTTATTAAAAGCCAGCAGCTATGCTTTTTGTAGCTGCTGACTTTTAATAAACATCAAAAAAGGCTGGAACTCCCCTTTAATAGACATAAAATATGTAACTACAGGTGTACTCAACAATACAATGGTGTTGATTTACCAAGGCCAAATAGACTGTGCAGTTGCTCCAACTTCGTAAATGAGCTGTGCTGAATTCTATCATTCAATCATGTGCAAGAAAAAATGCTTTTTTTTTATTTGTCATGCACGTGATTGGGTATTCTTTGCAAAGTGAAGCTTCACCTCATTTACTAAGCTCTGGAGCAGCTGCACTTGCAAAGTGCACAGTCTATTTGCTCTTCCTAAATAAACCCCAATATGTCATAGAAGACCCAAAAAGTCCCCGATTGCGGAATAAACAGGGCTTTTTTTCAGCTGGAACTTCCACCACCTGTGACTCAGGCCTCGTACACACGACCGAGTTTCTCAGCAAAAAACAGCAAGAAACTTGCTGGGAGATATTTTTTTGCCGAGGAAACCGGTCGTGTGTACATTTTTGTCAAGGAAACTGTCGAGAAACTCGACGAGCCAAAAAGAGAGCAAGTTCTCTATTTCCTCAACGGGAATGGAGAAACTTGCCTTGTCAAGTTCCTCGACAGCCTAACAAGGAACTCGACGAGGAAAACGATGTGTTTCGCCCTTCGAGTTCCTTGGTCGTGTGTACGAGGCTTTAGGCCCTCTGCTCCCTGCTGACCACTGTTACTTGAAAAGGCAAAAGTCTGGCTTCTATGCTTACAAATGGCAGCTTGTTCATCAACAGCTCCCACAGATCAGATCTCTTGAGTGGCTCCCACTGAGTGAAGGATGGGGACAAGGGAGATGCAGGTGCAAATGCCAACATCACAACTGGATGATCTCCCCGCAAGTGAGCCAGCTACCGTATGCAGGGAGGTACTAGAGCTGGCTGGGTGCTTCAGCTTAATACAGCAACAAAAAAAAGACATGTGGAAGATGGTGGAGCTTTTAAGGAGATGGGAGAAGATGGAGGCAGTAGAAGGGGGTTGCATGCAGAGGTCAGAGCTGAAGAGGGGTAAAAGTCAGATGTGGATGGGGGATACAGATGTAAGCAGCTGTGGAAAAAGGCTGAATTCTTCACACTGTGTATAGCGCACACCTGAACTCTGCACTCTGTATGCTGTGCATCCCTTAACTCTGCACTATTTACGTAGCACACCCTGAACTCTGCAGTCTGTGTGTAACCCCTCTCTGAACTATGCACTCTGTACATAATGCACTCCTGGTATTTAATGACCCTGTTAAGACCCTCCCACTGTTAGTGAAATTTAACCACACCCACTATTTGAGGTTTGGAGGGTGTGTGTAAGGGTCAGGGGTAGATCCCTGTACAAGGACTAACCCCTTATTCAGAAACCAGTGTGGATATGCCAAGCACTATAATTATTCCCTGATCAGTGACTTTTGGGGTATTCTATGACATAATGCATTGATGCGTACATGAGTCGTTATGCACTTGTCTTTTAATGAACATTGCAAATAAAAATGATTGTATTTTTAATTTTGATGATTTTGGTTTACACATTTTGGCCCTAAAAAGGCCCATGGGAAATGTATAGTGTTATTCGATTAGTGATGTTGGCCACATCTACGAACACATTCTATCTGCCAGGATTGTATTTGCAGATAATCATACATTTGCTATAGAATGTGTAAAGTTATTGTGGTGCAGACCAAAACCTTTGAATTATATTTTTTGTCTAAATATACATGCAGCTTACCAGATTTGAAGGAAGATGTGATTTGGGATGTAACACGTGCCGATACACAATAAGGTAAACTGCTAGAATCACAAGTATTATCAAACAAACACATATGGCAACAGCAGATCCCAAAATGACTTCCTTGTGTGCCAGGTCTGTAGAATAGATAATATTACAGAAAAAAGTGTTTATATAATTATTGGTACTAGTTTTCAATACAGTTTTGCATCTTTTTATGTTAAAGGGAAAACAAGAGGATATCATGAAATTTAAACACCTGAATACGTTAACATTTAAAAAAAAAATACTTA
Source organism: Rana temporaria (assembly GCF_905171775.1). Lineage (NCBI taxonomy): Eukaryota > Metazoa > Chordata > Amphibia > Anura > Ranidae > Rana > Rana temporaria. The sequence goes on from NC_053492.1 coordinate 298,433,292, forward strand.
CATTAATATTAGAAAATGTGCCATTTTTAGAATATATTATCATTGATTTTTCTTCGGTTGTGCAGGCTTGCAATGACCACAATTTTTTTTGTTGTATATGTTTTGAACTTTTCTATTTGCCAAGGTTACTATAGTGTTAGTGATGTTGGAAACTGTGCAGATATGAGTGTATAATGAACTTTAGAGGCAACAAATTAGAAGAATGAATGCATAGACAGCATAGTAAAAATACTTATGAGTACAGTGTTATTTTGGATGGAATCTTGAGAGATTTTGTACCCCATCCAGAATTTAGCATTTCAGTAACATACATTTTACTGTGTATTACTGCAACACACCTTGACACTGTGGGGGAGATTTACTAAAACTGGTGCAGTTGAGCATGATGCTAACAAATTGTAAATCAACCAGCGCAAATAAAACCTAAAACACAGCAGCTAGGCTGTGGAGGCTGTAGAAGTGGAGGGTCAAAATATCAAATCCCCAATCACAGAAGATAAAAACAGCAGTGCAACACAAAACATCTAAAACACATCTAAGATTGAAAATGTAGAATCAATGTCATTATGAAAAAACAGTCCATATTTTTTATATGTCATTCAGATTCCAGCAAAAGGGATATGATAAAGATTCTTTGAACAATGAGATTGAGAAGGTGAAGGGTTTGGATCGAACTGTGTTGGTCTCCGATAAAATTAAGGAGACCAGCACGAGTGTTTCCAATTTCAGGATGATATTGGATTATAATGATCATCACAAAAAATTTGGAAAAATCGTATCCAATAATTGACTGAAGAAAGATAGGGTATTGGGCCCTTTGTTACCCGAACGTCCCTCTTTTATATATAAAATAGCACCCTCCCTATGTGATCGACTGGCTCCAGGGGTGGTTGATACCACCTGTACAGTCAGAAAGTAGTCTTTTTTCCTTCCTCTCAGGTTTCTACGCCTGCAAGCGTTGTACTGCTTGTAAGCATTCAAAAGGCAATATTAAAAAACGTAAGGAGTTTTTGGCTGCTGCCACAAATAAACAGTACAAGATAGATCAACTTATTGCTAGTGCCACAGTTGGTGTTGTTTACATGCTCGAATGTGAATGTGGTCTCCAATATATTGGCAGGACCTCGAAATCCCTTTGTGTCAGATTGGGTGAGCATGTAAACAACATCAAAAAAGGACTTAAAACGCACAATGTGTCCAAACATTTTAAATTGGTTCACAATCAAAACACCAGGGGCTTGAAGTTCTGGGGTATTAGAAAGGTAATTAAGCACTGTATTCGAAGGGAATCTCATTGGATTCATAAAACTAAGGTTATGGTGCCGGGCGGCCTGAATGTCGAATTTGATATTAACTGTTTCATTTCTGACCGTTAAAAATGTGTTTAGTTTTTGCAATGAGTAGTTTTTGTATACATTTATTGTTGTTGTTTTTTCTGCTAAAGTACCCATGAGACACAGTTTGGACATGGGATGACATTTATATATAAAATAGATACATATGTTATGTATGTGTATTTTTTTTTATATAATTTTTTTTATAAATCCTTTTCATTCTATAAGAAAATTGCTATGGTGATATTTAGCATTGGTAAAGTTTTAAAACTGCAATGTTTTTTTCTTGTGAGTTCTCTAAATAATGCCACGTTCTCTGCCTTACATCAGCCGTAGTACTGGGTTGCTAGACTGGCTTGGTAAGAGACGTTGGCTAGCAGTGTACATAAGCGGGTGCCTCACGTCATTCCGTTACCACTGAAGAAGTCCCGCCCCTTTGGGACGTAACGCGTAGGGAACACGTGATTGATGATCGTGATGTCACCCGCCTCCTATGCACTGTCTCTCGTGGAGTACAGGCAGATTACACGCTGTGAATCCCTGGCACTGTGGAACAGTGCCTTGCTTGTAAGTACATCTTTTTATCCTTTTAAAATAAATCTTATTTAAAAGGAGTGCACTAGATTTTGTTTCGGCTTTTCTATGTCCTTATCCCATTGGAGTCTGTTGATGAAACCATTCACGATCTAGCAAATTATTCGCATTGTATCCTGATCAAAAGTTCCTGGCTTGATTATCTCATTGAGGGAACCGCTTACGAGACCTGACTGATTCACTCAGGGGTCCATTAGCTGAGGTGAGCTGCTATAACTACCACTGGTGGAGGTTGTCACTAAAGTCACTTGAACAATCATCCATTTTACTTTGGACACTTGCTGGTGTATGCTCATCACCCCCTTTTGAAGCATTCATATGAAAAATATGGACTGTTTTTTCATAATGACATTGATTCTACATTTTCAATCTTAGATTTGTTTTAGAAGTTGAGCGTGATATCTAACTTCAGCTTGTTCATTTAAGCTTTGACAATAAAACCTGGAAGCTGATTGGTTACCATGCACAGCTACCCCAGATTTTACACTCTCCAGTTTTAGTAAATAACCCCCTAAGTGTTACATTGAAATAACATAGAGCATATTCATACATATGTGTGCTGTGGTTCATTCTTAGCTTATTCATTATACAGTAAATTCCATTCCATCTTATTTTGGAAGTTTACTTATCACGTGCAATATTGGATCTGTAATGGTTATAATTCATATCAGCTTGTCATATTTGTTATGTACTATGTCTCATGTGCTAATTATGAATAAACTTTTATATTATATAATTTTTTTGGTACAATTATCTACTGTACAAACACAAATCTCACTCAAAGTCCCAACCTTCTTTCTTTAATCAATTGACAGGGATGGAGGTGTATGTTTGTTTGTTTCATCATATGCCTCATTCAAAGTCCCAAACCCGTTCTACAACACGATCCAGGGATGAAGATGTGTGACAGGAGTGGAGAAAATTGCCTACACATATTTATTATTGCTAGTCTATTGTGCATTGTCATTATTGACAGCTGACCCGGTTGGAAGTGGTCCGCATTTATCCCAATGGTAAATTGTTATGGAAGGCATAAATATTTCCACTCTTGCATTTATTATTTGTAAATACCAACTTATATACAGTACAGACCAAAAGTTTGGACACACCTTCTCATTCAAAGAGTTTTCTTTATTTTCATGACTATGAAAATTGTAGATTCACACTGAAGGCATCAAAACTATGAATTAACACATGTGGAATTATACATAACAAAAAGGCGTAAAACAACTGAAAATATATTTCATACTCTAGGTTCTTCAAAGTAGCCACCTTTTGCAGCAGACACATCTCTAGAACTGTTAAGAGGAGACTGTGTGAATCAGGCCTTCATGGTAGAATATCTGCTAGGAAACCACTGCTAAAGAAAGGCAACAAGCAGGAGAGACTTGTTTGGGCTAAAGAACACAAGGAATGGACATTAGACCAGTGGAAATCTGTGCTTTGGTCTGATGAGTCCAAACTTGAGATCTTTGGTTCCAACCCCCGTGTCTTTGTGCGACGCAGAAAAGGTGAACGGATGGACTCTACATGCCTGGTTCCCACCGTGAAGCATGGAGGAGGAGGTGTGATGGTGTGGGGGTGCTTTGCTGGTGACACTGTTGGGGATTTCATCAAAATTGAAGGCATACTGAACCAGCATGGCTACCACAGCATCTTGCAGTGGCATGCTATTCGTTTAGTTGGACCATCATTTATTTTTCAACAGGACAATGACCCCAAACACACCTCCAGGCTGTGTAAGGGCTGTTTGACCAAGAAGGAGAGTGATGGGGTGCTGCGCCAGGTGACTACCTCTTGAAGCTCATCAAGAGAATGCCAAGAGTGTGCCAAGCAGTAATCAAAGCAAAAGGTGGCTACTTTGTAGAACCTAGAATATGAAATATATTTTCAGTTGTGTCACACTTTTTTGTTATGTATAATTCCACATGTGTTAATTCATAGTTTTGATGCCTTCAGTGTGAATCTACAATTTTCATAGTCATGAAAATAAAGAAAACTCTTTGAATGAGAAGGTGTGTCCAAAATTTTGGTCTCTACTGTATATACGCAAATTTTTCTTTGAGGCATGTAAACTGGTTGTTTTTTGTTTGCCCGTTTTGTTCCTGGTTTGGGAGCTGTGATGCACATTTGGGGCCTCCCCTCTCCTCCCTGTTTTTCATTGGGGGACTGGGTGGGCCTTCCTCGGTGCATCAGCGTCACAGCCTGTGCATGACGTCACCGGCACCGGCTGCGTGCAATCCATCCCTAGCGTGTGTTGGGCATGCCCTGCCCCTACATGCCCAGCATGACGTTGGGGGCATCATGCATGGCGGCCGGGCGTACAAGCGTTGCAGTCTTGTGGGAGGTCTTGTCTTTTCATTTCAACTTTGCACACTCCTTGGAACACATGCCAGCCTCGGCATCACCGCCAGACTTGTTAGGTACCCCACTTTTCACTTCCCACTGCATCATCTCTGTCTCCCAACCTTTTCTTTCCACTGGTCTCTTTCTTCTTCGGTCACCTCTGGTTGTTCATGAATTCTAGGACCTTTGCACTTTCCTACTTTTTCGGCATTAGGCGTATGTCCGCATTTTCATCCATCCGTTTGCGGATGAAAACGGGACATACATTGGTCCCTATGTAATCACCCGACTCCGCAAAGCTCCGATTTTGCGGACGGAAGGAAATCCTATTTTTTCTTCCGTCTGCGGGTCGGATGAACACGGACACACGGTCCGTGTTCATCCGATCCCCCTATAGGGGAGAGCGGAGAAAAGACAGGGCGGTCCCTGCACAGTGTGTCAGCCGACGGCTCAGCTGGGATTTTACGCAGGATCTCAGCTGAGCTGACGGACAGACGGAGGCGGATCATTACTGATCCGCCCCGTGTGAAAGGGCCCTTAGGCTCTCTGATGGCTTTCAAACATATTTCCTCACCTCACCATTTTTTCTTTCACTATCACATTGGCGGTAGGCCCCACACTAGATACATCATCTTTACTACACTATTTTAATCTATTCAGATTTGGATTTGCTGGTCGGCATCACTATGTCCAGTCCCATGGACCTCCTTCTCCTCCCCTCGAGTGTGGGGTTGTCTGCCTTGGCTGTCCGCGAATGCACGTCTCCTCAGCTCCTGGCGGGGACATTCTCCAGCCTTCCCCAACAACTTCCAGCTCTCAGCATCTCATGACCTATTACAGGGCTGTCATGTAAGTTATTGTCTGGGGTAGTTGGCTTTTTTCCTCCCCCCTTATCCTACTTTTTATTTAATAATTTGGAACTTTTTATTTTTAGATATGCATTCTGCATTTACTTCTGAAGAAGTGGAATCATATCCACGAAATGCGTCAAGATTTTTAATGCAGTTTTTTATGCGTCTACATTCCATCTTATTTAGGAAGTTTACTTATCATGTACAATATTGGAATTGTAATGTTATATTTTGTTATATTTCATATCAGATTGTCATATTTGCTATGTATCATGTCTCATGTGCTAATTATGAATAAACTTTTATATTATATTTTTTTTTGGTACAATTATCTACTGTACAAAAACACATCTCACTCAAAGTCCCAACCTTCTTTCTTTAATCAATTGTAGTGTATTTCTTTAATACAGTAAATAGGCTGCCTTAACACAATGCAGGTAATGAGTAAAATACTGTACATTAAAATGTATGGGGTAACATTACACATTGGGCCAGTCTCAATAGGTCCAAGTGACTTATACACTAATATACACAAGTATCTCAAGCTGAAAATTTATGATCAGGCTTGTGTTTCCAGATATGCTGTTAATCTTAAAACTGAAGTCGAATCTGTTTATATTTTGTTTATATTTTCCCTTTCTGGTTCCTCTTATCCCTCTTCCTAAAGATTTTTTTTGAAAAATATAATCACTAGATCTCGGTACTTCTCTATGCAATGCAGGCAGATTATAACTGGTGGAAAGGACCTGTAGAGTGTTGTACATAGCTTTCTGAAATATCACAGCACCCTGCCTCAGTACTCCTCTTAAGAGCCTTCAGCCCTGATGCAAACAGTGGGATGGCCCATGGGAGGAGTTATGCAAGTATCACATGGATGTCAGTCTGGAGGAGGGCCATTCCTAGGTAGACTGTATCTGCATGCAGACTGCCCTCAATAACAGACAAACCTGTGTGGAATGTTGAGCCTCCATGATTGCTTTCCGCCCAACATTTTGACATGGAAATGAGGGACACCTACTGGCGAATGTATGAAAGCATAGGACACGCCCCCTGCCACACCCCTTTAAAGAAGAATTAACTCAAAAAAAGGTTAATTAAATCCACAAGGGCTTTTTTTTACCACCACTATTCCTTTATATTGGCTTTTTTGAAATGTACAAACGCAGCAATTTAAAAATTAGATGAATGGTTTAGCACTGGGAAACACTTTTTGAAAGATAACAAGTGAATTTTTCTATACAACTATATAGATCAGACCAAATTAGGGAAAAATGAGGGGGGATGAGGGACAGGGGAACATTGCTCTAAATCAGGGACAGTCCCTCAAAACCAGGGACAGTTGGGAGCTATGTGATTGAAATAGCTGAAATCCAAGGAATAAAAGCGGTGCAGCTTCTAATGCACACTGAGAGGCTCACGGTGTTCTTTGAAATCAGAGTAAGCTATTTCAGTGGAGAAGAGCTTTATAAAAAGTGTCACTTAGCCCTTTGCAATAAAAGAAAACACCAGTAATCTTCCAGATGTCATACTATATTCTATGACCCAGATATGAATATTGACTGTATTTACCATTCAGGTTCACACACACTTTTGGACTTGGATTACTTGTTCTTTCCTCAAACTTCATCTGTACACTGATGCAGTAATGGTCAGGTGCTAGGTGTGTTGTTTCCCATACATTCTGATGTGTGTCCTCAGTAAACAGCAACTAGAAGAAATGATACATGTTACAATGTTACAAGAATCGATACATGATACAATGTTACAAAAATATTACATGATACAATGTTACAAGAAATTATACAATGATACAAAAAAATATACAATGTTACAAGAAATGATACATGATACAATGTTAATAATGTAGCAGAATATGAAAATAGCTGGCAGTCGTCCTGTTTTGAACCTAAATTCCAATGTACCTCTTACCTTCTAATAACATTAGGTACCAGATGTGTACTATTACCCTTTATTCACCAGAAACACTCATCTGTGTGCCTTTCTGATTAAGTTTCACTTTGGCTTTAGTATTTGACTTCTGCGCTAAACCGTAACCAAGTTGTACACTCCTGTTCAATTTGGGAGCTTCAGTGACCGTTGAACAATGTGCAGGAAGGTAAGTGGACTGACCCTAATAGCAATGTCCATAGTATTAAAATAAATGAGAGCGGTGCAGAGGGGAGACTGATAAAGATTAACAAAAGCCTGTTAAAATATGGCATCATTTTCACCCATGTGCACAAGGCTTTATTGTCTACAATGGCTGACAGATTCACATTAAAGCGGATCAATGTTCACACCTAAGCTGAAGTTTATCTGAAAAAGTTGCTTACCTGTAATGAATAATGTTTGCCATTGGATCCTGGAGAAATTTTCTCTGCCATCCTCCTCCAGCCTCTGCACTTCCAGCATAGCAAGGGTAACAGCTTCGGGTCTTTAGGAAGAACAGCAATACAGATGACCCAACAGGGCATGCTCCCTCCTTCCTTTTGCTCCAGTAAGAAAAGTTCTACTCATGGATTACAACAGCTTGCAACATGATCTGTGAATAGTAGAGAAAGCCATGTGAGTGATCAGACTCTCCTTCATTCACAGATCATGTTACAGAACTTTTTCCCAATGGAGGAGGAGGAAAGAAGGGTCACGTCTTCATTGAGCCATCTGTACTGCTGTTCTGCCTGAAGTTGTTAACCATTGCAGCACCAGACACTCAGAGCCAGGAAGAGGACAGGGCATCCCTGTAGTGAAGATTTCTCCAGGATCCAGCTGGCCGTGTGGGACATTGAAAAATGGGAGAAGGAACACCAGCCTAGTGCATTTTAATTAAAAACTTTAATAAATAATAGTAAAACATTTCATACTCACAAAGAGAGAATATTCACAGGCATAAAACACAAAGCACCACCAGGCACGTGTCAATCAAATAAATGCAGCTGATGGGTTTTGAAGGACTTGCCCTCTTCCTATGCATCTACAGTGGGGATCGAAAGTTTGGGCACCCCAGGTAAAAATTTGTATTAATGTGCATAACGAAGCCAAGGAAAGATGGAAAAATCTCCAAAAGGCACCAAATTACAGATTAGACATTCTTATAATATGTAAAAAAAAGTTAGATTTTATTTCCATCATTTACACTTTCAAAATTACAGAAAACAAAAAAATGGCGTCTTTTGGTGCCTTTTGGAGATTTTTCCATCTTTCCTTGGCTTCGTTATGCACATTAATACAAATTTTTACCTGGGGTGCCCAAACTTTCGATCCCCACTGTATTTGACTGACACACATCTGGTGGTGCTTTGTATTTTTGCCTGTGAACATTCTCTCTTTGAGAGCAAAATAGAGTGTTTTACTACGATTTATACGTTTTTTACAAAAATGCACTAGGCTGGTGCGCTTTCTTCCAATTTTTCAATTTTGGTTTGGTGTCCCTGTACTGAAGAGGGCAGAAAAGCCAATGTGCATCCATTTTTCTGTCACAGTTGTTGATGATCCTAGGTAGTCCCATTCGGTGGTGCATGGTGGACTTTGTATCATTTTTTGGTTCCCAGGGAGACAGAACCTCCATGAAGAGTATCTCACCTTAGCGCAGACTTTGGTGCGATTTACAATGTGGGACATACTTCATTAGAGGCAAGTGACATGACTAAAGCTGTGGGGACTTATTTATTTTTTTACTTTAGCTAAAGTTCAGCTTTAAAAAGTGAATGTTTGCTGTGCTATAGAGAACATTAACAAATGCTGAATATGTTTAATGTAAGCAGTACCTTGAAAATGTACTTTTTGTCTGGAATTCCTTCTGACAAAATAGCAACGCACTTTCCAGTCTATGAGTGTGCCTAGGCTCTTCTCTGCCTGCAGCCTCATAGCTGTATATCTGATGTGTGAGATCTAAGTCACTGGTGCCTCTGACTGCTAGACTCAAGTGATTTAGAAAGAGATATAGGGGGTTATTTACGAAAGGCAAATCCACTTTGCACTACAAGTGCAAACTACAAGTGCAAAATGCACTTGAAATTGCACTGAAAGTGCACTTGGAAGTGCAGTTGCTGTAAATCTGAGGAGTGGATCTGAAATGAGGGGAAGCTCCGCTGATTTTATCATCCAATCATGTGCAAGATAAAATGCTATTTTTTTTCCTTGTCCTTGCATGTCCCCCTCAGATTGCATGTCCCTCTCAGATTTACAGCGACTGCACTTCCAAGTGCACTTTCAGTGCAATTTCAAGTCAACTTTGCACTTGTAGTGCAAAGTGGATTTGCCTTTCGTAAATAACCCCCAATTGTGATGTTACTACTGCACTGCTCACTGTTCTCCTTGCTGGAGGCTCTGACAAGAGGAAGCAAACTCCTTGTCCTTTACCAAGCTTGCCACCTCTACAGTACATATATAGACCGTGTAGATGTAGAACAAGGCTTCCTAAGATAGTTTTGGAGAAAATTCAGCTGCAGTAAGACCAGATAGATATTTGCCCTCTGCGTGAAATTTTTTTTTCCGTGGCTCTTTAATGACTTAAGTTTGATCATTATTGTAAAGTAACATTAGTGAGGTTTACCATAGTAAACTGTGAAATGTTGACTTTCACTGGAAACACACTGGAATAATGCATTTGCTCCAGCTTCATAAATGAGCTCTACTAAATTCTATCATCCAATTATGTGCAAGCAAAAATGCATTATTTTATTTGTCATGCACCTGATTGGGTATTCTTTGCAAAGTGAAGCTTCACCAAATTTACTAAGCTCTGGAGCAACTGCACTTGAAGCGGGGGTTCACCCCCCAAAAAAATGTTAGCCGAGTTTTCCTAATGACAATCGGCTGTTTTTTTTTATTTTATCCCCGTACATACCGTATTTTCACCGCCGCTTCCGGGTATTTCTTCTGCGGGACTGGGCGTTCCTAATTGATTGACAGGCTTCCGACCGTCGCATACTGCGCGTCACGAGTTGCCGAAAGAAGCCGGACTGCGAGTCGGCTCTATACGGCGCCTGCGCACCGACGTTCGGCTTCTTTCGGCAACTCGTGATGCGCAGTATGCGACGGTCGGAAGCCTGTCAATCAATTAGGAACGCCCAGTCCCGCAGAAGACATACCCGGAAGCGGCGGTAAAAATACGGTATGTACGGGGATAGAATAAAAAAAAACAGCCGATTGTCATTCTGACAACTCGGCTGAATCTAATGTTAACATTTTTTTTTCGGGTGAACTCCCGCTTTACGCATGCTATGGGGGTTATTTACGAAAGGCAAATCCACTTTGCACTAAAAGTACACTGCAAGTGCACTTGGAAGTGCAGTCACTGTAGATCCGAGGGGGACATGCATGGAAGATAAAAAAACAGCATTTTAGCTTGCACATGATTGGATGATAAAATCAGCAGAGCTTCCTCTAATTTCAGAGCTTCCCCTCAGATCTACAGTGATCTACAGTGATTGCACTTTCAAGTGTACTTGCAGTGCACTTGTAGTGCAAAGTGGATTTACCTTTTGTAAATAACCCCCATTGTGTTTAATGTGATTGAATTTTTTTTTTTTAAGGTTTATGGAAGAAGTGTTCATTTTCATTGTTTCTGTCTAGTGAGATTTTGGTGCAACTCTCATTTTTCACCACTAGATGCCCCCACCTGTCCTTAATTGGAATTATTTTACAGGCAAAGGGAAGCTAGGCATGGAAATAATAACAATAGTGTGACCTCTGCCATTTACACTGGGTATAATCTAGGGAGAGCCTGTGCCTGATTTGGAGTTCTCTCCAGATTTGGGGGCCAGCTTTGAAACAAATAACCCCTACTTTGTCATTCTAGGCCTGTTGCATGGAAAGTTTCAGCTGGGGGACAGAGACCTGATTTTCAGGGAAACATAGGTCAAGCATTAGGGTCAGGTTCCTGACAAGGGGGGACAGTTTTAGGGACTCTACTGGACAACCTTGGAAACTGCCTGGTTCCTGGGGAATATATGCTTACAATGTTTAAGATAATTGATCTGGTGAACTTCTGTGCACCACTGTGCTAGGACAGCATTCCTTTGGGAATGACACCTCCAAAAAGCCATGTTTAACCACTGCAATACAGGGCGCTTTCACCTCTTTCCTGCCCAGGCCAATTCTCAGCTTTCAGCACTGTCACACTTTGAGTGACAATTGCGCGTTCATGCAATACTGTACCCATAAGACATTTTAATCTTTTTTTTTTCACACTTTTGGAGCTTATTTTTTGCTAAAAAAAAAAGAAACAAATCAGAAATTTTGAAGAAAAAAAATGTGTTTCTGCTATAAGATTTTACAAATACACAATTTTTCTTAATGAATTTAGGCAAATGTATTCTATTACATTTCTTTGCTCAAATTAACCCAAATCTGTGTATATTATTTAGACTAGGAAAGTAATAAAGTCCACAAACTACGATATATATCTGAAAATCGATCAATCCTGATGTACTAACGGCCTCATTTCTTATTTCTTGAGGCCCAAAAATGCCAGGACAGTACAAATATCCCCCCAAATGACGCCTTTTTGGAAAGTAGACAGTCCAAGGTATTTAGTAAGAGGCATGGCAAGCTTTTTGAAGTTGTAATTTTTTGTTACAATTATTTGAAAAAGGAAAAAATTTAATATTTTTGTTGTACCTCCCAACCCTTTAAGAGGTTCTAAATGCCCGGAGATGGAGAAAGGCATTCCAATCATTTGATGTGATTGGCTTTCACAGCGGTCTCATGATTGGATAACTCCTGTTCGCAAGTAGGCATCGGGAGCTTTCTGGTACCTGCCGGTAACTGTGCTGGGAGCAGGCAGGGCATGAGCTTTCAGCACAGAAACGTTTACATATGAGATGCATATATGCTTCCCCCAGACAACGTCATTATTTGACGAAACGTACGTCGGGCAAGGAGACATTCTGACATGTGGCGTTACGGTCCATGAGGACAGGCGTTCGTAGAAGCCGGCCGGCTCACCTTTTAGACTTTTAAAGAAAGCTATTTCTGTAAGTGCATTTTTTACATTAAACTTATACATTTTTTATGGTACATCACTATTGTAAGTTTATCATTTTTGGTGGTTTACTGTCACTTTGGAGATTGAGAGAGCCCTGAGCCTTTGATGTTGGAGACAGTTCCGGTATAAAGGCCCTGGCTGGGGTTCAGCCGCAAGCTATCAAAGCTTATTTGTCTGGTAAGCGCGCAATCTATTTGGTGCTTCCTGACGGTGGTGGTTCTCTCTTCCTTAGTGTGTTGCTATTTAGCCAATACTGTGTTTATGGTACATCACTATTGTGAGTCTTTTTCTCCTGGGATTAATATACCATCTATGCCAATCGGGAGGATCCTCATCCCTGATGTCGGTGGCTGTTCCAGTGTAAAGACCCTGGCTGGGATTCAGCCGCAAGCCTAACATGCTTGCCTTCTGGTAAGCGTATATCTCATTAGGTGTTTTCACCGGTGGTGGTTAAGTTTTTTTGGTTTCACTGCATTATTTCTTCACTATTAATATTCCAAGCATTTTGAGGACTCTGGAACCTTTGGACTCTATTGCTTGGTCTTATTAAATATTTAGGATTTTGATTATCATTTTCAATTTTTCACTTATCAGCGCAACTATAATCTTTTTTCTTATATATGCTTCCTGTCTGTGTTAAAGCCAATCAGCCAAGAGGCAGCATATATGTGTATGGCCAGTGAGAAGAGGTTTGGAATGGTATACATAAGTGTACTGTTGTATAGAACTGAACTTTGGAGGAAGAAAACTGCATTATTGTAACTGCTGATTACTCTGCATAAACTAGCTAAAAGGAGAAGTTGTTTGCCTGTTCCCTTTAAATCTCTGTCGCCTGTTTACCTCCATTTACATATACATATTTGCCTATGCTAACCTTCATAGAGTACTAGGTAAGTGAACACAGGGAGATATGTATTTGCATAATGAAACATGTTTATCATTTTTATTTCCTATACAAAATTTAAAAAAATGGGGTCTGTTTGAGATGCTATATGTGTGTGTCGGTTTTCACCATCTGAGGTTTTGGAGACTCACATTTACTTTACTTACGCAAAGTAATTTCAATTATCTTCAGCTTATCTATCTATAGGAATCCTGCTACTCCTGCTAACTAAGTTATCATGGCTTTTTGGTCAATATGTGAAGAGTAGGACGGCACTACTCTACATAATGAAAAATCTCTCACCATTAGCCAAGATAGGCTGAAAGAAAAGCGATAAAAGGTTTATAGCAAACATATTTTAATATATAGGCTTGGGCTCCCTCTGCTGGTCACTGAACTCATGTGCAAACATTGCTTATTCATTTTAGAATAGTTCAGTAACTCAAAAATTACATTTTGGGTTACTGCAGTCAAGAAAAAGATGACATTTTATCACACCTTTGCGCCAAGCTAGTGTAGGCTTCAAGGTGGTGAGGAGACAATATAAAGCCTCTTCACCACGTGTTAAATACTATTTGGAGACCTTTTCAGAGAGCAAAGCTAGCATGAAAGAGCCCTTACTAAATGTTTTGCTTACAACAATTTTAGTTTAAATCAGCTAAACATAAAACTTGCATCAACACAAAAGCATACCTCCCAACTTTCTGAGATGGGAATGAGGGACACCTACTAGTAGAAATATAAATACATAGGACATGCTCCCTATCACGACCCCTTAAAGGAGAATTAACCCCCCCAAAAAAAGACCTTAGACACAGTCTTTTTTTTACCACTATTATTCTTGTATATTGGCTTAGCACTGGGAAACACTTTTTGAAAGTTAAATATTGTATTTTATATACATCTATATAGATTAGACCAAAATGAGGGACAAATGAGGAGGAAAGAGGTGCTCGAAATCAGGGACAGTTCCTCGAAATCAGGGGCAGTTGGGAGCTATGCAAAAGCTGTGCAAAGTCTTACAGTTTGTTTTCTTTTTAAAGCAACTGCAGCAGAGTTCTCTCTGCAGAGGTCCAACATATCCCCTGCTGCACCAGTCCCATAGCTTCTCAATCATCAGGGACATCTTGCTCTGACCCAAAGGGAGCATGTTGGACCTCTGCAGAGAGACTGCTGCTCGACTGCAGCAATAGCAGTTCTGTGCCTCTCCTTTCACTGTTGTGAAGTTATCCTGACTTCCTCATTTACTGTATTTCCCCCTTTCAGCTAGTCTGTGTACAAAACATTCACAAAATTCTAATCCCCTGCTTTTCTCAGACATCTGCACGGAAGATGCAAACAGTAATCAAAAGGAGTTTTATTTTGATGAGATGCAGAATTTGCGAAGTTGAATCGATTTCCATACAGTTAAAGAAGAAGAATTATCACTACAAATGAAAATTTATTTTTGAATTCTCCAGAGGACCTAGTTACGGCAGTCTGCAACCCGTCAATGGCGACCTACCCATCAACTGCCTACAGGTGATATGTAGCTCGCAAAAACAACCCAGTGTTACTGACCGGGACTGGTGCAAGTGCACGCTCACCCAATCCTAGGCTGTAGAGAATAGCTCGGGAGGGTTCAGGTTCTTCTCCTAAGACACCTGATCTCTTCCACTTCCGCACTCATCCCAACCAGCCCTCCTCCTCAATCCCCCTGACCCAATGCCTCTAATGACAGCGAGCCGGGGATCTTTTTCACAATTAAAGAAAGATTAGGCAATTTCAAATGCCCTACCTACTACTTACACTGGGCAGAAATCAGAGCAGATCATCTCTCAAAGGTTGCCTACCCCTGACCTAGTACGTGGAGCACTTGGTCCCATTCCAATAGTGCTTTGGTTGCTGAGCAGCATAGTTGGACAGTCTGTCCTCTTCCCTACCATCGCTGTCTGACTATATTGCAAGCAAGAAGATGGATTTTGTGCATGATAGCATATCTGGCAGCAGGAACACTCTGGAGAAAAGCACCACCAAAGCAGGTAAAAGGGCTTCTGTGTATGAACCTAGCACTACACTTGCCTGTAACAAAAAAAAGTGCATGAGCAGCAATGGGACTTGTAATTCCTCACAACACTGCTCCTTCCCCTTCATCTGTCAGAAAAGGCATATGGGAATGACATTGGACCTGGAGGCTAGGTTATCAGTATGAAGCCAGTACAGGACATGTAGACAGGTGCAGTCTATTTTTTACACTGTAGGTGGCATTAGACTGCAGTGACATTGCAGTTGGAGGGGAAGTCAAGAGGAACATTGTTCTTCTATGCATTCCTGGGGAAGCTATACAATTAGATATTGCTGCCCCATGTGACTCTGACAGCCATATTGGGTCAGGCCAAGCCAATTTAATGCCTGCCTCCCAGGCTTGACATGCTTTTCGCATGTGGCTAGTGTAGGGACAGGTCACCCATCAGACAGAGACAGTATATAGTGGCAGGGAGAAGTTCCAGATAAGTAGGTAAGGATAAGGACACACCAACCTTCATGGACACCTCCCCCTTTGGTCATGGATCGGCCAGGCTGCATTCTGCCCCTCAAGACAGACGCTGTTTTTTTAGCATGTCTGAATGCAGAAGCAGGTACCATCATGGCACCACTAGGATTGGCTCTGGCTCTGGTTACCACGGCTGAGTGGAAGGAGAGATTTGAAAGTGTTGCACACATGAATAAGGTTCCCACAAGCGTATTGCAGCTGGACATTCCCTTTTGGGAATACCCTCTACCGCAACAAAGACTGCTTCATCAAGTGCTTGTAAAGTATCTACTGTTTTTTGCCACCAGCCTGGTAGACTATGGCTACACTGATGCCATTGATTACCCAATCTATATGGGGGTTGCTCCACCTATTCTGGTGCAATAGTGTCATATTCACCAAGTTTCATGTCAGGGGGGTCAAGGACTCGTACTTCTCCACCCATGACTTGTGAATTGGCTACTGGCAAGTCCCAGTGAGAAATCAAGATTGCAGCAAGACTGCCTTTGTCACACCACAGGGACTGTTACCATTTAACCATATGCCATTTGGGCTGAGTAATGTCCCAAGCATGTTTCAATGCTTGATAGATAGATACTTGGGGGTCTTGAACTTTGAGACTGTGCTAGTCTACTTGGATGATATAATTTTCTCCAAGACCTTTGAGGATCATATCAAGCATACCAATCTCATAAAGAGATGTTTACATCGCAACCTGCTGAGACCCTGTGTGCTAAGTGGCAACCGTTCTGCCAAACTGTAACAGCACTGGTGAACGGAGTGAACCACAACTGCGGTTAGCAAGGATTTAAATGCACTTCTTTATGTAACAACTCAGTATTGGGCCCCAGGCGTCACTCCACACAAACAGGAGTTTGGGGGATCTCTACATCATCTCTCTGTCACATAAAGAAAGGCGTTGAGCTACTAAGCATGGACGCATTACAACATGCGACCAGAGCTTAGCGTTTAAAATTATATATATAATTTGGAGATTCCAATACACCTCTATATGCAAGTGATTATCAGTACGGGACCCCAGGCGTCACTCCACACAAACAGGAGTTTGGGGGTTCTCTACATCATATCACTTAAACATACATGGATGTATTAGGCCACTAAGGGAGTTGGTATGAAATACCATCAACCCTTAGCATAGAAAAGTTAGCGAGAACATGTTCAACAACTTAGGACAGTGCCTATAAGCATTTTATACTTATGTCAAGCATGTAGTAAATATGAGTTGTAGTAACAACTAATAGTTGCGTATGAGAGGCAATATAGCTCAGGTACTTTGAGAGTACACGTAGTAATTAGGAGTTGTAGGGACAACTATCTGTTTTCGCCACTGTAGGTGGCGCTTGGCCTCAGCAGTCACATTTTGTATTTAGTGGTTTTGTTGAAGGGCAGGGTTGCTTTAAAGTAGTTTTACACCCTCAGCATTTTTAGGCCTAACCCATTGAGCACACCAAAATAAGCATTCCCCAGTTTGGTTAAAATTCTTAGCCCCAGCGCTTGTAATTTACAACTTTCAATGCTGCTGGCTTCTGCCTTCTCTTAGTGCTGCTTTCCTGAACTTCCGGTCTTCATAAGAATAGGGTAAACAATGGACAGTGCAGTCTACAGTCAGTCTAATAGCTTGGAGAAGGAAGAGGAGGAGAGAGGAGCAGAGGAGTGTCCTGCCATTCTAGGATTTGGGGCTGTGTTTGTTTCTATTGATGTTCACAGTGTATGGAGACACAACTCTAGTCCCTTCATGCAAGGGTGGCTCCATAGGATACTGCAAGAGAAGGAAGCCACCCTGAAATAGGGAGACTGGGGCAGCATTTATAGCACCAACAGTGCAGGATGAAAAAGCTCAGTAAGGCTCTGTGCACACTGGAGCTGAGAAACTGCAGTTTATTGGAGCTTGGGCTTTTTTTCAAAGCCTATAAACTCCACTCTATGTTAGCCTATGTGTCCATGCACACATGGACATTTTACAGCTTTAATGAGCAGTGGACTTTATGGGCTTTTTTCTGAACGCCAGAAAATCACGATCAAAGTGCAGTTTTTTGGCGTCAAAAAACGCAAAAAATACCAAAAATGCTAATAAACGCTCAAAAACGCATCTCGCCAGCGTTTTTTTGCGTTTTTTCATCCATTGAAAAAAGCTAAAAAAAAAAAAAGATAAAAAAACGCTAACACTGAAAAACGCTAAAAAACTCTATTGCAAAAACTTAATTTTTTTTTTTGAAAGGCTCTCTGCAAAACTACTGGCGTTTTTATAGTTTTTTTTAGCGTCCAGTGTGCATGGAGCCTTAGTGATTAAATCAGATGCCGAAGGTGCTTACAAAAACCAAGGGTTTATTATCACTTTAACGTCTGTGGGTATACACCCTGCTGATAGCAGAATTGAAGCAATTCAAAACATACCAACACCAAAGGACAAAT
Organism: Rana temporaria; assembly: GCF_905171775.1. NCBI lineage: Eukaryota > Metazoa > Chordata > Amphibia > Anura > Ranidae > Rana > Rana temporaria. Next base: position 298,451,233 of record NC_053492.1, read on the forward strand.
GGATCGAATGCACTTATTAGACATAACAAGCTACCCACTGAGCTGATTTGTTTCCATTAGACACATTTGGCATGTAGTTGGCAGAACTATTATTGTGGGTCAATGACAGGCTTGAAATATTAAAGCACTGGCTGTCATAATAACACAGACCTGGAACATTCCTAAAGAAGCCATCAAACACTATTAGATTGGCTAACAAAGTAAATTAATGTTTTACTGCAAATGGAAACCATACCTCTTACTGATTTTCAATAAAGATATTAAATAAAAAATGTTTACAATCATTTTAAGTATAATCATTATTCAGAATCTATAAACCTGGTATAGGTTTTGTTATTTCCAATTCTGCCTGTGCATTTTCATCTTCTGGTTTTGTAATAAATCACGAAAATACACTTTAACTCCTGATGTTAGGTAAACACAGTTATCTTATCTTATTGAGCGCCATATACCAGATGACAAGCCAGTTATTGCTAAACGTCTGCAAATCATCAATCTGCATAAGTGGTTAATGAAAGCAAATACTTCCCTAAATTCACTGGAGTTCACTGTAAATATTAGTGGCGTTCTTCCTACATTTTGTCAGGGCTGGTTTAGACATAAATGGGTTCAGGACAAAGGATCACACTAGTGAGTTAGTAGTCAAACACGAAAAGAGCAGTGGAAAATATGCTTTCATTTGTAATTTTGGATAGGAAATAGCAAATCTCTGTTGAAGAATGGCAGGTCCTCTTAAATATGAGATCTGGGGTTAAAAAGACCTCAGATCTCATATTTAGACTTAAATGCAATAAAAAACAAAAAAAAAAAGTTGTCATTTATTAAAAAAATGGCCCTTTAAGAGCTATGGGCGGAAGTGACGTTTTGACAACGCTTCCGCCCTGCTATGGTATGGAGACGGGTGGGGGCCATCTTCCCTTCACTCGTCTCCATATCCAGCCACAGGAAGCAACCGATCTCCCCTGCCGCTGTCGACGGCTCTGGTAAGCAGCGGAGGGCACAGGAGATCTCGTGGCGAATCCTCCGCAGAGACCACTATTATCGTAAGCTGGACCCTTGCCTGAAGACGAGGATACCTGAGTTATGACAGCTAGCTGCTGCCATAAGGTCCGGTTCACACTGTTGCGAATTCTATTGCGAATTTGAGCTGTTGCGATCACTCAAATTCGCAAGTCATTTAAATAACATTGTTTTCCATTAGTGGCGTTCACATCAGTGGGTTGCGAATCTAAGCTGCGAGCAAACAGGGTCCTGTGCGAGTTTGATCCATGTGCGATGTGAATTCAGCTCCATAGACTTCAATATAACTCGCAATTAAAGCACAATTGTACATTCACATCAATTTTTTATTTTTTTGCTTCCCCCTCCTACTCCTCACATCCATTCCTCCTAACAGTCCCTCCCTTCCTCTCGCTACCTCACTTCCTGTTTTTTTTCCATGTGCTGTGCTGGTCAGTCATATTTCATGCCAAAATGCCCAGCAGTCGCAGGAAGACTGGCATTGAAAATGAGGATCTTATAAGGCTGGTCCAACAAAAACAGTACCTCTGGGACAGCACAGCAGGGACCCACGTCACAAAGATTCTGGAAAGAAGAACACAGGATGGCAAGAGATTGTGAACATCCTGTTTCCGGAGTTGGACAGCCTCACACCCACTGTCCAGAAAGACCTGCGTAAGTATAACTGCCCCTCTATACTCTGATAGGGTATGGTTAATGTTAGGATTAGGGTTCAGATTAGGGTTATCTTGGTTACAATGAGTGTTAGGGTTAGGGTTTGGATTCGGGTTAGCTTGGTTACAATGAGTGTTAGGGTTAGCTTGGTTACAATGAGTGTTAGGGTTAGGGTTCAGATTAGGGTTAGCTTGGTTACAATGAAAGTTAGGGTTAGGGTTCGGATTAGGATTAGCTTGGTTACAATTAGTGTTAGGGTTAGCTTGGTTAGGGTTAGGGTTATGAGTGTTAGGGTGAGCTTGGTGTGTAAGGGTTAGCTTGGTTACAATGAGTGTTAGGGTTAAGGTTCAGATTAGGGTTAGCTTGGTAACAATGAGTGTTAGGGTTCAGATTAGGGTTAGCTTGGTTACAATAAGTGTTAGGGTTAGGGTTCAGATAAGGGTTAGCTTGGTAACAATGAGTGTTATGGTTAGGGTTCAGATTAGGGTTAGGGTTAGCTTGGTTACAATGAGTGTTAGGGTTAGCTTGGTTACAATGGGTGTTAGGGTTAGGGTTTGGATTAGGGTTAGCTTGGTTACAATGAGTGTTATGGTACGGATTAGGGTTAGGGTTAGCTTGGTAACAATAAGTGTTAGGGTTCGGATTAGGGTTAGCTTGGTTACAATGAGTGTTAGGGTTCAGATTAGGGTTCGGGTTAGCTTGGTTACAAGGAGTGTTAGTGTTAGAGTTTTGATTAAGGTTAGCTTGGTAACAATGAGTGTTAGGGTTAGGGTTTGAATTAGGGTTAGGGTTAGCTTGGTTACAATGAGTGTTTGGGTTAGGGTTCGGATTAGGGTTAGCTTGGTTACAATGAGTGTTAGGGTTAGGGTTCAGATTAGGGTTAGGATTAGATTGGTTACAATTATCGTTAGGTTTGGGATTCTGGTTAGTGTTAGGGTTAATTTTAAGGTTAGGGTTATGTTAGCTTGCTTATGGTTAGGCTTATCTGTATTAGTGATATGGTGTAAGAAGATATATATGTACACAAACATACACACACACCCTGTAAAATAATAACAATAGTACACACACTTGAACAGTAGCAAATGTAATTCTTTATTTTAACCAATGAAAATTGACACCATGTAGTATGTTCAGCAGAGTACAGTGTTTTACCCTTTTAAGCCTCAATTGCATCTAGCTGCCATGACAGCTGCCTATTTTCTGACATAAAGTACTCTGCGAAATCCTGTCAAACATTTCGGTTCAGGTTAGAGATAGTGGGGGAGGGATACAGGTGTAAGGGAGGAATGGAGGAATGGGGAGAAAGAAGGAATTTTACTCACCTGTCCACTGACATACGAGTGTAGTTAAAAAATGTATCATTATGTGCATGTAGATCATTATAGATGATCCTAAACTGGCCTCTTTCCTCCCTATTTGCAATTGCAGGGTGGACCCAGTATCTTCTACTTGGCAGCATCATCCTCCTCCTCAACCTGGCTTTTTTCTTTTAAATCATGACTACAGCTGTAGCAGTTACTACTGCTGCCATAACCAAAGGCAAAGAATGGTAATACATACTGAAACACATGCTCTTCTCTACACACTCCACAAAAACCAGGAAGAGAACAGCTCTTTTTACATCAGCAGAAACACTGGGCTCTATTGGCCAGACATAAAATCATGATCGCCTCCCAATTTGACTACCAATTTGCAATAATTGCCGTAGAATCACAGTAGATTCGCAAGAACACATAAAGAATTCACACTGAAAATTCGAATTGCAATTGATCAAATTCGCGGAAAATTCGCACCGCAGCAGTGTGAACCAGCCCAAACAGACATATCCCTCTTCAAAGTGCCGACGTATTAAGTAATGCGGTGGTCCGGAAGTGGTTAAGCTGTCCAGGTAGAAATTTGTTAAAAAACATTTGATTTTGGAAAATTCTAACAGTAAATGCAGTTTTCGTTCAGAAAATTCCATTCATTCCAAAACTGAATGTTAAGTACTTTTGAAGAACATTTTTCAAGTCTTTGATGGGATTATTGAATGCCACGATTTTTCATGCAAATGCAAATCTGACAGCATGTGACCATTTTTAAAGTAGCCTGATCACCACAGAGGCACATATAAGCTAATTACATCTTTTAAAAGAAAATAATTTATATCCACCTTTCCAACGGTCCATGTCTTCATACTCTGGTACTTTGCTGCAGGTATTTAACACTTCTGGGTGAGTGAACACCTGCTCCCCCTGTCACATGCTGTGGTTTGTAGCTCTGCCCTCATGAGGGCCGCTGGTAGAATCTATACCCCACCGGTTGCCCTGACTCTGCAAGATCTCTGACACCCTGGGTTCAGTCATTTTTATCCATTGACACCAATAACAAGAAACTTACACAATGCCAGTGCAGCCGTTAAAGTTTGTTTACTGTGGTAAAAGTGACACATAAAATTGGATAACATAAAACTGTTGGTCATAAAGATACCTTATCTGAAACCAATATAGCACTAATATGAAACACAGTTTTGCAATTTTGAGATTTATGTTGGTAAAGTAAAATGCAAAGAACACATAGGTAGATTCACAAAGAGTTAGGCCGGCTTATCTACAGATAAGCCGACCTAACTCTGAATCTAAGCCGACCTATGTTTAAGTGTATTCTCTAACAGAGATACACTTAAGCATATCTAAGATAGGACGGCTTGCGCCGTCCTATCTTAGATTGCTGGCCTAGATTATGTAAATGAGCATTTACGACGATTCCCGAACGAACGCGAGCCCGCCGCAGTCGATTAACGTTGTTTCCGTAAGCGATAGGCCGCCTAAAGTTATTCCACCTATGAGGAATAGGTGGAATAACAATGTTAAGTATGGCCGCCGTTCCCGCCGCGAGGTTCGAATTTTTTACGTTGTTTGCGCAAGTCGTCCGCAAATCGGGATTTACCTCGTTTACGTACACGTCAAAATCAATAGGCCCGTACGACCTACTTAGCCGCAATGCGCACTGGGAAATGTAGTCGCCCGGCGCATGCGCAGTGTCAAAAAACGTCAAAAAACGTGAGGTCAAGCCTCATTTCCATACAACACGCCCCCCTCCAAAAAATTTGAATTAGGCGCGCTTACGCCAGCTCGTTTTAGGTTACGCCGCCGAAAATTAGCAGGTAAGTGGTTTGAGAATCACTACTAGCCTAACTAATTTACGGCGGTGTAGCCTAAAAAGACTAGGCTAGGTCGCCCTAAAGTTAGGCGTCCCTACGTGAATCTACCAAACAGTGTGGTTAAATACAATCAAACCTTATTTACCATCCCTGAAACCTATGTGAACAGGCAGCAGAAAGGTAGGGGACTAGCACTTTATGTTTTAGGTCAGACCACTCCTACTGGGCTGCTATAGGTGAAGCAAACAGTAGCTAGCTATAGTGTCTGACCACCTGCATTGGGGTAGATGTGACAACAGGGATGTGAGCAAAGCACAGATGTCTGCATACAGTGTCTATGGGAGTGAATGAACCTGCATCCAGTAGCACTACAAGTATCATATATTTGGGCAGAGACAAGGATGTCTATATGCTGTGTCTATAGGATTAACTGGGCAGGTGCCCACTCACCGACAGTGTAACAAAAGTTGCTGGTAACAATGCAGATGATGATGGTTCTTTCAGCATATCCCTCTGGGTCTTGACTCAGGGGATGGCGTCTGACCTCCGTCACACCACGCCGTAGCCCACCTGGATCTAAAGTGCAGGTAGCGCGATGGATCAGGAACAACCTCCGTACTGCTGTAGATAGGAAGCGATGCTGTCTCTCTGGATGCCGATGTATAACTCTCACCTATGTAGGCCGCAACTCAGCTGCAGCTTGCAGTGCCACAAAGTTCCTGCTGGAAAAATCCAGGCAGGGGTTCCAAGAGGGCGATCTAGGCCTCAACCAGCCCCTTTATATCCTCTCTCAGCAGTCTGTTCTTCTCTCACAGCCATCTGGTGGTTGTAGTTCAGGCCAGTCCTGCTGGAATTGAAACCCCAGCATTCGGATCCACACATCCCACGATGCTTTGCTCTGCTCTGTCTTTAGGAAACATGGAGTCTAAGCCAACACTTGAGGGACACAGCTCCACATCAACAGAACTTCATACTGTCCCTGAATTGCAGGCAACAATAGCCAGCTCCTAGCTACAGGTTTCTCTCACCAGTCTCTACAAGACATACAAGCTGGGGAGAAGAGCCTCAATGTGCAGTAGGTATTTGCCACACCTGGTAGTATAGAATATTTGCAGTGACCAGGGAGAAGCAAAGCATGGGAGTTTAACCGGACCATCCCATGCACATATACAACGGTGGGGCGGCCTCTCTATGCTAAGTCCATACCAATGCTTTATGACCAGGACCTGCTGCCCAGCTTAGTAAATCACAGTGCATAGCTCTGTGTTTATGAACAACACACGGTTCTGTATTGTACACGGAGCAGAGATGTGGCTGTTTTCTCCCCTGCAAAGCAGGGAGAAAAATCAGCCACACCTATTAGTAAAAGCAGCACATATTGCACACATTATACTTGATATGCATACAGTTAACTCCTTCATTGTCCCAAGATGTTAACTTCTTCCCAACCAGTGTCAGTAGTACAGTGACAGTGTATAGTATTAGCACTGATCACATTATTAGTGTTACTGGTGATGTCAGTGGCAGTTAGTCAGTTCCCACCCAGTGTCAGTTGGTGTCACATTTCCTGCTACAGTCCTAAGTTACTGATCACCCCCATCACTAGTATAATAAATAAAAAAAATCCAGGATATATGACATAGTTTGTAGATGCTATAACTTTCATGCAAACTAATCAATATACACGTATTGGGATTTTGTTTTAACAAAGACATGCAGCAGAATACATTTTTTTTTATTATTGGATTTGTTTTATAGCAGATTTTTTCCCCCCAACATTTTCCTTTTGTTAAAAAATGTATATAATAAAAATTAAAAAGCCCAGTGGTGTTTAAATACCGCCAAAAGAAAGCTCTATCTGTGTGAAAAAAATATGATATAAATTTAGATTGAGTACCACATTGCATGACCGCGGAATTTCCAGTTAAAGTAGCGCAGTACTAAATATAACAAATGGTTTAAAACCTTCCAGAGCTGAAGTGATTAAAAACTGAGGGGCAGATCCACAGACAGAGTACGCCGGCGTATCTACTGATACGCCGGCGTACTTTCAAATTACCCGCGTCGTATCTTTAGTTTGAATCCTCAAACCAAGATACAACGGCATCTTGGTTCGATCCGACAGGCGTACGGCTTCGTACGCCTTCGGATCGTAGATGCAATACTTCGGTGCCCGCTGGGTGGAGTTCTCGTCGTTTTCCGCGTCAGGTATGGAAATTAGCTATTTCCGTCGATCCACGAACGTACGCGCGGCCGTTGCATTTTCTTACGTCGTCTGTAGTCGGCTTTTTCCGGCGTATAGTTAAAGCTGGTATTTTGCGGCGTATAGTTAGATTTGCCATGTTAAGTATGGCCGTCGTTCCCGCGTTTCATTTGAATTTTTTATTTTTTTTGCGTAAGTCGTCCGTGAATAGGGATGGACGTAACTCACGTATAAGTTTAAAAAATTACGCACGGCGGGAAATTTCGGGACGACGCATGCGCAGTTCATTCGGCGCAGGGACGCGCTTCATTTAAATGAATCACGCCCCCTAATCGCAGATTTGAATTTCGCCGCCAGAGATACGCTACACCGCCTTAACTTGCGGCGCAAATTCTTTGAGGATTCAAAGCAGCCCAAAGTTAGTTACAGCGGCGTAGCGTATCTCACATACGCTGTGCCAATCTAAATCTCTGTGGATCTGGCCCTAAGTATGACCAAAGCTTTTTTCACTTGCAGTATTTCTTATTTACTGACTTAAAATAGGAAATATTTAAAAATTTTATTTTGTATCCTGCCCTTATATACTCAGGGCTCAAAATTTCAAGCCCTGAGCTACTAGCCAGGCCTCAAGAGTTACTCGCCACCAGTTGCCCCACCTAATTCATACACTGCTCCGTGCCTAATTGCACCCCTAAACACGCCCTCGTAGATTATCTCATGGAATGACACTGTTAAATGTTTTATGCAGAATAAAGTTACACAATTAAATATTACCAAAAACAACTTTAACAAAATGGGACAGGGCACTGGGGACAGACCAGAGGGACAGGGCACTGGGGGCAGACCAGAGGGACAGGGCACTAGAACTGGATCTCTTCCCCATTCTCTTGCTGTCTCCTCTGCAACTCCCATCCATCCATCCTCTCTCTCCCTCTCCTATTCATCTCATCATCAGGAGCCTGTGTGTGCGGCTCCACGCTTGCATGTCCCCACTTCCCCCTTTTATTCAGGCTGGCAGTGAGGAGAGGAGCTGCAGCACAGCAGGAGGGAGTAAAATCCAGCGCTGAGATCCACACAACTGCACAGCCATTGACACCATAGCACAGCGCACATTGACACCGCACAGCACACATTGAGACCAGTCTGCTTCCGAGCATGTACCTTTCCTCTTCGGCCGCCAATCGCATCGGGGCTCTAAGTGTAGGCACAGATTGAAGGGACATTGGTCATGCAGCCCTGTCATCACTCGCCCCCAGCTTAAATCCACTCGCCAAATGCTAGCAGGCGAGTGGAAATTTTGAGGGCTGATATACTGTATACAATTCATAACACATTCTTTTTGAAATGACATTGTTTCTGTTGAACTAAAATATAGCTTTTTTAAGTTTTTACTCGAGTGGAGATTGATTAGAACTAGTCGTGTTCTTGCTGTCTGTGTCCCCGTTAGGGATTTTCACTCTCTTTATTTGTCTTGTTTACCATTATCACTGAAAGCAATAAAAATGGAAGGGAATAGAAGGTAAATATTCCAATGGAGACATTAGTTCTAGTGATCCCGAATACAACAAGGGAATCTCTCACTTTGGAGGAATTTCCTCTTACATCCTGTTTTGGCTATGGGACAGGAAGTGAAAGGAAATCTCCACAATGAGACACAGAAGGCAAAAAAAACTGCCAAGAATTATAACTCTCCATTACGCTATCCAAAATGAAAAAATAAATAAAGTTTTGCCTTTAGTTCTTAAGAGCTGGAGGACCTGAAAGTTAAAGTATACAAATGTATTTATCAGTGTGAAAAGTCTTACCTTTGACATATTTGAAATGAAAATGATATAAGATAATTTCTGCTCTCTCTCTTTAGGATTGTTGATGTATAATAACGGTGGAACAGTAGACATGTATACCACTATGGAGTTTGCAGAGGGAGAAAGGATGACATCTGGAACACTTATATTCGCTAAAAGACAAAAAACATATATATAAAATTTAGCACCTAGTTAATTTTATCTCAATTTTTTTTTTCAAGGCAGTCACGTAGAGATAATCCCACTGATTGAGAGATTGTCCATGAACAGTTAAGTCTTTTAGGAGGTATGGAATTAGATACTGGTTATGCACTGTCTCAATATTTATATATTTCTGTCTATCTCTCTCTCTCTCTCTCTCTCTCTCTCTCTCTCTCTCTCTCTCTCTCTCTCTCTATCTATCTATCTATCTATCTATCTATCTATATATATATATATATATATATATATATATATATATAAATCTTAGATGTGGTGGCTTCATTCCTTTTTCTGCTGTAACTAAAACGTGTTAGCTGGGGTTCGGTTTTAATTTGTCAGTCAAGTCAGTCGAGTCCATGTAAATCTTGCAGTACATATAACACCACCTTCTCCCCAGACTGACAAGGCTGCTGTCTGAAGGTGTCTCTGCTGCTTCTCTATCCAGAGTGGAGACACCCTAAGTGCCGGTTCACACAGGAGCAGTACGACTTGCCGCGCGACTCGGCAAGGCAATCTGCACACGACTTCAGAGGCGACTTGCAAAATGACTTCTGTATTGAAGTGAATGCAAGTCGCCCTGAAGTCGTCCCAAAGTCGTGGCCGCCCACGTCGCCGCATCATCGTCGCGGCGACGGCACGGCCACGTCCCCGCATATTGTTTACGCGCGGATTTCTGTCTGATGGTGTGTACAACCATCAGACAGAAATCTCCGACCGGACATGTCTGCTGAAAACGGTTCAGCGGACTGTCCGGTCGTCTGTACGAGGCCTAACGCAAAGTCACTTGCCGGATTTAAAATATCAGTTACAGGCGGACTGAATTTTTCTAAATATAGTACTTGCCAAGGGGATACATATTTGGTAGTAAAAAAGAAAAGTTAAATAGGCCTTTTGGAAATATTTTGTTTACAAGAATATTCCATGGGTAACTAGATTACTGTGATGTGTACAGACTTCCCTAATAGACAACAAGGAAGACTGTGACATTTGCTTATTGCACATAATCATACACAGACAAAATGAACTGCTATTTATAAAGTTGTTTATTTGCTGGGCTGCTTTATTTTACTACATTTGTTATTAGATTTGATTTATTATTTACAGTAATCTCTTAACCGCTTAAGCCCCGGACCATTTTGCAGCTAAATGCCCAGGCCAGGTTTTGCGATTCGGGACTGCGTCGCTTTAACAGACAATTGCGCGGTCGTGCGACGTGGCTCCCAAACAAAATTGGTGTCCTTTTTCCCCCACAAATAGAGCTTTCTTTTGGTGGTATTTGATCACCTCTGCGGTTTTTATTTTTTGCGCTATAAACAAAAATAGAGCGACAATTTTGAAAAAAATTCAATATTTTTTACTTTTTGCTATAATAAAAATCCCCCAAAAACATATATAAATTTTTTTTTTCCCTCAGTTTAGGCCGATACATATTCTTCTACCTATTTTTGGTAAAAAAAATCGCAATAAGCGTTTATCGATTGGTTTGCGCAAGATTTATAGTGTTTACAAAATAGGGGATAGTTTTATTGCATTTTTATTAATTATTTTTTTTTTACTACTATTGGCGGCGATCAGTGATTTTTTTCGTGACTGCGACATTATGGCGGACACTTCGGACAATTTTGACACATTTTTGGGACCATTGTCATTTTCACAGCAAAAAATGCATTTAAATTGCATTGTTTGTTGTGAAAATGACAGTTGCAGTTTGGGAGTTAACCACAGGGGGCGCTGTAGGAGTTAAGGATCACTGTGTGTGTGTTTACAACTGTAGGGGGGTGTGGCTGTAGGATGGACGTCATCGATCGAGTCTCCCTATATAAGGGATCACTCGATCGATGCGCCGCCACAGTGAAGCACGGGGAAGCCGTGTTTACATACGGCTCTCCCCGTTCTTCAGCTCCGGGGAGCGATCGCGACGGAGCGGCTATAAACGAATAGCCGCGCCGTCGTCCCGGATCGCTCCCCGAGGGATCCCGCCCGCCGCACGCAGCGGAGGGGGTCCCGATCGGACCCCCCACCCGCTAGAAGGCAAGGGCGTATATATACGCCCTTCTGCCTGTCCGTGCCATTGTGCGGACGTATATAGGCGTGCGGCGGGCGTTAAGTGGTTAATGCTGCCTCTCAGAGACAAAGTGGCAAAGCTTCTCTATCATGTAACTGCTATGACTGGCTCTCACAACGGTCACATTTATATATATATATATATATATATATATATATATATATATATATATATATATATATATATATATATATATATATATATATAAATAAAATATATACTGTACATACAGTGCTGTGAAAAAGTTATTGCCCCCTCTGATACTGAATCATGAATGAACTGTGATTAACCACATTTTTTTGGAAAGCTGAGTTAAATTTCACTCGCCACCCCCAGGCCTGATTACTCCCAGACCTGTTGAATCAAGAAATCACATACATAGAAGCTGTCTGCCAAAGTGAAGCATGCTAACAGATCACAAAATGCCACACATCATGCCACAATCTAAAAAAATTCAAGAACAGATTAGAAACAGTGCAATATACATGTATCGTTCTAGAAAGGGTTTCAAAGCCATTTCTAAAGCCCCGTACACACGGCCGAGGAACTCGACGTGCCAAACACATCGAGTTCCTCGGCCAGTTCAGCCCTGAAGCCGCCGAGGAGCTCGGCGGGCCGAGAGCTCCCATAGAACAACGAGGAAATAAAGAACATGTTCTCTATTTCCTCGACGAGTTCCTCGGCGGCTCCATCGGGCCGAAAGTGTACAGACGACAGAGTTTCTCGGCAGAATCAGGCTCTGACCGAGTTTCTCGCCGAATTCTGCCGAGAAACTCTGTCGTGTGTACGAGGCCTAAGGCTTTGGAACTCCAGTAAACCATGGGAAGAGCCATTATCTACAAATGGAGATAACTTGCAACAGTGGTGAATCTTCCCAGGAGTGGCCGACCTACAAAAATTACTCCAAGAGCATGACGACGACTCCTCCAGAAGGTCATAAAAGAACCCAGGACAACATCTAAAGAACTGCAGGCCTCACTTGCCTCAGATAAGATCAGTGTTCATGATTCAACAATAAGAAAGGACTGGGCAAAAATTGCATCCATGGGAGAGTTTTCAAGGCCAAAGCCACTGCTGACCAAAAAGAACACAATGGCTCATCTCACATTTACCAAAAAACATCTTGATTATCCCCAAGACTTTTAGGCAAATATTCTGTGGACTGATGATACAAAAATTCAACTTTTTGGAAGGTGTGCGTCCCTTTACATCTGGCATAAAATGAATACAGCATTTCATAACAAGAACATCATCCCAACAGTCACACATGGTAGTGGTAGTGTGATGGTCTGGGGCTGCTTTGCAGCTTCAGGACCTGGACGACTTACCATAATTGAACTAACCATGAATTCTGAGCTCTACCAGAAAATCCTAAAGGAGAATGTCCGACCACTAGCACTTGGGTTATGCAGCAGGACAATAATCCGAAAAACAACAGAAAGTCCACCTCCAAATTTATCAAATAAAGCAAAATTTAGGTTTGGAGTGGCCTAGTCAAAATTCGGATTTAAATCCAATTGAGATGCTGTATCATGACCTTACACAGGCTGTTCATGCTGGAAAACCCTCCAAAGTGGCCGAATTAAGAAGAGTGGGCCAAATCTTCAAAGGAGATACGCAGGCGGAACTGCTGTTCAGCCTGCGTATCCCTGTGGCTATCTTTGGAAACGATCCTCAGAAGGATTTTTCCAAAGATAGGCATAAGATCCGACATCTGTAATAGACTTACACTGTCGGATCTTAGGATGCAGTACCGCATCCGCCGCTGGGGGCATTTCGAGTCGAAATGCCGCTTTGCGTATGCAAATGAGTACTTAGGCAGATCCACAAAGCTTTTTAGCTTTGTGTTTTCTGCGTAAGTTACGTTTTGCATGCGTAAAATTAGGGATGCTTTTACAAGGCCTAAACTGTAAAAACAAACCTTTTTTTCGATCGCCGCGTTTTTTTTAAAATTTCGAATTTTTTTTCCCGGTGCGTATTTTTTTTTTTACCCGACACAACTTTATTGTCCCGTCGCGATCCACAAAGCCCGGCGTACAGTACGCTCGCGCGATGCACGTCGGGAAAAATGACGTCACACGCATGTGCCGAACGTCCGGCGAGGGAGCGCGCCTCATTTAAATAGGAATCGCCCCCTCGATCAGACGACCGCCTTGCGACGGAGGCACTTAAGTTACACGGCGTGTAATTTCTAGGTAAGTGCTTTGTGGATCAGGCACTTAGGTAGAAATTTAACGCCTGTGTAACTTAACTGCTGAAAGTTAAGTTAGGCAGCTTTTTTGAGGATTTGGCCCAGTATGCCAAACTTGCTCCACAGCAATGTGAAAGACTCCATGCCAGTTATTAGCTTTTTTGCCTTAATAAATTAAACTATCATTAGAAAACTGCATTTTGTATTTACCTTATCTTTGTGTAATAATAAAATTTGTTTGATTATCTGGGTCATTTAAGTGTGACAAATATGCAAAAAAGGACTATGCTTTGCCTGCATGCTTTTCTTCTTCCTCTGGTGTTTTTTTCTCAAAGTTATATTCCACAGGAAGCAAAAGATACATTTATTCAACTTACTGTTACGTATGGGCACAAACCACTTGCTCTTTGCCGAAGTCACATTCCCTGTTGCATTTGTCTTTACTATTGCCCTCATCTTTTCCTTAGCATTCTCTAATGTTTCTTTAGTCATATCACAGAAGTTCTGTGTTCCCCGACAATCTGCCTTATTTGTCCATGCCTCGTCTCCATATCTATAATTTGAAAACAAAGACATATTTGTATTTCCTAAATAAACAATATATGGTGCATCGCTAAATAAATGAAAAAAGTGCAATAAAAATAAAAGTGGATAAGTGATCACAAGAGTGCAAGATGCTCACCAGAACATAGATCAAAGGAATATGCAAATTATGTAGTTACGCCGATTCCGAAACGTACGTCCGCCCGGCGCAATTTTTTACGTCGTTTACGTTAGGCTTTTTCCAGCGTAAAGTCACCCCTGGGTCTATGAGGCGTACGCAATGTTAAGTATGGACGTCGTTCCTGCGTCGAATTTTGAAAATTTTACGTAGTTTGCGTAAGTCGTTCGCGAATAGGGCTGTACGTAAGTTACGTTCACGTCGAAAGCATTGACGATTTGCACTGGAATTTCGAGCATGCGCAATGGGATTCTTTCACGAACCACGCATGCGCCGTTCGTAAAAAACGTCAAATACGTGGGGTCACACCAAATTTGAGTAAAACACGCCCACATCATCCCCATTTGAATTACGCGGGCTTACGCCGGACCACATAAAAATAAAATAATAATTAAATTATATTTCAATTATATTAAATAGAAACAACCCCGATGAAATGCAAAGGTTACATGAAATGCATGTGCAATAATTACATGAAAAATACATAAAAAATACATGCAAAATATAAAAAAATATATATATAAGAAATATATATATAAAAGGAATTGGGAAAAATGCCAAAATTTGACGCGGGAACGACGTCCATACTTAACATTGGTAGGCCGCATCTACGCCTCATATAGCAGGGGTAACTTTATGCCGAGAAAAGCCTAACGTAAACGGCGTATCTGTACTGCGTCGGCCGGGCGTACGTTCGTGAATTCACGTATCTTGCTCATTTGCGTATTCAACGCTGTAAACAACGGAAGCGCCACCTAGCGGCCAGCGTAAATATGCAGCCTAAGATACGACTGTGTAAGAGACTTACGCCGGTCGGATCTTAGGGAAATCTATGCGTAACTGATTCTATGAATCAGTCGCATAGATACGAAGGCTCAGACTCAGAGATACGACGGTGTATCTGGAGATACACCGTTGTATCTCCTACGAGAATCTGGGCCTAAGATACGATGGTGTAAGACACTTACGCCGGTTGGATCTTAGGGAAATCTATGCGTAACTGATTCTATGAATCAGTCGCATAGATACGACCCCGCAACTCAGAGTTACGACGGCGTATCCAGAGGTACGCCGTCGTAACTCTGTTGTGAATCCGAGCCATGGACTTTTTGAGTTAATTGTTTATTATTAGTCTTCATATGTGACACATGTTTTTATTATTAATTTATTCCATTCATGAATTTTTTGCACTATATTTAATTATTTAATTATTTTTTCACTTGAGTATATATATATATTTTTTTCACTTTTACATTCACGTGCACATACACATTCATGAATTATACAGAAGGCGCCACCACCTACTAATCCCCTCTCTCACTTGGAATTCCATCCTAATGTAGTGTATGGCAGAATGCATGCCCTGGTGACAGGAAGGGGACTTCCAATAGGCCAAACGAAAATTCAGGATTACCCAGAACCATGTAACATGGAGAAGGGGTCGAGGAGATACTATAAGTGTGAAAGGCCATAGAGCACATCCACCATGATTTTGCACACAGAAGCCCCAATCCTATTCTTTTGGGATCCCCCGCCATTGCTTCTGTCTCCTCCCCCCTGACTAGTGTCCCCATAACAAGCCACTGGGTGCAGCGCAGCAAATTTTGTTTGCCGCCAGACCGGTTATGTCCTGGGAGAAAGGATGGTGATTGTTCCATCGGACACGCTGCCTGATGTGCCCACAAACTATTATTTTGATTGTAATATAATACTAGTAGAGTAGAGAGTGGCTTACTTTGTTCCTATCATGTCCCCCATTGCTGCTGAATGCTCCCCTGCACTCACACAGGGATCCATGTTGGTCAGATGTAAATATATTAGGGTGAACCTCCTCTTTAAAGTGTTAAAAATTCGAAATAATTAAGGTTGAATCTGTCATTGAAGGCTTATGGTGTCTGTCGAATGATCTAAGAAGATTCAACAGAGCAGCTAAACTGTACGACGCCGCAATCATACAATTCAATTTCCGCCGCCGCAATTCAATTTCCAGTTGAATGTTCCACCTACAAGCTATAGTAGAATTCTAATGTTGTATGACACTAGTAATAATTATATTTATTAATTATTATTACTAGTCAACCAACATTATAATTCTTCTATAGCCTATGGGCGGAGCATTTGACCATAAATGTCCGCTCGCGGCGACTGCTTCGTTGAGTCTTCATGTCGAATCTTTTCTCTCTATGTCGAATAATCTTGGACTAATAGAGTTAGGTTAGGCACATTCGACCACAGGTTCGATAGAAACAGATCACTATTGTCAGCGTCAGATCTCCTATCCATATCGAACTGTTGTTGCAACGAAAACTAAAATAAAGCATTTGTTTATGTCGGATCTTTCCGACATAAAATTTTCCGAAATTCGGACGAAAATGCATTCGGATGAAAACGAATGCACACGTCTAGATCTCACAGGCTGCCAGTTTGATTGCTTCCCTCCGCCATCTAGAGGCTTCTAGAATATAGGGGGCTGGGAGAGTCAAATGGGCAGCTTGAATATTTGTGCTGCAGCCAATCCTTGGGAGGTGTGCCCAGTAGGTGACTGGAGGGTAACACAAATAGTCTGGGGTCTGAAGCAGCCATGTTCTTGCTGTGCTGGAGAAGTTCCCAGCCTCAGGGCTGCTGCCCCTTTTGAGGTAGCTGGTTGGAGTTGCTGGAGTTAATCAAGAGCCCAGCTGGGGCAGAGTTGGGGGGCCTATTCCTAATCATCTTTGGAGCCAGCCAAGCAGTCTCACTAAGCATCTGGTCAGGAAGACTCACTAAAAGAGTGCTGGGTGGGAGTTGGAAAGTGGTAACTGTCCTGTAGCATTGTATTAACCTCTCCCTCACTGAAGAGGTGGAAGTTAGGAACTGAGCAGTTGTCCTGAAGCATGGAGATGCCTGATAGAAACTGGGGGAGTTCAGCTGTCCTAGAAAGACATTGTGAAAATAGACCTGAGCTCAGTATCAAAATGACTGTGTGCTACTTTTGAAGGATATGCACTAGCAGTAGTTCTTACATTTTTGGACAGCTCTTACAGGGTCTCAATTCTGTATTTTATGTCTATTAACCCCTGGCGGTTCAAAAAGCCTAACCTAGTCAAGAGTGGCCTTCTGCTACAAGTCAGCAAGTTTTGGAATATACCATACCACTTCAACCCCTCTCCCATCCCAAGTTCTGCAAGCAATATACTACAAAAAGACAACCCCTAGATTGTTTATTGGAGTCAGAATGAATGCAATGTTTCTTGTGTGATTGGTGGTCTCTGCACTATTTTGGGAAAGAATCAAATAAAATCATTGTCACTACACTGGCTTTAAATAAAATTAAATAAAATGTTGGCATTTTATTTTATTGTACAGTGAACAATGGATAGTGCCTTTGTAAATAAATACTTTTTATATGCTTTTTAAAATGACTTACACTTGGTACTGCACGAGATACGTGCATGGCTGTTGTACATCACACACGGCATCCCAACGCAGTGTGGTATGGAAGTTTACAGAACTAAAATACACGTTCTCTACTTTAACAGTCATATCCACAGCTGAGATATCTATATACAGAAACAAAAATACAACATTAGCCAAGTTGAAATACAAAAAAAAACACAAACACAACAGAAAATGTTTGCTCCAGCCTTATATAAGCAACACTGTATATCAGCTACAGGCTGAGTCTGTTGGACTGAGTCATTTACTGGGTTTTACATTTATTGTCTGACATAGTTTCTGTCCACATTCCCCATACCTTAAATGCAGGGGTCTCCCCAATAGAGCCCCATAGAAAAAAGTTGAGTGGTTTAAGGAAATCTCTTCAGAATTGATAATGCTAGCTGCCTGACTGTCTCTGAGGCCCCATACACACGAGAGGATCCATCCGCTGAAAAATCTCAGCGGATCGGTTTCAGCGGATAGATCCCCTGGTGTGTACGTTCCAGCGGATATTTATCCGCGGATATTTCCGATTTCCAGCAGATAAAAATTTGTAGACATGCTAACAAATCTATCTGCTGGAATCGGCTCCAGCGGATCGATCCGGTGGTCTGTACAGACTCACCGTATCGATCCGTCCGAACCCATCCCTCGCATGCGTCGTAATGATTAGACGCATGCGTGGATATCCTTATATGACAGCGTCGCGCACGTCGCCGCGGCGACGGCGCGACACGTCACCGCGATGGGAATTTGGCGCGGATTTTGATCTGATGGTGTGTACACTCCATCGGAAAAAAAATCCTCAGAGGATTTATCCGCGGATACGGTCCGGCGGATTGTATCCGCGGATCAATCCTATCGTGTGTACCAGGCCTAACGCCTATACATTTTGAATTGCTGAAACAAAACAAACTTATGACTCAATGATCTACATACACTCACTGGCCCCTATTAGGTACGCCTGTGTTCAATTGCTTGGTAAAACAAATTGCTAATCAGCCAATCACATGGCAGCAACTCAATGCATTTAGGCATCTAGATGTGGTGAAGATGACTTGCTAAAGTATAAACTGAGTATCAGAATGGGGAAGAAAGGGGATTTAAATGACTTTGAACGTGGCGTGGTTGTTGGTGCCAGACAGGCTGGTCTGAGTATTTCAAAAACTGCTAATCTTCTGGGATTTTCACAGACAACAATCTCTAGACTGGTTCGAGATAATAAAAAGGCAAGGGAAAAGGGAGTAGCCGCTCCAGATGGGAACCCAGATCATAGCTATGACTAAGCACTAGTTTCAGTGCGAAACGCGTCAGGAGTCGGGTTTTATTTTATGTTGCTGTGACTTGTAGTGCTGTCCTTCTTTTTAAAAAGGCTACAATTTTTCAGAGTGCGGCTGTCCAGAAACAATCTTTGTTCCTGCTATAATAAAAAGACAACAGTAACTCAAATACAACCAGGGTATGCAGAATACATTCTCTGAATGCACAAAACATCGAACCTTGAAGATGAGGGGCTACAGTAGCAGAAGACCACACTGGGTGCCAGTCCTATCAGCTAAGAACAGGAAACTAAGGCTACAATTTGCACAGGCTCACCAGAATTCGGTGCTTACAATAATCAGCATTTATTCATTTATGTAAAACCTTTATCCCAAAAGGAAAAAAATAAAACTGTTGCTATAACTGCTTAAAAAGTGTTAGCTGGAGTTTGGCTTAAAGTGGGTCTAAGCAGTGTTACTAACTGCCCGTATTTTTATGGGCAGCCCGTAAAAACAGGGCACTTTTTCCCCTGCCCGTAAATGCCTGTAGCATGGAAAAAGTGCCAGTAAAAATGTCCGTGACCAGCTGAGCTCGGAACTGTGCATGTGCAATTTCAGGAGATGCTTGAGAGCTAGCTGCCCGAGATGATCCGATCTGCACCTCTGAAAATTGCTCCGCCCACCACCGCCTCTCAGTCAATCAGCATTTAGAGCTGTACTGTAACCCGCCCTTCTCCTGCAGCCCGTCACATTTGACAAGAAGATGCGGGCAGCTGAAAGTGTGGCTGCACTGTATTGAGGCGGGTGGGAGTCTGATCTGTTTCCTGTGCTTTACATTACCATCACCCCCACTTGTTCTCCTGGTCACACTGTGACAGAGGAGAGGCACTGCTGTGGGCTGCATGTTCTAGAGAGCCTGCTTCTCCCTCTGTCTGGACCAGAGCGGCTGTGAGTCTGTGACAGGAAGTGAGGCAGACCTGGCTCTTTGTGATGCCCCTCCCCCTTCTCTGGTCAGCAGCACAAGCACAGAGATCAATGACACACAGACAGGGCTGTGTGCATTCTTCCTCACCCTTCTTCTGCCAGAAGTGGGGGTGGGGATTAATAAAGCAGCGGCAGGACTGAGCAGCTTGCAGAGAGAAACACTGAGTTGCAGGCAATCATTGTGCAGTAACCTGTAGCAACCGAATGGTGGGCAGTAATGTATAGTAACCTCTAGTAACCAATCAACAAGCAGTAATGTTTAGAAACCTCTAGCAATCAATCAATGAGCAGCACTCAGTGAGCAGTAATCTCTGACCGTAATGTGAAGTAGCCCCTAGAGCACGTCTATGGTGCACAGATCAGCGTGCCAGCACCAACAGCATCATTTACAGAAGCCGGCTTGGGGTGCACACCCTGGCGGTGCGCTGCCAGCCTGAAACTAGCCTGCCCAGCATCTACATGGGAAGAATATTATTGGTGAAGGTTGGTGACACCAACCCTAGTGACGTAATTGCCAGTAAGTGCTAGTAATACTTTGTGATCTTGTCACATAACTGTGTGTGAAGTTGAATCAGGTACACAGACTTTAAGCGCTGGGAATGGGAAGCAATAAGCATCAGTCTCTTTATTCTGTTTGCTGGGCAGGCTGAGGCTCTCTCTGTGGGGGCATGGCAGTCTGTCTGTCTCTCTGGCTGTATAAGGTAATGTGGGAACAGTCTCTCTCTGTGGGGTGAATTGGGAGCTGTCTCTCTCTCTCTCTTTGGGGACAGAAATTAAAGGGAATCTCTCCAGTTTCACATAGGTGACAAAATACTGATGGGTTACAATAATACGCCTTTACCATACTGAAAATAAGAAATATGTTATTTGACTTAAAGCAGAGTTCCACCCAAAAGTGGAACTTCCGCTTTAAGCACTCACCCCCTTACATGCCACATTTGGCATGTAATTTTTTTGGGGGGGAGTGGGGGCTTCGGTAGGAGTGGGACTTCCTGTCCCACTTCCTACTTCCACCTACGGGACACCTAGGCGACTCCTCCTCTGCCCCTACACGGCCCCTCCCTCTAGGCGATCTCCTGGGACACGTGACAGGTCCCAGTAGATTGCCTGACCACTCGTAGAGCGCAGTGCGTCTCGCGCATTCGCAGTGCGCGCCCGGCTGTGAAACCGAAAGTTGTCACGGCCGGGTGCCCATACTGTAAATGGAGGTGCCGGTGAAGAGGGGGGGAGAGGAGCAGCGCTCCGGGCGGCCGCGTCACTGGACCGTTGAGCAGGTAAGTGTCAGTTTATTAAAAGTCATAAAAACATAAAAAGGCTGGAACTCCGCTTTAATATCTACCTAAATCACTTTATAAATCAACATGCTAATTGCACATGTTACTTGTTTGTTGCCTAAATACTGAAATTTGCAATTAAAACTGTAATTTTTAGAATTTTTGTAAATGTTAGTAAAAACTTGGCAGGGTCAGTAAATTGTGGGTGTCGTGCCAGTAAATTTCAATCTGTTAGGTCGGCAATACAGCCTAAACATTGAAAAATAAAGGCTCCTGTGCTATCGGTAAATAACGCTAGGGGGCACTGCTGCAATCACCTGGTAGTCTGTCCTCACCAGAAAAAATAGAAATAAAATAGGTGATAGTGACTGCGCTGTGTAACTAAACAAACATAAAGTGATACAAAGCCCACTGGGTGGGGGAATTGACCACTAGGGGCAAATAACCTCCTATTAGGTGAAGTGAAGTATAAAAAATATACCAACAAAACATAAAACCAACATGAACTTCTGGTGCAAATAAATAGATGCTCAAACAAGCATTTAAACTGACAAATCGTGAACAAAAAAATATATATGAATAAGTACTAGTGAATTCACATGAACATGAAATGGCAAACACACATGTGTGTAATATAGAAAAGTCTTATGGACGGTGATCCCAAAGAAAAGCCAAACTCCAGTGTTGAGAGAAAAAGCTTCAGTGCAGACACCTCTTGTGGTTCCTAAATGCTCACCTCACAGCTATAGCACAGACTGCCAGAAACACCACAGGTGTATACTCAAAGATGCAGCAAGGCTTGTATGTAGCTGGAGGGCTCCACATCAGATTAGCATATAAAGGAAACAGCAAAGGGATAATGGCGTAATACTGTGAGGGCACTTGGGAGTAATGGATAAATCACATAGACATGCACTCACATGGAGGCCATGAATAGTGGGCCTATCTCCAACGAACGCCGAGTTCGCAAGTGATCCTGTGTGTGTTCCTGAGTATCTCTCTTCCACTTCCTCCTCCTCCTGGCTTCCAAGTAGTATAAAGTATATCGCTCAGAGGATGTAGGTAAAAGGAAAGAGAGGGAAGCACATAGTATAGTTCCACAATAAAAAGTATTTAATGAAAAAATAAAAATAACATTCACATTTGCAACGGTGATACAATATCAAAACACATACGAGCGGCAAGCTGGTCTCCCGGCCGTCAGAGCGTGTTCGATCTAGTGCTCCTGGTCCCAGGAGTGCTTTAATGTGTTAGTCAAGTCCATCTAAATTAGTGTTGCCAACTGTCCGTATTTTTACCCGTCCGTAAATGTCCGTGGTCGCGGAAATGTGGCAGTAAAAATAGCCTAGATTGGTTCCGCTTGGGACTGCGCATTCGCAGTTCCGGAGCTTGCCAAGCCGAGCATATGCTGTATTCGGTCGGCGGGGGGCGGATTTCACAGAGGCTGTGCCGTGTGGCACCGGCGAGTGATGTACTAGGATAACCCGCCAGGCGCGCGCACGCCAGAATTTTAAATCTGCAACTAACCAGGAGGTCGGAGGAGCACAGCACTGGAACAGGAGTCAGGACTCGGAGGCTGAGCAGCATGCGGTGGCGGCGGAATGGAGGAGCCTGCTGCATCCAGGCAATACAGGGGAGTCGGGGACGGACAGAGCGACAGACAACCCAGCCGACAGTGACATCAGGTGATGGTGGCAGAGGGGGATCCGATGGAGGCAGGGGGTGATGGTGGCACCGCAGAGGGGCGACGATGGAGGCAGGGGGAGATTGGAGGCAGGGGGAGATGGTGGCTGCGGTGGCACCGCAGAGGGGGATGGAGGCAGGGGGCAATGGAGGCAGGGGGAGATGGTGGCACCGCAGAGGGGGATGGTGGCAACGCAGAGGGTGGGGGATGGAGACAGGGGTTGTTGGTGGCACCGCAGAGGGGGATGGAGGCAGGGGACGATGAAGGCAGGGGGAGATTGTGGCATCACAGAGGGAGGTGAAGGCAGGGGGTGTTGGTGGCAGAGGGGGGTGGAGGCAGGGGGTGATGTGACTAAATATTTTGCCCTTATTATAAATGAAAATAACAAAAATATGTTTTTTTACCTTAGTATCTGCCTTAAATCACATTGCTATTTGCCTAACGTACTTGTTTGTAGCCTAAATACTGAAATTTGCACCTAAAAATGTAATTTAGTAACTTTTGTGAAATGCCAGTAAAAACGTGGCTGCGCCAGTAAATTTCGGGTGTCTTGCCAGTAAATTTTAATCTGGTAGGTTGGCAACACTGAGCTAAATCTGCTAGTACATCTAACCGTCCTCTCACCAGACTGACAGTGCTGCTGTCCAAAGGTGTCTTCATTGCTCAGACACCTTAAAGCAAGGAGTGTGCTACTGTCTGGATCACCAGGTAAAAATAAAGGTAATAAAGCCTGATGCCCTGTACACACAAGCGGAATTCCCATCAGAAAAAAGTTGGATGGTTTTTCCGACGGAATTCCGCTCAAGCCTGCCTTGTATACACACGGTAAAAAACAAAATTTCGGTGAATTTTTGACTGCCAAGAACATGATGACGTAAAAGACTACGATAATCCGAGAAAATTAAGTTCTATGCTTCTGAGCATGCGGCGATTTGTTTCCGAGAATGCGTCGGAAATTGGGCGCGTCGGAATTTGTACACACGATAGGAAATTGCGATCTGATTTTTTCCTGACGGGAAAATAGAGAACCTACTCTCTATCTTTTTGCAGCAGTTTGTCCATTGGAAAAAGTCTGATGGAGCATACAGACGGTCAGGATTCCCGACCAAAAGCTCTCATCTGACTTTTTTCCAACGGGAAAACCGATCGTGTGTACGGGGCATAAAAAAGAAAGCTAATGCAGCCACCACATCTAAAGATTGGTAAACTACAATATATTACTTTTTTTGCTTTGGGTTTTAATATCACTTGTACTCACTCCAAAGACACGCTTGTAGGGTAATTGCCTCCTGTCCAAATTGTGTGCATGTATATATGCATGTGAGATAAGGCTTTTTAGATTGTAAGCTGCTTGAGGGGAAGGGACTGAGGTAAATGCATAAAATGTAGGGGTACAGTATGTGGAAATTGTCGGGGTTGTGTAAATTCCTGTAATAAATAAACTAAAAACTCCTTTATAGCTCATGACGATTTTGCACTTTTTTGTCTACATAGATAGCTAAGAGCAAGTCTAGTCAGAAGGACATTGAGATGGGTGTCACATCACTACAAGGATAAACAACTTGTATTTTTCTGCTGAGTGTTCAGTGAACATGCAACTGCAGGTAACAGCAAGTAATGATAAACCTATAGGAAAACTCCATAAAGACAAAGTAAAAGGGACATACCTTTTACATTGAAAGAGTATTCTTTCCTTATGCTTTTTCAGAAACAAACAGAGTAAGTTAAATAAGGATACAATAAGTAAAAAAATAGGATAAATATATTACTTACAGAAAATGCTCAGCAGACAAAGATTCAGAATGAGGACCATCTTTCCTCTGTTACACACAGGTGTTTTGCATGGCTATTTGACTTTGCTAACGTAGGAAAATACTTCCCCTTTTTCGCAGCAGGTAAAGCAGAAGTTGTGTCCCCTATGGATAAACTTTATTGCCCTCCCCCTTCCAATAATAAAGTGAACCTGACATCTTTCTAGAACACATCTATAATATTTAAAGAAGTGTATACATAATACATTAAGGGGTTTATTTATCCCCTTCACACCGACTGTACGCAAATTTGTTTTCTCGGCTTGAAGGGGTTATACCGGGGTGCAGCTGCAGGCATCACCATGGTGCCGTTTTTTAGAGCCAGTGGTTGGCTTTTTAGTGATAACAACCGATGTGGCTAAAAAGCCGTTCAGCTGTTATCCTAAGAAGTGGGAGAGGGCGCCCCCACCCTCCCTGCCACCTTCCATGGCTCGCCCGGGCTCTCCCGTCCCACCGGGAGGCTCGAGCAGCCAGCCGACACAACCGCCAGCCAGCCTAAGACCCGAATGAAGCCAGAATCGGCTCTGATAGGACACCCAATCTAGTAACCTGGAAGCAATGTCATGACATCACTTCCAGTTTACTCAGCTGCCAATGGTGCAGATTTAGAAAAATCCCTAGCTATTCCAAAATGCAGTTTTTGGCGTTTTGAATACTTTTAAGTGCAAAGCAGGGATTTGGGGTCTTATAAACCCCGATCCCTCCATAAAGAGTACCTGTCACTGATTATAATGCCGCGTACACACGATCGGTCAAACCGATGAGAACGGTCCCATGGACCGTTTTCATCGGTTAACCGATGAAGCTGACTGATAATCAGTCGCGCCTACACACCATCGGTTAAAAAAACGTTGCGTCGACTTGATTCTGAGCATGCCTGAATTTTTAACCGTTGGACGTGCCTACAAACGATCGGTTTTGTTCTATCGGTTAGGTATCCATCGGTTAAATTTAAAACAAGTTGGCTTTTTTTTAACCTATTGATAAATAACCGATGGGGCTCACATGATCGGTTTGGTCCGATGAAAACGGTCCATTACTGTCACAAGGGATGTTTACATTTCCTGTGACAGCAATAAAGATTAATAGAATTTTTTTTATTAATATTTTTTAAATGTAATAAAATAAATAATAATATTAATAAAAAAAAATGTAAGTGCCCCTTCCCTCCTTGCTCGTGCGCAGTAGCAAACGTATACGTAAATCGCGCCCGAAAATGTAAACCGTGTTCAAACCACACATATGTGAGGCATCACCATGATCGTTAGGGCGAGAGCAAAAATTCTAGCACTAGACCTGCTCTGTAACTCTAAACTGGTAACTTGTAGCAATTTTTAAAGCTTCGCCTATGGAGATTTTTAAGTACCGTAGTTTATTGCCATTCCATGAGTGTGTGCAATTTCAAAACATGACAGGTTAGGTATCTGTTTATTCATTGGGCTAACTTTACTGTTTTTCCTTTAAATTCATGAAAGTGTCTTTTTTCTCCAAAAATTGCAACAATCGCCATTTTATTCTCTAGGGTCTCTGCTAAAATTATATATATATATATATATATATATATATATATATATATATATATATATATATATATATATATATATATATAATGTTTGGGGTTTTTAAGTCATTTTCTAGAAAAATTAAAACGTAAAAAAATCAGCACAAGGGATGGTGCTTTTCTTTTGACACTATTTTGGGACCAATGTCATTTATACAGCGATCAAAGCTACAAATAGCCACTGATTACTGTATAAATGACACTGGCAGAGAAGGGGTTAAACACTAGGGAGCGATCAAGGGGTTAAGTGTGTCCTAGGGATGTGTTCTAACTGTGAGGGGATGGTCACTAGAACATGACAGAGATCACTGCTCCCGATGACAAGGAGCAGTGGATCCCTGTCATGTTGCTAGGCAGAACAGGGAAATGCCTTGTTTACATAGGCATCTCCCCGTTCCGCCACTTCGTAACACAATCGCGCACACGCCCACTAGGCGGCAAATTTAAAGGGACATACAGGTACGCCCATTTGCCTGCCCCTGCCATTCTGCCGATGTAAATCGGCGTGCGGCAGTCGGCAAGTGGTTACATAGTTAGTCTAGCTGAAAATACACATCTAGTTCAACCAATAGAGCCAAGGACCTGCATCAGACGATCATCAAGAGTGCAGACTGGCCATCCTTTTCGCCCCCTCCTCCATTAATTAAAGCTGTACTATTGATGCCTGCTCTTCTATATTGCTTTCTATTTAGACTGTTCTTGCACCCATTTGTATTAATGCTGGTCTTTTTTCATCAATCCGTGTCTACTGAAGGCTTGTAGTTACCACTGTGTTGCTTACATCTTTGCAACTGTTCTTTTGAAACTTTGAAACTATAATAAAAAAATTTGAACACAAATTTTCAAATGTGACTGCCGTCATCAGTGCAAAGGACACTTCAGACTGATTTTCTATTTTTTTCTAAAAAGGTTTTATGTAAACTTAATGTTTTCACCCAATATTCACCAAAACTTGCACCCAAGTCACACACTATTTACACACGAATTTACACTATTTGTGAAGTTGTGTGAATCTATTGTGAACACATTGATAAATAGAACCCTAAATCCGATATTTTGTTTGTGAAAAACTGTTTTACTTCTGTGGTGAGTTCACAAGCATCCTGAGGATAGGCACATCTGCCTGTCTTAAAGCAGAGCTCCACCCAAAAATTGATCTTCCGTTTTAAGTACTTGTGACCCCTGACATGCCACATTTTTTTTAGGGGTAGGGGGGTACCTAGTTTTCAAAGGTATCCAGCTCCCACTTCCTCTCCTGGCACCGAGGCGCCAAGCGGAAGTCCACCTTTTCTCCTCCCTCTCTACAATCTTCTGTGACACGTCCCGGAAGATTGCCGGCCATTCACAACGCGCAGTGCAGCCACAGCCAGGCATCCCCACTTGCAATACTGGCACCGCAAAGAGGAGGGGGAGAGAAGCGAGGCTTCTGGCATCTGCATCGCTGGACCATGGGACAGGTGAGTATCTGATTATTAAAAGTCAGCAGCTACACTATTTGTACCTGCTGACTTTAAAATGAGTGGAACTCCGCTTTAAGACATTAAAGAATGTTTACCTGATCTGATAATTTTTGGTCTGATCAACGAATGATTGTATGTTTGTAGGCATATACACGACTCCGGATGATGCTTCCTTGCAGAACTTGCTCAAGCGAAACTTGATTGGGCGATCACTATTGTCTGCACCCACAGCGCTCACTCCTTATTCTTCCGCAAACAGGAAAGGTCACCCAATGTAATGTCTATAGAAAGATTTTTAATTAGACATACTTGCATTAAAGTGGTTGTAAACTTCAGACATGAAATATGATTCAAGCATATCCCTCTGTATAGTATGTACTTGTCTCCATTAAGAGTATTTAGTGTAATTTCTGTCTGCTACTTCGTTCCTCTACTATCAGCATTAAAACATTTAGGCTGTCACTTTTTGGGCTAAAAATATAAAATGGAAATTATATTATCTCAAATATATATAATAACAATAAAAAGGGAGAAAAAGAAAAGAGAAAGAGAAGAAAATAAATAAATAAAAAAATAAAAAAATAAGAAAAATTATAATAAATTGTAATGTCCTTCGATCTAACTGATCTAATTTTTTATAAAATTGGAATATGTATTTAAATGACTTATACTGTTCTGTGGATATTGTTGATCCACTCAATTTCATCTAATGTTTATCTTGATGTACTCTCACATGTATATTGCTTTATTGTATAATTTCTTCAGAAATACCAATAAAATGTTTAAACAAAAAAATATAAAATGGGACTGAGGCACTGCAAATGCGAGCCAAGGTTTGGCTCCCGGTTGCAGCTCAGCCCAATTGACTTGAATAGCTGGGTTTGACAGGCTATGCCACCTGTCAATTCGACATGCCACCTTGAGTTTGCAGCAGCGATGTAAAGCATTGTGGCTGGGGTAAGTGAACCCCCTGTGTTGTGAACTTCAGTTTGGTGGTCGGGGCTTAACTGCCTGCTTTAGCTGCCCTTTCCACCCTGGCTGTTGTATCTTTGGGACAGAAAGAAAGGAAAATTCTCCCCAACAAAACACAGACAAAGAAATGAATATAGGAGGTTCTATACATCTTCTACACCATTTAAACATGATCAAAATGGTGTACTTATATAATTTAGGCTTGCTTGCCTTTTTCGGTAATATATTCTGGTTGCTTAAATGTAATAGTGTTTTAATTCTTACTTGGAGGAAATTTTGTTAAGTTTAGGAGTCGGAAATCAACTACATATTGTTCCATGTGCAGGCATGTTAAGAATACCTAGTGATAATGATAAGCACAGAGGCAGTAAAAGCATAGCTTTCCATATAATAAACAATCCAACACCTGTCCTTTCACGAAACACACAGCGCATTGTTTCCAGTGTTGACAACATTTATCAGTCACTTGCAAATTAGTCATTGCTATGTGTTATGTGAAGCTCATACATCTCTTAAATACAATGACACATCTATTTTCTGGCTTTTTCTGTTAATTTATGTAGGGCATATTTAAAATAGATATAAACCCTAACTGAAGGACACTTATTTTGCTAAAGTACCGCGTATCATACAATTTCCTTTTTTTATATTTTTTAGAAAATATTGTTTTCACTTTTTCCATTTTATTTTTGTGTCTATGTGCTGCTAATCTCCTATATCAGAATTTCCAGTCTGCTTCCAGCATAAGAGTATAATTCAGCACCGTGCCAGGTACCTGGTGGCGGCTGGCCTGTTTTAAGAGTCACACTTGCTTCCTCAGATCCTCTGAACAGTGGCCAATGCCTGCTTAATATGTATTGTCACACTCACTCATGGGGCTCTATTTCTAAAACATTAGTTGCATGAATGTCAGCAGCATTCTTACAAGTTGTACAAAATATTCAGTATTTTTTCTAAGAGATTAATGCCTGTATTATTAGCTCCATCTAGTGGCTAAAATGTGTTTTTCTCATTGAGGTATTTTAGAAAACTACCACATTTTGCCACCAGATGGGGCAGAGTATACATAGGACTTTTCGTTCAACTTGCAGAAATGTTTCTGACATTCGTACAACAAACATTTTATAAATATACCTGGATGTTCATTTGAACAATTGGGAGACATAGCGTTGTCACCATATAATAGAAACCTTTAGGGAAGAATTTCCAGGGACACTTTTAATAAAAGCTGCAGATTTATAGAGACGGGAAATAACTTTTGAAATGCCAATAACATAATAAAGATTTTATAATAATGCCTTGTACACCCGATCGGTTTTCCCGGCAGGAAAAAGTCTGCGGGAAAACCGAGAACCTGCTTGGCAGCTTTTTCCCCCTACACACGGCCGGTTTTCCTGGCAGGAAAATTGCCATGAGAGCTTTGTCCGGGAATCCCGGCCATGTGTATGCTCCATCGCAGTAGTTCCCATAGGAAAACTGCCGGGAAAACGACCCCTGGGAATCCCGGCAGGAAAAAAGAAAACATGTTCTCATTTTTCCCTCCGGCAGTTTTCCTGTCGGCAAAACTGCGATGGAGCATACACACGGCCGGGATTCCCGGCCAAAAGCTCTTATGGCAGCTTTCCTGCCAGGAAAACTGGTCGTGTGTATGAGGCATAATAACTAATTGATGGCCACAAATTCAATTGTAAAAATCTCTAATTTGTAGATGAAAGTCAAATAATATTCCCCCCTTCCCCTCCAGTTATTTGTTGTATTCTTTCCTAAAATACTCATGAGAGTAATTAAGCAAAACATATTTCCTCCCATTCACAGAAACCTTTCGATATCTCCAAATTACATTTTTTTTGGAACACAACAAACCCACTGACACACAAACAGAGAGAAAACAGAGAAACAGAGAAAACCAAAAACGCATGTGTTTGAAAATATAATACATTTATTAAGATAAGTGAATATACACACAACCAGCTCCAACAAGACACAGTGCAATAAACCAACCAATAAACAGTGACCCAAAGATAACAATAAACAAATATGTACAATAATGGGAGATACCAGAATCATAACAAAAGCCAGGCCGGGGGGTCATACACGGGGAGGTCAGCAGATAGGTAAGGACGGGAAACCAACAGGACAGGGAGAGGATGAATGGATAGGCTACAGGGCAGGGATCCCAGGTAAACAGGTAACAGCATTGATAGGTCCAGGATAAACTCAGGATAGGGATCAGATCGGGTCAAGTCAGGTCGGGTCGGATGCAGACTCAGGGTCAGGATTGCAGGCTCAAGGTCAGGGAGAGAGATGCCAAGGCAAGTATGTGAGGGCTTGCCGGGTATTTATAAGACTGTGGTAATTGTCCTCAGGTAACACCTGAGCGCAGGAGGTGCTGCCTGCCCCACACTGCCGGAATACACCCGCGGGTGGACACTGGTACTACGGCCCATCGATCCTCTATCACAGATCATGGCTGCAAGAAGACACCTGCTGGTGGACACTGGTACTGCGATCCACGGGACCAACAGCGCCACCAATGGGTGAACCCTTTCCTGACAATCTGGTTCCATCCAGAATATCCAAATTTTTCCCTCAATATGCCTCTCACTGTTTTGGAGGCTGTACTACTTTAGGTTCACATGTACATATATGGTGGGAATGTCCCATAGTAAGCTCCTTTTGGTCAGAAATCTTCACAATTCTTTCTACTATGTTCAATATAACCCTTAAACCCGATCCCTCGTTAGCACTTCTGAACAAAAAAACACATATCATAACACACCGCCAATTCAAATTACTTATTTTTATAACCATGGCAGCTAAACAAACTGTAGCAAAAGCATTGAAATCAAACTCTCTCTGCATAGAGTCAGTCAAACAAAGAGTCACACAATCTATGATACATGCTAAAACTTTTGTTTCAAATGTTTTTATTGGAATTTCAGAAAAATAAATACAGAATATTAAATAAATACATAAATACATATCTTTGTACATACAACTCATGAATAATATTCTCAAAAAGGGAGATCAAAATGTGTTTATAAGTTAAGTCATGTAATGTTCAATTAGTCAAAGGTGAACAAATTTAAAGGAATACATAAGAAAAGGGGAAGAAAAGGAATAAAGGGAACGATAGGGGATAGAATATAAAAGATTGAGTGTAAGATAGTTAGAATATAACCAAATCAAGATTTTAAGAAAAGGGTTACAGGGAAAAGAGAAAACTTGAATGAAGTCATATTTATGCATTCATTAGCAGTTGAAATTTAGTCGATTTTTTTAAAATGTAACCAGCAAGCCTATTTGTCATAAAAAGTTTTAGGAGAGTCCCTGGATTGTTGAATTAGATCTTCCATTTCGGCTATGTGTCTTACTTTATTTAACCAGTCAGAAACAACAGGGGGTGACGATTGTGTCCACTTATTGGCTATACAAAGTTTAGCAGCATTGATGAGGTGCAATACAATCGATTACTTGTATGTTGAATGAGGCAGGGAGGAATGATGCAATATATATTGTGCTGCTGTGAAATCATGAGTATAAGATGTAATAAGAGACATTAAACGCGTCTCTGGTCTCCAGTCTGGTCTCCCTGGATCTCTGGGCTCGATAAGTATATAACACACTGGCGCACGTCCTTCCACTGTCTCTTGTCTACATCTCAACCCCAACATGGTGCAGGTTTACTCACATAATGTTAATGGGCTTAACTCAAACTTTAGACGGCAACTAGCACTGAGAAGTTTCAGGGACTCTGGAGCGGAGGTCATCTTTGTACAAGAAACACACTTTAATAAGACGGGCACTCTGGCGTTTGCGTCACGATTCTTCCCCGTGGGATTTTTGGCCGCCAATACCAAAAAGAAAGCAGGGGTGGCCATTTTGATAAAGAAAGGGTCTCCATTTACACCCACCTCCTCCAACTCCGATCCCCAGGGACGGTTTCTGATCCTTAGTGGCAGATGGCAACACTCTGACATAACTTTCTGCAATATTTATGCACCAAATGTGAACCAGATGTCTTTTGTGACCAAGGTGTACAACCGCCTATTTAGAACCACACATTCCTTTTTAGTAGTAGGAGGGGACTTCAACCTCCCATTCTCCCCTACTCTAGATAAGACATCCCTTAACAAGAAAATCCCCTCCCCACGCCTTGTTAGACAATCCCAACAATTCCGACAGATCACCTGTAAGTTTGCCCTGTTTGACGCCTGGCGTGTGGAACATCCGACTGAACGTCAATACTCCCATTACTCCCACCCGTTTCGCACACATGCACGGCTAGATTACTTTTTTGCTAATGCCCCCTCGCTGCGGGTGATTACTGATGTAGAAATTCTGCCTATATCATGGTCGGACCATGCTCCGATCCTCTTGAAACTTAAATTGGATCCCTCTAGGGTCAGACGCTGCCATTGGCGACTCAACGACTTCCTCTTAAAGGACCTCGCACATAGGTCAGAGTTAGAAAACCCTTTAAAGCTGTATTTCGCAGAGAACAATACCCAGGAGATCTCTGTGGGAACCCTCTGGGAGGCACACAAAACGGTCATACGTGGCCAATGTATAGCGGTCTCTACGGCCCAAAAGAAAAATTTCATACAGCACAGCGACTACGGGACTTAGAATCCAGACTTTTGACTTTGTCTTCGATCCGTCTCTTAAGAGAAATTATACGACTCCGGGCAGTTCTTAAAAGCATAGACATAGGCAAGGTTGAAAAGGCCCTTCAGAGGCTCCGTCAGGTATACTATGATAAAGGTAACAAAGCCTATACCCTTCTAGCGAGTAAACTTTGAGAACACACTCAGGCCTCGGCTCCCCACGCCCTACGTGACCCAGCTGGCACCCTTCACTCCCACCCCGAGCGTATTGCCCAATTACTCCGAGACTACTACTCGGACCTCTATAACAATCCCTCTATACCGCATTTACCGACCCAAGCGACTTACACTGACCGCGTATGGATCTACCTCGCAGCCAGCGGGGGGGCCACTTTACCGGTGGGGGCTCTACACTCCCTTAATTCCCCAATCACCGCCGAGGAGATTTCAGAGACTCTGAAACTTCTTCCGAACAATAAGGCCCCGGGCCCTGATGGCCTTCCGTATGAGTATTATAAAGTGTTCCTACCCACCCTGCTCCCACATATGGTCCGTTTGTTCAATGGGTTTATGGGCAATGACGAAATTCCACAGGACATGCAGTCCTCACACTTTACGCTCATACCCAAAACCGACAAAGATCATACGTTATGCGGGAACTACAGGCCCATAGCTTTATTAAATTCGGATCTGAAAATTTTCACAAAATTATTATCCCTCGGAGTGAATGAGATCCTCCCCTCCCTGATCCATAAGGATCAGGTAGGCTTCGTTCCTGGGCGCCAGGCGGGGGACAACACCAGAAGAGTCATCAACTTAATTGACATCATTAACAGACAAAAAGACGAGGCGCTCTTGCTCAGCTTAGATGCTGAGAAAGCATTTGACAGGCTCAGCTGGCCTTTTATGTTTGCCACCCTCGAACATCTGGGCTTCCGGGGGCTGTTCCTTCGGGCGATCAGGCATTTATATGCAACTCCATCTTCCTCCATCAAAACACCTTTTGCGGCCTCTGCCTCCTTTCCTATTTCGAATGGGACTAGGCAGGGCTGTCCACTTTCTCCACTGCTCTTCGCCCTGTGTATCGAACCCCTGGCGGCCCAGATCTGACGAGATCCCAACGTCACTGGCGTAATGGTCAGAGGACGCAAATTTAAAATATAATTGTTTGCGGATGACGTTCTCCTCACCCTAACACGCCCGCATATCACCCTCCCCAAACTCCACAAACATTTTAAGGAATATGGGTCCCTATCAGGATATAAGGTTAATCCAGCTAAATCGGAAGCCCTCCCACTTAATCTCCCCCCCCCGCGGAAGTGCACAGCCTATCGGAAAACTTCTCATACACGTGGAAGTCCCATGCCATTAAATATTTGGGGGTATTCCTTACTCCCCAATATGACTCTCTATATGATGCTAACTTCAGACCCCTGTTTGCATCTATACGATCCCTATTGGCCAAATGGAGACATTACCCGATGTCTTGGTTTGGACGCATTGCCTCGGTCAAGATGAACGTACTACCTAAACTATTGTACCACTTCATGACCCTCCCGGTGCCTATCCCGTCCGCCCAGCTTGGGAGGCTCCAGACCGACCTCCTAGACTTTGCGTGGAATTATAAACAGCACCGACTAGCATGCTCTATACTGTGTGCCTCCCGAAAGGACGGGGGTCTGGCCTTTCCACACCTCCAGCGCTACTATTATGCAGCACAACTAAGGGCTATAGCTTCCTGGGTTACCCTTCCGGCCTATAATCGCTGGGTCTCAAATAGATAAAATTTGGCTAGCCCCCATCCACCCAAACAATTTATTGTGGAACACTAATGCAGATGTCCCCTCCACCGCCCTGCTACATACCATGAGCCTCTTACGCACTATTTGGAGACAACTGAATCACAACACCCCCCTACAATCTGAGGCCTCTTTGGTCACAGCTTTTCTTTACAACCCTAAACTATAAGGGATGAGACCAATTTGAATACAAGCTAGCGGTTGCTTGGGACCCGTCAGCATAAATACTCTTAGGTCAAAAAAAGGGGGTGTTGGTTGAGACTTTCGAGGCACTGATAGGAAACCATGAATAGGTATAAAACAAGATTTATTTACATACAAAAAATACAAATATAAAAAGACATAAAAACATTAGGAACAAGCCCCACAAATCAGATAAGGTAATGTAAAGATAACAAAACCATCTAGGTCTAATACGTGGAGCCAGCCAGACAATTTCTCGACCGGTTTTGCGTTTGTACCGCTTCTTCAGGAGAGTCTAGGAGATATATACAAAATGTACAGTAAACACCAAGCACAATGTAAATATAGTATATAGCCACAAGATTTTCAAAAAACAGTACGTTATCTAGAGGAGTCAAAAAGCAAATTGCTCACCTAAACTGGTCCAAGTGAACGAGCCATGGGCACGATAGTCCCCCCGTGGTACACAAGGGGGATAATAAAGACAGGCTCTGGTAAGGTAAACAAGAACCTTAATAATGATATTAGGTAATGGTGGGTAAGTGGGGGAGGGCCACCCAGTGAAAACATGAATAAGGATAGGGTGGTGAAGCTGGGGGAGGAGTGAGGAATGGGGGAGGAAGGAAAGAGCAAAATAAGACTGGGGGGAGAAAGAAAATTGAATGTTAGAGGGGAGGATAGGGGGGAGAACCAAAGAATGAGAACAATGGGAGAAAAGGGGAGGGTTGGGGAGGGGGAGAGGGGGAGGGGGGAAAGAGGGGAACAAAAACAAGGGTTAAGAAGAGGGAAGTTTAAAATCAAATAAAATATGGGAAAGGAAAGAAAAAGGGGGGGGGGGGGGGGGGGGGTGAGGGAAAAAAGAAAAAACAAAAAGGAAAAGGGAATAAAAGAGAAAAGAGAAAAGGGAAAAGGGGGGGGATATGGGAAGGGGGGAAGGGAAATGAAGAATCATAGAAAAAGAAAAGGGAAGCAGCAATAGCTGAAACCTTGGAATAAGTAGGATTTGAATATAGTAGGGGGGAGGGGGGAAAGAAAAGGAGGAAAAGGAAAAAAGAAGGGGAAAAAAGGAAGGAAAAATGAAGAAAGGGGGAGGGGGCGGAGGGGAAGGGAAAGGAAGGTATGGGAGGGAGGAAGAGAATGGAGTGAAGGAAAGCAAAAGACATCAGGGAAGAGGAAGGGGAAGGGGGGGGGGGGGGGGGAGGGAAAACAGGAAACAGAGAGAGAGAGAAATAATAAATATACAAAAGAAGTGCAGAAAAAATGCAGGGAATATTAATATAGTGAACATGGGGAAAAAAGGGAGTGGAGTGCAGGGAGGTGAATGGGAATTAGATAAGGAGTGCCATGGTGAATGAAAGGAGGAAGTGTTGACCCAATCCAAGTGTCGCACAAAATAAGGATATCAATTTCAAGGGGGTTCTTACCAACAATGCTGTTGCAAAGTATATGGGCTGGGGCTGATGTAAGCGGTTAGATCAGTAACGATGGTAGGGTAGAATGGTACACTGATAGGTATGGAAACACTAGACAGGTACATCCGGCTGTGAAGAAGATTAAGATGGAGACTAAGCTACCATTTTTTATGATCTAAAGCCGGAAGGGTATGGGTGTCAGCAGACTTTAAAAGGAGAACTTACCGATGAAACGTTTGAATACCGCATGATCCCAGGGGGAGCGTCCGTGCAGTCTCACACAGTGGAGCTCCAAGAGCTGTTTATGTGTGAAATCCCGGACCACGTCACATGATCGCGACGCTGGCGTGGTCCTCCGTCCAACCCCAGACGCACTAGAGGTAGTGCGCAGGCGTGCAGCCCTCAGACCCATTGGGTGCGTAAATGGGAGGAACACATTGGAGAGGAGCTAACCCCTGAACAATGGGCTACCATATGGCCTTGGGCAGCCAAGAGTTCTATGTGTACTCGTATAAGGTACTTTTCCACTGGTACCTGACTCCGTCACGTCTGCATGCTATCTTTTCGTCGGCCTCGGATCGCTGCTGGAGATGTCTCCAGGACCGGGCCACACTACTCCATGTTTACTGGAGCTGTCCACTCCTCCAACCCCATTGGCACTCGGTCCGGGGGCTGCTTCACCGGCTATTCGAGGTAGATATCCCTCTCTCCCCTAAGTTCTTTTTACTGGGCCTCCCCCTCCTAAACTATCCACACTAGCTAAAAAGTTGGCCACACAAATTTTAACAGCAGCCAGATGTCTAGTAGCCCTCTACTGGAAACAACGAAACCCCCCATCTCTATCTGATCTTTATTACAGATTTAAGGATGTGGAGGTCATGGAGTCCATGACGGCTAGGCTGGCGGACCGACATTCAGCAACGTGGGAACCGTGGCACCAGCGAATAGACCCCCCTTGACCTCACAAGACCCCCCCCCCCCGTTCTGTACAACATGATCGCTTGGAGCCCGGGAGGGACGCGCCCTTCTGCTTGGGACTTTCTTATGCCCTTCCCTTGCCCTTATCCTTTCCCCCCTTCTTTCCTCTCTTTCTTTCTTTCTTTCTCTTATTACTTTTCTTTTGCTCTTCTCTTCCCCCCCCTTTTTTTTCTCTCTTCCTTCTCTTTGGAATAGCGGGACACACAAACGTAAATCGCGGACCTTACTAATGGTCTGTTTTGTGAGAGAAGCCTGCGCTATAATTACTTTAGCGCTACCTCTGTCTGATACGCAGTGCTTTCCCTTGTTGATTCCTGTCTGTGGTTTGTGTGTTAATTTTATAATTTGTAGACCTCCGTGCCCATTCCAGAGCTGATGGTGACTACTAATTCCCTTTTACTTTTGTATTGTTTTGTTCTTTTGTTTATGTTTTAAACCATTGAATGGTGTATGTTGACACCCAATAAAAATTGTCAATTAAAAAAAAAAAAAAGAGACATTAAATGGTGGATTTCTTTCCAGAAGGGTCTAATGAGATCACAATCCCACCATATGTGAAGGAGTGTGCCTTGAGCAGTATTACAACGCCAGCATAAAGGAGAAATACTTGGATTATATTTGTGAATAATGAAAGGGGTTCTATACCATCTAGAGTACAATTTAAAGCCGTTCTCCTGAGTCAATGCATTCAATGAGCCTTTTTGGATATGGTGGAAAACATGTTCCCATTCCTCTTGGGAGAGAGAGAGATATCAAGGTCTTTTTCCCATTTTTGATTTATTACGTCGTTTTTGAGGTCATATGTTGAGAAAAAAATTGCATAAATTGAAGAAATCAAATGTCGTTGAGGGGTAGTTTTGAGGCATAAAATGTCTAAAGGGGTTTTGTGCCTATACCAATCTGAACGCAAATTAAGTTTACATAAGAAGCGATTTATTAGTTCATAGTCATTTGAGGAGATATCACCGTCAGGGTGATTAAGAAGAAATGAGTCAAGTGAGAGGAGGTTACCTCGTTCGAAAAAAGATTCAGCTCTAATTGATTTTTTATGAGATGAATTAAAAGGGCTTTTAACGGAATTTTTCGAAGATACTTCTGATTGTGCTGAGGAGAAAAAGAAGGTGGGAA
The DNA here is from genome assembly GCF_905171775.1 of Rana temporaria. Lineage (NCBI taxonomy): Eukaryota > Metazoa > Chordata > Amphibia > Anura > Ranidae > Rana > Rana temporaria. Next base: position 298,489,764 of record NC_053492.1, read on the forward strand.
CAGGTTCTGAAAAGGTATATTAGTTGCGGAAGAATCTGCATCTTAAAAGCGGCCAGTCGTCCCGATCAGGATAATTCAAACTTTGCCAATTTATTCAGCTTGGAGGGAAGTGACTGTAGTAGAGGGGTGTAAATCGGAAGTTCTAGGGGTGAGGGTTATACCTAGGTATGAAATACCTTCTTCCTTCCATACATATGGAAACTTTTCGTCCATGGTTTGTTTAGTTTTATCACAAATACCCAATCCTAAAATAAACGATTTTGTGTCATTAACCTTGTAAAAGGACACTGATGCAAACAACTGCAATGACTGTTGGACCAAAGCCAGGGAAGATTTCACATTAGTGAGCATTAGGATGATATCGTCCGCAAACAAACTAATGGTGTGAGTCGAGTCTTTGGTTCTAAAACCACTGTTCCGAGGGTTGGAACAAATATGCATAGCCAAGGGCTCCATAAGTAAGGTAAATATAAGCAGGGAGAGCGGGCACCCCTGACAGGTCCCATTAGATATATTGAATGGTGTGGAAAGCATTCCCGAAATGTACACCTGGGCCTGACGGAGTTGTGTAAAGTGCCATAATAGCAGAGTGAATTCTGCCTTCGAACCCAAACTGTCAGGTCACCTGTGGCCAGGTGACAAGTGCGGCCAGGTGACAAGTGCACCCCGTTGGGGTCAGGGATGCACCACAGGGCAGTGAACCCTATGGCCGACTGCTGAGATTGGAGAGGAGGCGTGAACCCAAGATCGCCCAGGGCGCGGAGTCTAAGACCCAGCTTTGTGTTCACCAGAGCCTCTAGTGGTAAGGATGGCCTTCGCCGCAGCTGGATCCAGGTCGCGACCCCTGGGATCCCCTAGGTCACGTTCCGCAGGGAGAGAGGGGAAGCAGCAAGTCGGACAAGCAGTAGTGATGGGTAAGCCGAGGTCAGGGCAACAGGCAGACAAGGGTAATCGATAGACAGGCAAAAGATCAGGATCACAGGCAAACAGGAGAAGTCAGGGACGAGCCAAAAACGGTACACAGGAAGATAATCGTAGCACACTGCAGACAGGAACTAAAGCTAACAACACGGTTGAACAGCAAAGCAGACTAGAAGTGCAGTGGTTTATATAGGCTTCCTGGGATTGCCTAGGGTGGAGCAATACAGGGAGGAAGGTGATAAAAGACAGTCAGAAGGAGGGTCAGGCCTCTAATGAACACATGAAGATCAGGTAAGCTGCCAGACTTTATTGCATATCCATAACAGTACCCTCCCTTTTATGGCCCTCCCTCTCTCCAGCCTGGACCCAGGCCTAAAGGGGAATCCCAGACGAAACCTCCTCAACAAATGGGGCGCAAAGACCTCAGATGCAGAAATCCAAGATGCCTCTTTAGGACCAAACCCTTTCCAAAGCACAAGGTACTGAAGAATGCCTCTACAGAGACGAGAATCCAGAACTTGAGTTACCTCATACTTTAGATTATCCTCATTGACCAGAACCGAAGTAGGGAGAAGACAAGAGGATTTACTGAGGACTAAAGGCCTTTTAGGAATAAGTAAGGGCATGAGAGGATCAACAGGAATCTGAGGATTCCCCAGACCCTTAAAGATGAACTGGGCATCTAGCACAGGACCATCAGACTGGGCAGAGGTCAGAGGAACCCTGAGGTCAGGTTGGTTAGAAGGTGACATGACACAGGAGTCAAGCTGGATAGCAGAAAAACCAGCAGAATGCAGAGAGCCCTGAAAACAAGGTAGAAAACCCCACTTGGCCTAATGAGGCAACCTATCTAAAGGATGGATTGAGCCCCTTAGACAGGTTTGAATGGACGTAATAGTACTAGGATGAGGCGAGGTTGCAGAACAAGAAAAAGGTAGGAGGCTCACTGGGCATGGGCTGGCCTGGCATAGCTGATGCAAAGGCCGATTGAATAGCACAGTCAGGTCTAGAGACTAGAAAAAAAGAACCACCTGTATGACGGGTCTATTATGGATCAAGTGACAAAGTGATTACAGACCATAGGCAGCAATATTCTTCCAATACTGGACCACACATACTATGAATAAGTGTGGTAGCTGCAATGTGTTAACACCAGTTATAGGCTGTAGTAACAGGTGATGATCACTATAGGTAATTAAGTGAATCAGCATAGAAAACACATATAAGTGATTAAATCGAATATCAAAAAGGAACTGCTGTGAGCAATCCTAATTTGACCTATGCATAACCATTATCAATGTGCGTAAGTGCTTGTGAATATAGGGCCAGATTCTGATACATTTACGTTGCTCCACGGCAGCGTAACGTATCCCATTTACGTTACACCGCCGCAGGTTTACAGCGTAAGTGCCTGATTCTCAAAACTGTAACGTAAATCCAGTCGGCGCAAGTCCGCCTAATTCAAATGGGGCGGGCACCATTTAAATTAGGCGCGTTCCCGCGCCGAACGTACTGCGCATGCTCCGTCGGGTAAATTACCCGATGTGCATTGTGCTAAATGACGCACGGACGTCATTTGTTTAGACGTTAACGTAAATGGCGTCCAGCGCCATTCACGGACGACTTACGCAAACGACGTTGTTTTTTAAATTTCGACGCGGGAACGACGGCCATACTTAACATGGCTTAGAACTAGGGCTCAGCCCTAATTTTACGCGGCGTAACTAGCTACCTAGCGGCAAAAGTGACACTAATACAGCGATCAGAAAACCGATCGCTTAGTGACACTGGCAATAGGGGGTGAAAGGGTTAATTAGGGTGGTGATCAAGGGGTTAAACCTTTATTAGGGGGGGGTAGGGGGCCTAAAGCTAATGTCCCTAACACTTTTTTCTGTCACAAATGACACTAATTGCAGTGATCAGAAAATAAATGATCACTGCAATAGTGACACTGTGACAGTTGGCTGGGGGGGGTGATCAGCGGTGACTGGGGGGGGGGGGAGTTGTGTGCCTATGTGTAACGTGTCAGTGTGGTGTTTGGTGCAACTCACGTTACAGATGTCCTCTCTCCTCTGGATCCAGACGAAAAAGACCCACACGAGGAGAGAGGACATCACTTCCCCTTCCTGTGTTTACACTTAACACAGGAAGGGGCTGAGCAGGACGCCCATTGGCTGGGAGCAATCGCGAGGGGGTGGCTGGAATCGAATAGCCGCCCCCTCATCCTGGATTGCTCGCAACCACTTACCGACCGCCGCACTGAGCTTCCGGGAGTGCAATCGGTAGCATTTGTATTTTATATAGTATCTTAGGGAGGGCTAACATTTTGAAGCTATTTATTCTCCCTAACATAGATCTTTGTCTGGATGTGATTTTCTTTAAATCCATTTTAATATAATTCAGTAGTGGGATAAAATTGTGTAGGTAAATTAACTCAGGTGATGATGTGATATTGACTCCCAAATATTTTACACTCGGTGTCTCTCCAAATAAAAGGGAAGTCTTGTTTATATCTACATTCATCCTGTACATTCGTACTAATATTAGGTATTTCTTAGCTATTTCTGATTTTAAGGGATTCATTTTAAAAAATTTAAAATGTGATACCTCCCCATAGGATTTAAAAGTTTTTAGTAAGTTAGGAAGAGATATGGTTGGGTTCATTATGTATAGCAGAATATCGTCGGCATACACCGCAAGTTTGTGTTCCCCGTCGTCTGTCTGAATCCCCCCTAATATCAGGGTTATTTCTAATCCCGGCCAGCAATGGTTCTAGAGATAAGATAAACAATAAAGGGGACAAGGGGTACTCCTGTCGGGTCCCGTTAAACATCTCAAATGGCCCTGATACCTTCCCGTTTACCTTAACTCTAGTGGTTGGGTGATTGTAGAGCCTTTATCCATCCCCGCATCTTAGGTCCCACCCCAATAAACGCTAATGTATCCTGAAGAAATCCCCAGTCTACTGTTAAACGCTTTTTCGGCGTCTATTGACAGAAGTAGACCTGGGGACTTACTATCTTTTATTTTCTGTATCAGTAGGAGCGTTCTGATGCTGTTATCCCTACCAGGGACAAAACCCACCTGATCAGTATGTACCAGATCCTCATTTATTACACTGAACAGCTCAGGTTTACGGGGGGAGGAAGGAGAAGGGGGATTTAAACTGAAATGGCAGGATTGGGTTAAATATAAGCTTTCACCGAGATTTGTAGACAGGATGTTATGGTGCAATAGGCAAAGGGAGACACAACATGAGATGGATATTCGAAGAGAGGAGGGTTGGTTGGTGGGGGGAGTGGCTAGAGGGTGGGTTAGGGCAGGGTTTTTTCTTAATAATTGTAAATGAATGTATTTTTTGTATATTTATTCTGGGCCGAAATAGGCTCACTATATCTAAATATATATATGTAATAATAAATTTATGAAGCATTTACAACTATGATGTGAACTAGGATGGAGACTGTGAATGAACGCAAAATTGATTAAGTCTTCTGACAGAGTTCTCTGAGGCAAAAAAAAAAAAAAAAGTGAGCACAATAACATACACCAGCATGTATGTTATGAGGTAGTATTATGATTGGCCTCCCAATGGTTAAGCCTCGTACACACGATAGGTTAACCAGAGGACAACGGTCTGAAGGACCGTTGTCATAGGTTAACCGATGAAGCTGACTGATGCTCCGTCACGCCTACACACCATAGGTTAAATAACCGATTGTGTCAGAACGCGGTGACGTAAAAAACACAACGTCGTGCTGAAAATAACGAAGTTCAATCTTCCAAGCATGCGTCGACTTGATTCTGAGCATGCGTGGGTTTTTTAACCGATGGTCGTGCCTACTAACGATCGGTTTTGACCTAACGGTTACCAATCCATAGGTTAATTTTAAAGCAAGTTGGCTTTTTTTTAACCTATGGTTAAATAACCTATGGGGCCGATAAAAACAGTCCTTCAGACCGTTGTCCTCTGGTTAACCTATCATGTGTACGAGGCTTTAGAGAGAAGATGCTGGACTGAAGAAGATGCAGAGGAGGCAAGGAGGGAATGTGTTGACAGTAATCATTGACCTGTCAGCAATGGAGAAGAGTAGACTAGAACAGACATCTTCCATAATGTGCAGGTATGCTGTACATAATTGCGCATCAAGGCAAGAGCCACTCTAGTTGGTAATACTCTTCTCCGTTAAACAGCAAATTCAGAATAATTCATTTTAGATATTGTTTTATAAAGAAACATTGCAAACTGATATTAAAGTGGAGTTCCACCCATAAATATAACATTACATCAGTAGTTTTAAAAAAATGTCATTAGTCCTTTACGAAAACAATTTTTTTTTTTAGATGCCTTCAAAGTGTTGTTGCTAGGCAGAATAGTTAATCTTCCCACTTCCTGCACCTAGGTGCTTAATGCACCGCACAGACTCCTGGGAATGTAGTGGGTGTAACTTTCCAGGAGTCTGTGCACTCCCCAGTCTCAAAGAATCATGTGACTTGGACAGCACAGGTGCTGAAACCTGATCTGACACTGCTTGTGCATCTGCAAGGCTGAAATCCAGGAAGTCATACAGTCTGGCTTCATGATGCCCACTCTTAAGATGGCCCCAGTCAATTTCTATTTTATAAAGTGTCTAAATGCTGTAACAACCTAACAAAACGGACCTTAGTTTACAGACTAACTTTACTAGAATACATTAAGCTTGTGTATTACAGGGGTATTTATATTTAAAAAGTGAAATTGTGGCCGGAACTCCGCTTTCACCCACTCCCATCTAAGAGTAAAACAAATATGTTTATGCCCAAGCACAATTTTGCAAAATCATTTTTAGGACATACTAGGCTTTTATTTAGTGGTAAATGGTAATGGATATCTCTTGATTATTTTTTTTTTATTATTAAAGTAAAACTGGCACAAAATAGTAAAAAAATAAAAAAAATGTTGTATATATTTCTTGCTTCTACCATAACCTACTACCAAAGAACCTACAGCCTGTTAGTGCTCAGACCATACGCTGCACACTGCATCGAATTGGTCTGCATTACTGTCCTTCCAGAAGGAAGCCTCTTCTAAAGATGATGCACAAGAAAGTCCGTAAACAGTTTGCTGAAGACAAGCAGACTAAGGACATGGATTACTGGAACCAAGTCCTGTGGTCTGATGTGACCAAGATAAACTTATTTGGTTTGGATGGTGTCAAGCGTGTGTGGCAGCAACCAGGTGAGGAGTACAAAGACAAGTGTGTCTTGCCTACAGTCAAGCATGGTGGTGGGAGTGTCATGGTCTGGGGCTGCATGAGTGCTGCCGGCACTGGGGAGCTACAGTTCATCGAGGGAACCATAAATGCCAACATGTACTGTGACATACCCCATACACACCTCCAAAACTACCACTGCTTTGCTAAAGAAGCTGAGGGTAAAGATGATGAACTGGCCAAGCATGATCACCAGACCTAAACCCTATTGAGCATCTGTGGGGCATCCTCAAACAGATGGTGGAGGATCGCAAGGCCTCTAAAATCCACCAGCTCTGTGATGTCATCATGGAGGAGTGGAAGAGGACTCCAGTGGCAACCTGTGAAGCTCTGGTGAACTAAATGCCCAAGAGGGTTAAGGCAGTGATGGAAAATAATGGCGGACACACAAAATATTAAGCTGCACACTCACTACTTTACATTGTACCAAAGTGTCATTTCTTCAGTGTTGTCACATGAAAAGATATAATAAAATATTTACAAAAATTTGAGGGGTGTACTCACTTTTTTACATGCAGTTATGTTTATTTTTCTCTTTGCAAGGAGAGGGAGATACAATGTATCTCTCCCTTCCATTCAGAGCGAGAGAAAACACAGGGGTGAGCTTCACAGTGACAGATCACTGCTTTTATTGTTTACTGTAATAGCCAACCAGAGGCTATCACAGCGATCAGGTGACCCGGAACCGGGAGTTACGGGTCTTGATCATTAGTACGGCGCACTCCCAGCACAAAGACAGATACGCATATATGTGTCGCCATGGAAAAAAGCCAAGTCCATTGAGGCCGCATAAATGCGTACTGTCGTTGGGGAGGGGTTAATAGATATAAATGTCTCTATTGTCACTGTCAAGTAGCTCACTTTCTCTAACCATTAGTGCATTTTTCTCCTATACCCAAACTGCAACTTTCATCTCCAATAAATATCTGCTTGGATATCATTTGTATATCCTCCTTTGACTCCCCCTTCTGTAATTTGCTGTTTAACTATAGCATACATGTTATTTACATTGCTTTTCAATGGAGAGCACAGTGCTTTTAGCTACATCATACAAAAGTATAGCCACTGTTGCCTCTGTATGTAACAAAATCTATGGTTTTTACTGTCACAATTAAAAGGTGGGGTTGGGTTTTACATATGATGATATTTATACGACTTATTGACTTTTTAATGTAACTTTGAGAATGGTGGCTGCAAAGAAATGTTGGTTCTAATAACATACCAGTGATTTTTTATTTATTTTTTTAACCAGCAAAGAACTGCAAGTGCCACATTTATTTTGTCTGTTTCATATATTTACATTAATATATATATTGATACATAAATGCACACACACACATGCCGATATAAAAAAATCTACAATTTCTCAGATATTACGAGAACGGCTCATCTTTAACTGTATCTTTCTTTTACATTTCTGAATTTATAACACCTAACTATAAAACAAAAATAACATTAGACTGCTTCATAAAAGATTGGCGACATATAGCATTCATGTACACCAGTCGGGATTTGTTGCAGCACCCTTTTAATCACATGGTTGATTCTAGTATGGTGTGCAAGAGGAATAAACCACTTGGCTCTTTGGACAATGGACAGAGACCTTTACTTTCCACTGCTCCAACAATAATACAATAAGGGCCAGATTCACAGAGCAGATACGACGGCGTATCTCCTGATACGCCGTTGTATCTGTTGTTCTATCTATGCGACTGATTCATAGAATCAGTTACGCATAGATAGCCAGAAGATCCGACAGGTGTAATTGTTTTACACTGTCGGATCTTAGGATGCAATACCGCGGCCGCCGCTGGGGGGAGTTTGCGTCGTAATACAGCGTCGGGTATGCAAATTAGGAGTTACGGCGATCCACGAAGATTTTTCCTGTCGTTACGTCGTCGCGAGTGTTAGATTTCCGTCGCAAAGATAGGGCACCTTTAACATTGTGTAAAAGTACTCCACCATGTTAAAGTATGCCCGTCTTTCCCGCGTCGCTTTTGAATTTTTTTTAAATTTTTTATTTTTCCCGGCGCAAGTCTTTTTTTCACGTCGCGATTCACAAAACGTCGGCGCGTCGTAATTTTGCGCAAAGCAGGTCGGGAAATTTGCGACGGGAGCATGCGCAGTACGTCCGGCGCGGGAGCACGCCTAATTTAAATGGTACCCGCCCCATTTGAATTGGGCCGCCTTGCGCCGGACCTGTTTACGATACACCGCCGCAAATTTCCAGGTAAGTGCTTTGTGGATCGGGCACTAAATCGGAAAATTTGCGGCGGTGTAACGTAAACGGGTTACGTTACGCTGCGCCACCGGACTGTGAATCTGGCCCTAAGTGCTTATAAGAAAAGGTAAGAACTGAGGCCCAGATTCTCGTACATGGGCGTAAAACTGTGCGGGCGTAACGTATCTGGTTTACGTTACGCCGCCGCAAGTTTTACAGGCAAGTGCTTTATTCACAAAGAACTTTTAAATTAGGCGTGTTCCCACGCCGAACGTACTGCGCATGCGCCGTCCAAATGACGTCGCAAGGACGTGAACGTAAATGGCGTCCAGCCCCATTCACGGAAGACTTATGCAAACGACATAAATTTAAAAATTTCGACACGGGAACGACGGCCATACTTAACATTGGTTGCCCCTCATATAGCAGGGGCAACTTTACGCGTCGCAAATCTAACGTAAACGTTGTAACTTTACTGCGTCGACCGCGCGTACGTTCGGGAATTCGCGTATTTTGCTAATTTGCATACTCGACGGGGAAAACGACGGAGGCGACACCTAGCAACAAAAAAAAAGATCTGACGGCGTAAGAGCCTTACGCCTGTCAGATCTAATGGATATCTATGCGTAACTGATTCTAAGAATCAGTCACATAGATACGACGGCCCAGATTAGGACTTACGACGGCGTACATTGCGTTGCGCCGTCGTAAGCCCTTTGAGAATCTGGGCCTGAGTTTTTATACAGGCAAAAACACTTTTGAACATGTAATCCAATAAGGCCTCGTACACACGACCGGATCTATCAGCTGGGATTGATCCGCGGATCAGTTCCAGCGGACAAATCCGCTCGTCTGTACGGCCTAGCGGATATTTATCCGCGGAGATTCCTCGGGCCGTCCGATTTCAAGCGGATATAAATTTCTTAGCATGCTAAGAAATCTATCCGCTTGAATCGGGTCCAGCGGATTGATCCGGTGGTCTGTACAGACTCACCGGATCAATCCGTCCGCTCCCCTCCCTCGCATGCTTCGTAATGATTCGACGCATGCGTGGAAGTACTTACCTTCCAGCGTCGCGGCGACGGCGCGACACGTCACCGCGGATGAATTCCGCGCGGATTTTGATCCGATGGTGTGTACAAGCCATCGGATCCAAATCCGGAGGAGGAATCTCCGCTGGAAACGGATCCCCTCGTGTTCCAAAATCATTATGATGTTTTACTAAACAAAAACATTAGACAAACATGTGAATATTGACCAAGTGGGAGAAGGCATGGTAGGTCTACCACAGGAATCAACTGCAAATCACTGATAAAATAATGACCTGGCAGAGCTAAACACTTGCCGTTATTAGAAATAGTGTTAGGTCCCATTCACACGGACGGACCGTTCAGGTCCACCTGTCAGTTTTGACGGCAGACCTGAACGGCCGATCCATGTAGTCCTATGGAGCGTCGGATGTCAGCGGAGACATGTCCGATGACATCCGACCCGATCCGCCAAAATCAGACGTATGGCGATACGTCCATATCCATCAATGGCGGATCGGATGGGTGAGATGTCCGTTTTCATCAGATCGCTCCATAGGAATCAGCGGCGCTGCACAAGCCCCTCCCTGCTCAGTGAGCAGAGAAGAGCTTGTCATCTGCCAGCTCAGCGGAGATCTGCAGACTGATCTCCCGCTGAGCTGGCGGGAGCAGGCGGACTCCTTAGCGACGGAGTCCGCCTCGTGTGAATGGGGCCTAACTGATACCAGAAAATTCTCCCACAGTAGAGGATAACACCACCTTACACAATTCCTTTAGTCCTGTGAGATGCAAAGAGATGAACATTCATTTGCACTGGACAGTGGTCCCCTTCCTGTAACACCCACCAGATGCTGAAGCACATAGGAGATGGAAAAAGCATAGCAGGGGGCCTACACTCCTTCAGCACTCTCGTCTTGGGCTTACAACCATCTATGCAACGTATCCTAGGAAGCAAATCTCAGACTGTATGTGTGTGTGTGTGTGTGCGCTCGTGCTTGTTTTTGGCCATGCTTTTTTCCCCTACTCAAAAAAATTAAAATTAAAATAGTACTGTCTAAAAGTTGTGAACATAGGGCCAAATCCACAAATATCGGGCGCAACTTAAATCTTCCGATTTAAGTTACACCGCCGCAAAATTTCTCCCCAAGTGCCCGATCCACAAAGCACTTACCTTGAAATTTGCGGCGGTGTAACTTAAATGTGTCCCGCGCAAGGCGTGCCGAATCTAATGGGGCGAGTCCCATTTAAATTAGGCGTGCTCCTGCGCCGGACGTACTGCGCATGCTCCGTCGGGTAACTTACCCGACGTGCATTGCGCTAACTGACGTCGCTCCGACGTCATTTGCTTAGACGTTAACGTAAATGGTGTCCAGCGCCATTCACGAACGTCTTACGCAAACGACATAGAATTTAAATTTCGACGCGGGAACGACGGCCATACTTAACATGGCTTAAGAGAACTAGGGCTCAGCCCTAGTTTTACGCGGCGTAACTCGACGTAAACGACGTAGATTTAGAGCGACGGGCCCGTCGGAACGTTCGTGGATCGCCGTAAGTGTTCATTTGCATATTCTAGGCCGGCCGCAATGGCCTCGCCACCTAGCGGCCGGCCTAGAATTGCATCCTTAAGATCCGACAGTGTAATTCAATTACACGTGTCGGATCTTCTGCCTATCTATGGTAAACTGATTCTGTGGATCAGTTCCATAGATAGAAACAGGGATACGACGGCGTATCAGTAGATACGCCGGCGTATACCTTTTGTGGATTACCCCCATAAACTATACACAATGTAGCCCGATCTCAATTTGCACAAATCAATTGATTTTATCATTATATGACATAAAAAAATAAATACAGAAGCATGTGTTAAAACCAGTGTTATCTGCAATATGCTTAAAATGCAAAACTTTCTTCAACACTCACTCACTCGCTCATAAGTGCAATGATATCGTCCTAAATTTAAGGAGAGATGTATATTACCCCAGAGTTTTGATTTCTCTGTAAATACTTTTGCTTGGTCCTCTCAGAACTCTGTAATGCTTTAGAGGCAAGAGAAGAGATAAGAGTCTTTTCATACAATAATTCACTCTCTTCAGTAAAAACATCTATCTGTACTGCTGTAGTACACTGCCATTGGATCACACCAGCAAGGGTCATAGGTCTAAATGTGGCACAATATAGACAGCTGATAGAAGGAAGTGCTTAGAAGTGCTAAGGTATTTAGTAGCAGTCTCAGACCAATTCTTTAGGAAAATGGGGCTTATCATATCCAAAGGAATTCGTTAATGGCTTAGGTGGTTCTGGTGCATGCTTAGAGATGTCCTCGTCTTTCTCTAGCAATGAAGTGTCTCTAGAATTATTACCACTCGCACTACTATCTGTATGGAAATAACTGCTGCTGTTGGACTGATAATCTCTTTCGCTTGATTTTATTTCATTTGAACTATGGTATCCAGGGTCCGTACTTTCTTTGGAAACAGAATCAGTTGACACGTCAGTGTCTTTCTTCACTTTTTCCTTAACGTAATTTATTTCTTTAACAGTTGGCTCAATGGGAGAAGTGGAAACATTGTCATATCTGGGTGTTTGATGTGTTGGCATCTGAGCAGCTATGTTTCTTACAACAGAATCCTGGGGGGGGAAACACAGACATAAAATGTTGGAAGATTGCTTATACTGAGCTTTACAAAGATGCAGGCTTATATAATATATATTGTAAGTAATGTTTCTGCAAATATGAATTGTTTGACGTGCTATTATTTTAGATGTGTCTTGTCAACTTTTCTTCGGTGGGAGCAAATGCCTGCACTAGTTGGCCCTATTAAGCTTTGTTCACATATATGCAAAGTTAATGCGTTTTAAACCGCATCCTATTCACATGAAATGTGAACCAAACTTTCTATGGAGCCGGTTCACATATCTGTGGTGCAGCAGCAGTGAGAATTCACTGCAAATTTAAAAAGAGCCCTGTACGTTTTCTGAGTACTTCGGTGAGATTCAGTTGAGAATGCTAGGCCCTAAGGGCCTAGTATGGGTTTTAAGGGGAATCCCAAAAATAAAATAAAAAAAAGGTGTGTAGGTCCACCCTAAAGTCAATACCAGACCCTTAACCGAGCATGCAGCCTGGCAGGCCAGGAAAGGGGGACAAGGGCATCTTCCCCACAACCCAGGAGCCCCCCAGATACATGTGAATGAGTATAGTGTACATTATACCCCTACTTGTTTACAAAAAAAGTGTCAAAAAGAAATAAAGCACAGAAAGTTTTTGACAATTTCTTTATTAAAAAAAATAAAACACAAAAATAAAGTTTCTCCAAAGTAAATGCAGTGACAATCACAATAAACTCTGTCACCAACTGAGAAAAAACAAAACAAAACAGGTCCGCACCCGTTGCTGATTTCATTCATCTGCTAGCTCCGTCGCCTAACAGTTCTTAAATAATTAAGGTGTGGGGCCACCCGATGATGTAACCGGGTGATGTCATCGACCCAGCATGCATTGATGATGCTGCAAGGAAGCCCCTTAGCTATTTAAGGACTGACAGACAGTGGAGCTGGGAGACGGTGGGAGCCAACAACCGGTGCCGACCTGTGTTTTTTTTTTCCGAGTTGGCGGCGGTGGCAGAACTCATTGTAATTTACGCTGGATCTACACTGGATATAGTTGGATTTGGGGGTGGACCCCACGCCGTTTTTTTTTAACTATTATTTTGGCGTTGTTACCCTTAAATTCCATACTAGACCGGAAAGAGCCTGGTATGGATTCGGGGGGCACGTTGTTTCATTTTTAGAATTTCTCATTGCCAGCAAATTTCTTTTACATTCAGTTATCAGTGGAGAACCCGCTGACAGCAGATGAGTCATCGGTTGTTAAAGTGATACTTAAGCCTCGTACACACAATCAGTCCATCCGATGGGAACGGTCTGAAGGACCGTTGTCATCGGTTAACCGATGAAGCTGACTGATGGTTCGTCGCGCTTACACACCATCGGTTAAATAACCGATCGTGTCAGAACGCGGTGACGTAAAACACAACGACGTGCCGAAAAAAACGAAGTTCAATGCTTCCAAGCATGCGTCGACTTGATTCTGAGCATGCGTGGGTTTTTAACCGATGGTTGTGCCTACTAACGATCGGTTTTGACCTATCGGTTAGGAATCTATCGGTTAAATTTAAAGCAAGTTGGCTTTTTTTTTAACCGATGGTTAAATAACCTATGGGGCCCACACAAGATCGGTTTTGACCGATGAAAACGGTCCATCAGAACGTTGTCCTCTGGTTAACCGATCGTGTGTACGAGGCCTAAAGGTTTGAATAAAAAAAATAAACAAAAATATCATACTTACCTCCAATGTGAAATTCGTTTTGCACAGAGTGGCCCCTCAGCGGCTCTCCACCACATCAGATAACCCGCTAGAAGCGATACTGTGCAATTTGTTTTGCACAGAGTGGCCCCGAAAACCGTTTTATGGGGTCCCTCGGCGGCTCTCACGGCTCCCCACCACATCAGATAACCCCCTCAAAGCGCTCTCTCGGGGGGGGGGGGCTTACCTTGTGGGCGCACTCCTGTGTCTAGCATTTGGTGTCCATAGCTGCCGAATGCGGGACTCGGCCCGCCCCCGGGTCCTTGGATTTAATTGACAGCAGCGGGAGCCAATGGCTGTGCTGCTATCAATCTATCCAATCAAGAGCCGAGAACCCCGGGCAGAGAGCCATCGTGTCCTCGCTGTGGGACATTTCAGGGCTCATGTAAGTAAAACAGGGGGGCCAGTGACTGACAGAAGTTTTTTTACCTTAATGCATAGGATGCATTAAGGTAAAAAAACCGGAGGTTTACAACCACTTTAAGGACACATCGGACGGCTTCCAGGCCCGCTCCTTAAGAACCAGCTATTGTTACAGACGCCGGTGGTCACTGGATCCAAAAATTTGCAACTGAACCTTATCTGTAAGTCAGGTCAGTAGTAAGTAACAAAAGAAAAACAAACAAAAAAAAAGGTTATTGGGGGCTTAACGTTTGTAAAATGTGTCTGCTGTAGAGTATACAATACCATTTCTCATGACATACCAATGACTGTGGCAACAAACTCCTGGCTTTAGTCCATCTTGCAATAATAAAGCAAGAAATGGCAAGAATGACAAGAAAAACAACAGCAACTCCAATTATGATTAGTTTAGCCTGATGCGATATACCTAAAAAAAAAAAAAAAAGAAAAGAATAACCAAATCAAATTTTAAAGCTATTCTTTGAAAGCTAAACATTCTCTGCTTTTTCAAATCAGCTGGCTTCATACTTCTTGGGGGCTTCTGTAGGTTGCAAAAATATAGACTTGTAGGCAGCAAGTGTTTGTCACTTTGCTTCTGAGCCTACGGCATTTATTTGTTCCTAGTAGTGTTGTTTACTGTGGTCTGACCTATAATAAACTGTGTTCATATAATAAACTGTGTCAACTTAAAAGTCACACTCCAGACAACCACACAATACAGTTGTGCTCATAAGTTTACATACCCTGGCAGAAGTTATGATTTCTTGGTCATTTTTCTGAAAATATGAATGATAACACAAAAACTTTTATTTCACTCCTGGTTAGTGTTTGGCAGAAGCCATTTATCAACTATTTACTCTTTTTAAATCAGAATCACAACAGAAACTAACCAAATGATCCTGATCAAAAGTTTATATACCGTGGTGATTTTGGCCTGATAACATGCACACAAGTTGACACAAAGGGGTTCAGATTGCTATTAAAGGTAACCATCCTCACCTGTGATCTGTTTGCTTGTAATTAGTGCGTGTGTATAAAAGGTCAATGAGTTTCTGGACTCCTGACAGACCTTTGCAAGGACTGACGTACAGGTACGTCGGTTCGCGTAGTAGAGCCGACCTGCCACCGTAAAAGTGTGGGCAATTGCCACCCCCGAGAAATTTGTTTTAGTTGCGGAATTCGCAGGCACCGCAGAGTCTGAGTGCGTCCGCAGGGAGTGAGAGTCAGAGAGTGGGCGGTCAGCTGGTTGGCTCTCTACTCTGTGGGTGTGCGGGCGGTTGGCCAATCAACAAGCCAGGGGGAGCAGAGATGATATCATCTCTCACCGCCCACGCCAGCTTTGCATCCCTGCAGTAACTTCCCCCCTTACTGTGCAGGCAGCAGAGAGATTACATCATCTCTCTGCTGCAAGTGACAATCTGCAAGGTGTGGCAGGTGAGGTGGCAAGTGACAATCCGCAACATGTGGCAGGTGATGTGAAAGTGACAATCTGCAACTTGTGGCAGTTGACGTGGCAAGTGACAATCCACAACGTGTGGCAAGTGACAATCTACATCTAGTGGCAGGTGACATGGCAAGTGAGAATCCCCAACATGTGGCAGGTGACATGGCAAGTGACAATCTGCATCTAGTGGCAGGCAAGTGACATTCTGCAACTTGTGGCAGGTGATGTGGCAAGTGACAACCCACAACATGTGGCAGGTGACGTGGCAAGTGACAATCTGCATCTGGTGGCAGGCAAGTGACATTCAGCAACTTGTGGCAGGTGATGTGGCAAGTGACAATCCACAACATGTGGCAGGTGACGTGGCAAGTGACAATCTGCATCTGGTGGCAGGCAAGTGACATTCAGCAACTTGTGGCAGGTGATGTGGCAAGTGACAATCCAAAACCTGTGGCAGGCGATGTGGCAAGTGACAAGCTGCATCTTCTGGCAGGTGACATGGCAAGTGAAACACTCAGGGCCCCCACTGATTCTACATTATGGTCATGTTATATTACAATGTAATAATAGAAATAATGCGTTTCAATCATCCTGACACCATATCAACCATAGTGCAGTGATCATTGAAACGCTATCACCAGAAATTTCCCTGATAAAATGTCCCCCAAAAAAATATTTTCTGTTAGTGCCCCTCCCGAGACTAGACTCTGGATCCGCCCCTGATTGCAGAATGCTATATTAAAGAAAAGAAAAATCACATGACCAAAGGGATCTCATCAGTATAACAAAAACATAACTTACCTTTTTCATCAGAAAAACACATCTCCTTGGATCTCTCCATTGTCATCCCAATAAAAAAATCTGATACACCTTCTGCAGAAAAACAGTAAGTCTCAAGATCCGAAATAGAAAATGTAACTGTACATGCTAAACTGTCACAATCTGTTGCCATCTGCAAAAAAAAAGAAAGAAAGATGCACTATGAGGAGAGCTTACCGAGTATGCAGCTTTGTCTTTGTTAGATCCTTGCCCATGTTCCTGCTTAAGCTGGAGCCATGGCCTCTGCCCCAGGTTTTGTGTTCTATGGAGCAACCGTTGTATGCAGGAGTTAGAACTATGTCTCCTTACGCTGTGTGCATCAATAGAAACACAGAGCCCCGTAGCATTGGAAGGCAGTCTCCTTATCCTACCCCCTCCAAGCTAGAAGACTGACTCAACTGAACACAGTTCACAGTTAACTTTTGTGAAGATCAAAGGTTCAGGGAAGAAGCACTGAGACAGCAAGAGGCAGCAGCATTGAAAGTTGTAGATTACAAGAGCTGTGGGATAAGAATTTTAACAAATAGTTTACTGGGAAATGTCTATTTTATTGTGCTTAATGCACTAAGCTAAAAAATGCTAATGAGTTTAATACTACTTTCAAACAAAACATTTCCAGTATACGTTTTTTCTCATTTACTCAGATATACTGTATATGAAATATAATGCTGCATAACCTCAGTCAATCTTGGTTAATCTAGAGACATGGCTAAATATAGCTACCATAGTTACCGCTGTTACATTTTAAACATCAGGAATAGGATTGTTCAAGCTATCCCCAGAAATAAAGCATTTTGTATACACTATATTACTAAAAGTTTTGGGACGCCTGCATTTACACGCACATGAACTTTAACTACTTGCTGCCGGCCGTACGACTTTGTACAGCCGCAGTGTGGATCCAAATTGCCTCCAGCCACTGGGAGCGCGTGAGCGCCGGCGGCACGGGCGTGTCCACTGAGATGCCGATGCGCGTGCCTGGCGGCCGCGATGTCCGCCAGGCTCCCGCGATTGGCGGTTACACCGACAAGGACGTGGATCTGTGTGTGTAAACACAGAAATCCAACTCCTGTCAGGGAGAGAGGAGACCGATGCTGTGTCCCTTGTACATAGGGACACAGATCGGTCACCTCCCCCAGTCAGTCCCCTTCCCCCACAGTTAGAAACACTATGCAGGGTACACATTTAACCCCTTCCTCATCCCCTAGTGTTAACCCCTTTAATGCCAGTCACATTTATACAGTAATTAGTGCATATGTATAGCACTGATCGCAGTATAAATGTGAATGGTGCCAAAAAAGTGTCAAAAGTGTCCGATGTGTCCTCCATAATGTCGCAGTCCCAATAAAAATCGCAGATTGCCGCCATTACTATTAAAAAAAAAAATAATAAAAAATAATAATTCTGTCCCCTATTTTGTAGGCGCTATAACTTTTGCGCAAACCAGTCGCTTATTGTGATTTTTTTATTTACCAAAAATATGTAGAAGAATACGTATCGGCCTAGACTGAGAACATTTTTTTTTTTTTTATAATTGGGCTATTTATTATAGCAACAAGAAAAAAATATTGATTTTTTTTTCAAAATTGTCACACTTTTTTTTTGTTTATAACGCAAAAAATAAAAACCGCAGAGGTGATCAAATACCACCAAAAGAAAGCTCTACTTGTGGGGAAAAAAGGATGTCAATTTTGTTTGGGAGCCCCATCGCACGACTGCGCAATTGTCAGTTAAAGCGACGCAGTGCCGGAAACTGAAATTTCACCTGGGCAGGAGGGGGGTATATGTGCCCAATAAGCAAGTGGTTAATAGCGTCTTAGTCCGTATGGTTCAATATGTAGTTGGCCCACCCTTTGCAGCTATAACAGATTCAACTCTTCTGGGAAGGATATCCACAAGGTTTAGGAGAGTGTCTATGAAAATTTTGACCATTCTTCCAGAAGCGCATTTGGTGTTAAACGCTAATCTAACCTCAAACTATACTATTACAATGAATATTGTTATTTTTGTATTGTTCTATTGTCTAAATGTTGCAGCCATCCTTATTGCAAACAGCATTCTCACATCAAAAAAAGAAAATATAATGGCCTACCTTACTTTCATTTCCATAGTATACTTTATAGTATAGTTCTATTTCATGAATAGAGGGTACTTTCGGGTGAGTAATCTCAATCTCAACGATCTCTTCTCTCTTGAGTACTTTTAACTCTGGAGGACCAATAATTCCTAAAAAAAGACAACATTATAATAACCGTATTCAAAGTAGACACCATATGTAGTACATGGGGTTCCTACCCACTAGAAGCAACTATGTTAGTGTATGTAAATTCAACATTTCATATTCCTGATATGTGCCTGCTGTACTATGTACTTGTATGAAAAAAAAATAAAAAATAAAAAAAATAACCTGTTCTCTTTGTATTGCTTCCTTTGGGTTGTCCTTAGGGTTATCCCGATACCGATACTAGTATCGGTATCGGGACCGATACCAAGCATTTGTGCGAGTACTTGTACTTGCACAAATGCTCCTAATGCTCCTGATGCCAGATTCGATACCTGGAACCGGAAGTCGGTGGACGGAAAGAGGGCGGAGATCGGTCTGGCAGCAGTGGATCAGAGTGCAGTGGGTAAGTTAGCCAGGGCAGGGGTGCAGGGCTCCGTCGCATATTCCGGTGTACCACATTCGGTACAGGAAGTGACGTTCCGTGTCCCTGTCGGAAGGGTAAATATCACAAAGGCCATCTTGGTAAACCCTGCACTTGGCTGCAGTAAGCCAGCAGAAGACATCTTGTTACACCCAGCCCATATAGTTCGGGCTGGGTGTAACAAGATGTCCACTGCTGGCTTACTGCAGCCAATTGCAAGGTGTACCAATATGGGCATCGCAGCGTACTTACTAGAAGTTATGCCAAATAGCATTGCAAAATCCTTCCTCTCCTCTCCTCTCATCATTCATGTCATTTATTATGCAATTGCCAATCAGTGCCGCATTTCAGTGCCTGCCCATAAGTGACATCAGTTCCATCTATCAGTGCCGCCTTTCAGTGCCATCCATCAGTGCCCATAAGTGCCATCCATCTGTCAGTGTCAATCTATCAGTGCCCATCAGTCCCATCTGTCAGTGCCACCTATCAGCGCCCATTAGTCAAATGATCACATGACATAAAAAAAAAAACTATAGGTAATCGGTATCGGCGAGTACTTGAAAAAAGTATCGGTACTTGGTCTTTAAAAAGTGGTATCGGGACAACCCTAGTGTGAATACCTAGCGTTCATGCCAGTCCCTTTGCTTCCTTAATAAAAACTGACCTCTCCAACTCTCTATGCAGCTGAGAACAGAGGGAAAGTGATCACTTCTAATAAAAAGGGGGGAAAAGATATTTACAATGTATATACATGTGTTGCCTTTCATTTCTGTTTTAAACTGACTCTGTTATTTTACAAAATAAGGGTTTACAATCACTTTAACCCTAACCTGATTGAAAGTTATACTAAAGTTACCATGGCTACCTTTGATCATTTCCATCACGGCAAGTAATAACCCAGGTAGCCCTATTTTTACACCCTCTGCAGCCTTTTGGTATGCTTTGTTGCCACATTTGTGGTATTAAGGAGCAGAGCCTTCACTTTATCTGTGAGAAAAAGTGCAGTCTCAATAGAGAAAATCTGTCAATTAAAATAGACAAAAATTCACACAGTATTTTATTTGAATGTCCATATATTTAAAAGTAGGAACAAGTAACCTCTAGTCAGAAGCGTAACTAGAACCTTCAGGGCCCCCGATGCAAGAAACCATAAGGGGCCCCTGACCCGTAGTATGATGGGGGAGGGTATTGTGACAGGAGAGGGCAGTGTGATGGGGCAATATGATGGGGTAAGTGTGACAGGAGGGGGCAGTATGACGGGGTATTGTGACAGGTGGGTAGTGTGACAGGAAAAGGGTATCTGGGAAGTGTGACCGGAGGGGGGCAGCGTGACAAGAAGTGGCAGTATGACAGGAGGGGGCAGTATGACGGGGGATATTGTGACAAGAGGGGGGCAGTGTGAGAGGAGAAGGGTACCTGGGAAGTATGAAAGGAGGGTGGCAGTGTGATTAGAGGGGTCAGTGTAACGAGGGAGCACTGTGAAAGGAGGGGGCAGTATGATGGGGGTAGTGTCACAGTGTAAACAGGAAGAGCCGTTGATCGGCTCTTCCTCACTCGCGTCTGACACTCGTTTATCAGCGCAGCCCCCCCCCTCGGATGCCCACACTGGACCACCAGGGAAGCAATGCCATCAGTGCCACCCCTTTAGTGCCCATTAATGCCCAGTGCCCACCTATGCCACCCATAAGTACCCATCAGTGCCAACCATAAGTGCCGCCCATGAGTGCCGCCTATGAGTGCCCATCAGTGCAGCATACCAGCGCCGCCTATCAGTGTCCATCAGTGCCTCCGTAATCGAAGAAGAAAACTTACCTATTTACAAAAAAAATTACATAAAAAAAAAAAAACTTTGGGCCAGATCCACAAAGCAGATGCGCTGACTTAACTCGAGATCCGCGGCGTAATTGAAATTTACACGGCGCGTATATTTGCGCCTGATCCTCAAAACGATATACGCCTTAAAATCATGGTTTTCCGTCCTACCTAAAAAAAACTGTTTTGATAGGCAAAGATGCAAATGAGGGAGATAGGGCGATCCACAAAATTAAGTGTGTGCGCCGTAGATTACGCCCTGTGCGCTTCTGTTAGTTTCAATGTGTAAATTTACACTTTATAAAAGCAGCCCTAATTTTACACATGCCGTGTAAAGGTCAGCTAAAGCAACACCATTAAGGAAGATCTGAGCACACACACTTGCTGGACTACAATCTGTATGCCAACATGCCAGGGGCATCCATGCGCATAGCTAGACTAGTGACTTCAGTGACCGAGGGTACCCCCTTTTCTGAGGGAACAGCAGCCAGGAGACGCCTCGCAGAATGCATCTTTGCACAGTAAACACACACATTAATTATGTCACAATGATTATGCATAAATGCACACCACTGTGGTCCCTAGCACAGACATATCACATGCACATCTAATTGGATTAGATCCAAGTACCCCCCCCCCCCATTGGTACTTGGGAGCAGTAACACCACGCCACGGCTCCAATTCTGTTACTGTGCATTCATACACCATTCAGGGACCTGGGATCACTTCTCCCTGGTCCTGGGGATCCCTTCTCCACCAAAACTGAGGGTGACACCCTTATTTTATCAGGAATGCCACCCCCCCACATTCACACATCATTCACACACATAAACCAAATCATAAGTACAGTATACCAAACAAAATCATAAAAATATAAAAAAAAATAAAAAAAATTAAAAATCAAAAGTACCCCTGCAAATTCTTAACGGCGGCGAGTGCTCCGTCTGGGCTGCCCACGGGCACGGCCACAGCCAACTGGAGGATCTTCATGGGGGGGGTGTTAGCAGGGAAGGGAGTATCTTCATGGGGGGGTGGGTGAGCATGGGAAGGAGGAGACTCCCCTGGTGTCTGTCCTCCTGCTGGCCTGCCCTCCAAGGCCACTGCTATCCTGTTCAGACAGACAGTGATGGCAGCCGTATTGGCCTGGCCAGCCCGGGTATTGTCCTGGATAGGCCGGGTATTGTCCTGCACAGCCTGGGTCAGGGTAGTCACCTCCTGGGCCACGCCTGTTGTGGCGGTCTTCAGGTCCCACAAACATGTGATGACCGCCAATGAGTTTGTGGCCCCATCACCGAGTGACTCCTTCATTGCACCCAGGCTGTGCTCCATCTGGGTCAGAGTGACTTTTATCTGACCCAGAGTGCGGGTCTGCCGGGCATTGTCCTTCTGCAGACTGGCCGGCAGACGCTCGGCCACCCCCCTGGTCTCCTGGGTCGCCATCCTGCCTGCCCCTGAGGCTTGTGGCCTGGGAGGAGGAGGGGAGAGAGTGACCCTTGTGGGTTGCAGCCTGTTGGGGGAGGAGTGGGAGGGGCTACCCCTGATGGTGGCCTGACTGCTGCCAGCCTCTGGGTTAGCCTCAAGGGTATCCTCAAAGGTCATCATATCAGAGGCCAAAAGGACTTCCCGGCCAATTTGAAGATCTTCTTCCTCCACCCCCTCATCCTCCTCCCCCTCATCCTCCTCCCCCTCAACCTCCTCATGAGGGGAGGTTTGGCCACTCCCCTCCCCTGGGGAATCCTGCCCTTCTTGGGACTCATCAGCAGCCTCTTGTCCTTGGGGTGGTGCAGCAGCCTGGCCTGATGGCCCAGCAACCTCCTGGTCATCTGTGGAGGACACAAAACAATCACAGGTTTGAGGATCCACACACTTGGCACATCTTCCCTTCCCCCACCCACACATGCTAATCACCAGATAGAAAAACCCAAAACTTACCTGTCCTCACAGGAGAACCTGTTTGATAGCCACGTAGGCCCACCACCTGCTCTGGCTGGAAACACCGGGCCACTGCCCATTCCTCCTCACTCAGACGGATGGGGCAGGGTCCCCCTCCTCCAGTGCCCCTGGCATGGGCATTGATCTTAGCCACCTTGTTCCGGACCACGCTCTTTAGATCGTTGATCTTTTTTTGGATGCCAGCGGGGGTCCTCGTCTCCCCCCCCCCCCCCCCCCGCCGCATTGATCTGATCTGTGATCTTCTTTAGAATCGCCTTCCTTTGGGCTGGGGAGGTGTTCCGGCTATCAGGCCCATGTAAATAGCGCCCATATCGGACGATGGACCTAGCAAGGATTTGCTTCTCAACCTGATTAAAATTGAGCTTCCTGCACTTGGGTGCCATCACAGACACCACTCAGCAACCAGAAGAAACTCACAGGACAACTCACAGAAGAAACACACAAAAAGCAAAACACACAAGCAGACAGCTACTACAAATTCAAAAACAAACACGCAAAAAACAAACAGAAAATACAATCAGAAAAAAATAAAAAAAAAACACTCAGAAAAAAACAAACAGAAAATACACTTAGCAGAAACAAACACCAACTACTATCTAATACTCCTCCAAAACTTCTCTATCACACACAACTCACCAACAAACACCGACAAACATTCAGAGCAGAAGCAACTTGCTCTAGGAAGGGTAACACAGGGAAATACTTTTGCAAGGGAAGTGTGTTTGACTGGGGCTATTTATACATAGGCCGATCCTCAAACTAAGTACGCTTGGACTTTTACCCATCTCACTGATTGCGCCAAGCAAAGTTCTGCACATGCCAGTGAGAAGCAGATTCGTGCGCGCATGCGCAGTACGGCCAGCCCTTCATTTGCATGGGGTCACGGCTCATTACAATGAAGCACGCCCACTTCCTTCCCACTTGCAAAAACCCTGCCTTACGCCTTGGGATTTAAGTTACGCAAGCGCAACTTTGTGCGCAAATGCGCTGTGGATATGGCAATTACGACACCAACTTAGGGCGCCGTAACTTAAATGACTTAAGTTTTGAGTAACTTAATTTGCGGCGCTGGCTGTGGATCTGGCCCTTTATTTTTTTCAAAATTTTCGGCCTTTTTTTAGTTGTTGCGCAAAAAATAAAAATCGCAGAGGTGATCAAATACCACCAAAAGAAAGCTCTATTTGTGGGAACAAAATGATAAAAAAAATGTTTGGGTACAGTGTAGTATGACCGCGCAATTGTCATTCAAAGTGCGACAGCGCTGAAAGCTGAAAATTGGCTTGGGCAAAAAATAATAAAAAATAAAATCAATTTCCCCTTTAAGACCAATGGGCGGAAGTGACGTTTGACGTCGCTTCTGCCCACCATCCGATGGTATGGAGCCGAGTGGGGGCCATCTTTCCCTCACTCGGCTCCAGGCTACTGAGGGGAGAGGAAGCGATCGGCTCCGATAAGCGGCGGAGACCCCTGATAAAAGTGATCACTTTTATCTGAAAGAGGACAGTTCACCGCCATCTGCTGCCATAACCCCGGTATTCTACGTCAAAGTAGTGGTTAAATAATATGTAAATCCAACATTTTATATTGCTGATTTGTGCCTGCTGTACCATGTACTTGTATGAAAAACTATCATGTTCTCTTTGTATTACTTCCTTTCCTATTAAAAGCTGACCACACTAAGCATGACAGCACAGCATGGTCAGCAGTTCTCTAGCTGTGCTGAGAACCTATCCTCTTCTCCGCCAATGATCAGACTTGTGCTGTCCCCCCCCGCACAGCCACACACTGTGGAGTTCCATGTACCGCTGTTTCTCCTTCCATAGCTCTCTGAGCTCTTAATGTAGCTGAGTTTAGAAGGGTATGCGACCAAGGTGTTTATAATGTTTTTTTAAATCTATACACAAATGTTTTGCCTTCCATGTCTATTTTAATCTGAATGGGTTGGTTTACAAAGCGAGGGTTCACATATTTATCTTAGTTATCCCAGATATTGAAGTGTACAGAGAATACAGACATAGAACTGATCATACAATTTTAAAGTGGATGTAAACCCCCAGATTTTTGTTTTTTTTAAAGCTTGTACCTGATTCAGCATAGGATTTCATGTCATCAGTGCCCAGTCTTGCCAAGAAGTTTATCCAGCTCTAAGCAAAGGAATAACAGTCAGTTCTTCTCCCTTGCTGTGAATGACAGCTCATTTCCTTATCTCATGCACTAGCACTCTCTTAGCGTCTCACAGCTATTACTACAGCCTGTGTTATGTAGCACATGTGCAGGAGTCACAGGGGGCCGTGAGCGCGTTCTGCTTCCTTTGTGACGCTGTCTGGCCAAAGGGGAGTGTAGAGGTGGGCGGGTCTAATGACATCACGACTCCACCCACTTAGCTCTGGAGCATAGACCCGCCATGGATTTCAGAGATTTGCGGGGCTCAGTGTGCAGAAGGGGGTGATTTTTAAAAGGTAGGGATACATGCAGGAGGTACCCATACATATATCCATAAGATGACAATAGTTGAGAATCAGTTGAGTGGTGGGTTTACATCCACTTTAATATAAATAAGGATTCATTTGGTTAGATAAGAGCAGGCTGTCAAAATTCTAGTTTAAAACTAAAACTGAAGTAATGGAATATGAAAATATGAGAAGAGTATAAAACACATTTCAAAGGTTTGATAGTCACTTACCTACATTGCTTACACTGAACTCCACTTTTGCAGCGCTACTTATTTTAGATCCAACTAAGGCTTTAACTCTAACTTTATAGTTGTTTAGAGGATCTGAATCTATCTCATGGGTAAGGTCACAGTAGCGATGTGAAATATTCTGGCAAGTCTCAATACCTTTCCAATTCATGTCTCTGAAAAATAAGTTCAAAATAAAAGTGATTATTTTTTTATTTTTTATATAGTAGATATCATTTCTTTCTGAATCCATATTTTCTGAATATGGAATATGAAAAGGTGTAAGTATGGCGCTGTTCTGATTGTATCAAGGTGCTATAATTAAATATAATCCTGCTTGTTCCGAGTGTAATTTGTTATATATATATATATATATATATATATATACACACAGGGCTCAAAATTTCAAGTCCTGAGCTACTAGCCAGGCCTCAAGAGTTACTCGCCACCGGTTGCCCCACCTAATTCATACACTGCCCTGCGCCTAATTGCACCCGTAAACACGCCCTCGTAGATTATCTCATGGAATGACAATGTTTTATGCAGAATCAAGTTACAGAATTAAATATTACCAACAACAACTTTAACAAAATGGGACAGGGCACTGGGGGCAGACCAGAGGTACAGGGCACTGGGGGCAGACCAGAGGGACAGGGCACTGGGGGCAGACCAGAGGGACAGGGCACTAGAACTGGGTCTCTTCCCCATTCTCTTGCTGTCTCCTCTGCAACTCCCATCCATCCATCCTCTCTCTCCCTCTCCTATTCATCTCATCATCAGGAGCCTGTGTGTGCGGCTCCACGCTTGCATGTCCCCACTTCCCCCTTTTATTCAGGCTGGCAGAGAGGAGAGGAGCTGCAGCACAGCGGGAGGGAGTACAATCCAGCGCTGAGATCCACACAACTGCACAGCCATTGACACCATAGCACAGCGCACACTGACAGCGCACAGCACACACTGAGACCAGTCTGTTCACAGTGCTCAGGCTAAACTTACATAGAGCACAAGGAGAAGAAAACTGCACAAACTAGAAGGCTGCCGCTCTCATGTCAGGGCAACTTTCAGTGAGCGCTGCACCGGAGTGGTAATTTTTGCAATCCTCCACCTCACTCATTACTTTCTGCTCTCCAGCTACATTGGTCTGGGCCCGGGGGAGGGGGGCAGGCTCAGAGAGGTCATACTGTTAGATCCCATGGCTTAATGAGAATTGTAAGGAGAGCACCTGTGTACTGCTCTGCCTGTGCGCGGCTCACCAGACTACTTTTCCCGAGCATGCACCTTTCCTCTTCGGCCGCCAATCTCATCGGGACTCTAAGTGTAGGCACAGATTGGAGGGAGATTGGTCATGTAGCCCTGTCATCACTCGCCCCCAGCTTAAATCCACTCGCCAAATGCTAGTAGGCGAGTGAAAATTTTGAGGGCTGTATATATATATATATATATAGTCCTTATAAAGTGTTTTAACCCTCTTCTGGGAGTAGCCTTTATAATGTGCAAAAAAATATATATGTGAGGTGCTGATGGAGTGTAACACCCTCAAATGGGTGTTTACCTTTTTGGTGTGCACAAAATAAAATATATAAAAGTAGAACTCTGTTGTCCGCTGGGGCAAAGAAACATAGGAGGAGAGAAAGGAGAGCCCTTGCAGTGCAGAACCCCAAACATATCCGGAGCTGACTATCTTCCAGATTGCTACACAGTGGCAAATACTGAGGCCGAGCTATACCCCAGAAAACTCGGGTGAGTGCATATATAGAACAAGCACGGATAATCACGCACACCGCAAGGAAATTGAAACTAGCATCGGTTCACCAAGCACTGGACTTTATTTATGAGCACAAGTCACCATTTGTCACTAAATGTGTTACTTAGTTTACGCTTGTTTACTTACAAACTGGTTTCTTGAAGATATAATTCATGTAATCTATTGATATGTACTATAATGTGTCACATAAATTAAAGGGGTTGTAAAAGTAAAAAAAAAAATTCCCCAAAATAGCTTAATTTACCTTAGTGCAGTGCTCCTTCACTTACCTCATCCCTCCATTTTTCTTTTAAATGTCCTTTTTTATTCTGAGAAACCCTCACTTTCTGTTCTTCTGTCTGTAACTCCACACCGTAATGCGAGGCTTTCTCCCTGGTGTGGAGAAAGCCTCCACGGCCAGCGTAAATATGCACCCAAGATACGACGGCGTAGGAGACTTACGCCGTCGTAAGTCCTTTCTGAATCCCGGCCTATATATTACACACACACACATATATATCTATATATATATATATATATATATATATATATATATATATATATATATATATATATATATAATACACACACACATATATATTTATTTTTACATTTTTTACACTCGGAACAAGCAGGATTATATTATTTATTTATATATAGCACCTTGATATAATCAGAACAGCGCCACTCTTAAGCCTCGTACACACGATCAGTCCATCCGATGAGAACGGTCTGAAGGACTGATGGTCCGTCGCGCCCACACACCATCAGTTAAATAACCGATCGTGTCAGAACGCGGTGACGTAAAACACAACGACATGCTAAAAAAAATGAAGTTCAATGCTTCCAAGCATGCGTCAACTTGATTCTGAGCATGCCTGGATTTTTAACCGATGGTCGTGCCTACTAACGATCGGTTTTGACCTATCGGTTAGGAATCCATCGGTTAAATTTAAAGCAAGTTGGCTTTTTTTTAACCGATGGTTAAATAACCTATGGGGCCTACACACGATCGGTTTTGAAGGATGAAAACGGTCCATCAGACTGTTGTCCTCTGGTTAACCTATCGTGTGTACGAGGCCTTACACCTTTCATATTAATTTCTATACTCCACCTAAGTGTCAGTATTTTGTAGGGGCAGCAGTTCTTCTCTCCTGTTCAGCACTCTTCTTTTTTCCTTTGCACGGAATCACATACCCCTTTTATATCTAAAAATAAGAAGGCCTAGCATACAGAGGTAAAACAAAAAGTCACTGTTTGTTTAGTTACTATCAGCTGTCATTTAAAAGAGAAGGAAAAACCATCAAGTCCATATCACTTAACCACTTGACCTCGGGAAGATTTACCCCCTCCCATGAACAGGCCATTTTTTGCAATACGGCACTGCGCTATTTTAAATTATAATAGCGCGGTCATGCAACATTATACCCAAATAAAACGTATGTCCTTTTTTTATTTTTTGCGCTTTAAAAAAAAGACTGCCCATTTTGAAAAAAAAATAAAAACCTATGCAACATAAAATTAAAAAAATAGAAAAAAAATTTCTTCATAAATTTAGGCCAATACGTATTTTGATACATGTTTTTGGGGAAAAAAATCCAATAAGCGTAGATGATAGCATCTACAAACTGGGATATTTTTATTTTTTTAACTAGTAAAGGCGGCTTATCCTTATATGCTGAAACTGACCCTTTTTGAGGACCAGTGACACTAATACAGTGAGTGATCAGTGCTAAAAAATATGTCAGGCCGCGTACACACGGTCGGTCAAAACCGATGGAAACGGACTGAAGGACCGTTTCATCGGTCCAAACCGATGGTGTGTGGGCCCCATCGGTCAGTAATCCTTCGGTCAAAAATTTTAGAACTTGCTTTAAAATTGAACCGATGGACGCCTAACGGATAGGTCAAAACTGACGGTTAGTATGCAAAAACATTGGTTAAAAACCTGTGCATGCTCAGAATCAAGTCGACGCATGCTTGGAAGCATTGAACTTCATTTTTCTCAGCACGTCGTTGTGTTTTACGTCACCGCGTTGGACTCGTTTTTTAACTGATGGTGTGTAGGCACATCAGACCATCAGTCAGCTTCATCGGTTAACCAATGAGAACGGTCCTTCGGACTGATCGTGTGTACGCGGCCTCACTGTACTAATGACACTGGCTGGGAAGGTGTTTAACATCAGGGCGATCAAAAGGTTAATTGTATGCCTAGCCTGTATTTTATTTGACTGTGTTAGGTGCTTTTACTAGGGGAAGAGATGGAATTTATTCCCTGCTTTGCAAGGACACAAATTACATCCCTCCCCTTCTGTCAAAGAACAAAGGCAGGATGTAAACAAGGCAGATTGCTGCTCTGTCTCTCTGCCCAACGATTGGTAGGTGCTGGAGGTCATTGGGTACCGTGCATCCGCCAATCGGCTTCCGCTGTGTGTAATCACAGCAGAAGCGAGCCGACGGTGGCACGCGCCTCCTTCAGGGAAAGTTGGATCATGTGTATACTGTATATACGTGATCCGGCGCAGAGGTGCCGCACTGTAGCAATAAATCTGCTATACTGCAGACCTTAAGTGGTTAAAAGATCATAAAGGTCTGGGTGGATGGCAATAGAGACAAATGCATTTGCCACTATGGACAATAAAGGGAGCAAAAAAAATGAAGTTTACTGTTAACATATACTTTTGCCTTTCAGTAGGTATCACATGGCCAAGGATCTAGACCTTTAGGCAGGCCATCTTGGCTGGTTCCTGCTGAACCGGCCGGGTTTTGAACTGTGAATGGGCAGGCTGAATGTACAAAGTTGATCAACTTGGGTACAACACGCTGGGAGCAGGCAATGAAAGCAATGTCTGTGTTGATGGGTAAATTAAGCAAAAATTGGTTATAGGAAAAAAATTTGCTCCATATATGGCCAGCCTTAAACATGGCCAGCACAGAATGGCACATTCACCAGCATTGTTCCCAGGAAAGATAACTACTGCAGTAACTATTGAACAGTTGCAATCAACTGGAAAAAATCCAACCATGCCAACTCATTGGCTTTTTGAACCCAAAGTTGGTCAGCCAGTGATGCCAGTAAATTTTTATAGGGGAAATTATTTTAATCAATAATAGGTCTCCTAAAGGTCTTTGGACATCTTTATTTTGCAGTAAAAACAATTATATAATGGATAATTAACAATACTTACATGGGTTGACATATTTCCACAGAAAAATAAGGCTTAATTTCCATTCTATTGTAGTCCCAGTGGAAAGTTGTATTGAAATTATATGAATTAACCGTCAAGTTGAAAGGTTCTGGAACTGTAGAGAGAGGAAAAAAAGAACACAACAAATTCTCATTAGTAATGTATGTGTTTAAGCTTTAATGCACCATTATTTATGTGGTTTTGAAAGTGTATTATAATACTTTGGCTGCTTTCATACTGCTCTGTGGAAAAAACGCATTTTAATTTTTCCGCATTTTTTAAGCATTTACAGTGTGTTTTCTGTGTGCCCTGCAACCGTGAAACATGGACTTCTGACAAAAAACCCACACCAAAAAATGCAACATGTTGCATTCTTAGGCCCAGATTCTCAAAGGAGATACGACGGCGTATCTGGAGATACGCTGTCGTATCTCCTTTGAGTCTCCGAGTCTGGGCGGTCGTATCTATGCGCCTGATTCTTAGAATCAGTTACGCATAGATTTCTATTAGATCCGACCGGCGTAAGTCTGTTACGCAGTCGGATCTTAACTGCATATTTACGCTGGCCGCTAGGGGCGTGTACGCTGATTTACGCCTAGAAATATGTAAATCAGCTAGATATGCGAATTCACGAACGTACACCCGGCCGACGCAGTACAGATACGCCTTTTACGTTAGGCTTTTCCTGGCGTAAAGTTACCCCTGCTATATGAGGCGTACATGCGGCGTACCAATGTTAAGTATGGACGTCGTTCCCGCGTCGAATTTTGAATATTTTACGTCGTTTGCGTAAGTCGTCCGTGAATGGGGCTGGACGTCATTTACGTTCACGTCGAAACCAATACGTCCTTGCGAAGTACTTTGAAGTAATGCACACTGGGATATTCCACGGACGGCGCATGCGCCGTTCGTGAAAAACATCAATCATGCCGGGTCACAAGTTATTTACATAAAACACGCCCCCCTGTTCCAAATTTGAATTAGGCGGGCTTACGCCGGCCTATTTACGCTACGCCGCCACAACTTACGAAGCAAGTGCTTTGAGAATACAGCACTTGCCCGTCTAAGTTTCAGAGGCGTAGTGTAAATAGGATACGCTACGCCGAACTACGAGAATCTGGCCCCTAATGTGTTTTTGCCTCATTTTCCATTAATTTCAATGGGCAGCTGTGTTTTTTGGTGCACTTTTGAAAACCGCATCAAGGATGCAGCACACCGGGCTTTTTAAAGTGTACAGCACCTGTGGTGTGCAGAGTTCCATAGGATTTAAAAGGATTGCGTTTTAGGCTGCTTTCATGCCAATGTGTTTTTGCTGCATTTTTACCTCTCTAAAGAATGTATTCGTGGGAAAGCAGCCTAAAGTGTAAACAATGTATCAAAAGTACCATGGTACTGTACTATGGTACAGAGAGGATGTCGATGGTGTATGGCAAAATAACAATTTAATATGGTAAACAGCTTATGCTGTGAAGATAGCACACTCATCAAACAAGGCTGCACAGATGGGCATAGATGGATCTAATTTTGTCATTTTAGCAGGGACCAATCATTTTGATTGGTGTGTGACCCACCTTGTTCAACAGAATTCCATCATTAGATCGACTGCTATCGAATGGACATGCTGGAAAGCTTTTGTTGATTAGAGGATGCAGTGTGTTGACAACAGCATCAGCTGCTGATCAGTGTTTTGACAGCAGCATTAGCCACTGTCAGACTACTTACTGTACAATGTCCTGGCTGAGAGGATTCCTCTATCCGCTTCACTAGTGTGCATAGAAGAATCCGGTAGTTTTTTTACCCCGTTCAGCTCGCAATACCTAGCTTTAGACCCCGTACACACAGTTTGATTGTTGTACGACCGAGCGTCTGATTTTTGTCAAAAGCATGTGTGCAGGATTTTGTCTAGCATAATAACTATCCGCAAATTGTTGTTTGACAAACACGAACGCAGTGACGTACTATGAGTGTATAAAGAGTTAATTTCTCAAGCGCCACCCTTTGGACCCCTTCTGCTAACCCTTCTGCTAACTCTCTGACGAAAAAGTCAAATCGGCTGTCGAAAGCACCATACTAACGATACAAAAATCAGCTCATCTTACAAATTTTCCCTTCTGATTTTTTGGCACGTGTATTCACACATATTCATACCAGGGCCAACAAGCCTGCGGACAAGTCTTCTTCTGCATGAAGGTCTGCCCCCGCCCGTATCTCGGGTGGGTGGCCGGCTTCGCGAATTCACGGCTCGGTGGAGGTCTCTTCTTTCCAAACGATGGGTTTACGAAGTAGTTTCCTCGGGGTACAAGATAGAGTTTCTTTCTTGTCCACCAAACTGATTTTTTCCTTCCAACCTCCAGCTTCCTCCGCGCCGGGTGGCCCTGTCAGGGGCTGTTCAGGACATGCTGGTCAGGGGAGTGATTGTACTAGTTCCCTCAGCGGAACGGCTCCAGTCTGTTTGTAGTCCCCAAGAAGGACGGGGTCCATCCAATCCTGGACCTCAATTGTTTTGCCAAAGTGCAAAAGTTCAGGATGGAGTCGATTCGCTCGGTAGTGGCGGCTCTCCATCAGGGGGATTTTCTGGCGTCCTTGCATATCAAGGACGCGTACCTGCATATCCCCATATGCGTAAAACACCAGAGATTTCTGCTTTTTGCGGTCGGAGAGGACCATTTTCAATTTGTGGCCCTCCCGTTCGGCCTGGCCTTGGCACCACAGGTTTTCACCAAGGTGCTCGGTCCGATTCTGGCCCTGCTGAGGCAGCGTGGGATAACTATCGTGGGATACCTGGATGACCTTCTCAAGCTCAGAGTTAGAAGAGGACGTGTCTATCACCTGTCAGGCCCTCCGAGAGTTCGGTTGGCTATTGAATGTCCAAAAGTCGGTTCTGGTACCGTCTCAATGGTTGGAATACCTGGGGTTGGTCCTGGATTCCTCAGAGGCAAGGGTTTTTCTCCCAATGGAGAAATTACAGACGCTGCAATCTGCGGTGCAGCGGTTGGCGACCCAGGAGTGGTCATCGCTTCGCTTTTGCATGCAAGTTCTGGGTCTGATGGTGGCCTCGTTCGAGGCAGTTCCGTATGCTCAATTCCACACTCGAGTGTTACAGAAAGAGATTCTGTCACGTTGGGACAAGCTCCCCTCGTCTCTGGATTACCAGATTCGGGTGAATCGCCTGGTCAGGTCCTCCCTAGTGTGGGGGCTGACATCTCCGGTACTTCGGACCGGAAAATTGTTTCTGCCGGGCCATTGGACAGTGGTCACAACGGATGCCAGCCTCTCCGGCTGGGGGGGTGTCTGGGGTGTCCAGTCAGCCCAGGGGCGCTGGACTCAGGAGGAGTCCCGCCTGCCGATCAATGTCCTGGAGCTCCGAGCAATCCGGCTGTGCCTCTCCAAGTGGTCTCGGGATCTGCAGGACCGACCAATCAGGATCCAGTTCGACAACGCCACGGCTGTGGTGTACGTCAATCATCAGGGGGGCACACAGAGCTTGGTCGCAGCGACGGAAGTCGCGCACATTCTCCGGTGGGCCGAAAGATACGTTCCGGCTCTGTCGGCAGTGTACATTCCGGGGGTGCAGAACTGGCAGGCCGACTACCTACGGCGTGCAGTGACGTCACCGCGTTCTCACGAGGAGGAAGGGCTCCTGTTTATGCCGGCCGGCATCTGTTTTTACACGCCTGTTTTAGCTTCATCGCTGTAAGTAGGTTTTATCTTTTAATAAATTTGTCGTTTGGACGTAATACACTATGTGAAGTTCTCTTCTTATATGACATGGTGATGAGTTTCCGGAAAAGCCTAAGAGGATTTGTCTGCGTCAAGTCTGTTCCATCCCTCCGTGGATATATGATTGTTATGATCTATGCTGCACATCTCATCCTGGCTTGTGGTTACACTCTGGATATCTGCTGAGACCATTATTAACATTGTTAATTGGTTTATTTCTGGTAAGCCTCAGTCTGTGTGGTGGTGGATCACTTTGTCATCAGTGCACCGGGTGCTGTCTGTTCCAGCTCTTCAGTGTTACATCGCATGGACTTTTACCATTGATATCTTCTCTGTGGTTTAAAAAGGACTTGAATGTTATATCATCAGGCTGGCGCAATATTTACTTTTTTCTACTTTTTTCTACTACCTAAGTCGCCAGACGCTAGACTAAGGAGAATGGTACGCGGACCTGGTGCGTCTGGTGGCAGACATCCCTTGGCGTCTACCCCTGAGAGAAGATCTTCTGTCGCAGGGTCCTATTTTTCACCCTGCTTTACAGTCGCTGGCTTTAACTGCGTGGCTGTTGAGAGCCAGGTGCTGAAGGACCAAGGCCTGTCGGACTCTGATTTCTACCATGCTACGTGCACGGAAGTCTACTTCGCGGAAGATTCACCATCGTACGTGGAAGGCCTACATCTCCATGTGTGAGGAGATGAGTTGGCACCCCTGTACATACGTGATGTCCCGGATTCTGCTGTTCTTACAGCGTGGAGTGGATCAGGCTCTCGCCTTAAGTACAGTTAAGGGTCAGATTTCGGCCTTGGCTGTTTACTTTCAGCGACCATTGGCGGCGCACTCCCTGGTGCGTATGTTTGTACAGGGGGTTCGGCATGTGGCCCCTCCTGTCCTCCACTACCTCCATGGGACTTGAACTTAGTCCTCTCGGTGTTTCAAGAGTCTCCGTTTGAGGACATTCGTAAGATTCCCTTGTTGACTCTGTCCCAGAAGGTGTTTTTTTTGGTGGCAATTACTTCGGTCAGGCGGGTTTCTGAACTGGCGGCCTTGTCTTGCAAGGCTCCTTTCTTGGTCATCCACAAGGACAAGGTGGTGCTGCGGCCGCAGCCGTCATTCCTTCCAAAGGTTGTTTCGGCTTTTCACATTAATGAGGACATTATTTTGCCATCCTTATGTCCTCGGCCGAAGAACCCGAAGGAGGCCACGTTGCATTCCTTGGACGTGGTTCGGGCCCTACGGGTGTACTTGTCTGCTACGGCTCCGTTTCAGAGGTCGGATTCACTGTTCGTGTCGGTGACTGGTCCTAAGAAAGTGAGTGAGTAACTTGTATAGCGCAACAAATGCGAACTAAATCGCCTCAAGGCGCTTCCCGTCCAGAGTCGTGCCGGTCCTTCCGAAGAGGTGAGTCTTTAGTTTTTTCCTAAAGGCCTGATGGTTTTCCTCCAAGCGGATGGTAGAGCATTCCAGAGCCGTGGTCCTTGGACCGAAAATCTACGTTCTCCCTTCGATTTGTAGCGGGATTTAGGAATTTGGAGAAGGTTTTGGTCGGTTGACTGGAGAACGCGCTTGGTGACGTAGGGTTTTATTTTCTCGCTTAAGTATTGGAGAGCGTTCACCTGTATACATTTGTGGGTGAGGCAGAGTGTCTTGAATGTCACCCGATCCTGTACGGGCAGCCAGTGGAGGGATCTCAAGGCCAGGGAGACTGATTCCCACGGCTTTTTACCTGTTACCAGTCTGGCTGCCGTGTTCTGGACGACTTGTAGACGTGAAATCTGGTATTTTGGTAGTCCTAAATAGGGGGAATTTGCGTAGTCGAGAGTTGATAATCATTCCCACCACTACTGCCGTGTCCTCTTCTGGGATGAAGGGGATGAGTCTACGTAGCATTCGGAGCAGATGATGAGAACCGCTGACAACTGATCCTATTTGTGCATCAAACATCATGTCAGAGTCAAAGATGACTCCGAGACTTTTGGCTTTATTGCTTGGCGCGATGGTTTGTCCGAGGATGGTGGGTGGTGTCCCTGTGGTCCTAGAAATGGATTTCCTATTTGCGTTAAGGGTGAGTAGTTCTGTTTTGGATCCGTTAAGGTCTGGCGGTCTCGTCGGCCACCATTTCTAGGTGGATCAGACAGGTCGTGCTCCAGGCCTATGCCCTAAAGGGGCGGGCGCCTTCCTTTCAGGTTACGGCGCATTCGACCAGGGCGATTGGTGCCTCTTGGGCTTTCCACCATCAAGCGTCTGTTTTACAGGTGTGTAAGGCAGCGACCTGGTCGTCAGTAGGGCTGCGTATCTTCACCGGTCTCACGATTCGATGCGATTACGATTATCAAGTCCACGATTCGATTCGGCGATGCATCACGATTGCAGCGCAAGTGCGCATGGCTCTCCCCCCAAAATACTAAAGGAGATGATCAGAGACTGCAGACATGCTACAGGAGATGATCAGAGACTGCGGACATAGTACAGGAGATGATCAGAGACTGCAGACATGCTACAGGAGATGATCAGAGACTGCAGACATAGTACAGGAGATGATCAGAGACTGCAGACATAGTACAGGAGATGATCAGAGACTGCAGACATAGTACAGGAGATGATCAGAGACTGCGGACATAGTACAGGAGATGATCAGAGACTGTGGACTTAGTACAGGAGATGATCAGAGACTGCAGACATAGTACAGGAGATGATCAGAGACTGCAGACATAGTACAGGAGATGATCAGAGACTGCATACACAGTACAGGAGATGATCAGAGACTGCGGACATAGTACAGGAGATGATCAGAGACTGTGGACATAGTACAGGAGATGGTCTATATTTCTCCTCCATACAGCCCAGTCCCTGCAGTGACAATGACTTATCACAGGTGACACATCAGATTCCACTACATGCCCGTACCCCCCCTGTGTCCCCGGATAACAGCAGCCCCTCCTCCTCTGTACTTACATGCTGTTCTGCGCACAGAGGATGATTGGAGAGAACAATGAGGAAAATACATGATTTTGCCTGTGCATTTTCAGTGTGTTTTTATGTATTGCCATTGTCATCAATACGCCCTTTAAAAATGCACAGATGACAATGAACCCTCAATAAAAATATCAGTACAGCGAGGACTACCGTGTTATTTATTTTCTATTACAATTGACACATTCCCAAGTCTTCGCTGTACTGATATTTTTTATTGAGGGTTCATTGTCATCTGTGCATTTTTAATGGGTGTAAATAGGGTGAAACTCCCCTTTAAAAAGTGCACAGGAATACTCACACGGCTGCTGGGGGGTCACTCAGGACTCAGGGATTAGATTCAACAACTGACAGCCCTGTGAGTTTCACTGCACTGTCTGCTGAAATTTCTCTGACTCTTTGCACATTCCAGCACACTAGGAGTTAACACAGTGGAATGTGCAAAGCAAAGAAATGTCAGCACAGGCAGAGCACTGTAGGAGTCAGACTGCTGATAAAATATCTGTGATAATAAATGCAGTTATAATTAAGTGGCCACTGCTGTAATGTGCTTTTTAAAACATATGCAGAATCATACCTCATGTCTCTGTGTGTATATTACATTCCCCTCATGTGACTCCATGCTCAGACCTGCCTCTTTCTCCTCTCATCGCTCCTGATGTCCGTTCTCAGCCCCGCCCATCGTCTTTAGCTAAAGTAACAGATCACAAGAGAGGCGGGCGGGGCTGACATCAGAAGAGACTTTGAGACGAGGGATGTGAGAGGACAGAGGAAGAGAGAGGCGGGCCGGACCATGGAGTCACATGATCGCATGTACAGTTACTACACACGGAGCTACGAGGTATGAATCTACATATATTTAAAAAAAGCACACACAGCGGTGGCCTTACAACGCGCATTTATAAAAAAAAAACATTTTAAAAGACCTGCTCTCCCGGGAGGGGCGGGGAAAGTCGGGATGACGTCACCCGACATCGATTATTGGGGTCACATGCATCGATGCCGCATCGGGGGGCCCCGAATCGCGATGCATCGATTATATTTAACACCCCTAGTCGTCAGTCCACACCTTCTCAAAGTTTTACAAGGTGGATGTGAGTGCATCTTCGAATGCCTCCTTTGGCCGCAAGGTTTTACAGGCGGCTGTTTAAGGTTAAAGTTCCTCCATTGAGGAACTCTGGTTTGTTTGGGGTGAAGTTTGGTTTGCTGTGTTGTTCCCACCCCTCGAAATTTTTTGACACTGCTTGGGGACGCCCCTAAGGTCAATTGCCGCTGTGTCCGTCCATGAACAGAAGAGAAAATAGGATTTTTGTACTCACCGTAAAATCCATTTCTCTGAGTTCATGGACAGACACAGCACCCTCCCCTCCTTTGTTTGTACTGCTTGTTACAAACTGGGGCTGCATGATGCAGAGCGAGGGATGTACCCGGGGGACCCCCCCCCCCTGGGAGGTGCTATACTGAGAAGTGTTTTAACACTTGAAGTGCTTTTTTTTTCTGCCTAGTCATCTCCTGAAAGGAAGGTAGATAAACCCTAAGGTCAATTGCTGCTGTGTCCGTCCATGAACTCAGAGAAATGGATTTTACGGCGAGTACAAAAATCCTATTTTTTTTCATGCCGAAAAATGATCGTGTGTAGGCCGCATAACTGTTGCTTCTTGACTTACATACAGGTTTTTTTAGAAGACAGGTAAGGTTATCTGGTATTTCTTCTTTCTTTCAGTATTTGGAACATTTTGTTGTGATACACACAATCAAAGGCTTTACTATAGTCAATAAAGCAGTAGACATTCTTCTGGAACTCCTTTGCTTTCTAAATGATCCAGCAAATATTGGCAATTTGATTTCTCGTTCCTCAGCTTTTTTTAAATCCATCTTGTACTTGTGGTAGTTCACATGCTGCCAAAGCCTAGCTCGTAGAATTTTCAGCATAACCTTGCTATCGTGTGAGAGGAGAAAATTTGGCATATTGAGTACAGCATCATGTTTTGGTATTTTAAATAACTCAGCTGGGATACCATCACTTCCGCTAGCTTTGTTATTAGCAATTCTTTTTAAGGCCCACTTGACTTCACTCTCCAGGATATCCAGTTCAAGGTCAGTGACTGCATCATCATGGCTATATGGGACGTTCAGATCTTGTATAGTTCTTCTGTGTATCCTTGCCATCTCTTCTGCTTCTGTCAGTTCCTTCCCATTTTCGATCATCGTGCCCAGCTTTGCACAACATTTTACCTTGATATCTCCAATTTTCTTAAGAAACTCTCATCTTTCTCATCCTGTTGTGTTCCTCAAATTCATATCATTGAGTGTTTAAGGCCAATTCACATGACAGGAGAGTGTGACCGGCTCTCAATGGAGCTGGTTCACACATCACCGGGGAAGCCGCAGAGAGCACAGCAGAAGAGTCCTGTGCATCTTTGGCTCTGTTTCAGATCGTAATTCAAGCAAAAATGTATACCTAATTCAGACCTGAAACTATAAATGGGGATGCTTCGGAATCCCTGCTGCGAGCCGCGCCGCACACAGTGTGAACCCAGTCTTTAGAAGGTTTTTTTGTCTCTTCTTGCTATCCTCTGGAAGTCTGCATTCAGTTGGCTAAATGTTCCCCTTTCTCCATTGCCTTTTGCCTTCCTTCTTTGTTCAGCTATTTCACTTGAGTTCCAGATGACATTTTCACTATATTCACTTAATTACCAGATGACATTTATAACTAGTACATTTGCACTTTAAAAGCTAATGTGAAATGTATTTCATTTTACAGCTGGAGTCTGTGACACACCTTTTCCTTTGTAACCCCCTTCTACATCCCATAGGATGCCTGGCTCTTGGCTGAGAGCATATTCATTGTTTAGAAAACTTCCCTGAGCAGGAGGAGATTGTAAGGATGTAGTATTTCCAAATACTGGGCCATATTCTGAGTATAGTTACGATGGAGTATCTCAGGATACTCCATCGTATCTCTCTTTTTTGGGCCGCGTATCTATGCGAGTGATTCTTAGAATCATTTTCGCATAGATACGCTTAAGATCTGACATGTGTAAGTCACTTACACTGTCGGATCTTAAATGTAATTACTCCGCCGGCCGCTAGGTGGCGTTTACGTTCAGGTCTCATTTGTTTATGCAAATGAGCCTGATACGCCGATTCCTGAACGAATTTGCGTCGCGTAACCGTCGCTTACATCGTTTGCGTAGGCGTAAGGTTACCCCTGCTATATGAGGGGTAACCTTACGCCAGTCCCACGTAGGCCATGTTAAGTATGGCGTCGGGTCCGCGTAGTGTTTTCCCGTCGGGTACGTCGTTTTACTAAGTCGTTCTTGAATACGACTTTACGTCAATGACGCACACGTCGGCGTCATTGACGTTTTACGCCGAGAACTGGAGCATGCGCACTGGGCTATTTTAAGCCCGGCGCATGCGCAGTTCGTTAGAATCGGGGGCGCGCTTAATTTAAATAGAAGCCGCCCCCTTGGATTTACGCGGGGATACGCCGGGCCAAATACACTACGCCGCCCCAAACTACGGAGCAAGTGTTTGGGGAATACAGCACTTGCTCCTGTAGGTTGGGGCGGCGGAGTGTAAATGGCTTACGCGCCGCCCGCCCAAAAACTACGGGAATATGGCCCACTCTTTTTGCTTTTTGTGATATTTAGAGAATTTTTTTTTTTTTTTTTTTTCGAAAAAAAGGGGTGCAGCAGTATGAACTTTAAAGTAGAACTTTATTTACAAAGTCCTGCTAGACAATTTCAGGCTGGCCCCTTTTGCAGGTCTAGCTATATAAAACATTAAAAATAAGTATATTTTAGTTTTTCCCCGAAATTTTGGCGGGCGTTGTGCCGAAAGAAAAAAAGTGCCGAACATATCTGCCAAACACACCTGTGGTTTTACCGTGATTTTGATGCGATTTTACCTTGCTTAAGTTTTTTTTTTTTTTATAGGTCATGTGACTCAAGAAATGCATCAAAAGTTCAACATGGGTGCATTTTTTGTGTTCTTGCAACATTTTCAATGCATTTCAATGGGGAGATGCGTTTTTGGTCCAGTTTGCCAAATTTGCACCAAAAATGCAGTAAGCAGGATTTTTAACGCTGCTTTTAAAGGTACCAATAATGGCAGACAACAAATTCATATAAAATTCATGATATTAACCTCCTCCCGCCCGTGCTATAGCCGAAATGTGGCTGTAGAGCGGGCCTTAATTGCCAGGAGGGCGTCCATAGACGCCCTCTCGAACATGCGCTGTCAGCGCATTCCTGCAGGGCATTCTCTTATCACCATGTGATCAGCTGCCAGCCAATGACAGGTCTGTAATCATTTTTTTCCCTCACGGAAAAAATAGGATTTTTGTACTCACCGTAAAATCAATTTTTCTGGGTTCATAGACGGACACAGCATCCTTGACAGTAGGGTTATGCACCTTCCTTCCAGGAGAGACTTAGGCAGAAATTTACAGCACTTAAAGCGTTAAAACCTTTCCTAAGTGCCGCTCCTCCCAGGGGGCGTGGCTCCCCAGGCATAACCCACACCCTGCTCTAGCAGCCCCAGTTCATAACAAGCAGTACAAACAAAGGAGGGGTGGGTCCTGTGTCCGTCTATGAACTCAGAGAAATGGATTTTACGGTGAGTACAAAAATCCTATTTTCTCTTCCGTTCATAGACGGACACAGCATCCTTGACAGTAGGGACGTCCCCAAGCAGTTTCAAAAATATTTCGAGGGGTGGGAAAAAACAACACAGCAAACCAAGCTTCACCCCAAACAAAACCGGAGTTACTCAACGGAGGAACTCCAACCTTAAACTGCCGCCTGTAACACCCTGCGGCCGAAGGAGGCATCAGAAGATGCACTCACATCCACCTTGTAAAACTTTGAAAAGGTGTGAACCGACGACCAGGTCGCTGCCTTACACACCTGTAACACAGAGGCTTGATGTCGGAAAGCCCAAGAGGCCCCGATTGCCCTGGTCGAATGCGCTGTGACCCGAAAAGGAGGCGCCCGCCCCTTCAGGGCATAGGCCTGAAGTACAACCTTTCTGGGACCAGACACCGACACGAACAGTGAGTCCGACTTCCGGAACGGAGCCGTCGCTGATAAGTAAACTCGAAGGGCCCGAACCACATCCAGGGAATGTAAAGTAGCCTCTTTCTGGTTCTTCGGCTGAGGACATAAGGATGGAAGAACAATGTCCTCATTAATGTGAAAGGCCGAAACGACCTTTGGAAGAAAAGAGG
The DNA here is from genome assembly GCF_905171775.1 of Rana temporaria. NCBI lineage: Eukaryota > Metazoa > Chordata > Amphibia > Anura > Ranidae > Rana > Rana temporaria. Next base: position 298,532,165 of record NC_053492.1, read on the forward strand.
GCTGCGGACGCAGCACCGCCTTATCCTGATGGATGACCAAGTAGGGGGCCTTGCAGGACAAGGCCGCCAGTTCAGACACGCGTCTGATACAGGTAATAGCTACCAGAAAAAACACCTTTTGTGACAGAGTCAACAAAGGGATCTTCCGGATGTCCTCAAAAGGAGCTCGCTGAAGCACAGAGAGGACCAAATTCAAGTCCCAAGAGGGCAGTGGAGGGCGCACCGGAGGGGCCACATGGCGGACCCCCTGCAGAAACGTGCGAATCAAAGAGTGCGCCGCCAAGAGTCGCTGAAAGTAAACAGCCAGAGCAGAAATCTGACTCTTGATCGTGCTCAAGGCGAGAGCCTGATCTACTCCCCGCTGTGGAAACAGCAGAATCCGGGACACCACGTATGTACGGGGGTGCCACTTCATCTTCTCACACATAGAGATGTATGCTTTCCACATACGATGGTAAATCTTTCGTGAAGTAGACTTCCGTGAGCGCAGCATGGTAGAGATCGCCAGGCCCGACAGGCCCCGGTCCTTCAGTACCTGGCTCTCAACAGCCACGCCGTTAAAGCCAGCGACTGTAAAGCAGGATGGAAGATCGGACCTTGTGACAGGAGATCTTCTCTCAGGGGTAGACGCCACGGGTCTCTTGACCTGGCCACGAACCGTGGCACCTTCCGATTGAGACGGGACGCTAGAAAGTCCACATCTGGAGTGCCCCATTTTTGGCACAGACTCTGAAACACCTCCGGGTGGAGAGACCACTCCCCTTGATCCAGAGTTGTGCGACTTAGGAAATTGGCTTGCCAATTCTGAACTCCCAGAATGTACACGGCCGACAGAGCTGGAACGGACCTTTCGGCCCACCAAAGGATGTGTGCGACCTCCGTCGCTGCAGCCGAGCTCCTTGTGCCGCCCTGATGATTGACGTACACCACGGCCGTGGTGTTGTTGGACTGGATCCTGACCGGTCGGTCTTGCAGCTCCAGGGACCACCTGGCAAGGCACAGCTTGATTGCTCGGAGCTCCAGAATATTGATCGGCAGGCGTGAATGACTGAGAGCCCCAAACGCCCCCCCAGCCGGAGAGGCTGGCATCCGTCGTGACCACTGTCCAGCGGCACGGCAGAAAAGACTTCCCGGTCCGAAGCACCGGAGACGTCAGCCACCACACCAGGGAAGACTTGGCCAGATGGCTCCACCGAATCTGGTAATCCAGAGAAGACGGGAGCTTGTCCCAACGTGACAGAATCTCTTTCTGTAGTTCCCTGGTGTGGAATTGGGCATACGGAACCGCCTCGAAGGAGGCCACCATCAGACCCAGAACTCTCATACAGAAGTGAAGAGATGACCACTTCTGGGTCGACAGCTGCCTCACTGCAGATTGCAGAGTCTTCAGTTTCTCCGATGGGAGGAACACTCTCGCCTCCACAGAATCCAGGACTGGTCCCAGGTATTCCAGCCGCTGGGACGGAACCAATACTGACTTCTGGAGATTCAGAAGCCAGCCGAACTCTTGGAGAGTCTCACATGTGATAGACACGTGTGAGACGTGTCAAGACGGGGGAGCTGTTGATGTACCAGTATGTCGCTGAAGACAACCATAAGGGAGAACAGCAAGCCGTGCAGAAAGCCGTACAGGACGGCGTGCGTCTCAGCGTGGACTGCAAACAGAGATCGTCGCACCGGAAGTGACGTGGCAGGGCCTG